>NC_136073.1:347615222-348252490 GCF_964261635.1 Lissotriton helveticus | reverse complement strand
AGTCCGTTACTCACAAGATGTATATACCTCATGAAAATAAGAATATAGACAATGAAAAGGATGATACAATAATGTACCGCACATGCACATGAAATTAAGTAGGTAATTTGGACGTTGCCGCTTAATCAATCTTGGTTGAAGACAACATGGATAACAAGTATTGGCCTTTGCAAAATTCATCTCAGGAAATTAGTATCTTGCATGGAGCAGAGGACTGAGACAAGCAACGCATTTGGCATATTTACCTGTGAGAGGTAATGGCAACAACTCACCTGGGAACCCTTTTATAGAATCCCAAAACATTTAATTTGCTTAATACATATAGGGGCAGATTTATGTTAACTGGCGCATCCCCAGGGATGCGCCAGTTAACATGCGCCACTGCTCCGCCACCCGTGGTGCGCCGCATTTATGATGCGGCGCACCATGGGGCAAAAACGGCACAGATGCGTGACGCATCTGTGCCGTAAAGGTGGCGCATTTCTGGAGTTGCGTCGCAAGCGCGCCGCAGCTCCAGCAAGGCTCGGGGGTGCCCATCTTAACAATGCTGCGTCAAGACCTACGCCTGCTTCAAGCAGGCGCAGGCTTTTGACGCAGCATTGGCCTGAAAGTGACTGAGTGAAATCTCATAGATTTCACTCAGCCACTTTTGCGAGGCCCACCTGCCCCGGAACGCCCCCCCTGCGCCGGAACGCCCACAAGCGGCGCAGGGCTTTACAACGTGACGCATCTGCCTAGATGCGTCATGTTGTAAATCGTTCGTAGGGATGCGCCACGTTTACGCCGCCTTGCGTGACGCAACAGCAGCGTAAACGTGGCGCAAGTTCCTCATAAATCTGCCCCATAGTATTTCTACTCTTCAGAGAGATCGGCTCCCTGGAGAGCACAGCCATACATGTTCTACATTTTGTTATACTCTGAATTGGGGCAATCTCCTAAAACAGATATCAGTGCACACATAAGGTCTGGGGTTCACGGCTAAGAGACATACATTTCCAATTTGTACTTTATAATGTAACGTGAACATTTTGAATTGGACTTTTCAGGAACCCAGCACGCCGCTACCAGCCCTCTAAATGTTATGTGACATTTAATGTCTAATCTTTGACCTTTAATAGCAATCGAAACACAATATGTATTCATAAGTTAAGTAGTGAGTAAAAATAATTGGCGAGGTCAAACTGTCTTTGTCAAATATATGACAAATATTCTTCTTGAGCTTAGCTGAGTGAATTTCAAAGGCATTCTCCTGTCTGTTTAAGAACACACCTCTCACGCCTGAGAAGTTCAGTCTGCTAATTCCTATGACAAAGGGCTGGGCACATAGTAGCCATGCAAGGGCATAATTAAGAGGTAATAGCCAGGTGGGACTTTTAGGTTTTTTATTGACTTTGTAGGATATTTCCTGTTCAGAGTCCCCACACCTCTCTGGAGCCAAATTCTACTAGAGGCTGTGGCAAATGACAGTTCAGGGAAGAATCCTTTAAAGCTTACGACGCTGAAAAAGCAGGTGATGGCTGTGTTGTGGGGCACGACAGATCTCAACAAAGCTGAGGCATGAAATAGCCTGCCAGCAGAATTGGTCAAATCACACGTATGTGAGCATAGATTTTGATGGGTTAACTCATCTAATGGTCACATGCATGGATATCCTACAATCTTCTGGGTGGTTACTGTGGAAACATGCATCCTGAGAAACAGATGCAGGTCGTCTTGTGGAAACAAAGTTGTGACACCCTGGAAAGCTCATATGACGGCAGGATAATGTAACTGGTGCGCTGGGCCATGGTATAACGTCTCCCCTTCTTTTTACAGACCTGCCAATCCAATCAGATTCAGGGGATATCACTGTTAATGAACATTTGTGCATCGGCTATGTTTAATCACTGTTATATTAAATTCCTGAATTCTGACAGGATGCTATTTAGCAAAGTCTCTTTGGCCTATTCCTGTTCCAAAGGTAATTGGCTCATTTTACAGTGTTTAAAGTTGATTTTGTCAGCCTAGCACTTATGCTCCATTATACTTTTTGGGCTACCACTGAGCAAAGTTAAAAGTCTGTAACCATTACATTTAGTAATGTGACATGTGATGAGTAATTATCTTATGGACATTGAAAATATTTGAACCTTGTTAATCCATGACACAGAGAGAACCTGCGATTGGTGATATTGCTAAAACGCTTGTATTAGATTTTCACTAAGGTACATTTAGAAGCCGGGAAAAGCAGTCAGCCTATATATATATTCAGATCTGATAACTATTAAACCTACATGCATTGAGAATCTATGACATATGACAGACCTAACTTGATTAAGAATCGGAGTGCATAGTGAACCCATGGTCAGTCCTGCAGCCCGTGATTCATGACAAACTATTGAGCTAGGGTGAAGGAAAATAATTGAGTAGAAGCAATACTGATACTGATTATCAAGAGCATGGAATTCTGAAAAACAATTGTTGCCACAAATCATTTCCCGCTGGCATTAAATTCATTACACCTGTGCCCATCTGGGAGGTGGAAGTCTAGGTAATTTTTGTCATTACTGGTCAAGACATCAAAACCAACATTGCACTGGTTTACTTTTTAAAATGCTCCGTTTAACCCACTACAAGGAGTGAATCTGCCTTGAACATAAACACAGAGATCACTTTCATGGCGGTCGGACGACAACCAACGGCTCGTTGGTTGTTGTTTGACGGCCATCATCTGCTGCAGTCCGACCAACGCATTAAAATGCATGCAGCTCCTGAGCCCGTCGGTGCATCGGAAACGCTCCATAATACCTAAGAACTCACCTCCGCTATCTGGATTATGATGTTGGTTTCCCACAGCCATTCCATGTTGGCCTTTCCGACATGGAAAGCTGACAGAAAGTTACATTGGGGACCCTCTGGGTCGGTCACCCCACGCACCGAGCTCGCTCCTCCTGGTGTGAGTAGAGTGTGCCCCCGCTGCTGCCAAGTGCCGCCACTGCCCGTTGCTGTGCCCCTGGTTCCAGGCGTGTGCGGCCGCTGCCCGCAGCGGTGCCCCTGGTCCCCGGCTGCTGCTCCTGGTTGTGCCCCGCCTGCGCTGCCTGCTCCTTCCGCCCCCTGCTTCTGAGCTCCGCCGTGTCTCCGTGTTTTTCTGTCTTCTCTGCCTGTGTTGCCTGTGCCTGTGTTGGCCCGACGTTGCCAGCTTTTTCCCGCCTCTGCCCACCGTTGTCCCCTGGCCCCCTTGCTGAGGCCAGCCCCTGCCGCGTTTTCCCGCCACCTCCCCGCCGCTGCCCCCCTGCGGCCCCGCCCACTCCCCTGGGTCACCCACCCATTCGCCGCCCCGCTCCCGCCTCCCAGCTGCTCCTCCCACCCACTGGACCATATAGGGTGGAGGGAGCCCAGTGGTGAGCAGTGACCACTGACCCTCTGGGCCGGTCACCCCACGCACTGAGCTCGCTCCTCCTGGTGTGAGTAGAGTGTGCCCCCGCTGCCGCCAAGTGCCGCCACTGCCCGTTGCTGTGCCCCTGGTTCCAGGCGTGTGCGGCCGCTGCCCGCAGCGGTGCCCCTGGTCCCCGGCCGCTGCTCCTAGTTGTGCCCCGCCTGCGCTGCCTGCTCCTTCCGCCCCCTGCTTCTGAGCTCCGCCGTGTCTCCGTGTTTTTCTGTCTTCTCTGCCTGTGTTGCCTGTGCCTGTGTTGGCCCGACGTTGCCAGCTTTTTCCCGCCTCTGCCCACCGTTGTCCCCTGGCCCCCTTGCTGAGGCCAGCCCCTGCCGCGTTTTCCCGCCACCTCCCCGCCGCTGCCCCCCTGCGGCCCCGCCCACTCCCCTGGGTCGCCCACCCATTCGCCGCCCCGCTCCCGCCTCCCAGCTGCTCCTCCCACGCTCCGCCCCCCCCACTCTCCTCATATGGCAGAGTGGCCAACGTGCAGCGTTGACGCGCAGCGGGCGCGCCCCAAGCGTGCCCCAAGCACGCCAAAGGTAAGCCCGTCTGCGCCCGCTGCGCCTGGACCGCGCCCAGCGCCCGAACCCCTGGCCCTCGCAGACCCCAGCCCACCCGCCGGACGTACGACGCCGCCACCCTCAACACACTCAACACCGGCCGATTCCCGGGATGCTACCGAGCCACCCCGAGACGCACCCACGGACCCTTCAGCTGCCGCCCCTGCGAGTTCACCTGCATCCGGACCTGCACTACACCCGCACCCACCAAGACCATGACGAGCAACAGCAGAAGCCACCTGAAGTGCATCCTGCTCAACACCCGCTCCGTCCACAGACACGCCGTCGAGCTCTGGAACCTGCTCGACACTACTTCACCAGACGTCGCCTTCCTCACGGAAACCTGGATGAACGCCTCCTCAGCACCCGACATCGCCATCGCCATCCCAGACGGCTACAAGATCATCCGAAGGGACCGCATCAACCAGACCGGAGGAGGCATCGCCATCATCCACAGGAACACCATCCGCATCACGACCAACACCGACGACACCCTGACAACCACCGAACACCTTCACTTCCAGGTCCACATCAACCCCAAGACCACCCTCAGAGGCACCCTCATCTACAGACCCCCAGGACCACGCACACAATTCAGCGAAGACATCGCCGACTTCATCAGCCCGCACGCCCTCCCCTCCGCTGACTACATCCTCCTAGGGGGACCTCAACTTCCACCTGGAGAACAACAACGACCGCAACACCACCACCCTGCTGGACAGCCTCGCTAACCTCGGACTCAAGCAGCTGGTAACCACCCCCACCCACTACTACGGACACACACTCGACCCCGTCTTCTCATCCAGCAGGGACATCGCCTTCAGCCACGCCACCGGACTCCACTGGACGGACCACAGCTGCGTCCACTTCAGCTTCAGCAGGACCACGACCCACCACCACCAACAACAAGTCACACGCAGAAGCTGGAACAAGATCACAGCCGACCAGCTCGCGACTTCCCTGAGCAAGAACCCACTCACCAGCGCAACGAACCCCAGCGAAGCGGCCACCAACCTCACGAAGTGGATCAGCGACTGCGCTGACGACCTCGCCCCCCTGAGGACCCCGCCTAGCAGACCCAGCAGCAAGAAAGCCCCATGGTTCACCGACGAACTCAAGAGCTCCAAGAAGAACTGCCGAGCCCTCGAGAGAACCTGGCGCAGAGACCCAACACCGGACAACATGACTGCCCTCAAGCTCGCCACCCGAAAACACCACCAACTCATCCAGGCAACCAAGAAAACTGCATTCAAGGAACGACTGGACAAGAACTCACACAACAGCAAGGAACTCTTCAACATCGTTAAAGAGCTCTCCAACCCCAACGCCGGAAACAACGACATCACCCCTTCGCAAGACCTCTGCAACTCCCTCGCCTCCTACTTCCACAACAAGATCGCGGACATACACAACAGCTTCAGCACTCAACCGACGCACGCCACGACCGAACCACCGCCCCCCACCACCACCCTCTGCGCCTGGACCCTGATCAGCACCAAAGACACCGTCTGCACGAGGAAATCCATCCACTCCGGATCTCCGACCGACCCCTGCCCTCACCACGTCTTCAACAAGGCCGATGCTGTCATCGCACCCCACCTGCGGGACATCATCAACACCTCCTTCGACACCGCTACCTTCCCGGAGAGCTGGAAGCACGCCGAACTCAGCGCTCTACTAAAGAAGCCATCAGCCGACCCCACCGACCTCAAGAACTACCGCCCCATCTCGCTGCTCCCGTTCCCTGCAAAAGTCGTCGAGAAGACCGTCAACAAGCAGCTGGCCGCCTTCCTCGAGACGAACGGATCCCTCGACCCCTCGCAGTCTGGCTTCCAAGCCAACCACAGCACCGAGACCGCCCTGATCGCAGCCACCGATGACATCCGAGCACTGCTTGACAACGGAGAAACAGCAGCCCTCATCCTCCTAGACCTCTCTGCGGCCTTCGACACTGTCTGCCACCGTACACTAGTGCAGTGACTCAGCAACGTCGGAATCCAGGAGAAGGCACTGGAGTGGATCATCTCCTTCCTCGCCGGAAGGACACAGAGAGTTCGCCTCCCCCTGTTCAGATCTGAAGCTACCGAAGTCATCTGCGGCGTTCCTCAAGGCTCCTCGCTCAGTCCAACCCTCTTCAACGTCTACATGAGCCCCCTCGCAGACATCGCACGCCAGCACAACCTCAACATCATCTCCTACGCCGACGACACCCAGCTGATCCTCTCCCTCACCAACGACCCCGCCAGAGCCAACCTTCACGAAGGGAGGAAAGAGGTAGCCGAATGGATGAAGAACAGTCGCCTGAAACTGAACTCAGACAAGACGGAAGTCCTCATCCTGGGATCCTCACCCTCCGCCTGGGACGACTCCTGGTGGCCCCCCGCCCTAGGCAGCGCACCCAAACCAACAGACCACGCACGCAACCTAGGCTTCATCCTGGAATCCTCCCTCTCCATGACCAGACAAGTCAACGCCGTCTCCTCGTCGTGCTTTAACATCCTGCGCATGCTACGTAAGATCTTCCGGTGGATCCCCACCGAGACCAGGAAGACGGTCACCCAGGCCCTCGTCACCAGCCGTCTGGACTACGGCAACTCCCTCTACGCAGGAACCACCGCCAAACTCCAGAAAAGACTCCAATGGATCCAGAACGCCTCAGCACGACTCATCCTGGACATCCCCCGTCGCAGCCACATCTCCGAACACCTGAGAGACCTGCACTGGCTACCGGTTAACAAGAGAATCACCTTCCGTCTCCTCACCCACGCTCACAAAGTCCTACACAACCAAGGACCAGGATACCTCAACAGACGCCTCATCTTCTACGCTCCCAAATGCCAGCTTCAATCTACCAGCCACGCCCTCGCCGCCGTCCCCCGCATCCGAACATCCACCACAGGGGGACGGTCCTTCTCCTACCTCGCCGCCAAGACATGGAACTCCCTCCCGACCCACCTCCGCCTGACCCAGGACCACCTCGCCTTCAGGAAGCAGCTCAAGACCTGGCTGTTCGAGCAGTAGCGGCTCCCCCTCCCCGAGCGCCTTGAGACCCTCTGGGTGAGTAGTGCGCTATATAAATGCTTGATTGATTGATTGATTGATTGATTGATTGATTGATTGAAGCAGGACCCCCTTTCCTCCTGGGCCTCCACTCAGGGACCTGGGGGGCATCTATTGTGCCCCCCCGAAACACCATGTGGCAGGGATGGTTGAAAACATTAATTTTTCAATGGAACTTGCCCATCGCACAAGCTTCCTTTAAAAAATGGATGTTTCAGACCTCTCTACAGGCAATCGCATCTAAATACTGCAGTCGGAACCACTGACCCAAGGTCGGCGGTTCCCAAACCACAAAAGTGTTGACCTCATAATAAGCTCCTTAGTTTTAAATACAATGTAACATTTACACAGTAACCGACATGACAACTAAATCTGGGATTAGTAAGGGTTTCATTATAATTTCTGAAATAGATTGACATAAATCAACCTCGACATAACAATAAAGAAATACAGTTCAAATCCGCTAAAGAGATTTACCCTACATAACAAGACACATACAGCTAATCGTGTTATTACTATGTAGATAAAGAGGAAAAAAAATTGAGCATTACATTGCAGTAAATGATTCTCAAAGGTAAGCATGAGCCCTCTATCTTTCCCCACACTACCTCAAAAGGGACAACCCTAAACTGAAGGCATGAGTTTAAAGGGTATATATAGAAAGTAAAAAAGGTGTCCGCTGTCAGAGTCTTCATTAGAAAACTCCAACCAAGGAACAGGAAGCATAAAGGCACACAGAATAGATGAAACTGCACCTCACGAGGTCCTAAATAGTCTCTCTGTCCCTCACTATGTTACAACATAAAATATTAATCCATTCAAGGTAGACAATCCCATGTCACTTTCCCCTGTACTTTTCCATGGTTCCAATGCAAATTGGCTCATTGAAACACCATGGTCATGTTGGTAAATTGTGTCTCGCGTTGCCCTCACCCATTCTTCTCCTCTGCCATGAGAACTCATCTCCTTGCTTGTTAATGCGTTTCTCCCTGCCAAAACCCACCTTCACGTGCCTTACTATCTAACTAAATCAAAATACTCCTTTATGAAATAATGAAGCCTTGTTCACACATGCAGTGGGAAACAAAAATACATGTAAATGCACTCTACATTGAAGGCAAGATAAAAAATTAATTCCTGACGTGAGCTTGCACTAAATGCAAATGCTTGAGCACGCAAATTATACTAACTTAACAGTGCACTGGGTTACATTACTGGCATATTTCCACTCATTGCAAATGCAGTTCATAAATGAATAAGTAAAAGCAAAGAATTACGAAAAATGTAATTTCAAAATACAGCAATAGACATAAGTTCATGTTATGTGAATTAATGCCCTGAATACTATTCTACATAAACATTATATACTATCAGTTCACAACCAGACACATTGTAATCTCAAAGTCTCTTTAGAATGTTAAGGGGTAAGTTTTCAGGGAACGCTAATTGTCACATTTCTAAGCACACAATTTATTCTAACATGCTCTTCACGTGGAGTACTATAAAATATGCAGTACCCCATCTTTCACTAACATTAAACAAACAGAATATATTGGGCGTGCTGACTACACATGATTATAACACACTCATACAGTATCTGCTCCAATTTTGTTATGGACCTAAAACTCGAGTTAGAGGAGCATCCTGCAACTGTGGACTGGGGTCTGAGAAGTGAATCCCACATATCTGATAACCCTTCTGAAGCATTGCTGCCGCACCAGAACTACCTTGAATATGCTTCATTATTTATGAAATTTGTTTGCTTTTTATCTTACTTGGATCTGTGCATTTTAAGTTATTAAATTCTTAACTATTTTGTTTTTCTTGCACACACCCAAGTGCATTTGATTTGAGAAATGTCTTATTGATTGTGCCAAGTTATCATGGAAGCGCCAGGAAATTGTTTTAAAAATAAGTTTACTCTAGTGGTGCAGATAGAATAGACATCCTGAGAGTCACGGTTTCTTCTCTCTCTCCCTAAAATAACACTCCAGTTCCCTGTAGGGCGAGATGCAAAACTAAGGGGCATATTCACAAGGAGCTATCGCCGAATTAGCGGCACTTTATCGCAGCCAAAGTCGTGATAAATTTACCCCACCATTCACAAGCTGGTGCTAACAGCCTCCAGCACCAGTTTTCCAGTGATAGCAGCTGCAAAAAACATCGCCACAGAGGACCCCGCAACTATCGCTCATGAGATGCAGAGTAGGCGTCCCAGTGCAAAAAGCAGGGACAGCACCAAACCTCAACATTCACAACCGCCAGCCAGATCTACAATAAGAACACAAAACACGCAATAAGGCATGTTAGCAGCAGATAATTAACACCTGCTCTGACCTGGTGTAAAGTCGGACGGCCGTCTGCACCAAAAAAGGAGCACAACCCAGGGCGTCATCGGAAGGGCAACAGATGCCATGGAGCCACTCACCTTGCAGCCCTGACACCCAAGAGGGCCACAACACCCACCCGGCACCCCTGCTCCCTTGACCACCACAGAGGCAGTGCAGACAAAGAAAGCAGCCTCCCCAGTAAACTCACCTGCCTCACAGGCCCAAAATCTGACAATGTCACTGTCCACTACAGGCTGAAAGGGACACCCATCCTAAGCATCCTGGCCATCATCGCTTAACACAACGGACAACCAACATCCCTGTGCTGTACCTGTTGGCCCCTGGCACACCCCAAACAACACCCGCTAGAGTCGGCGGAGTCTCACAGTCAGCTACATCCAAGTCCCTCACTCTTGTCCTGGACATCACCATGACCCTGGCACCCCAGTCCCCATACGTCCAACAAAATGCACAGGAACCGCTGGAGACCAAGCAAGGACCATACGCCATAGCCGGATGCACGCACGTGTTGTGGGCAGTCCACTGCACACATGACCCACTTGTGCCCCCTGGTGACAGAGAACACAATCGGCGCAACAGGAAGCACACATCACACATCAATGTGCAGGCAACATCCGAATACTGTGGGACCTTCTCCAATGTCGCCTCCAAATACACAGCCAGTATGCATGATCCCTACATCCTCCGACAGTTCATCAGCAACCAGCGTTCCCAGGATGGCACCAAGGGAAATTCACATCCCCTTGGCAGGATCCCAATTAACAACCCACTCCTCTCAACTCCACAACCATGCAATCCACAACTTTGGCAATGCACACATCACAAATTCATAACCAACATGCACAACAATATGCACACCCACCAGACACAATAGAACAACTTAGAATGGTAACCTGGGCAAGCTGTGAACATGACCAATCAACGGCATGACACCTCAGCTGCACAATATCTGAATATGGGGAGAGGTGGCAACCAGGCATGTGTGAAGGATGAAGTGGACCCATGATTGGGAAAGTACACAATGCTAAGAGTGGCGGTGATGTTCTGAACAGACTGCAGTATGCAGAACACGCCCATATCCACGGCGACATACACCTCTGGTGTATGGAGTGTAGTGGACAGTGGACGCAACCATGTCACCCCAGCCAGTGGGGGGCCTCGCGGAAATGTTGCCTGTTATGCCACCCCAGTAAGTGTGAGCAGAGTGGGATGGCCCAGCGCACGCCAGTCCAGCGTAGGGGTGTGAATAAAAAGCACATAGCCATGGGCATGGTCCTCTTCCGGAAAGCCCAACATTTCTGCCAGGGTGGCACCTCCCACCCCGCGATAACTCAGATGCCGTCCTCATTAGTGGAGTTGCCTGCGATTCTGTGCACCTGCCGTACCCCGGCCCCCAGGACCATGAACCCATCAGGCCTGACACTGCGTAGCCAGACCACACTGATTACCAGCTGACACCGGCGTGTGTCAAGGAGGGCCCACCACGTTCCTGTGTAACCTCCAAGCCAAAGGCCCGCGAGCCAGCCAGCATCTCAGACCATCGCTGGCACCCCGACGCTGGCCTACATTACTCCTTCCTCATTTACATATTCCACCAGCGTCCTCTGCGGACCAGTAGGTCCCATATGTGAAACTGTGTCTTGGCTCCTGAATGGCAGTGACCCCAAATCCGGGCCAGCGGCCACAGCACCAGACCCCGATCAGTGAGGCATAGTTCCATATGGGCATCTTGTGACAGGTGGTGCCACTAACCCTGTTCAACGACAGATGGTGACACGTGCTGCCACAATCCCTGTTCAACACCAAGCGGTGACATATGCTGCCACAAACCCTGTTCAATGACAGGCGGCGACACGTGCTGCTCAAACCTTGGTCAATGCCAGCCGGTGATGCATGCTGCCACAAACCCTGTTCAACGCCAGCTGACGACACGTGGATGAGGGACCAGGACTACTCTGCGGACCAGTAGATCTCACATCCAGCACCTATATGCGAATCACGAATGGCGGAGTCCACACTAGTAGTCGCATGGGGAGGAGTAAGAGGAAGATGCGGCTCAGCCAGGACGAAAGCCGGGTCACAGTCATGGAGGTGACTGACACGTGGTGCCACTAAACCTGAACTACGCAGGCCTGTGAGGCCACCAACCTATGCCGGTGACACTCAGCGAATGGCCCAAGTTGACCCCTCCCTCTGGCCTACACTGCAGTCCAGTAGGTCACAGATTCATGATTTAGCAATGGCGGAGATCATATCAGTGTACTGGCATCATCGCAGACTGCATCCCCTCTCAGCCCTGGTGCCACTAAGTCTGTACCCCGACATTCATGGACACTCTCCGGTCAAACTTTGGTGGCGTCTGAGTCTATGGACTAGGGGTCAGTTTTCATCTGCATGTAGCTGATACCAAATTGGTGGTGGCAACAAGGCTGTCGCATTCCACTCCTCCATTTGCTGTTTCCAGATAAAATCAAACCTTTTGGCGTCATGTCCTGGAGGACACCTTCCACTGTCCCCCACAACACTCCGCAACATACACCTCGGACATTGATGGTGACCCGCTCAGGTCCCATAGCCCATCTGATTGCACTGCAAGTCACCGTCCATTGGCTGGGAGTCTGTGCCAGCCGCAGTGCATCCGGGGCCACTAACTCTGTGCTGGTCAGGTCCGGGACCCCTTCTCCAGACAAATCGGATGGCCCCTGAAGTGTAGGCCTTGGGGTCATCAACGCCATTTCTCTGTGGGCTTGCACTGTACGCAGTCTCTGGGCCCAGATGCGTCCCACCAGGGCTCACACACCAAAGCGAGTCCAGACCGGCCCTGACGTTGCATCACTGCAGGAGGCACATGCCACCACCACAAGGACCACCTCCAACTGCCATCTGCCGGAGTTGAAACAGTGGTCCTGACAGACTTACAGAGTGTCTCAGACCTGTTGTGGATGCCATCATCTGCTTGATACCTTGCTCTGCACTCCAGGTGCGAGTGACTCAGTGCACCACAGGCCATTGTCCGTTGCTGATTGTGTTTTGTGCTGTGGAGCGGTTGCGCAGCTATGTCACCTCAAACAGTGTGGGGGCCTTGAGACGTTGACGGAGAAGATAATGCAGGTCTAACACACCCCACTGCATCTGCATCAGGGTTACATTGAAGGGACACAATCTGAGACTTTTTCTTCACATGATCAGTGGTTAACAGTCTATATTTTCACAAAAACCTGTAAATGCACCACCCAGGAGACACCGTATTTGAGCACACGGTGTAACCAGAACATTTTGTATTCAAACTTTGATTCTGCTTCACAAGCTTTGGGACGTGCTACCTCAGTTGATTCTCTGTGTGATCTCCCCCGACCAACTTAAAAGGTGCTCTAACGAGAGCATAAAATATATTTTTGAGAACCTCTGGCTTAGCAGCCATAGGGTTTGTAGTAAGAAGGAACCCTAAACAAATGGGTCTAACAAATTAGCAAACACCACCTCTAAAGAGCAGAGATCTCATCGAAAGTGCTTGGCTGATGTGTTTGCTATTTTGCCAAAGAGCACAGGATCAGCATCAGGATTAAACTGATATTAACCAGGAGTTTCAGAAATAAGGCAGATATATTCAGCAAGGTTCTCTCGAACCACAAAACCACCAACATAACCTTTTACCAGTAACACACATGTTCTCTTTCACACCTGAATGGTCAAAGACCTAAAGAGTATGCCAACGAGAAACAGCTGCCCAGGGGCATGTAGTTCATGGGCAGTCATCCCAGCAGTGCCGATAGTCTTTGACCCTTCTGCAGTAGGTAAATAGGGCAAAACCGAGATCTATAGTTGAAGAACCATTGGAGAATTTACTTTGGTGTTAGATTATGTATGGAATGTTGTGTCTTCCTCTGGGCCTTTCACATGGCTGTTCTGCAAAATCTCCACTTCATCACCTCGCTCAGTGGACATGTTAAGGACGCGTGGAATGTGAGTTTGATGTCTTCCTCGGTCTCTGTAGCTGCAACACAGTGCATCACCTAGTTTTCAACTGTCTTCAGTGGTGTGTCCCCATTGTAAGACAATAAACAGGTTATTTAATGCAATTAGTGCAGCCACAAGCGAGTGGCATAAGCTATTGTCAGTCCATTGACGTCTGCCTTGTTTAATTTTCTGCTTCTTCTTTTGGTTAACATTAAAAATGTTGGCATCTAGTTCACAAACGTGGCAAGAAGATTAACTATGGCATCTTTTCTTGGATAGGATTTGTGAATGATGCTCCCTTTAATTCAATTATTTATTTGCCCTTTTCAAAATCACACTTTGGAAGTAGCACCAGACATTCTACTTATTCAAAATACGTTATGCTTTCTTTTATCTAGTGGTGCACTTTAATCCTTTATTCAAAGCACCGGGTAATTATGAGCAGAGGTGCATTCTGGGAAAAGCTGGTCATCCGGATACTATTCATTGTCTGGTTATTGGAGAGTGGCATAGCGGCTATGCTGCTGACAATGTAACCTGTGGACTTGGATTTGAATCCTAGGCTTGGCTCTTGACTGAAAATCATGTGATTCTGGTCAAGCCACTTAGGGCCTGATGCTGACTTCAGTGGACGGGTTACTCCATCATCAATGTGAGGGATATCCCGTCCAGCATATTTCAAGTGCATCATTGAGAATCTATGACATAATATCGACAGACAGAATATAGACATACAAAAATATCAACACAAAATATCGACATCAAAAATATCGGAGTTCTATCTACATAAAGTTAAGTACTAAAATATCGGAAAAAAAATTCCCACTCTAGTGTTCCAACCCCAGTTCACTGCGACTCACGGACACATCTGTTTGCATGCTGGCTGTCTTCTGGACTTTCTCTGGCTCACTCCATGTTGCTCAGCAGTTGACTCTGTTATAGATGTGTTTTCTGTTTCCGTTGCACTGGCGTCCAATGTTCAAGTGGTTGCCAGCACCAGACATTCCGGGCGGAATGGCTTACACTCACCCCACACACATCCATCACAGGCATCACTGTACATGTAGCCCTGCCAATAAAGGGGCCGAACGCATGTGCCCGATGCCAGTTCAACATGATATCTGCGTTTGTCCCTGTGGTCTTGTTGTATGCACAAGGGCCCTGGGCCCTACATCATGTAATTGTGCTGTGTACATCGGATGCAGACATGGCAACGCAGGCAGCAGGTTGGAACTTGGACATGTAGCTTTGTTGTCACCCATTCAGTTGGTAAGGGGAGTGGCAGGGGCTGTCGTAGAGGAGCCAACATGGGTGTGAGAGAGCTTTTTGAGCACCCCTGGGCATGGTTCTGTACTGTGAATGTGCATCTGCATGTGTCTCTATGGCAATGTGGGTCTCCTTAGTGGGGTGTGGGTGGGCCCTGAAGGGTGAGAGACACCTACGTATCTGTCCTGGTTCACATTCCATGGGTTTGTACCCCACCAACACCTGTTGGGCCACCTCCTTGTGGCATGCTGACACATGGCATTGGGGTGCAGTGTGTGGGTGGGTGAAGTGTCGGGAGCCAGCTCTGTGGTCTGTTGCAGGCTCGGTGTTCTCCTCTGAGTAGCTTGGCGGGCCGGGTCCTGGTGGGGGGTTGTGTGGGATATCCATAGGTTGTAGGGAGCCGGTGTTGATGGTGTGGTTGTCCTCTCCGGCATCACTGATGTGTTGTTTTCTGTGCTCTGATGAAGGTGTTGTGTGCCCCTCTGCGATATGAAGGGGAGGTGTGTGTTGACTTTGTGTTGACATATAATTTGGTGCCTTGTGCTGGTTTGAATGCAGACTGCATGGCCATGTACGTTGTGACTGTTTGAGGGGTGCTGGATTCTTCTGTGGGACATTGTACATTTGGACTACATGATGGACGTGAGGTTGTACGCGTACATTTCCATTTCACAGTTACTGGATTTGTCAGATTTAGTAGGCATGTTTCTGTGCATGTGCGGTGCCAGTTGTGTCCTCTGTTCTGCAGTGTCGGCTATGCGCGTTGTTCCATGTTGTCGTCAATGTGGATGAGCTGTTCATTCTATGTGTGTGTGCTGCAGTGTGCCAAAGGGATTCGGGACATGATCCTGGGTGATTGTAGGTGTGCAGTGTGCTCCCCTCATTGTGCGTGTATGCCATTGTGCCCATCTCCCCCGTCACCCAGTCCCTGTTCGTTGCACTCCCTCCCTATTGAGGTTGTGTCAGGTCCTCTCGAGCTGTGTCCGTACTCCCTACTCCTTGCACCGTCTCCACACTGATGACTGTGGTCTGGGTTTCCTCCAGCTCCACCGGTGGCGCTGGACTGCCACCTCCTGTTGCCGTTGCTGCCTTCCTGTTGGCACTGGGTTTGTGCCTGGTTTAGGTTGGCACGTCATGCCGGCACCTATTGGCCGCTTGGATTGGCCTCCTTGGCACGCCAACTGCAATCCAGGTGGTCTGCTCCTGTGTCAGTTGCTGGCAGTGTTCTGTCAACTCTGTGACGCTGGTCTGCACTCCGTCTTTCTCTCCCTCTTCTCCTTGGCCTTCACCGACCCCGTTGTTCCTTGCTAGTAGTCTGTGGGGGTTGTGGGGTTCGAGTTGGGCTCTGCGCTGGGGCACGTTGCCACATGTTGCTACGTGCTTTGGCTTGTTTCTGGTGTATTTTTTCTGTGGTTTTTATGGTGCATTGTCCCGCCAGACGCGTGGGAATTGCAGGCCTCTGTCTGGTTTTTGCTACTTTTTGTACAGCGGTTGGCCTCATTGCATTTTTTTGTCGCGTATCGCGTTTTTGCGGCATGGCATTGATTTTCACGCGGACATTTGCCACGTTATCTGGTGTCTATCACATGCTACCGCCTTGTTCTGAATTCCACGTTGACACAGGGTTATTTTCCCGCGATAGGCTGCCATGTGGAAAGTTGCGTTACCCTACTCTTGCGGTAGTTATCACATGTTCTTGTGAATATACCCCTAAGAGTTTTATAGGTTTGGTCATCCTGTTCTAAATCTGGAAACAATCAAGCCCTTCATTCATTTAGTCTTAATTCTAAAAAATACCAATGCTACATGTTGTTTAGCAATTCCTGGCAGCACAGCATACTTATAGATACTGAACATTAAAAGCAGCCTGGAATTTATAAATCAAAATTTGAAATGAACATTAATTGCTTTTAGTTTTAGTGTTGCTTCAAACATTATAACCAGCTAAGTTTGTGTGACGATAAATAGTGAATATGTGGATAATATTTCTGAAAATAAAATTTTGAACTAAATTACCTTAGAAGTAATTTGTTGAGAAACATGTGTTGGCTACTAAATTTAGGGGCATATTTATTAAGAGATCATGCAGCGCAGCACATCAAGTCACTGTGCTCTGCTGCGTGATATGGAAAGGTCAGTAAAGCTCAATACTTAGCTCATGCCTGCCCTTTCCCAGTGCTGGCACATAACGTCCTGCTGAGCGCCAACGCTGGCTCCTTGCACAATGGTGGAGGGTGCCTGCATTGTAAGTAGGACTGTTTTTTTGTAGGAAGGGAGACCCTGCCAGACAAAAACAATCCTGTGAGGAGTTTTCCTCTTTCTATGTGTGCTACAGAATGCAGCGCACATAGCGAGAGGAAGTAACAGGAGAAATGAAGGTGTTTTTTTCATTGTTACACCTTCACTGGGGAGGCATAGCCTTTCGACACATTCCCAGGTCTACCACTAATGGTAAATCTGGGAATGTGCCAAAATCCATGGGTGGGTGAATGGGAGCACTCACGCTCCAACTATGGATTGTCTTCCTGCTGAAGAGTAACGCAACGCAGCTATTTGTCCTGTGTTGAGTTACTCTGAATTTGTCAAGCCACTTAGGGCCACACAGGATGACCTTGCCTGGCTTGATAAATCCTACTTAGGTGTTGTGTCTCCCCTCCGTCGCCTTGCGACGCAAAACCTACACAAATATGCCCCTTGTTGCATAACTGCATTTTGTGTAATTGCACATGTGCATAAGCACAAACATGATAATCACCTACGCGCATGTTCACTTAAGCAACGCCTGGTTCGTTTTCCTGGAGTCGCAAGTATACCATAGTAAAAATAAAATTCCAGTAATAAAATTCCCAACATGGCTTTCATAATCGGTTATGTACAGAATCTACATCATTTTATTCTGTGCGTGACATTAATTACTTGTGTACAGAAGATATGCTGACATATTAACATTATCAGACATTGACACATCTTCAATCGAAGCAGACTGCACAGCTGTAAACATGAAAAAATACATCTATTTCACTCTAACCCATTTCGAAAGTTCTTGAAGTCTCGTCTTTTTGATCCCCGCTGTACTTCAAGTTTGTTTGTAGAAAATAGTCAAATTCAGTTTTCAATGATGCCCTTTTCTGATCCTCACTATCAACAGCAGCTACACCCTTGACGTCTGCCTGACCTTGATTATCACATGACATTTATGCACAAGTAATAGAATTCTTTCCTGCAAAGCTGCCACAACAATCACGCATAATGTTTCCTAATTCCACAATGGGGTCCTTACAGTGACAAACGATCACAATCTGTGTCTGAAGAAAGCTTTTTATCTTGTAGAACAAAAGGTAATTAATCCCACAAAATAACATCTGATGACTACTGATTCATCATGACTGGGGGCCTCGTGGAGACATTACTTGGTGTAAAGAATAACATTAATTTATTAATGCTGTCGCTTCCCCCTTGCAAAACTGTAGGTCGAATGATGTCACAATTTTTTTTAATAAACTTTCCATAACTGTGGAAGTTTATGTGCAGGGTTCTTGACATCCTCTATTTGATCGAATATTCCAACTTTTGTGTATTTTTAAGCATGTGTGAGGAAGGCTATTAGAAGTTACATTGTGTTGCTTGAATGTTTCTATATTTCGAAGCATATCTATGACATGACAACATTTATAGAAGCTGAAGAACAACTTTCTTCCAAAATCTTCAAAGGAAAGCATCCTTAAAGAAAAAGTAAGCGTGGGACACCTCCATATTATTTGAAAAAAAAGTAAGGTGCATGGAAGTTGCACCTTCTCTGATGAAGAAGTTAGATGCATGGGAGTTGCACCTACTCTGATAAATGTGAGCAAAGTAGGTAAACTACGCTCGAACATTTAAAATTAGGTTGGGGCGTAGATTTACTACTTTTTGGAATTCACTAACTCCTATAGGAAAACACATAGAAGCTGCGCTTGTTACCAGTTACAATGAAGCTTCCTTTGGAAATCACAAGATTTTTTAAAATTAAAATCTCTCTGTATGCAATTCATCCTGGCGGAAAATGCCATACTGGGATAATGAATTCCCCTGTGGAAATGCACACATTTTTTATTTTGTTTTTCTATTTCTCCTCCATGAAAAAGCCCTACCTCCACATCCCTAAAGAAACTTGGGGGGTAAAGATGTTCCCTTCCCACTATGCGAAGGGTATTTACCTCAGCACCAGGTTGAAGTAAATATTGAATCCTTTCCAGGCTATAGTAGTTTGTGAATGACATGAAAAATACCTGTTTTGGGTGTTTACAAACTTCCTGTCCTCGTCCTCGTCCCATTCCTGAACAAAGTGGAGATGATCATCTCAGCGACAGAAAAAAAAGAACAGGAGCATGCTGGGATACCTAACCCACTCCCTCCCAACTGGGAGTACATAAGCGGTACCAGCCAAGCATGCTGCCTGTTCTTTCTTTTTGCCTTCCGACAGGATGGGACGTGTTTGCTGACTTACCTGATGGATTGTTCGCTGGATGTCTCGTCGGGCTGCTAGGCTGTCCTCGACGTCCTGTTCCACGTTCTCCTGGCCTGCCTGGCATGCCAGGAGCCACGTTGATTGACGCCCGGCCCTTTGCGGCTGGAGCGCCGTTCCTCCCGGTCTCTTCCGGGTTACCACGCGTGTCTTCCTGTGGCTTGGCTGGTCTAGAAGACGCGCTGCTGCGGTTGTTTGGCGAGTCCAGGCGCTGAGCTTGGTGATGCTCTTGGCATTTGGGGTCCTGCTGGCATTCTTTGATCCCTGACGCCCCTGCTGTTCATTGTGTCGGTGCGGGGGCAGGCCTTGATGTGGCCTTGGAGGCCGATTGCTGCAGTCCTCTCCTCCGCCCGGCTCAGGTGTCCTGGAGGGCATCTGGGCTGGCTATTGGAAGCAGTGAGCTTGTGGTGCGCTCTTCCTGCCCCAGGGGTGAGTACTGCGTAGCGGTTCCTTTTTATCCTTGCCACTGGCGCTCTTGCGACCGGCATCCACAGATCTCTCCCTGTGCTGGATGGTTCCTGTTGGGGTCTTTCTATACAGGCTTGTGGCACTCCCTGTCCCTGCATGCTGGGTTGGGGGCATCGCATGGGCTGTGCCTTTGCCTTGTTTTCCAGTGCTGATGGGGGGTCCTTCGGGGTCTTCCTCCACAGGTTGTGGGTTCCCGGGCCTCCTGGCTTTCTGCTTGCTCTGCGCTTGTTGCTGGTTGGCATCTGGGCTGGGGGTTGGAGGATGATCTCTGTGTGGTGGTGTTGGCCTTTCCCCCTGGTAAGTATAGCGTAGTGGTTTCTTTCTTCCCTGTGCTGTGCTCTGCTGCTGTGCTGGCCTGCAACCATGGCTGCCTGTTCCCCCTGCTGGGGATGTGCCAGGGCTGGGCCGGCGCTGTGGACTTACGCCCATACCCCTGTGCACACATCTGCTCTCGTGGGCTCCCCATTTTGGGCATGGGGCAGGGTTTGCCAGGACACCCCTCCCGGGCTGGCGGTTCTCAGCCGGGATCCGGATGGGCTGGGCCCGGATGACACTTCCCCCCAGTCCGGGGCTCCCTCCTTCAGCCCACCACATGGCAGAGTGCTCAGGACGGGCTCTCAGTCCTACCCCAGGTGTCGGCCCTCCCCGTGCCTGGGGCACAGCCAAGGGCTCTGACCCCTGAGGTGCTCAGCCCACAGGCCCTGCAGGGGCAGACGGGAGCCCTCCCGTGTTTTGGCTCGGGGCAGGCAGGATGGTGTCCTTCTGGTCTCTGCCTTCTGGTCGCTCCTGTTCCTCCGGCCATTGGGTCGCACGCAAAGGTCTGGCCTGGTTCATGCCCTCTGGCCTCTGGGCCTCCGGCCGTCCTCCCTGCATGCGTCTGTTCTCCCTGGTCGGGCCTGGTTGGTGCCTGGTTGGGTCTGCCTGGGTTTGCCTGTTGCTCTAACCTTCTTAGGTCCGGGTGGCTTGTTGTTTCCTGGGCTTACTTTGGCCGCCTGCTGCCCATTCCTCCCTGTTGGTTCTGGCCCTTTTTTTGTGGGTTCAGGCTTGGTGCATACCTGTCTCGGTGCCTGCCTGCGGCTTCCGGTGCTGGGCTCTCCTTGCGTCCTTCCGCGGGTTTTTGTTCGCCCGTGCTCAGGGTGCCTTATTTCTTCTTGCCCTTCCGCGGGTTCTCTGTGGCCTCCCTGTTCTTGGGTTCCCTTGTTTTCCGTCGGTGAGAGGGGCTGTTGTGCTCTCCCTCTCTCCTACTGGGCCAATGGCCTTGTTGGGCTGTTGGCTCCAGAGCGGTGCTGTTGGTGCCCCTGGTGGGCTTTCGGGCTGGCATGGTGTTTGATTCTCACCTGCTGCCGGGTTGTGTTGCCCGGGTTGTCTGCTGGGGTTTGGTTTCCAGTTGTGGTTTCCTTCTCCCCTCTTGTGATTCTCTTGGTGGCTTGGGGCGTTTTTGGGGTCCTTTACCTTTCCCCTGCCGCCTTCTTTGCTGCCTGTGGTGGCTGGGTGTCATGGTCTTCCTTGGCCTCTGCCTTTGGTGGCTCCTTGTTCTTCGGGTCCGCGGCTCATGGGCCCCACCCTGTCTGCCGGCTCAGGCAGCCATATGCCCTTTCCCTGCTTTGTGGGTGCCGGTCTGGGTATCCTCCTCGCGTGCCTGCTCTTGGTCTTGGCCGAGGGTGTTTTGGTGTGTGGGCTGCATTGCTGCGCCCGCTCCTCTTTGTCGGCCTTGTGGTTGCGGTTGGCTTTGCCTCGGCTCTGGGGCTGTGGCCTTCCTCTTGGGGGCCTGTTGTTGGGCTTGTGCATTTTTCCCACTCCCGTGCCGGCTGCTTTCGGCCTGTGGTGTCTCAGGCCGTTGCTCTCTTGTTGTCTCTGTGGGGTTTGTTCCTCATTTTTATGGGTCTGTTCCCGCGGCCCCCGGTGGGTTGTGTGCCTTGATTTCTCCAGGCTCTTCTCCTTTGGGGTTTATGGTACCTGGGGTGTTCTGGGGTGCTGTTAGGCCGTGGGCTCTGCCTCTGTTGGGTTTTGCCCTTGCAGTCCCTGTGTTTGGCCTCCCATTTTCTTGTTTGTAAGGGTTGCTGGTGCCTTCTCGGCTTGGGTGTGTCTGGCTTTTTGACTGTGGGGTCCTTGGTTGCTTCGGGGAACCCTTTGGATCCCTGCCTGGGTGCTTTCCTGGCCGCTCATTCTCTGGTGATTTTGGGGACTCTTTTCGGCCACTTGGTGGTCCTGGGATGGTCTTCTGTCCTTTTGTGTGCCACCCATTTGTGCCTGGCTGTTGCACTGGGGCCTTTGGGTGGGTTGGAACTTATGGGTTGCCGGTCTCCCTCCCTGTCTTCCTGCTGCTTCTTCTCTCTGGGTGGCCTGGCTGTGGCTGGCTCCTGTGCCTTTCCCTGTGCTCCTTCTTGGTTGGGGATTTTTGGGGTTGGGTTGGTTGGCCCTTTGCCTCTCCTTCCAGGTTCTGGTGGCGCCGTGTTCGGGGCCTCCTGGCTGGCTGGACTGTCGGTTTGTCCGGTGGCTTCTTGGGTGTTTCTGTGTTGCCTGCGTTATTGGACTGTTGGCCTATTTGTTTGTCCTTCCTGTTTTGCCCTTGTGCTGCTCCTCTTGGGGTTCACCTTGAGTAGTTCCTTGGTGTCCTCCTTTGTCCTCCTGGCCGGTAGATTGGTTCTTGGTTGTTGGAGGTTCCTCCTTCCCGGTTCTGGGGTTTTGTTTACCCAGTTCTGGGTTTGGCCCTATGTTGTTCTCTCTTGGATGTGCCCTGTCTTGTGTGGGTCTGCTTCTGGTTGTGCTTCATTGCTCTCCCTGTCCTCCTGTGCCCAGGGTTCTTCTCCCGGTGTGGCAGCCTTTTCTTGGGGCTGTCCAGTGTCTCCGCTGGGGTTGGCCACTGGTCATTCCTGTGCTGTGGCCGTGGCCTTCTTTGGTTTTTTTTACCTTCAGGTTCCCTGTTGCTGCTGTTGTCGGTGGTGGGGGGTCTTGCTTGTGTTCCTTGGCCCCTTTCTTCCTGGTTGTTCCTCCGGGTTGGTGCCTGTTTTCTTGTCTGGTTCCGCCCTCTTCGGTCTTTGCGGCTTTGCTGGTGGCTTCCCCTGGTGTGTTGGGGTTGGGCCTGTGGTTGGTCGTGTCGTTCATTGTTCTCTTGCTTTGGGGTGCCTCTTCGGTCTTTTCTTCCTTCCCCTCCTCTTTTGGTGTATGGGTTGGTGCAGCTTTGGGTCGCCTTCCTCCCTGCTCAGGGGCGTTAGCTCTCTGTCTTGCCCCTGGTGTGTTCCTTCCTGGGCCTACGGCCGTGCTGCCCTGTGCTGCCTGCTCTTGTGTGCTTTCAGGCATTGGGCCGGGTTAGTTTTTTCCCTGGTGGGGCAGCTGCCTGGTGGTGCTGTGGGCTTTACCCTTGGCAGTTTTTCTCCCTGGTTGGTTTCTCTTCCTGGCTTGGTTGCTCCATTGGGGTGCTTCTGCTTCTCCTGGGCTTCCTTCCCATGGTCGTTCGGGGGGGGGCTTTGTTTCTGCCTCTCTGGGTCTTCCCTTGAGGCTTGGATCTGGGTGTGGGGCCTCCTTCTGGCTTGCCTGGGGGGTCTTGTGCTCTTTTGCTGTTCTTACTTGGTCATGCCCTGCTACTTTGGGGTCTTGGCTCTTTCAGCTTGTTTAGGGTTGTAGCTGGTTGTGTGCTACTGCCTGCATTTCCTACTTTCTTGTGGGCTCCCTTCTTCTTCTGCTGTGTGCCGTTTTTTCAGACTGGTGCCTATGGCATTGGAGGGTCTCCATAATGCTTGGGTTGTTTGCTTTGGTATTCTCCACTTTGTTAAGGAATGGGATGAGGACAGGAGGGACCTGGGGGTAATGTCCTATTACTTACCGGTAATCTTCATTACTCCTGGTCCCGTTGTCCTCGCCCCATTCCTTTCGCCCCTTCTTCCCTCCCAGATGGCGGGCCTTCCGGTTGTTGGCTTGGTATTTTCAGGCTGCATGCTGGGCTGGTACCGCCTATGTACCCCGAGTGGGTTAGGTATCCCAGCATGCTCCTGTTCTTTTTTTCTGTCATGGAGATGGTCATCTCCACTTTGTTCAGGAATGGGACGAGGACAACAGGCCCAGGAGTAATGAAGATTACCAGTAAGTAGTAGGACATAACCATGCTTTGGAGTGCAAATAATAGCCCTCAATCTGAACCAAAAATTGGAGATCACTACAAACTGAAAAGGGCTGAAAACTGTGAGGAACTTCTTTGTTTCTTTGTTTGTTTCCTTTAGCCCTTTAACCCCTTCGCTGCGGGGGTTATTCCCCCACTGTGCTGGGGGGGGGTAGGGCAGCGTGCACAGCGCCCGCATGCTCATGACGAGCTCAGCTCGTCATGAGCTACGGCGCTCCAGTGCTCATGACGAGCTGAGCTCGTCACAGGTGCATTGCCTCCCGTGGAATGCTCAGCACAGTGGGGGGAATTCGCCCCGCACCTGAGCGTTCCACGGGCCATGACAAGCTGAGCTCGTCATGAGCACCGGAGTGCGTGGCTCATGACGAGCTCAGCTCCTCATGAGCACCGAAGGTGTTATACTAAAGCACAATACTAAAAAGGTAGTTCATGTGCCATAATCAATGCTAATACTGGGTTGTCTGATTTCTAAAATAAACAGTTAATCTGCATTTCTTAAAAGGAAATGGAATACTAGGAATGGAAAATCATTTAAACATTTTCTACTTTATTCATATTTTGCAAATGTAAATTTCCTAATACTATGTGGCATTATTTGTGCATGTGTTTTTTAGATCGACTTGGTGCTGCTGTGGATTATCATTCTTTATGTATGCAAGTTATTTTGGGGATGAGCTCTCAGCAACCCTGGCTCATGAATATGCTTGGGGAGTTTCTTTCTGCAGCACTGATACCGGACTGGGATCTTGATATATTACATAAACACACAAGCAATATCAACGCCAGTTGTTTTGCATTTTGCCAATTATAGTTTTTCTTGTTGTCAACAGAGCAGACTCAGTTCGAAACCAGATTTGGCTAAAAGTTAGTGTCTTTGGTGTAACAGGTAAAACACTAATTTTGAGTTTAATAGTGTTTGGAGAAGCTGTGTTTCATACTTGCTAAACTTGATTAAAGAGCTTTATTTGGTAAGGAAGAGAGTAGTGCACTTGCTTTCAGTTCAACCTTTCTTTATTGGGTGTTTGAACACAATATCTGAAAAAATACTGGAATATACAAATATTGTCTTAAGACCATCGGAACATAAAAAATATAGTTGACAGGCATGTGAAAGGTAAAAATATAGTTTTAAGTCTTATTCGAAATATAGTTGTAAACAATACTTATGTAGTAAATATCATTGTATTCAATATTGTTTTAAGTGTTAATTAGTATATAAATATTGTACTGTTTTCTTGTATCTCTTATATTTGGGTTTTAGTAAGACTATTTTTTAGTCATTAAATTGTTTAAATTTGTATATTAGTTGTTTCAATGTATATAAATAATTGTGTCATAATTCTTTTAGTAGCTGGATTTTGGGACATTTGTTATTCATTTTGAAGCTATGCAAGGTAGTTAATTTTGATATTTTAAATGTATTTTATAATATTAATTAAGTTTATCGATTTTAATTGTAATGTATATTTCAATGGTATTTTTTAAATAGAAAATTATACAAATATATAACTTTTTTAAAGAAATACAATATTTAGAAATTATGTTTTGTCATTTTTAAATTTTTAAAACATTTTGTAAAATATAAGTTCCAGTTATAGAATGTTCTGCATTTTTTATGTATAATTTTTTTTAAGATTACATTTTATATTTATAGAAATATTAAATGTTAAATTGGGGAGAGGAGTTGGCCTAACGGCTAGGGCGCTCAACCTCGGACCTGGAGATCTGTGTTCGAGGTTCGGTAACGACGCCAAAAACCTCCTGTGATTCTGGACAAATCACATAATCTCCCCGTGCCTAAAATGAATGCGTGTCCTCATGTAACGTAACTGGTGCTATGTAAAGCGCTCTGATACCTGATTCAGTTCGGGTCTAGTTCGCGCTATATAAAACTCTGCAAAAAAAAAAAAATTAATTACTTCTTTTTATGTTTTAGAATTGTTAATTTTGCATTGACAGTTAATTATTTTATGGCTTAAAGTTTAGGAATGTAAAAACAAAAACAAAAATATTTCAACTATTAATAGTAATAAACATATTTTAATATTTAAATTTGTAGATTTTCTTTTGTAGTTTAGGGTATTTTTTGAATATATTTTTAGTTTATTTTATAGTAACAAAAACGCCTACTGTGAAATTCACTTTTTTACTCTCCAACACTTTTTTTAAGCCTTAGATTAGAGTGAGATTATCAAATGTCACCCCTTTGGTTTAAAATGCCTTTCATAAATTGGAGTGGGAATAATTAATGTAACCCTTTTAGTGCCCAGCACCTTCTCTGAATTGAATTAGATGGAGTCGGAGTAATAAATGTAATCTTTTAGTTCCCATCGTCTTTCCCAAATTGGGCTAGATTTGGGTGGGAATAGTAAATTTAACCCCTTTTGTGCCCAACACTTTCCCCAAATTGGCAATATTTAAGCAGGAATAGTAATTGTCATACTTTTAGTGTCCAATGCCTTCCCCACATTTCTTTAGATTTGATTAAGAATAGTAAATGAAACCCTTCATTGTCCAACGCCTTCCTTATATTTGTTTCGATTGGAGTGAGAATAGTAAATGTTCCCCCTTTAGTGTTCAATGCCATCCCCACATGGTTTAGATGTGAGTGAAATGAATGAAATGAAATGTAAAAGCATTTATGAAGTGTGTAGCTACCCAGGGACATCCCAGCACTGAAGGGGAACAGGGGGAACAGTAAATGTAGCCCCTTCAGTATCCAATGCCTTCCTCAATTGTGTTTGATTGCAGTGGAAAGAGTACATTTAACCCATTTAAGGGCCTATTACGATGTGGCACGGAAAGGCTCCGACAGATGTTCGGAGCCTTCTGGGCTGCATCATAATCAGCCCCTTGGTTTACTTTCCGATTGCCGCATTATAATGCTGGCTGCCGGAAAATAATCTGTTGGGTAATTGCGTCTGGCTTTGGACAGTGGGAACATGCTTGTAATTCAAAAATGCGGGCCTTTCCACCCTTGGGATTACGATGATCGGTTTCTGGCATGGTTTCCATGTGGCCTGTCTGACATTGAAACCATGTTGGAAAGTGTATTTGGGGCCCCCTAGCAGGGCCCCCTTGTGTGTGCGGCCTCCATTTGGGGGCCAAGGGGCTCTGTTGACTCCTGTGCCCCCTAATGTCGGGATGAACAGCACCTCCTATTTCCCTATGGGGATGTATTACGGCTAGTTTATGGTCATAATGCATGCTCCCATAGGGAAATGTAGGAATGCAACAGGACAGTGTTTGGCCACATCCTACTTAGGCGGTCGGGACTGCCGACCGAAGGTCGGTCAGTCCCAGGACCAAGACGGTGTTGGGTCGGACTGACATCGTAATTAGGTCTTAAATGTCCAACTCCTTCATCAAATAGGTATAGATTGCAGTGGAAGTATCAAAGTCACTCCTTCAGTGTCCAATGCCTTCGCTAAACTGGTTAAGATTAGCGTGGGAATAATAAATGTAACCTCTTTAGTGTCTAACACCTTCCTAAAATTGATTTAGATTGGAGTGAGAATTGTAAATGCAATCCCTTTGTCCAAAGACTAATTCATGGTGGTTTAGAATAGAGTGAGAATAGTAAATATAACCCTTTACGGTCCAATACCTTATGCCAGTATGGTTACATTGGAGTGGGAATAGTAAATTTCACCTCTTTCGTGCCTAACAATTTTTTAGTTTTGTCTGTTTGTACTAAAAATTGTTTGTGCATTTAATTATTGTTGATGAAGAATAATAAAAAATAATTAGTTGTATGTCTATATCCAAAAATATTATTAATTACATTGTTTTATGTAATGAAGCTGTCACACATTTGTTCTCTTATTCAGTCAGTCAGTCATTATTCATTTTTTCAAACTTTATTATTTGTATATTTTGAAATTTTTAATTTTGGAACTTTCATGTCAAAAACAAGCATTTCTATGAACCAAAGTAAATAAAATATAGATTATTTTATTTGTTATTAATAAAAACATCTAAAGTATATATGAATAGTATTGTATGTTGCACATTTTTAACATGTATTTTACATTGGTTAATAGTTTATTTACATTTCTTAACTTTTTTAACTATACATATTTTCAATATTATTTTGTCCTCTGTTGTATACTAATATTTAATTTATACTTTATACATTTTAAACATTCTATAATAACACAGTTTGAACTGTTTAACATGATGATCTGTCTTAATATTTATTACACATTTAATCAACATTTTTACACATTTTCCCCATTCATGTCTATAGGGAGATAGTCTTTTTTTTTAGTTTCATTTAGTGGCCATTTGTTTTACCGCTAACCATCTATTTTGCAATCTATTTGTGCTATTTTTAGTCTATTTTCTCAGAACCAGGTAGCGGTAAGTCGCTGCTGTTTGTCAGAACAGATAAGTCATTTTTTTAAGGGTTTTGAAGGTTGCAGGGTTCGGGGAAGGTCTAGAAGGTTGGTTTATTAGTGTTTGTGAGTTTTTTGTATATTTATATGCCGTAGCAAATGGCTCAAACCCACGTCAGAGCGGTTCCTACGGCATCGTAATCATTTATTTGGATTCATTTCCGACTAACCCATTTGGATTCAGCTGGTCGGAAAGGAATCCAAAATGGATTACCGAATGGCTTCTGAAGGGCTCGGAGAGCATGTCTACCATTCGGAAAGCCTCCAGTAATCCCAACGGTGGCTATTTATGCCCAATGGATTGCAAGGTAGGATTCCAACAGCCTTTCTGTGCAGGCCTTTCCGACACAGAAAGGCTGTTGGCAGTCAACTTCGGGGGCCCCCAGTTGGGTCCCCATGGGTGCACGACCTCCGGTTAGTGCCAGGGGGGCACCTATGATGCCCCCCTGTTGATCCATGCACCCCGTGGTAGGCACCTTGAGGTGCCTGCCACGAGGTGCAGGGGTAACCTGCACCACTTATGCTTTGCAATGACAGCATGCATTCCAGTCGGAATGCATGCTCCCATTGTGAAGGATAGGAGTGCGGGTGAACAGTGTTCGGTGGCATCCTAATTGTTGGGCTGGGACCGCCGACAGGAGGTCGGTCAGTCCCAGTACCAAATCGATATTGAAATCCGGCCCTTAAATGTATTACTGTTATTGTTTTTTAGTAGTTTGTAGGGTTGCGGTTTTGTTCACTATTTTGGTAAAGTTTTGCTATTTTCTGTTAAATTAAGTTATATATGACGGGGCGTGGCCAAGATGGCGGTGTGAGCGGACGTGCCTCTCTGAGCTCCCGCCGCCGGCCGCTGAACATAGCACCTTCATAGCATTTACCCGGCCGAGAGTGACCTCAGGGGGCCCCTGGCAACAGCGCCTCGCCAGCGACGACCTTCAGGCCCGGTTCTACGACCGAGGGCGGCCTGACCCCTGCGGCGTTCGGCCGCGGAAACAGCGGCGGTTGGGGCCTTGCGCGCTCCGAGAGTCCGGAGCACGATTGAGAGCGAGGCCGAGGGGGGCGGAGCCACGGAGCCGCCAGGGATCGCCTGAAGCAGGGACCAGCAGAGGCGGCGGGTCCGGCCCGCACGGGGACGTGCGAGGCCTCCCACGGTCTCACGTGGAGGCTTCTGCGGACCTGCCGCCCCCGTCGGAGATCGGCGTGCACACTGCCTGGCTGCCACCGGCTCTCGCCGACGGACCTGCGTGAGCCCTTGGGGCCCACGGCACAGCCCCTGAGACCCGCGGGACAGCTCTACGGAGAAGAGGTACGGGGGGGGTGAGACAGTGATACCGGCGCCCCCCCCCCCTCGCACAACACCTATGGCCCGGCGCGCCTGACCGAGGTACCGTCGGCGCGTGTGGCGCAATTCCTAACGGCAGCCCGCCATTTTTAGGCGACCAGACACCTGGAGGACCCACGCGGGCCCCTGAGACCCGCAATTCAGCCCCTGGGACCCGCAGCACAGCCCCTGGGACCCGCGGCACAGCACGGAGGTGAGGAGGCACAGGGGGGGGTGAGACAGTGACCCCGGGCCCCCCCCTCCCTCACACAACCGCCATTTTGGGTGTCCAGACACTGGGGCCGCAGTGGAGCGCGACATAGACCTGGCCCGAGCCCTGCAGCCACCGACACCGTGAGTGGCACTAAGGGACCGGCCGCCTTCCAGCCCACCCTCTTGCGCTGCTGCCCTGCACACCAGCACTCGCACCTACCCGGGCACCACACGGGGGCTGCATCAAGGGGGCGCACCGAGAGAGGAGCCTTCCAGCGGCACGCAGCGCCTGCCTGCCTGCCCAAGGAGCCTGACGAATAGCCCGGCGCTGTCCTCTCACTCACGTTGTAGGCCTGGGCGGCGAATCTAGCACCTACCCGGACACTGGCCAGAGGACGCTCCTGGAGACGACGGCGAGTGGGGGGTCACGTCCCCCGGCGCAGCTCCTGCCTGCGTGGTATATCCCTAGCGGAACCCTCACACTTGGGCCCCCACTGCGAGGGCCACATCGCGATGCCGACACCCGGCTGGACACACAACCATCGCTCGGAGCGCGCCACCTCTCCGCTACCCGCGTGCCGGACGCTGGGGGACACAGAAGCGTCTGCGGCCCGAGCTAGCAGTGCCAGTAGCGGCTTGCTGCTGGGCAAGGGACACCGTGGGAGCCATGTCCAACGCTAGGACAAGGAAGGACCGCTCCATCGCTGAGCTCTTCACCCCCGGCGCAGTGGGAAAGAAGACTGATGTCGCAACTACCAGCCACCGCGCGGGCTCCGAGAAGAAGAGCCAGGCCTCGCCAGCCCAGGGGCAGACGGACCCGGAGGGCCCAGTCACGCGCTCCTTTCTGGAATCGCTCTTCAAGGGGCTGCGCGACGATATCCAGGAGCTGAAGAAAGAGCTCCAGGACGAGATAAAGGAGGTGCGCCGGGACACCGACGCCATCGGCGAGAGGGTGGCGGAGCTAGAGACGAAGAGCGACGCAAGGGATCTAGAAATTGAAGCGTTGCGACAGGAACTAGTGCGCATACACGACCAGCAAGTGGACCTCCAGACGCACGCCGAGGATTTGGAGAACCGCTCCAGGCGGCATAACATCAGGATCAGGGGGGTGAAGCACTCCCCGGACACGGAAGATCTCTTTCACTTTACTCAGGGCCTGTTCAACCATATCCTAAGCCGGCCGACAGACTCTCCCTTGGGCCTGGACAGAGTGCACAGGACAGGCCCCCCTAGAGCGGCTACGGCCCACCCAGCCGACATCCTCGTGTGCGTGCAGGACTATCGGACCAAAGAAGAGATCCTCAACAAGGCGCGCCAGATGGCGCCGGTGTCCTATGGCGCGCACTCCCCTGCTCTTTATCAAGACCTCGCGGCGCTGACCCTAGAGAAGAGGCGCATCTTCCGACCTGTCACAGCAGAACTGCGGAAACGCCACATCTCCTACAGCTGGGGACACCCCTTTAGGCTTGTTTTCAGGATGGGCAATAATCTTCACCAGGTCCGCTCCCTCAGGGAAGCGTGCAACCTCCTGAACATTGAGGATCCGACCGAAGCGGAGAATCCGGTAGCCGGGGGCACCCCCAGTCAAGAGGCACCAGGCCGATGGCGGCAGCAGCGGAGGCGACATAGGCCGCGGCGTCCCGCCACCAAAGAGATCGCAGACGGCCAATGAGCAGCAGTGGAGACCGTCGCACAAAGCCTGGTGAATCAAGAAAACGACTGACCCGGGCCAGGGACCCATGAACCTGAGAGGTTACGGCTCGGCCGAGACTGCTCGCGCCGGCGGCGGGGGTGAAGCCTCGCTAGCCCGCGTTCTTTCTTCACCAGCCCTTCGATGGCCGACCTGGACGGAGACGTGCACTGTCCGCTGTCACCGTCGCCATCGCCTACACTCCAAGTGATTTCCTTACCACAGGTCCGGCGGACATTCACCTGGATCTGGGACTATGATGGTTCAGACTTCTTTATGGTTGAGTTGACATGGGTAGAGAGGGGGGGGAGGGGGGGGGGTTTGGAATTGCATCGGTGCTTGCACCCTTCTCAAGGTTCGGACACTGCGTCCAAGATGATTGTGGGGAGGGGGGAGTTACACCAGTTGGGGTTGGGGGGGAGTTGGGGGAAGAAGGGGAGGGGGGGGCTCTCCTTGTCCAAGGGATTTTGCCACCACTGAAGGGGGTTTTGATGCCGCGGATGGAGCCGATAAGACTCCCAGCACAGTGTCTTCCACGGTCCGTGGGCCCGCAGCCACGGCCTCCGAGTGGGGTTTGGCATCTTTCTTCTTATCCCAGACATGCCTCGACACCTAACAGTGCTCACGCTTAATGTGCGGGGTCTCAACAGTCCGAACAAACGCAGGGCGATACTATCCTGTCTTGAGCGCTCCAAGGCGGATATCTGCCTCCTCCAAGAAACACACCTTGTGCGCAGCGACCAGCACAGACTCAAATCACGCGCTTTTCCATGGCAGTTCTTCTCCTCCTCCCTGAAGAAGGCAGCCGGGGTGGCGATCCTAGTGGCCAAATCATTCGAGGGGAGGGTCCTCCAGAAAGAGGCCGAAATTAAAGGGCGGCTTCTACTTTATAGCTTCCAGATTGCAGGCCATACCTTGCTGGTGGGTTCTGTCTACGGCCCGAATGAGGGGCAGGAAAGATTCTTACATACGGCTCTGGAGACCGCTACATCCACTGCACACACTCACTTGCTGCTGGGTGGAGACCTCAACATTGTATTTCATAACACGGCGGACCGCTCAGGCCAGAGATCCGGGCAGGTGGGGGCGCTCACAGCTACAGGACATGCACACATAGCAGATTTGGGCCTCACCGATTTATGGCGACACACACACCCCCAGACGACTGCCTATACGTATTACTCGGCGGCACACAAGACGTATGCGAGACTGGATTATTTTCTGGGCTCCTCTCAACTGGCGCTACAAGTCGAGGGAGTGGAGATACTGCCGGCCGCACTTTCGGATCACTCCCCAGTGGTAGCGACGCTTCGTGTGGGAGCCATGCCGGCTCCGCAACGACACTGGAGGCTGCGAGATGGCCTTTTGCAGCTGCCTGACACCCAGACCCGACTCACGGCCGCGATTGACCACTTTTTGGAACACAACGCCAACGATGACACTACGAAGGCCACCCAGTGGGCGGCCCTTAAAGCGGTCCTACGTGGGGAACTCATCTCCATAGCCACGGCCAACAACAAGGAAAGGGCGCTGAAGCGTGCCGAGCTCACCCAACGGGTGGCGGAACTGGAACAGATGCACCAACGCACAGGGGCGGCCAGGGCATGGCGGCAATTGTGCGCCGAGCGGAAAATGTTGGCGGCCTTGGATCAGGACGTGGCGGAATACGCCGCTATGCGCCTCAAACACGTCTACTACACCGGAGGCGACCGCTGCGGGCGGCTTCTGGCGAGCAGGCTACGGGCGCAAACCCAACGGCAACAAGTGCGCTCTCTCCTGTCGGCTAATGGCTGCCAGATTACGGAGGACGCGGCGATTGCGGCGGCCTTCGGCAGCTTTTATGCGGCGCTCTACGACGCGGACCACCTGGACCCCAATGCCGGCCCGGCCTACTTGCAGGGCGCGGAGCTCCCCACCCTCACCCAAGCCCAAGCGGACTTTCTGGAGCGGCCCATAGGCCTGGAGGAGGTCATCTCTGCTATCGCCCGCCTCAAAGTAGGGAAATCCCCGGGACCCGACGGCTATACCGCGGCGTTTTACAAGACCTTCTGCCAGCAGCTTGCCCCCCTCTTGCGCGACCTATTTAATACGTTCGACAAGCCTGGTGCCATACACCCGGACCTGCTAGAGGCGTCTATCTCTGTTATTCCCAAACCGGGCCGTGACCCGGCGGTCTGCGGTTCATACAGACCCATCTCGCTGCTGAACGTAGACTTGAAACTCTACACTGGCATACTGGCGAGCCGCATCGCACCATATATGCAGCAGCTGATAGACCCCGACCAGGCGGGCTTTATCCCCCAACGGCAGACCAGCGACAACACCAGGCGGGTGCTGCACCTCATTGAGGCCGGGTCGCGCACTAAGCCGGGCTGCATGCTCCTCACCATCGATGCGGAGAAAGCATTCGACAGAGTGCATTGGCCATACCTCGATCAGGCCCTCCGCCACTTCGGATTGGGGGAGAAACTCCGCCATCGCATCTTCAACTGCTACCGCCGGCCAAATGCCGCGGTAAGGGTGAACGGTCATACCTCCCCGAGATTCGACATTGGCAGAGGCACGCGCCAGGGCTGCCCTCTGTCGCCGCTCCTCTTCGCACTATATATGGAACCGATGGCTCAGAGAGTGCGGCAGCATGCACTCATATCTGGTATCAAATTTGGTGCCGACACGCATAAGATCAGCCTGTACGCTGACGACGTCTTGCTGTCCCTTACCGACCCGATGCAATCCCTGCGTGCTCTCTTTGTAGAGCTTCACACCTTTGCCCTGGCTTCGGGTTTTAAAATCAATGAAGCCAAATCTGAAGCCCTGAACATCTCCCTACGCCCAGAAGTGGTGGCCGAGATTAAGTCAGAATTCAAAATACAATGGTCAGATGCAGCCGTTCCATACCTGGGCGTGCGCCTGGCTCCTACTGTCCGGGGTACTGCGCGAGTCAATTATGAGGCACTCACACTCAAACTCCGGGAGCAGCTCCAGCGTTGGAAGCCGCTCACGTTGTCATGGCTAGGCAGAATTGCCGCAGTTAAAATGACACTGCTACCGCAGATCTTGTATCTGTTTCAGACGCTCCCCTTGAATCCCCCGAAGGGTTGGCTTCAGCAAACTCAATCGGAATTGTCGCGGTTTATTTGGAACGGCCGGCGCCCTAGGTTTAAGCACGCTCTCGCCACTCTGCCCCCAGCGAACGGGGGGGTCGGTGTGCCCGACCTCACCCTGTACTTCCAGGCTGCGCAGCTGCGCACTTTCGTGGAATGGTTTCAACTGGAGTCCGGCAAACACTGGCTCTTCCTGGACCAGGCGGTGGCCGGCCGTGCCCTCCAAGGCGTGCCTTTCCTGCCACGTCGACACCGACCCCCTAACCTGTACGCCTCTGAAATCACAAGCACCGCCCTACGCGTGTGGGACAGAGTGGCCGTGGCCAAGGGACTGACCACCTTCCCCTCGCCCATGACCCCCATCTTTGAGAATCCGGACTTCTCGCCGGGCTTGGATGCCGGAGCATTCATGACGTGGCGGACGACGCCCTGTAGAGCGGCGGGGCACATGTTCGACCTCAAGGGGGTCCTCCCGTTCCAGCAGGTCAAGGCGGACTACGGCGTGGCCGAATCGGAACGCCTGCAGTACCTGCAGGTGCGCCATTGGGTGCTCCACCCTTCGATCCAGCCCGGGGCCCAACGGCACCTCACGCCCTACGAAAGGTGGCTGCTGACGCGCACCTCGGACAAGAAATTGATTTCGGATCTTTATCAGCAGCTACTTCTCACCCAGGTGCACACATACAACGCGGGCCAAGTCAGGTGGGAAAGGGACCTAGGGCGGCAGCTCACTAGGAAAGAATGGGAGGGGGTGTACCACAGGGCCAGACACTCGGCGCACCACACCGGGCTCACCGAGACACTAACTAAAGTAGCCACATACTGGTACCACACCCCTGAGAGACTACACCACTGGGATGCCCGAGTAAGCGACAGATGCTGGAGGGGGTGCAGGGAACTAGGGACACTGGAACACTTGCTATGGAGCTGTGAGGCGCTGCGCCCCTATTGGAACCCTATCCTGGACCTTATAGACGCGCATCTAGACACACAACTGCCGCGCTTCCCAGCATACATTATTCTAGGCCTCCCGAACGCCCTCATGTACCCTCTGAAGTCCTGGAGGGGGCGTTTGATCGCGCTTGCGCTTGGGGCAGCGGTCCAAAACATTGTGGCCCACTGGAGAGCGGTTCAGGCTCCGCAACAATTGGGGTGGCTCCACCGGCTTTGGGCGATCCTGGGGATGGAGAAACTATCACTGGCAGCAGCGGGGAGGGGGGCGGACTTTGCGGAACTCTGGCGACCATTTCTCGCCCTGCTTACTGGGGAGTTTCGTGAGGTGAGCTGCCCACGCTACCTGCGACTGCTACGCCTAGCAGAAACACCTCTCCCAGAACCCAAGACACGCGCCCGTAAGCGCACAGGCCCTGCGCACGTAGCACCACCTGACCGTTAATGATAGACCACACCCGATAGATTACCTCCGGAAATGGACAAGGAGAGGGGAGGGTTGGGGTGGGAAGGGTAGGGGGGTTGTTTACAGTTCTTTGTTTCCTCAGGTTGCACTAGTACTGCTCAGCTTGCACCGTTGTAGCACCTCTTATGACGCGGCCGGCCCAGTTGGGTTGTAGGCGGCTTGCTGTGTTAACGGACGATATGCCCGCTGGCCTTATGATAGGGGTCAGAGGGGTTGCTGACTTAGGCCTCCCCGGAGTGGTGACGGCCCCTACAAATGTCTCGGAGGTGCATTCTGTTTGCCTATGCTCAATAAAAGATTTAATACATAAATTAAGTTATATTAGTTATGTTATGTTATGTTAAAATCAATTTGTAGAGCGCTCGTACGCCCATGGGCTTCATGGCGCTATAGGAAAGGTGAAGAATCCGTCTAACATAACACTGAGCTGACAATAGCTAATGGTAGGCTTGGGCGAACAACCAGGTCTTTAATCCCTTACGAAAGGTAAGTAAATCCTCACTCTGCCTAATCGATAAGGGAATGGAGTTCCAAAGTGAGGCTGCTAGATGGCGAAAACAGCAGCCTCCCTGTCGCTTCCTTTTGAAGCGAGACACCTCCAGTAGGGATTTTTGCGCAGAGCGCAAGCTTCTGGTGGGTATATATTTAGAGATCAGGCAACGAATAAAGGCAGGGCCTTTATCTTGTATGGCCTTGAAGGTGATACACCCTGCTTTAAAGGCTATGCGCTGGGAGATCGGAAGCCAGTGTAGCTTTTCTAGTCCAGGTTTAATAGAAGACCATTTTGGTTAGTTATACTTTGATGATTAACTGTTATGTATATGTATGTTTAGGAGTGCAAAGTACTTCTGTGGGTGAGTTGTTTATTTCACTTTCAGGTCCTTGTCTATGATTGTGTGCTATAGCCATTGGTAGTTTGCCTTTTTATTTCTTTTAAAGGAAATTTTTGGGGGTTTATAAGAAACTATGCTTTTATATTTGATTTCCTATTTTTCAGTTTATCTGGAATGTTAACTTTTTTTAATACACTTTTTTTTAATGGTTATTATATACTTTGTATTGATTTGACGGAATTTATTTGAATTCATTTCATTTTTGCATTTCAGGGGGGTCGGGCAATATGTTCCTCTTTTTGGTGGTACTTGGATACAGAAAGATCTGCCTCTACAGAACAGTAATCATTATTTATTTTATTTCCTTTTGGGTGAGAAATGGAATTTTGTGCAAATATTATGTTTTTGTTTTGTAGAATTGTTTGGTTTATTTTTTGCAATATTTTATGTGACGGTTTAAATTCATTTTTATATTTTTAATTGGTGATTATTAGATTTGATTTTAAATAATTGATATATAGTTTTAATATATTCCTTTTGGTTGAGAAATGTAATTTAAAAATGTTTGTGCAAATATTATGTTTTTGTTTTGTGGAATTGTTTGGTTTATGTTTTGCAATATTTTATGTGACGGTTTAAATTAACATTTATATTTTTAATTGATGATTATTAGATTTGATTTTAAATAATTAATATATAATTTTATTGATTCAGTTTTTATTAATATTGGTATTTTAATAATTTTTCAAACTGATGTAATTAAATATAATATTTGTTATTTAAAATATAAAATGTTTGGTTTGTTGGTTTAGGAATTGTCATAGTTTTTCAGGGTTTTGGTAGGTTAGTGTTATTTTATAATAGACTTTTAGTAATCATCTCTAAGGGACGTATTATGACTTTGGTGGTCTCGGTGCTGGCCACCATGACTCTGCCCAGCACCGAGACCGCCAAAGTCATTAAAAAACGCCTTGCTTTTAAAGTTTCTGGTAGACAGTTCTTTAGCAGTCCCACGGTGGTGCCTTTAAAAAAGGCACTGCAATGGGAGCATCAAAGACAGTTCCTTCAGGGCAAGCCCTGCCAAATCCATGCCCTCCAGGAACTGGTGGTGCATGCAGACAAGGGGGCACATGTGCCCCCTGCATGCACCCCATGGTGCACACACATAAGGGTACCCTGTAGGGCCCCCATTGTTTCCTCACACCACACTTTTCATGGCAGTCGCACTGCCATGAAATGTGTGACTGTGAGGAAACTTGTAATTTTGCGGCATCAGACTGCGGCAAAACCAAATGGGATCTCTGATCCCAGGTGGTTGAGGCATTGCCAGTGCGGTCCAACTGCCCATGTCGTAATTGGGCAATTGGACTGGCGGTGCGGTGGTGCCCACACCACCACAGTGTCCATGGTGATCTGATGGACTGCCGTAGTCATAATAACGCCCTAAGTAATGTACTCCTTTGTTGTTTATGACTCTAAGTTGTAGAACATCATACATTCTTTTGATTTGTTTGCTAAGTTTAGGGGTAATTTGTGTAATAGTTTGTTCCATGATTAGTTGTTGGTAGCTTTGCTCTTTTTGTAATGATTTTATCAATTTGTAAAGTGTTATTTGTGTTCTGACTAATGAGGATTGGAAGGCATTGTGACATCCTTCTACTGCATTGTTTGATTTTGCTCTGTGCCAATGTACTATCATAAGCATTCTACCATGGTATTTGGAATTTGGATTGGCATCTGTCTCCTGAGCGATGCAGTCTGCCAACCTAAGTTTTACTGAAATAGTCCATTAGGGGGCTACGTTTTTTTTAATTTTGTTGGTAGGAAGGGCTGTGTGTAGAATGCAGACTTTTTGAGGTGTCTCCATAAACTTTGATTGAAATAAAAGTAACCGCCTTGCACAGCTGTGTTGGGGTAGCATATTAAAATGGTTATTTAGGTTGTCATGTAGAAGGAAAGGTTCTTCATTATGTGTCATTGTTAAGTGTTCAAGTATGTTTATGTCTTGGTATTTTCTTGGGGTAAGTGGAGTATCTCTGGTGGCCTTTTGAGCTCATGAATTTAAATGTTTTAAAGAAGGGACAAGTGGTAGTTGGTCTGTGATGTGTTCAGGAACAATATGTAGTAAATCTTTAAGCCTTTTGCTTTGCTTGTAGGTTCCTTGGAGCTAGCGCTTGCCTCTTCTATATCCTGATGCATCTTGCTAACTTCTATTTCTGTTACATTTGGCAGACGACTGTGCTCTCTTACAAGAATTACCACATCATCTTTTGTAGTGCCTCTCCCACACATGCATCCGATTAATATTTAGTGCATTTCCAGTTTATAGTTTCCTTTTTTGGCTATAGATGTAGCCCATGTTATTTAGTAACTGCTTTCCTTTTTGCAAAGTGATATACTTTGCAGCTTTATTCATTGTATCTGAAAGTAGTGTTATTGAATAAATGTATAGAATATTTAAAAGTTTGCGCATTTGTTATTTACGTGTAAAAATATGCATCTACATCTAATTGATGAACTTGCATGTATGTTCTGTTTAGTTGTTTCACACAGAGTTACAGCTTTTCCGTTGGGGGTCTCTAATGTAAGGTAGGGACTCTCTTTTCTTTTTAATGAAAAAAGCATACGTGTTAGGTTTATTTTAGCTTGCTTTTTGGGTAAGGGCATACCTTTGTATTATTTTATGTATACTTACTTTCTTATGTCTTTTTTTCTGGTTTGTGATAGTTGTTATTTTCTGGCAGTGTTTAGCTTTTTCAAGTCATAGGTTTTTCTTTCAAGGCGCCTATGTAACAGATAGAAGGCAGAGAGTATTTGTATTGATTATTTATTAATCATCCTCTTTAAGTTTAATAATTATTATGTTTTAGTTTAAATATAAGTTTTACTTACTTTGTTAGGTAGTTGTTCAGAAGTATATATTTATTCTTTAATGGTCTGGTGAGAAAATCCTGAAGACTTTCCTTGTCTTGCTGTGTTTGTCACTTTTCAAGTACTTAATTTAAATTTAGTGGCCCTTTTATATTGTTTGTGATTTTATTGGTTATTGTTGCTTATAGTTTAATTTTATCGGTTGGGTTTAATTTAACTGTTTTTCATTCCTTCAGTGGTAAATGCGAATCTAGGTGTTATGTTTTATGCATTATATATAGTTTGAGACCTTTGAATATAAGTATATATAAACATATATTATATTATATTTCAAAAGTGAAATCTGAGCCTAACTTTAATGTCCCTGTAACCTTTGGTGTTTTCAGAAGTACAATCACTAAGTAGTAGTACACCTAGAATACTCATTACATTTTTGTAGTAGGATAGTATATATTTTTAACACTCATAAACACTTAAAAACGTTTACATTCAATTGACGATGTCATCAGTGGTGTCAGTTGAGATGTCATCAGTGATGTCCTTTGAGATGTTATCAGTCTTGTCAATGACCATTCCATGAGTGGTGTAATACGTGAGGTCATAGCAGTGCATTGGGGCATGCATAAGTTATAGCTAACTCAGGTAACTTTTAATGCTGAATTTCTATGGTTTTTACGAGTGAAATCTGGGCCTAAATATAATGACCCTGTAATCTTTGTTATTTTTTAAAGTGCATTTCTAAGGTTTTTCGAAAATTAAATGAGTATACTAGGTGCACTATGTTTTTTAAATTCTATTTCCTATCTTTACTGTCTCAGTAACCTTTGTTTCTTTCAGTGAATTTCTATGTTTTTTAAATAGTAGTCACGTTTGCAGAGTGCGGTATTCAACCGGCTCTCAGGAATCCTGCTCTATCGGACTTACTGGAGGTATCAGAAGGGCTTGTGGGTCCCCAAAAAACCTCAGCAACCAAGATAAGTTCACCCCACAATCAGCAGTGTGCCAGGAGGTGCATTTGCGGAGTGATGGATAAAGGGGGCAAGGCCCCTGAAGTCCTCTCAGCAATCACGCTCTGTGGGACTTACTGGAGGTAACAGGAGGGCTTGTTGGCCCGCAAGGCCCCTCTGGAGCCAAGGGGACTTTTTCTCCCAGCAGTGTGCCAAGGGGCCCTATTTGGCCCTGGAGACCCCTTCCTCCGGGGCCTGCCCTTTTTCTTTCTTTTTTTTTAAAGTTAGGGGAGTCATGCGTCCCACCTCACATGCCGATTTTTGCCCCGGGACCCTGCCCTTTGAGCCCTGACCTCTAGTCTAGGTGCCCTGGTCTCACCCAGGGTGGGACCAGGGCACCCAGTCACTTTGTTAAGGACCCCGGGGGGAGCCTGAAGGCCCCCGTGATCTCTGCAGGCTCCCCTTTAGTGACCTGCAATGCTTTTGGACAGAGGGAGCTGCTGAACATGCAGCTCCCTCTGTCCACCACATGTAGGGGGTCAGCGTATTACTACTCTGCCCCCTTTTTGTTAATGTTTTACTTTTTTATGGGTCTTGGCTTCAAACAGATGGCTGCCAACATTTCTTGGTTCAAGTGTTGACAATCAATCAAAATTTAGTAGGATCCGAGAGTCCACTGCAAGGACTTACATCCTCAGATATCTATATTTGTTTAAGTTAAATATCTCAAAAACTACTGAATGGATTTACACCAAATCACAAAAAGTACGTTTCTGGACCAGCACCTATCTTTCTGCTAAATTTGTTGCAAATCCTTCCAGGAGTTTGGGGCTGTAATTGTGTTAAAAAAATTAAAATTCCACTTAGACCTAACATGGGGAAAACACATTTTGGTATGTCTCATTTTTTTCATCCCCCGCTTGACAGATGACCCCAAAACATTCAACATATCAGCTAAATCACAAAGGGGAAGTTTTGTGAAAATTGCATGAAGATTTGTCAAACGGCACCAAAGTTACTGGCAAAACAAAAAACACTTTTCCTCTGGAAACTTTGGTCTTAACTATAAGACCTACTGGCTGGATCACAGATCAAAAAGCTTTGGGCTACAAAATACGTTGAGAGCAATTGCTGCACTTGTTTGAATAAACACACACATATATATATATATATATATATATATATATATATATATATATATATATATATATATATATATATATATATACATATGCCTCCAGACTCCTTCTCTCAAAAAGAGTAGAGGCCATGCCGGGCCGTTCTTCCCCAAACACCGTGGCGGGCTGCGGAGCAATCCGATCACTTGGAACATACACAAACTGCCGGAACAGAGCCAGTATAGTCCGGGCCACTTAGGAAGCGGGGGCCTCTGTATTGCACCTCTGGCCAACGCAAACAATATGTCTCCAGACTCCTTCTCTCGAAAAGAGCAGAGGCCACACCGGGGGAATTCCTTGGAAGCAACTTTATTAGCATTTTGTTGGCAAATGCATTTCGGCGTCAATTGCCTTCCTCAGCGCCCAAGATGTTAATCTGGCTTCCATAGTCACATAATGATCAGCTCTGCCGCTCACTTATTGAAGCAGAACGGCTCCGCCCCCAGCGACGTTGATAACCACCTGTTACAGCTCATCGAGTTGTGATGGACTGCAACACCCAGAATGCAATGTCCGGATTCCAGGTGAGATGGCGCTTGGGATGAATGTTGCACAAAAAGGTTTTGGCGTAATTAGAACTTGTGATGTTGAAAGCCCAATGTTATTTCTTGAAAAACAAAGAAAGTTCTCCCTTGGGTCCCCACACCGCTTCAGCCTACAGGTTCAGGTGCAAATTGTAGCGGGGGCAGATACGACAGTGCATATCGCCCACTGCAAGGTAGAATACCTAACAACTGCTCTGTTCTTCCCCAAACACCGTGGCGGGCTCCGGAGCAATCCAATCACTTGGAAGAGTGAGATGAGACACAGGCACAGAGTGAGATGAGACACTCAAAGAGAGAAATGACACACACAAAGAGAGAGATGGGGCAGGCACAGAGTGATATGAGACACAGGCACAGAGTGAGATGAGACACAGGCACAGAGTGAGATGAGACACCGGCACAGAGTGAGATGAAACACAGGCACAGAGTACCCTTTAAGCTAAGACTTAACTGTGAGCAGACATAGGTGACATTATTAAAAAATGTGAAAATATAATTCCTTATTTCACACAGACACTCAGTGTGATCTTTATCAAAAATGAGTGAGATGAGACACAGGCAAGAGTGAGATGAGACACAGGCACAGAGTGAGATGAGACACACAAAGAGAGAAATGACACACACAAAGAGAGAGATGGGGCAGGTACAGAGTGAGATGAGACACAGGCACAGAGTGAGATGAGACACAGGCACAGAGTGAGATGAGACACAGGCACTGAGTGATATGAGACACAGGCACAGAGTGAGATGAGACATAGGCACAGATTGAGATGAGACACAGGCACAGAGTGAGATGAGACACAGGCACAGAGTGAGATGAGACACGCAAAGACAGAAATGACACACACAAAGAGAGAGATGGGGCAGACACAGAGTGAGATGAGACACAGGCACAGAGTGAGCTGAGACACAGGCACAGAGTGAGATGAGACACGCAAAGAGAGAAATGACACACACAAAGAGAGAGATGGGGCAGACACAGAGTGAGATGAGACACAGGCGAGTGAGATGAGACACAGGCACAGAGTGAGATGAGACACGCAAAGAGAGAAATGACACACACAAAGAGAGAGATGGGGCAGGCACGGAGTGAGATGAGACACAGGCACAGAGTGAGATGAGACACAGGCACAGAGTGAGATGAGACACAGGCACAGAGTGAGATGAGACACTGTCACAGAGTGAGATGATACACAGGCACAGAGTGAGATGAGACACAGGCACAGAGTTAGATGAGACACAGGCACAGAGTGAGAAGAGACATAGGCACAGAGTGAGATGAGACACAGGCACAGAGTGAGATGAGACATGCAAAGAGAGAAATGACATACACAAAGAGAGAGATGGGGCAGGCACAGAGTGAGATGCGACACAGGCACAGAGTGAGATGAGACACAGGCACAGAGTCAGATGAGACACAGGCACAGAGTAAGATGAGACACGCAAAGAGTGAGATGGTGCAGGCAGAGAGTGAGATTAATAATGAAACTGTACGGCACTGTTGCTGTGACACAGTTGCTGTGCTATAAACTTACGTATGTTGTAAACTAGTGTTTATATGGTTCACTTATTATAATTGCTATGTAGTATGTTAGTAGTGGTCTATAATATGTTTTTTTTTCTTTACCACAGATTGTAAACACCTATAGAAAGATAAAAGAATATGCCGACGAAGGAAAGAAGAAGAAAAAGTTACAAATATGGTTTATTGTCCAAGAAAACACAATTAGAAGATTCATCCAAAACACAATCTTCAGTGAAAAAAAAGAATGCTCCTGGTAAGCAAATCAAGGAGTTTTTTTAGGAAATTAACGCAATGTAAAAAACATATTGATGTTGTTTCAAAGAAACAAAAATCATCTGTAAATACAAAGAAAAAGCAGAGCCCCCCAAAAAATGTTAGACCTGTAGAAGGAGATGATATTCTCCATAGTAAACGACGGAGAAATCAATTTAGTGACATTCGTAGACAAATGTTTTATAATAGAATTGTTTTAAATTTATTAAAAAATGTAAAGATTTTTAAAAAGAAGAAAAAGTATAGTGAAAATTGTAGATCAGGCATTTGAAGTGAAAAACAAATTATACGGTTTAGTAATCAATAGAATTTGTACACTAGATAAGGTAATCAATGTTTTGAAATCAAAATGTAAGTGGAAAAGAGTAATTAATCGGACTAATTTTTGTGATTTTTTTTCTGGGGAATGGAAGCATAGTACAAGTTGTGAGCCACTTTTTAATGAAGAGAGTTACTTTCAGGATAATGATTTGGTGCATGCAGTAGACACCAGTGGTCGAGCATATGAGGTGAAGGACAGTTGTCCGGTTGAAAAAGAAAAAATTGTGCCTGGAAATGCAGAAGAGGTGTTAGCTGATGAAGTTTTAGGGAGATGTCCTAAGTATCCAGTATATACTTGGAATTGTAGTAGTATTTGTAGTGTGCGACAGGATTCAATTGATTTGTTTCTCAATTTCTTACGGACATATAGTAAGAAAAGTCTAAAACAAAAGATGAAGATGTTGCAAGAGTTAGATCCATGCAGAGTGAGAGAAAAAACAGGTTTGCATGGGCATTCACTGGCTTGTCTTTCAAGAAAAGTATGTCCGAGTGTTTTTCACCATTTTAGGATGTTAGCAGTGCATGATAATAAAATGAGGAAATTAGTGAGAAGGTTGTATTATGCAAAAAGTCCAGCACTTAAGCTAAAACAGTTAAACAGTGCTCTTTTGCATGGATCTGTTTTAGATGTGAAGAACATTTGTGAAGAAATTGAGTTTTGTTATTTTGGTGAAAAAGAGGACAGTGCAGAAACTGATACAGTAATAGAAGGTAATGTGGAAGAGAATGTACAGATTTCAAGTACTGAAAAATTGGACCATGAAATTACAAAGTTTAAGGTCAATTCAAGTGAAAGGCCTAATTTTTCTTGTGTGTGTTGTCGAAGAACTCATTATAAGAATCAGACTAGGTTAGTTGATTTATATGTAAAAAGTGAAATTGAAAATAATAATGAGTGGAAGGATTTTGCAACTTATTTGTTGGTAGAAAATTGTTTTGATTTGGGTTCTGATCAACGTATATGTAAATATTGTTATAATAAATTAAATGAAAACAGAATGCCTGCAAGAGCTGTTCATAATAATCTGGAGTTGGTAGACGTTCCTTCTGAATTGATGGATTTAAATACCTATGAGTCTATTCTGATTCAATGTGTGCATCCTTTTCAGGCTATTGTTCGCATGGAGCCTAAGACAGGGAAATTGCCTCCTTCAGATTTACCAAGAGGATTAAAGGGAAGAGTTGTTTATTTGCCTCTAGATTTTAAGAAAAATATTGATTAAATTTGGTGTAGAAAAAGTGGAAAAAGTGGAAGAGGAACCTCTGGTTATTCTAGTTAATGGTGTTCCGACAAAGAGTAAGAAAATCTAGCAAGAATTAGTGGATGTTAGGAAAGTCAAAAAGGCAACGTTGTATTTGGTAAAAAATAATCGCTACTACAAAAATGTATATGTAGGGGAAGAGGAAACAACTGTAGAAGAGGACAGGGATTTCTCAGCTGGGCAAATTGAAAAAGTTGATGTCTCTAGAAGTGAAGAAATTTATGAACATTATAGTGTTCATCCTTTGCATTCCAAAGAAGTAATGTGGAATGCTATTGACTTGTTTCAAATGAAAGAAGCAATCGGAAGTCCCATTAGTGTATGGGAAGAAAGTTTGGAAGCTCGTAGTTTTCCTCAGTTATTTCCAACAGGTCAAGGTGGAAGATGTGACGACCGACCTGTTCAAATTCCTGCATCTGAATACCGGACTTTAAGATTATATGCAAAAGATCCAAGGTCTAGTCAATGCATTCCATATTTGTTTCATCTACTGTTTGAGAGTGACTTGTCTGGACTTTCTTTTGCAGTGAACCATATACTGAAAAGTGGAGTACATCTGAAAAATGTTTCGGCAAGGGACTTTATGGATAAAGTCAAACTGCAAGAAAGTATTTTGGAATCTCACCTCATTAATCTCATGGCATGTCAGCGTGGTACTAACGAGTATTGGTACCGTCGTCATGGGGAATTGAAATGTATGCTAAGAAACTTAGGAACTCCTACATGGTTCCTCACTCTTAGCTGTGCTGAGTATGCTTGGGAAGACTTACTTCAATTTCTACGAGAGGCAAATGCAAACATTGAAAATATTGAATACAAGACACCTGGAGAACTGTGCTCTTTGGATCCAGTTAATGTATGCAGGTATTTCAATCATAGGTTTGAAGCTAAGATGTCTTTTATCACAAACAAAAAAAATCCTCCGCTTGGAGAGGTTTTGGATTTCTTTTGGAGAAAGGAGTATCAAACAAGAGGTGCTCCTCACATACATATGCTATGGCTCAAAGATGAACACAAATTTGGAACAGATTCGGATGACACAGTGATGAGTTTCATTGAACAGTATTCTACATGTGCTGCTCCGAAAAGTACAGAAGAAAACAATTTAAGACATAAAGTTTTACGCTTTCAAACCCATCGTTGTGGAAAATACTGTTGTTGAAAGTTCAAATCCAAGGACAAGTTCTTCACAATATGTCGTTTTGCATTTCCACGACCAGTAATATCTAAAGGAAGAGTGAACAATTCTATGTATTCTCTGCGACATACTTTGACAAGAAAATCACCAAAAAATACATACAACTTAAGAAGAAATGAAGAGTCCGAATACATAAATGATTACAACCCAGTCATTTTGTCCATGTGGAATGCTAACATGGATATTCAAAATGTTGCTGACAACTCTATTGCTGTGGCTCGATATGTGACGTCTTACATTACAAAATCAGAAAAGACGGAACTGAAGGAAATGTAGGAGGAAATTTCACATGAAAAGAGTCTAAGTAAGAAATTGTACAGTTACAGTCTGAAGATGTTGTCGCATCGAGAAATTGGAGCATATGAATGTTCTGATCGGTTATCATCAGCAAGTCTATATGCCAAATCTAGAACAATCATTTGGGTGAGTCTAGGTCTTGCTGCAACACGAAACCGAGTTTTGAAATCTGTACAAGAAATTGAGTATTTGGCGGAGAAAGAACCAAACAGTACAGATATTTTGAAGACAAACATGTTGGATACATACTATCCAAATAGAAGTAGTCATCTTGAGAACGTTTGTCTCTATGAAGTTCTGCAAAGCTATACTTTTGAGAGGAACATCACAGAAGATATCAATAAAGGAGTATATGCTGTAATTGGATGTGAAGGATGTCTGGTGAAACAAAGAAAAGGCCATTTGATTAATCATCAAAAATTGAGTTGCGAATCTCCTGACAAAAGGGAATTTTACTATTTAGCTCTTTTGCAACTCTTTAATCCATGGCGTACAGAAGAGGAACTACTTGGAGATTTTCTCAGTTATGAAGATTCCTTCAATGGAACCAAGGATACCATAGAATGTCCTGTTTTTTCAAATTATCTGCAAATGTTGAACGAGGAAGTACAGCAAGAAGCTACAATTGCAGCAGAGATTGCTAGAGACAGTTCTCAAGACAGTCAGAGTTCTGCTTCATTGAGTCAGGATCCACTAGGAGGACCAATTATCCAAAATGAAGCTGCCACTGCCATGGATGAAGTGGAAAGAGACATGGAACAAGCTCAGGAGGATGTAGTTAACTTAGAAGATTTGGAAAAAGAACTAAACGTTGACCAGAAACAAATATATGAGGAAGTCACAGAACAGATTGGGCATGGTTTATATCATGAGAAAAAAGAGTGCTCATGTACGGAGAAGCAGGAACTGGAAAAAGTTTTCTCATTAAAGCAATTGCAACTTATCTGTAGAAAAGAACGGAGTCATCGCTGTCTTGTGTTGTTACCGCTCCAACTGGGTTGGCAGAACATAACATTAAAGGGATTACTTTACATCGTTTACTGATGCTGTCAGTAGAGCATGATAATAAATTACAATACCATAAGCTATCTGGAGAAGCTTGTGAAGTTTCCAGAGTCCTGAAGAAAATGAAACTTTTTATCATTGATGAGGTAAGCATGGTATCAAATGTAATGCTTGCTTTTGTGCATTTAAGAATGCAAGAAATTCTTAAAACAGAGTATGATGTGTTATTTGGAGGCAAACGCATCATTGTTTTTGGAGATCCACTGCAGCTAACTCCAGTGAAAGGACAACCAGTGTTTAAAATGCTTACGCATGTCCCAGGAAGTGCCTAGGAAGCATTGGAAATGTTAATATATGGTTAAATTTCAAATATGCAGAACTGCTTCAAAATATGCGACAGTCAAAGGATGAAGATTATAAAAATATTCTACAAGATGTAAGAATTGGAAAAGTAAGTGAGCATGGCAAAGAAGCTTTACATGCACGATTCATTTCAAATTTGTTTCCAAACGAAAATATTCTCCCAGAGAATATTTTTAAGAAAATTGCTGAAAACAAATCTGTGATATGCTTAATGCCAACTCTGCAAGAATGATCAATCTTCAACAACAAAATGTTAAAGTTAGAAAATCAAGAGATTGTGAAACTGGAAGCTATTGATAAAATAGAGCATGAAGGAGCAACTATTATTTTGTCAGAAAAGTTGAAATCAAAATTGGATTCTTTAGAGAAGACAATATCTAAAACTGCTGTTTTGGAAAAGACTCTGTATGCATGTTTAAATTGTCGTATAATTTTATGACGGAATTTACATGTGGAAAGAGGTTTAGTAAATGGAGCAATGGGTCATGTTGTTGATTTTGTGAATTACCGAAATAGAGATGGAATTGAATTTTAAAAAATTAAATTTGATGGAATTGAAGAAGTACAACAAATCAGTTGTTGTTCTGCCAGATTTTTGCTTGTGAAAGATTTATATGTCCGCCGAAAACTGTTTCCTGTTTCTTTGGCATATGCGGTGACTATTCATAAATCTCAAGGTTTAAGTGTAGATAGTGCTTTGGTGAATATTGGAAGTTCTGTGTTCAAGGAGGGTATGGCATATGTTGCTTTATCTCGAGTCAGAACTTTATCTGGATTGTACTTGATTGATTTTGATGAGACAAAGATTAGTGCAGATCTAAATTGTGTAAAAGAATATAATAGGTTAAGAAGAGAGTATGCTCCAAATTTACCTCAATATCCTCTATTTGAAAAGAGTGTGGTAGCCCGAAAAAGAAGAAATGAGAAAAATTGTAGTGAAGTTGTAGCAAAAAGAAAAAAAGTAGATGAATCAGTAATTGTAAGCAGAAAGGAAAAGGATTCAGTTAAAGATGTTGTTGGATTTCAGTTTGAAAACAGTTCTGGTGTCAACTGCTATGCTAATGTAGTGGTTAATGTTTTTTTTTCTCCAAACTTTACAAGAACAGATTGTTGAAAATCGGGATCAAAGATTTTGCTGTTTGTTAATTCTGTGTTTGAGAAATGTAGCAGTGATAGAACAAAAATAGAAAGTGATTCTGAAATTCGAAATGTTTTAGACATATGTTCTGGTCTAAATCAATTTTCACTGAATCTTCAGCAAGATTGTCAGGAATTTCTAATGTATATACTTGTTGTATTGCAAGATGAAGGTATAGATATAGAAAATCTTTTTGGCCTTTCTTATAAATGGCAGCATAACTGCGACAATTGTTCCTTTTCAAGTACTACTACAATAGAAACTGAAAGATTTATATATTTGACTCTACCAGACTGCAGATCAGTGTCTTTTAATAATCTAGTTAGAGAAGCAAATCAAAACATGGTCTGTACTCAATGTAAATCTGCAATGCTATCAACATTATTTATACAAAGATATGGACAGTATGTAATTTTTATGTTCCAACGATGTAGACCTGATGGAACTAAATTGACAACTTTAATTAAAAATTTTGTGGCTTCTCAATTTCAGGAAGAACCTTCAAAATCAGGACATTACACAACTTTTTTAAAATGTCAAAAAGGCTAGACTAATTGTAATGATACTCAATTGACTTTCAAACAACTTTTGCCTTCTGACTTACAAAATTCTTTTTTTTTTTTATTTATTTTATTGAAATGGTTCCAGGTATCACAAAAACAAAAACAAAACAAAAAAAAAACTTACATTAATCAACAAAATAAAATTAGGTACAGAATACATCTTATAAACACCATCGTAAGAATCTTAAAACCAAGTTTGTTTCGAACCAAGATACATAGGGGGATACAATCAGCGATATTAATATATCATTAAACTCTTGTTCATCTGATTTCTCTCCACTTTCTAAGAGGGGCCCATATCTTCTTGCCAAATTCTCTCGATCTCTTTCCTTTAAAATCATACAAACATTCCTCTATATTATGTGTTCCCAACAACCTAGTTAACCACATCTGGAAAGTGGGGACTGTTGTATCTTTCCAACCAGCTGAGATTAAAATCCTAAAAACAGCCATAGATAGAAAAATAAATGCTTCAGCCTCATACTCTAATTTTAGGTTTTCATCCCTGCCGATCAAAACAGTAGTAGGGGATAGAGTGATCTGAATCTCTAGCAGCCCCGTTAAAAATTTTTCCATTTCTTTAAATACAGGAGTAAGATTCTGACAGTTATAAAACATGTGAGATATATCTGCAGGGCTATGGTCACACCAGGGACATCTATCATTCTCTCTCTTGCCCCACTTGAACAACTTGGCAGGCGTATAATATAGATAAAAAATGGTTTTATAGTGTTGTGCCTTTAAGTTTGAAGCTCGTAATACTGTCTTATTCATTGCTAGGGCAAAATCTATATCTATATCAGGATCTCCAATTCTTTCTGCCCAATCCGATTCAATTTGTTCAATGTCATCCCCCAGATCCTGCACAAGAAAGCTATACCCTATTTTAATCTTCTTGCCACCCTTCCTTACATAACTCACAATTGGGTTAAGCTCCTGGATTGTGATCCTGGGTCTGATCGACTTAACGGTTTGCTCCAATTGTCTATATAAAAACCATTGACTAGACGGTAGACCAAATTTTTGCTGAAGTGAATCAAAATCCAGTAGTTCATCCTTAGACATAACATCGCCCAAACAGCTAATACCCAGCTCCTTCCATAACCTACTATTACTGTTCAGTCCAAGGTGGACAAATGGTTTTGACCGCCACAGGTCTAATGTGCTATTAATTTTAGGAATTTTCTGAAATCTCATTATGGATTGCCAGGTGCGCCAAGCACTGGACAACACTTTACTTTTATACCTTTTAAAATACCTCAAGTTTATTTTTCGTGTAAGAAGTCCCAATGCTTTTTTACCCACTAACAATTCGAATATTGTGGGTATTCTGTCCAAACCATTCGGTACAGCTATTTCATCATATTTGAATAACACATTCATTTGCATCATTAGACACACCCAGTGATACAGCCTCAAGTTTGGGGCGGACAGACCCCCTCCCTCCAGTGGTACTGATAAACGAGCCAAAGATCTGCGTATTTTCCCGTACTGCCACACAAATCGGGAGAAAACGGCTTCCATTTTCTTCAAGAGATCTTCTTCTACTAGCAGGGGTATGGCTCGAAATAGATACAATAATTTCGGAAACATTGACATCTTTAAAACATTAACTCTGCCTATCAAAGATAGGTGTAACACATCTATTCTTCTTAACTCTTTGTCTATTTCTGTGATTAAAGGTACATAGTTTTCCTGTATGATTTTCTCCACGTTTGCATTGATCCTCACCCCAAGACTTACAAAATTCTTACCTAGTTTCATTACACCCGAAATTTTAGGAAAGGTAATTGGCCTATGAAGATTGGAGCAGTTAATAAAACTTATTTTGCTGTTCAAAATTACTTTGTGAGTGAGAGTGATCAAGATAATAAAAACCTTGTAGTTGTCATAGAGGTAGTGTAAGTTTATCACATAGTGAGTGATATCAGTATTATAGGAAATGTTGATCATGAGTGAGCCAGAGGTGGAAATATAAGTATTGTTACATGATGAAAAAGATGTTGGGGCTTTTTTTTCAGAAAGTCGGGTAAATGCAAGTTTAAGAGTACTATTGAGTAATTTCCAAAGAAAAGGACTTTCCATATACTATTTGGCCTCGTGGAAAAGTAAGTGGATCACAAATGAGTTAAGATATGTTTTTTCTAAGTTTTACATTATTTATTGAAACGTTGTATGGGTTTTTTAAACACAATCTTTTTGATTGTGTTTTTTTTTGCCCGCTGTCATATGAAGAGTAGTATTGAACTCACTGTTTTAAGTGAAATTCAATATATTCTGAGAACAGCAAAAATAAACCATATAACATGTTGTACAAGTTATTTTGTATTTTGTAATGTGAAATATATATTATACTCCCCTTTTCTCACGCTCACTCACCTTCTTCCACCCTCTATCACCCCTCTTTACTCACCCTCACTGCCCTTCTCTCACTCTCCTTCACCCCCGTTCCCATACTCCACTTCTCTCGCTACCCCTCATTCCCCATTCCTTCACTCCCCTTTCCCTCTCTCCCCTCCACCACTTTCCAGCTCTCAGTCACTCTACTTCACTCCCCTTCCCCTTCTTTCCTTCCTTTTCTCCCTCAGTAATTCCCCTTCCCTCACTCACCTTACTCCACTTTACTCACTCCTTCTCTCACTCCCTCTGTCCTCTCACATCCTTACTCCCCTTCCCTCACTCTCTCACTCTTACCCTCACTCCCTCCATCCCCTCACTTTGTCACTCCCCCTTCCCTCACACTCACTCCCTTTAACTCACCAACACTCCCTCATTTACCTTTCTATGCTCCCTCACTTAGTCTCCTTCTCTCACTCCTTCCTTCACTACCTCTATGTCCTCACTCCCTCACTCCCCTTGTCTTATGCTCACTCACCTTTATCCACCCTCTATCACTCCTCTTTCCTCAATCTCACTGCCCTTCTCTTACCCTCCCTCACCCCTGTTCCCTTACTCCACTTCACTCACTTATCCTCATTCCCCATCATTAACTCCCCTTCCCCTTTCTCTCCTCACTCACTCATGTTTTCCCAGTCCCTCTGCTTTACTCCCCTTCCCCTTCCTTCCTTCCTTTGCTTCCTCAGTAATTCTCCTTCCCTCACTCACCTTACTCCACTTTACTCACTCCTTCTCTCATTCCCTCTGTCCTCTCACTTCCTCACTCCCTCTCTGTTACCCTCACTCCCATTGTCCCCTCACTCTCTTACACCCCTACACTCACCCACACTCACCTTCCATCCCCCATTGTTGTGAATCCACCCTCACTTACTCCCCTTTCCCTTTCACTCACTCCCCTTTCCTTACTCCCCTTTCCTCCTTTGTAAATGTAAATGTAAATGTACAGGAATTTATATAGCGCAAATCACCAAGCGGTCTCTAAGCGCTTGCTTAGGGAACCCGTCCTGGTATTCCCCTGTGAGATAACCCCAGCAGGGTATCCGCAAGGTGAAAGCCAGGCATCCCACCGCGAGGGGCCGTTGTGGAGATTAAGCAAGCTATTGCCCAGAGTCGCAGAGTGTGAACCCATGAATCGAGTAGGCACCGGAGCGAGAATTATCGAGTCCATGGACATTTTAGGACTCAAGACCCCGCCGAGCCGGGAATTGAACCCTGGTCCCTGGCTGACCTCTGCTTCCAGGTCTGCCTCCTCTAACCAGTGAGCCACACTTCTCCACAGTTTCCCTATCTCACATTCCTTTAGTATCTTACTCACCTTCAGTTCATTTCTCTCTCCCTCTCTTCCTCTCTGTCACTGAATCTATCCGACTCATTATCCTCTTAGTCATTTGCTCTCCCTCTATTTCTTTTTCACTCTCTCTGTCCTTCACCATTCCTTTGTTTCCCTTTCTGTGTCCTTCACTCCTACTTTATCTCTTAGTACCCTTTTATGACTTTTAATCTCCTGCCTTGTCTCTTGTATTTTGAAATAAATATTATACATTTTATAAGTAATTTTTTTCCCTCTTCCACAGATATTAAATTTATTTAAAAAGATGTCATTAAGTTTACATTACTAATAAGGTAAGTTAAATTTACTTTCTCATCATTCTTTTCCTTAACCTTACTACTCTTCTCTCACCCACCCTCACCCCATTGGTCAACTATTTGCAGTATAGGTGCTCATATGGTTTGATAGCTGATTGCTCACAGGTGCAGGATCAGGGGTAGGCCATGAAGCCCTTCATAACATATGATTTTATGACATAAACTTTTATGTATTGAGTTCATTATCTGTGAAGTGTTCAAAATGTTTATATTTTCAGTTTTAACTTTCAACATTTTGATTCGTGTGATCGCTATCTGATTACGTTGAATACATATATTTTCTTTTCCTTGCAAACACAGTTGTAAGGGTGGATTAGAGACCATTTCAGAGTTTGTTTTTTTGTTTATGATGTTTTTTATACCAAAAAAGTGGTGAAAAATAGCACTTTTTATCAATAAAAGCTGTAGAACAGCTGAAACAGTCCTCTCTGTGAGTTGCAGGGCTGGAACAGGCCCGGCATGTTAAAATTATCCTAATTACCTCATTCTTTGTGTTCATGCTCTCTTCCTTGTAGGAGTTCGGAAGCAGTTTGGATATTCAAGTACCTAGTGTTGGTGTTTTACCGGACCCTTAAAAGGTTGGACACGAAGGTGAACCATTCCAAAATTGGAGGAGGTATGGTACTGCCTGATTGATGAACCCCCAGATTTGAGATTGGAATGAGTATTATAAGGCGTTGGCTGAGGTGGGGGTGAGGACTCATCGTGGGAAGTCTGTTGATTCTTAAGACGGGGACTTCAGTACTCCACACTAAGCCTTTAGCCTCACTCAGAAGGTCAATGGATATCTGGTGTGGGCACACCACAAGCATTTGCCATGCTTTGCAGTGTAGACAGAGGATCTTGACTGTTTTATGGGCATGCTACTCCAGACTTTGTGACTTACCATTGCTGTGTTGCTTCTTTCCCAGCAATAACGTTATTCAGTAAGAATGTCATTAACAACTATGTAGAGAACATTACTCCTAGCAGTTACATGAAATTCAAGAGCACAATTGTTAAATACACTGGCCAAACATATCATTGATGATTCTACGAATGCTTTAGGTCTCCAATGTTTTCAGCTGCAAGCCTCATTGGCCTGAGGTCTGTGATGGGTATTTGACACGCAATGCAAGAGTTGTCATTTTTTCAATGTCATATTTCTTCAAACCAATATTATTTTCTCGTTAGCCGTTATGTATGTCGTTATATTTCTTGATTGCTGCCTATTCCACAATGATTAATATTATAACTTTTAAGTTCCCAGCAGTGGGCAATAGCTACATGTTCAGTATTGTTGGCAATATGCTTTGAAGTACATATGTTGCCCAGAGGTGTGATGCTGGTGAACTCAGAGGAATATCAGTCACTATATAGTGGTGTTTTTGGTCAATGGGCAAAGGTAGCACAATATGTTTAATACAATCAATACTTATTATGTGGTCACAAAATTATGTCAGTGTTGAAACTTTACAGCATAAGGGCTCACATGGTTTGTTTGATGATTCCTCACAGGTGCAGGGTACGAGGTAGGCTATTAAGGCCTTTCATGACATTCCATTTAATTTAGCGACTATGTTATCTGTGAAGGGGTCGAAATGTGTATAATTAAATATATAAATGTTGTAGTTTAATCATTTATTGTTTTTGCTAATATGTTTTAGAGGTTGTTGTCTTATAAGTTTTTTTAGGTGATTAGTAAAGATTTAGTTGATGTAAAATATTTGTATTTAGTTTAAGTATATATATTTATATATATATCAAAAGAATCCCGACCGCCTTTCGCTGTGGTCATGAACGGGCGCAGACCTCCTCTCCTCTTCTCAAATATATCAGATATCAAATATCAAAACGCCATCACACCAATGAAGTGTCAGCAGTGCAGAATTTTATTTTCTGTAAATGCCAGAGCAAGTGCCCTCCCTGACGCGTTTCGCTCCGCGGGCGGAGCTTGGTCACATCAATATATATATATAATGCTTTGAGTTCATTAGAAGTAATTGTTTTAGATTAACGGTGATATTTTGTATATTTTTTAATGTTATATTAATTATTTTGCTGATAATATTATCAATATTGTACGAATTGATATTTTTTACATATTTGTATTGAACGCTAACAATGTTTTTACGCGATATTTTTGCTTTTTGATATAGTTGGAAATGTATATGTTTAACACCAATGTTTGTGTTCTCAATATTTGTCATTTTGCGAGTGCAGTTTAAGATGTTGATATTTTTGTCATTGATATTTATTTTCTGATATTTCTTGTTCCAAAATTGTATGCATGGATATTATGTCAGTGATCCCTTCCTTGAAGAAGGTGGCTGTTACGATAAGTTAACTGCTTCCTTAACAGCATGGTTTCTTGATGCTAATTAACCACATGGTTTCTTTTCCCAACTGCAATTGCTGTGATGTAGACATTTTTATGAATAGGGGACTGCTGTTGGTATGCATCGGGTAAGGGCTCAGTGGTGCTTGAAACATGTTCAGAGTGGGCGTGATGCCATCACTGTTACATCACTGAAGTCACAGGGATTGTGAAAAATCCAAGCAAGATACAAAAACAACTGTAGCAAATGAGCCACGCTCATTAATGAGGAGATTTGTGAGGGTGTAGAATGTAGCTATTGGTTCATTTAGTTCACACTGTTGCAAATATATTACAAATGGATGGTGTGGTAGGGGACTGTCATTTACAGAAAGCCAATTTTCCATTGAATTGGCCACAAAATGTGCACTGACATGTAGTTTTACTAGTAAATCCTTATAGTGCACAATATGACAATGTGTGGACTTTGTGTTTTAGCAAATACTTAGTATTTGCCCAGCATCAAATAAAGTGTTTTGATTTGTTCTCATCCTATTAAAATCTTTGCCTACAAAACTAGTCAGAATTAGAAAAATATGTGCTTCTTTTCTGCTTTCCTAACTGCTATATTTTAAAATATTTCCACAATTCATTTATAGATATTTTAATGCTGTGTGTGGCAGAAAAAACTGATATCATACAGCCTTTCATTGCACTCTCCCTGTACCCCAGGGCGATTGTCAGAGAGTTCAATTTTCAAAATGTTCTAACGTTTTAGTCAGAGAAAGAAAAGTAAACCCCAATCTACAAGTTAATATAATAATCTTGGCATTCGACCTCTGTCTTTAAAGACAAAGCAAATGTGACAAAACAAAAACAAAATTTTAATGCATCCGTATTGCTCATTCACCTTCTGAACTGCATCAATTTTATTTTGGATGTGCTACAGCACCCCAACACTCCTACTTCTAGTGCCTAGATGTATGAGCTGTGGAGCCTAATCTATTGTGCTGCAGTACAAACTCCCTGCCCTGGATTACAACAAAACATTAGATAAAGTCTGTAGCCACGTTGAAAGTATTTACTATGGCATGCGTTTGTGAATATCTAAACAAACAGAAGAATAAACAGATGGTCATGGGAACAAGTTAGGACGGTGCAAGCAGTTCTCTTTTATGAATTAGTTTAGTGGCACATTGACAGAGCTTTCAATGATTTTATCTAGGAAAGGGAGACCAGAGATGGGTGGGTAGTGATCATCAGGATCATAATTGGTTACTTTAAGGGTGGGGATATTTTACCAATTTTCAGGCAATCTGGAAAAACACCCTCTTGCACAGAGCAAGGCAGAAAAGCATTTAGCATTTACTTAGCCAGGTTTGCAGCAAGAGAGTCAATGAAGTGGTTGGGGGGATTGAACTTGAAAATTATGTTGTAGATCTCAAGCTGAAATAAAGACCTGAATGTGGATCAGGTACTTTGTGAGTACGCACTTTTATTTAAAAAAACAATTCCCTGTCACTGTCATTGATCCCCAAGAGAGATTTGAAAATGAGGAGTGATGATGGTGGAAGAAAAGTGCTAATGAAAGTGAATGATAGGTTCAAAAGAGTAGTATGTTCAAATTAACTTGAGGTGGAGTGACTACTTAAGATGAGTTGATGCCAAATAACTGTTAGCTAATGGTTGGTGGGAGAGTGCCCCCCAAGTAAAATGTATCCAGGATCTAATTACAGTGGGTGCTCTACAGAAAACAGAAGAATGGACAGCTTCATCAGAACCTGCAGAGATACAAATGAACTACTCCTCATCTGAGGCCAAACTCTAAGCCAGGGCCCCAGTTGTAGTGACCGGGGCAGCCTTGGCTGACAAGAAGAGACCCAGACAGCAGTCTCCAGCCCAAGTTCTAAATCATAAAGTGGCCTTGGAAGCAGGGAGAGAAAGGGGCCTGGTTTTGCAGGAAGGAGAGTGGTGTAAAGAAGGCTTTAGAGGCACCTGTGTTCAGAAATATGCAATACACTGAGGCAGCTCACCACCGACAAAACCGAGGGCCAGTGTCTATCAGCCAAATTGCAGTATCAATGCATCAGACTGAATGAAGGATTGGCAATTCTCACTAGCCATCAGGGGTTAAGAGGGGCCCACACTGGGCACTAATTGCAATCACATATGTTTGGGCCGTAGAGTTGCAGTGCCCCAGCTCCAGGGTCCTAATGGTCTGACGGTCCCCTTCCAGTGGAGAATCTGGATTCAACTGGGCAAAAATGGATGTGTCAGCAGTGGAAGCAGCAGCACTCCTATGCCTGTCATATGCTAGTTACATAACCAAAGGCGGAATTTCCTAAAATGCACACCAAAAGACACTTGATTTAATAAAGAAAAACCAGACGAGTAACACATCAAGGCCAAATATATAAATGATTCGACATAGCGCTAGGAATGCGTAGCCATGTGACACTCAAAGATAAAACTGGGTAGGTATCAAGGGGAGAAGGAGTGGCAGATGAAGCCAAGGATTTTCAACAAAGTCATAAACGGAGGATCGTTGATCGATAAGGATAGATTATGTATGTAATCTTTTATAAAGGATCCATCATTTTAGCACGTTTGTGTAGCATGTGGTAAAGTTACAAACAACGAAAGATGGCTCTTCACAAATGTAGCTCAACATTGGTGTTAATAGCATTGCGCACAGGGATTTGATTTTGATGAGTTCTAGGAAAGCTCATCTGGGTCCTTCAGCAAAGCATGGACTTCATTTGGGAGGAGTCAGGATTCACAGAGGTTTTGCCTCTCCTAAGGCCAGGGGTCACAATGGAAGGGCCAGGAGTAGCAGAGAGATAGCTAGAGGTCACAACTGCGACTCCTGACTACTCCCAAATGACATAGATACAGCAAAGGAGTAATAGAATTGTCTATTCAATAGTGGGTTAACAGGAATGCTGCTGCATGGAAGCTCAGGTCATTAAGGCGAGTGAGGGATGTCTTATCCCAAATACATTGAATATATATATATATTTTGTACTGAATTGTATTATGTGTGGGTTGGTAGGAATGCCTTCAACCAGAAAAGGACATAGGACTGGTACCAAACATTCTGGTATTTTTCAGTGCATTCACTTTGAAGGAGGTGCAGGTGCTCTTGTGGAAATTGCATGTATTTTCATGTCATCAAGCAAACATAACATTCCATCTTGCTTTTTTTGCATACCTTTTGTTTTCTGTGGGTTCAATTTAACATATGCTGAGAGTATTCAGAATGAGTATACAGAATTGCATGAGAACTAGGCAATGTTATTACATGTTTACAAAGTTTTAGTTTCCATGGTAAGCATACAGTGATCAATATTGGAGGGACCTGATTTAAGTTTGCCCAATTTTCTCTCTATGTGAGCAGGAACATTTAGTTTACATCAAGGCCTCTATTTCAATACCTTCTCCCAACAATAATACTTCTCAGAGATGTGCGATCCTTTTGGAGTCTCTTAAAGTCTCATTATTTATGTGGTTGGTAAGGAGTCACTCTACTCCTCTTGAGGAACGATTTAATCGAGAAAGAAATGTCCCCGTCTTTCCAACAGTTATTTAAAACCTACAGGTTCACTCAAGCCTTTCCAACAACTCTGATCTATTCTAGTTACACATTGAATATCTTCTGGGTGAATTACCTACAGTACTCTGTTGGTACACAATATGGATCAATTTTATCAAAAGATACTTTGGAAGGGGTGACCTATTCAACATCTTTGAGAAATGGCATCGACAGGCGGTATCCCTGTGATGAATCTTAATTTTTCATGAGAGCCATGAATATATCTCATAATCCTCAACCCTTTTGGCCAATGCCTTAGAAAATCAAAGCATAAAATTCAACATTTTGCTACACTGTTTTCAGACTTCCATTGGTGGAAGCAACCCCCATGAGCCAGTTCCTGTCTTGCCCACCTTGCTCGCGGCCATTTAAGATACGGTTTAAAAAGGGGGTAGGGTGTGAACAGTATTTTCTGATCCCCAACAATGACAAAAGTTGATCAAGGCACCCTAAATATTTATTGAAAGTAGAATTGGCTCCACTGTGGTGCATGTGCATGATGCAGTACAAAATAGAAGTGCACTTCAATATTTTCAATGCACTTAATGCAGCTGTGTACACACCAATCAAAAGAAAACATTAAGTTAAGCAAAACGGCCAATTGATCAAAGAATTCAGTGCCGCATATCATTTCACGTGTTAATGATCACCTGTTCTCAACTCACTCATATACATTTTCTTATTTTAATTGACTTAAGTACATTAGAAAAGCTCCGCCTGTGAAAAACAGACCTAAAAAAAAAGAAGTTACGGCAGTTATTTAGGGTGCACACAAGTTGAATCAGGGCAACTTAACTGAGCTCTTTGAGACAACATTTGTTTCCATTATTAGCTAGGCCTATATTTACTCACTGCACTGCTTAGTGAATATCTGCAGCTTTGCACTGTATGGAGGGTAAAGAATTGTGCCGCTCTAGATTTACTATGTGTCACGTGTTGATAATGTCAACTGAGAAGTCACAAACAAAAATGACTTTTCAACAAAGTGATAGATTTCCTATTTTAATACCACACCATGGCATGCAAGCCTCTCTTTGGGGCCAATGGCTCACTGCCGATGATATGCTGTTTTTTTACAAAAAATTAGACATATTAGGCAAGAAAAAAAATCACATACTGATTGTTGTATCATTACTTAAAAGAGATGAATTTAGTTCATTGGATTCAGGCAGTGATGAGGCTGTGCAGCTTGGTGGAACCTAGGATGGGTCCTTCATTGTTTAGGAAGGAGGCAGTACCATCCATCACCACCATATGCCCTGTCCCTGCCCGGTGATGATCTATGCATCATGCCCTGGGGGACACCTCCTACTGACCCCCGGAACACTCAGCAACATCCACCCGGACCCCGACACAGTCTCCAATTTCATCACTGCTGGCCAATTACACAGCAATTCTGCTGCGGACTACACCCTTCCACTTCCTAATCACTTCTCAGTCCCCAAAGGACTGTGGACTGTGGTTTGCCCACCACTGGGCTTCCATGTGATGTGGGCTTGGATGGCCATGTACAGCTCCAGCTCTGTCAATCACCTGTATTAAACATTCAGAATCACACAGATGTGCCATTACTATGTTCACTAATGGATGTATGGCTGGATGTAGGGACAATGATTACACATGAAGGTACACCATGGTAACTGACATCTATGTGCATGTGTATCCCTGATACACATGGCAAATTGGATGACAGTGAAAGTGAGTACTAGCTGTGGCCCCATTGCACATCAACAACAAACTCACAAACCCCCAATGTAGGCACACGTCCATGTGTTGAATAGGCTACGTTTAGAAGTGACCAAATTGGTAGCAGGCCAGGAGTGGTGTCCTACTTCACAAGTGACAACAGAACTTCACAACGCATACCTACTTACACACATCTGTGTAGACACAATCTGTCATGATGTACGACATTGCTCCAAATGGTCAGAGGTTTGACACCATACTCACATTGCTGAAGTCACGTTAGTGCACATGTCGGCAAGCACCTATCCCAAAACAATGTCTGGCTCACAGAGGTTGAGCTTGCAAAAGGGACCCACCCCCATTGCACATACATCAGTCAGTTCCTCCCTGTGTAGTGACAATGCTCATTGTGGCACACGAGTGGACAATCAAATCAACACACCTCACAGTTAGATAGAAATGGTGTGGCATAGACTTTATTGGGATGTGCGTGTCGGGGTGGATGAGACAACGACTTAAGACACATACACGCAGCATGGGTACATGTCGAGAGTCAAGAAATGGTGGTGCAAAAATGTATAATAATCATCACGGATGGCACCGCTCCCAGCCCACCTTACCTTGCTGGATGTGTCATGTGTTGTGTGGCGTCTGCCCATTGCCCTGTGTGAGGGGGCATGACTCACTACCTATGGGATCTGCAAAGTCCACTGCCACCAGAGTGCTCCGATCGACAGGTTCACATGTCATGCTACATTGCCATGTGTGTGCTCTCCCCAGCAGTGTGCCCGAATTAGCAACGTTGCAAAACAACGCTGTGTTGCTCTGACCATGGACATGCATCACCTTGCACAGGTGTGTGTACACACGCGTTGTGCCAGGCACATGCATCCAGAGTCTGGATGATGGCAGACGTGTCCTCTGTTGTGGTGGGATATGTGAGCAATCCCCATGATGCAACAAGTTGTTGGGACGTGCTGTGGGTATCATTCGGATGTGGCTGCAGAGATGTAGTCACCCATCCATGAATGCCCGCGCTGCTTCATGTGCAATGTGATCCAATAGTACATTGTTGTCCTGTTCAAGGAACACCACGGTGAGCCAACCCATTAACTGGCCTAGGCAGGTGTGCTCACCCATGCCGTTTCACCAATCTGCAAAAGAGCCCAATAGGGGAGCGCTTCTATGTGGTCAATGCTCGTGAGGAATTGCACAGCTGCCAATACATACACAGTATGTCAAGGCATCCCAATGCAGGGCTGTCTCAGTTACACTCCTGTTTGTGTTCCAACAGGGGGTGCACACTCAAGTCATAGTCCAATTCATCTACGGTTGTGTTGGATAGGCAGACATCCATGGGACACTTGAATGAGTATGCTCGCCAGTGGAACCAGGGCTGGACACAGGTGACATAGGCAATGCAGAAGCTGAGCTGGTAACTGATCTGCAGCACCACCAGTGGCACTGCGCCCAGTAAATGCAGCATACGTGCACTGTAGTGTTCCACGTGACGGGGGTTGTACATGTGCCCGGTATTGCCTGCCATTGCGCATCTCGTGGTACCGACACTCTTCTGAACTGCGGCAGTTGTGTGGATGATATGCCACAGCTCTGGGCAATGATTTGATTTGATGTGTGGGCAATATTGGGCTGAATGGGTTGCTGTTTCCGTAAGTGTCAAGGGCATACCATGCAGGGGTACCTCCGGCAGGGGCTTCTGTGTGTAGGGTGTGGATGAGTCGGATAGTTTATTTGCGCTATGTGTGGTGTGGGAGTCGTCCACATCTGCCATAGTATCTCTCTCAGGGTGTTCCAGGCATGTTCTGGTCCAAGGTCAGAGGTGCAGGCGTCCTCCCGCCTCCTGCATTGGGACAATGGAGCTTTCATCCCTGATGTTTGTCTGTCTTCTACTTGTGTTTTTGGAATGTGATGTGGATTGGTGCTGAGATTGGGACATGGCCTTGGGCTCATGGTGTATGGATAGCAATGCATACACAGATAATGGCATGAGGAGTCAGGTGCCCTACAAGGCCTTAGGCTGCTTGTGCAATTTCACTCAGTCTATCTCCCTCACTCTCTCCCTCTCTTTCCTGTGTTGGGCACATGGCACACTTTCTTCTCTTTGCTTTAGTGATCCAGGCTGTGTCCTACGGATTGTCCAGTGAGGACCTACTAGGTCTCATCCAAATCATTGTTTTGGCATTTGATTGTATGGTGTTTTGTGTTGGTGATTGCATTACTGTATGACTGAATCTCTATTTTCTGGCCACGCATGTATGTTGATGTTTCTGCTTTTGTAGCAACAGGCAGAATATTTGTTTTGGGATTTGTGGTGTTGGTGTGCAGTTCCTTGGCCGGGGTTGGGGGTGGGGCAGTGGGGGCGGTTTGTGTGCCTGGATGTGGTGTTGGTGGGTGTCGTGGCCCTCTTGGGTGTCCGTGCTGCATGTTCAGTTGCTCCATGGCATCTGTTTGTCTTCGGTTGTGGCTGTGGGCTGTGCTCCCTTTTGTGGTGCAGGCAGTGGTCCGACTTTACATCAGGTCAGAGCAGGTGTAAAATTCCCGCTGCGAATGCGCCTTATTGTGTGTTTTATGTTCTTATGCTGATCTGACTGGTCGTTGTGAATTTTGAGGTGTGGTGTTGTTGTGGGTTTTGGCACAGGAACGCCTACTCTGCATCTTATTAGCGATAGTTGCAGGGGTCCTCTGTGGTAATGTTTTTTGCGGATGCTATCGCAGGTAAACTGGTGCTGTGGGGCAGTTAGCACCAGTTTGTGAATGGTGGGGTAATTTTATCACAACTTTGGCTGCGATATTGTGCCATTAATTCGGTGATGGCTCCTTGTGACTATATCCGTCAGTCTAATAAAATTGGTAGACATGGAAAAAAATCAACAAATTGTGAACATTTTACTACTTTTTATGTGTACTGCTAGTTACTTCACACATTCAAAGTGGGAAAGTATTAAAACATGTGCTGAACTGGTCCCCTTCCAGTACAAAACCTATTCTTGCCCAAATGCACACTTTCTTGAACTATGACGCCAGGGTATACAACCTTACACTATGGTGCGTGCGTTGACACAGGGCAGCCTGAAGTTCGCCAGCCCTGTGGAGCAAAAGTGACACATTTTAGTAAATATTGTTCTCTTTTTCTCTCCATCTTTTATGAAACGCAGAGCAGCAACTGTGGTTGCTGGGCTGTGTTGCTACACAGCTTAGTAAATCAGCCACTGTGCCTTTCATAGTGCCGCTTGTGTCATATTAGGGCCCACTCTAAATATTAGTAAATCTGGGCCTTAGTGTTCATTGTCAGTAAAATATTCACTTGAAATTAAGGATGTTCATACCCAATGCCCTACCTATTTTTTTTTTTTACTGAATTTAAATCCTCTAGCGTTTAAGCCCAAATACACTTAGCAGTGTGAATCTCCTTTCATTTAGTTGCTTTTGTGCTGTTTATTTCGTAGATGTATAACAGAACCGGCAGGGCAATTGCATTTTCTTTCCACAGCGAGAATTAAATGTCAAGGATAGAGTCGTCGAATTTATACAGTATGTTCTTGAAAAGACATGGCACATGTTCCCTTGTATAATGACTATGCAGAGTGTATGGGGAGTGGATTAACATAATCTTCCTTAAGTGCTTTTGGGGCTGAGTTTCCACCGAAGTCTAAAGGATAATTCATTCGAAGGTAAAAGCGCTATTCACTGTGTACCTTTTATGTACCATGCTCTTTTATCAGGTGCAGATTGATATTCAGAGGGCCACTCCATATGTTTAATATTCGCAATGAATTAGCTTTTCATAGTATGAATCTCAAATGCAGATTTCATGAGCTAGGATTGTCAGGAAGTGCTGCAGATGTAATTGTATAGCCAAGGGTAGAGAACACAGACCTGACTACTTTTAAAGTACTATAATTAAACTTTACTCAACACTCATTTCTATCTATCGCTTTATGTTGCTGAGCCTCTCAGATTTCTAGATTTTTGCAATAATCTTGTATTGGCTTTTCTGAGCTGTCAAGGATAAGCATACAGATTTTATGAACAGTGTCAATGAGCGTATCCTGGCAACAGATTATCATATTTCCAAACATTCAAAAGAGAGAAAAACCAAATAGTACAAACTGTACAGATCAAACTATACAGAACAATACTCGTACTGACAGTAATGTCTTACCAATACCCAGAACTTCTAGTATAACCTGATCAGGGAACACATAGCAATTTAGCCCATTGGCCTTCCATTCACTGTATTAGACTTAGACCCTAATTTCCAAGTGTCCGGTTATTGTGATGTGTGTGTCAACTGGTTTTACTGCGCATATCGCAATTATAAGTTTTGTGATAAATATTGGCAGGTCGAGCTTGACAATATTTATAGGGGGAAAATTGCCTGTTATGTCGATTTTAACGTGGTAAGCACCAAAATCTATGGTATTCCCCAAAAACGTGTAATTAGGTGGTATTTAGCACAACTACTAAATTCCAACTCAGCGGGGTCAGATTTTATGAGGTGTGATACCTATCACAACATTACCGGGCCAATCATTTAAGGAGTAATGTAAGGGAAACATCACTTACAACGCAACTTTTACCACGCAATGCTTTTACATCGCAACTTTTACAACGCAAACCATTACAACGCATTGCTCTGGGGGGCGCTCTAGGATAGGGAATAGATTTAATTTACTATCCAACACCTTCCCTACTATCCACGGGGACTGGAGTTGGAATAGTAAATTAAACTATTCACTATCCAGCACCCCAAAGCACTATGCGTTGTAAAGGCATGCGTTGTAAAACTTGCGATGTAAAAGCATGCGTTTTAAAAGCATGCGTTGTAATGTCATACATCTGTAATGTAATGTAGTGAAATGGCTTATCTCCTTTCTTCTCTTATTCACAAACCAGTGTTGAGAGATTTCACATTATATGTGGGATAAAGTACTCCTGTTGTACAGTATAAGGATATTGCAAGTCGCAGAGGCGTTCCAGGACCATGTAGAGGAACAAGGCTGAAAATCAAGTTCCTACATATGGTTTTGAAACATCAAGAGTTTTAGCCCAATTCAAAATAGAGCATTACTCCTTGGTGATTCTGGATATTTAGTCATAGATATTACTGAACGCTCCCCCCTTGGACCTCAAATCTACAAGCCCCCACTGGGTGTAGCAATGGAAGCGCTTCCACTGCCACCCCTACACCCCCCTGCCCCCTCGGTGATCTGATGACTTTGGGTTGCACGGCATGCGCCAACGTCATCAAAATATGCTGAGATGCACTGGAAGCTGTTTGCTTCCAGTGCATCTAGAGAAGAAGTGTGTTTCTTCTCTGGGAGAAGATTTAGTGTGTGCTCAGAGGCAACAGGTGGAAAAGGAGCTTTTCCTTTCCCCCAGTGTCTCTTTGCAGTGTATTCCTGCTGTGTAATCGTGGGTGGGGCCGCAATCGTGCAGCAGGAGTTCACCCACTGGTCCGCCAGGGAGTTTTTGAGGTATTGGGAGCAGCTCCTTAGGCTTGGGTTGCTCCTTTTTGTATATTTGCTAAGTTTGGCTGTTTCTGCCCCTCTTGGGGGCGATTGGCCATAGTTTTAGGCCGATCTGCCCCCAGGAGGAGCAGAAACGTACTAGATGCCAGTGATATTGCTATTTGGCATGTGGGGGGCAGCTCCTTAGGCAAGGGCTCTACCTATTTTTGGGGGGCAATATTTTGGCAGTTTCTGCCACCCTTGAGGGCAGATCAGCCATATTTTTAGGTCGATCTTCCCCCAGGGAGGTGGGGGGGGGGCAGAAATCCACTAGACCCCACGGATAATTATTTGTGCGATAAGGGGAGCAGACCCTTTGGCAAGGGTGGCTTCCCTCTTATTTTGCCACATATTCTGCCCAGTTCTGGCCCCCTTGGGGGTATATCGGCCATAACTTTAGGCCCATCTGCCCCCAAGGGGAGTAAAAAGCCACTAGACAACCAGGAAGTTTTATATTTACATCTCAGGGAGTAGCAAGGGTTGGTCCCCTTTATTGGAGCAATATCTTGGCCATTTTCTCTGTGTGTGAAAAGGAGTTCGGACGATGGTCTGCATGTACTGGCATTTGGCTGGCAGTGTGTGTAGACTGGTGCTTGGCTGACGTGCGTGTCGACTGGCGCTTGGCTGGCCGTGTATGTGCACTAGTACTTCACTGGCGGTGTGTGTAGACTGGTGCTTGGCTGGTGGCATCTGTAAACTGGCGCTTGGCTGGCGGTGTGCATAGACTAGCGGTTGACTGGCAGTGTGTGTGGACTGGCAATGTGTTGGTGGCTGGTAGTCAGTATGTATATTGACTTGCTAGAGGGATGTTTGTCAGTTGTCTGAGTTTGGTGCTTGGTGTGTTGGTCCTGTTGGCGTATGAAAGTGATGAGCCTTTGAATGGTGCTGTTTGTAAATGTAAGTGGTGTACTGTGAAGGGCCTACATATGGCAGTGTGAATCGTTTTTTGTGTCTGATGCATAAAAAGGCATGTGAATGGACTGTAAAACAGTTGGTGCCTTTATTTGGCTTTACAGTACACAAGTTGTAAGCCCGTGGTTCTTGGATCTAATGTTGAAATTATTAACAATGACTTTTGTGGATTTTTTTCCATCAAGTTTTTGGTGAATTAACGGGGCATATTACCAAAAACTAGCAATATTTATCGCTTTGTTGGTTTAGCGGCGATATTTTTATCGCCGAGCTGCGGCGATTTTTATCGCTTAGGAGCCTTAATATTATCAAGGTTTATCTCCTAAGCGATAAAAATCGGCCGAAATGCATGAATATCGCTGAAAAGTCAGCGATATTCATGCATTACCGAGCTAATGCTCTTAGCCATGTTATTCACCCACCATTGGAAAACATGGCTAAGAACTGCTCAGGGGCAGGTGTTAGCTTTTGGAGATATTCGCGCTTAGCGCGAATATCTCCAAAAGTTGGTAATAGCAGATAGCGATGTTAGCGACTGTTTCCAGTCGCTAACATCTTGGCACGCCCAATTTGCATGTAATTAGTGATAAATATCACTGACATGCAAAGCGGGGCCCAAGATGGTCGCTATCTCCTACTAGCTGTCGCTAACTGGTGTTAGCGACAGCTAGGTAATAGGGAGATAATTTTATCTTCGCTTTCTTGCCTTTTAAAGCCAAAAAAGCGGAGATAAACACCCTTGATAATATGCCCCAATGTTTTTTCATTAACCATTTAGCTACCCTCGTGCCAAATTTAACCAGGTGCTTGTGATTGACTAGTGGATGAGGGTGCAATAATGTTTTGGTGTTTTTTGCTTTTTACCATCAATGCATAATATCTCTGTAGTGAACATGTTCTGTCCTCACATCTTTTTGGAAACTGGTCAATAAGGGAGTAATATGCAATGTGTTTTGGGTGCATCCCAAAAGATTTACTTACTCAGAAACCCTTGTAAATTTGATTTATTGACAAAACGTGTTGTTTCCTTGCATTTCCATGTGGGAAAATTGTAGGATCACCGGGCCATCTCACCGTTCCTACAACCCAGTGTACCGCCAGGTTTCCCAATTTAAAATTCAACCTCATGTGTGGGTTTGCCAAGTTCTCACGACAGGGAAGGGCCCAGTATATTGTGGAGGTATCAGAATTATCGATCCCAAAATGACCTGGCTTTGCATGGGTGGTGCCCCCGAAACATCCATGCATTTTGTGCTAGGCACCACATGGTCCCTGGCACATGGTGCAGGGATGTTTATAAACATGCTTTTTTTGCATGGAGTCTTGTGCTGTGGCCATTTTCTGGGCCTCAGCACAAGCCTCAAAACAAAAAGGCATGTTTCCATCTGCCTACACGGTGGTTGGATCATAATTTAGAGGTTGGGACAGCTGCCTACTTGTCAGGCGGTCCGATCCCAAAACAATGGCAGTCAGACGCCATCCAACCGGCATTGTACTCAGCACTTTTGTTTTGAAAGTTGGATTACATAGTGGAATTATTCCATAAAGAAAATGTGGAAATAGAATGCCAGCTTGTATATTTTAAAGCACATTGGCAATTTATTTGATAACCAGATGTAAAGATCAATATGGAAGGGAATTTTGGAGAAAGTTCTCAAAGACATTTTGGAAATTTCAGTGTCCAGTGAGGCACTCTAATGGAAATCTAGCCACTAATACTGATCAGACATAAAATGGATTGAAATTCCACTTTTGAGTGCTCTCCAAAGGTATATTTATAAATTCTGATTTCAGTGCATTTTTATGAATTATAGGACTGTAACAATGATCCATACTCAATAAGATTCACCAACCACATTACAAGAAGCATCAGAGAGTTCTTCTCAATACATAATTTAATGAAAAGTAATGGTAAATTTGGCAACTACATTACTATTTGGAATATTCCTAGCTGGCACCTCATTGCTATTTCTCATCATGATCACACAGAGTGCTAGTTTCAACAATGGAGCAGTAAGGATACAAATACCATGTTATACCATTAAACACTTTGATCCAGCTAGGTGGCACTTAGGCTCCATGTCCATGGTTAAAGTTTAACTGAGAAGGTAGAGGACATCCCCTGCACTTGCAGCAGCACAGCCTTTAGTTGTGCGAAAGCAAGCATGATATTGAGCAAATTTAGCCAGGGGTTTATTGTGTAGAGGGCAGGATTAGTGTCACAACGCTTATGCACCTAGTTCTAATGAATGCCTTTGACTCTAATAGGACTCATGTCATTGGCAGAAATAAATAGACACAATAAACTATAGTGAAACTCATTGGTATCATAGGGGCTTTAGATTGTTTAATCATGTGTGAGGGAGAAAAAAAAAGAATTCTTATACATTTCCAGTTAGAAATTGGATCTCTAGTTGGCAGAGGTAAGCACCCTGTCCAAGTAGGGACCACAATCCTAGTCAGGGTAAGTCACAACACAAATTAAATTATCCTGTGCTTACCTCTGGTAGTTTGGCCCAGGGCAGGCAGGCTTAACTTAGAAGGCCATGTGTAAAGCATTTGTGGAATAACTCGTACAGTAACACAGTAAAAACACCACAATAAGACTCCATATCAGCTTAGAAAAATAAAGGATGACATTATAAATAAATCAAGACTGAATTGCCAAAAATGCAATGTGTAGAAGTTGAGATATGGAATTTTGAAGACAAATTTGCAGTAAAGCACTTCAAAACAAGTAGAGATAAAAAGGATACTTTAGGTCGCAAAGTACCGGGGCAAAGTCAAAGTTTAGAAAGACCGTACTGAAGCGCCTGCTGGCTATAAGACCTGTGCATGCACCGGTGAACAAAGTACCTTTCCTGGTCACAAGCAGTAAGATGCGTTGATCTTCTTCCCCAGTGAAGGCGATGCGTCAGTTCTGAAGACAGGTGCCGGAGTCAAGAGGCGTCAAACAATGCGCCAATTTTCAAGGAGATGCGTCGATCTCACCAAAGTTCAGCGGCAGCGATAATTGGTCAGAAGCCTCAGTTTCTGTAGGCAGAGTGCTCGTTCTGAAGTGTTGTACCGAATTTACTCGCACAACCGGGTTGATGCGCCAGTTCTGCTACACGCAGACAGGAGGTGCTTTGAAATCCATGTTGCAAGTAACTGGGCCACTTCCACTGAGCCAGACACAAGAGCAGGGGTAGAGACTTTGATATCCCTGGGTCTGAAGCACCAAGTGGCAAGCAAATAAAACTTTGGAGATCACTTGAAAGAAAGTAAAGTCAAGCTCTCATTTAGAAGAGTCAGAGAGCAGCAGGCAGAATAGCAGGCCTTCCAGATCAGCAGCCCGGTTGGGTCCTTTCACCAGCACAGTAGTTTGCCTGACAGAGGATCACATGTAGTTGCAGAAGTGTCTGCTTTGCTTGGGCCAGAGACCCAGTGCTTATACCCAAATATGCCTTTGAAGTGGGGGAGGATTCAAAGAGTGGCTTTGAAGGGCTCCTGTATCCCTTTGAACACAGTCCTGTCTGCTAGGCTATCTGTGGGGTGTAAGCAGAAGGCTAGCTGTGGGGTCTAAGCAGTCCTTTGTGTGGGGTCAGCATACTACAGTTTGAAGTGTAAGTGTGAGCCCCTTCCTCTGTTCCTGTCTGTGATTACATGGGTAGAAATAGAGATCTAGTTGAACAAGTTGAATAGATTTTTGGAGAAGCTAAAGCTGCTCCTGTAAGAGTACTGCTATAGGATCTAAGTGGTGCAGAGAAAGACAAGATTAAGGTAAACAAGTGTAACATATAACAGCAGAGTTGGTAGTATATTTGACTGAGGGTGAAGGGTGCAATATAGCCTACGACTATATTACAATATTACAATTACATTAGATATCTGTACACTCTATTGCATTAAAGATTACTCATAAATGTCACAATTGTGCTAAAAAGAATAATTTCGTTTTGGAGAAAGAGAAGCAGTTAAAGCTATAAACAGGGCCAAACTACAAAAACTCCCTCAGGTGGTGCTATTGTTTGCTCTGTACTAATATGTGCTATCTAGCACAGGGGGAAAGAGAGGAAGAGGGGCAGTGGACAGGGGACTTCACTTTCCTGATGGATATATTCTAGGGACATATGCAGAGGGTAATTCTCTTCTCGTCTATCATAGCATGTACCTAGTTCAGGGGGCTAAAACAAAGCACGCCAAACTATTAGCTGGCTATGTGTCCTCCATGATCATGGTGACATGACCAGTAAAGACGATTTCACATAAGAGCAAGACATGAATAAACAGATGACGGCATTTCATCTAGAGAGGTCTATGAGTGCGATCCATTCATTATTAAAGTGGCCACCCTTTTCCAAATCTGAGCATGGGTATTCCCATGTTCTCAATCGTAACTGAACAGCAACTTAGCCTCACATTGGTCTACAATTGTTCAAAATATTTTGATGACAGCTGCCGCTTCAAGTGCGAGATTTTACAACAATTCGTGTCTAACAATATGTAAGTATGTGCAGGTCGTGCTCTGAAGCTGGAGTTATTGAAAATAAAATAAAGTATATCTTTGATGTTACTTAAACAATTCTTAGGACAAAAAGCATGTACCTTTTCGATTTATTTTTAAGACCTACTCGCCTACCTATCCCTAGTGGGCTTATGCTATAGAAAATACACAGGCTTCATCATAAACCTATTCTGAATCTTCCTTAGTAAGCATTTGAAAAAACAAAATAATTTATATCAAAATCAAAGTAATGTAGAAAGTATTATTAAGAAGAGGTGTTTGTTTTCCAGTAACCCTCAAGACATAGTGAAAGGTTTTTCATTAAAAATAACTTCAATGCTAGAGTTTTATTTATTGTAAATGTTGTGTAGTGTTATGAGATTCCCACAATTGGTCTCAATGGACAAGGCAGCATAATTGCTCTCAAACCCTAGGACTAAACGTGATTACTCTAAATATAACAGGTTAGATTTTGCAGAGTTGCTTCCTACAATATTCTCCAACTTCAAAATGGATGACAGCAAGCTTCAGAAGCTAAGTCATGTGAACAAGTATCCCTGATTTCGTCTGATTATCGTTAGAACCAAAGAAAGGGTAAAATCAGCAAGAAGGGGATTCTTTTGGGAGGGTGGCTTCCATTTGATGTTTTGCAGATCAATCACTTTTCGAACCGATTTTTGATGATGAGTGCATGTCTGTCATTTGCTCTTGAACTTCACTGAATCTTTGTTTTGCAGCTTCGTTGAGCTTTTATAGGAGACAGAGGCTCAAGGACTTAACTCGAGCTCGCACAGCCTCTACACTGAGCTATTAAGAGGCAGAGATGGAAACAATATTACTAAGTGGTGCCTAGATCACTATCTGATTGCGCTGGGGTTTCTGAGACCTTAACCGTGGAGGATAACATAGCATGTGCATTTGTAAAGCGCAAGGCCACCCCTGACAGGGTATCTCGGCGCTGAATAACAGATGCTTAATATTTCCCAACGGTACTCATTTAATGAACCTCAGATGGATGAAAGGCTGAGTGGACCCGCCAGGATTTGAACCTGTGACCATGAGGTCGAACACAGGATCCTGCAGTCGGTGCCTTAGTCCACAGAGCCACCAGAGCCACCAAGACAAACGTGATGACACCTGCAAGAAAGAGTAGTACCGACACCACATTAACTGCGCTCTGGGGACGATGAACAGAATAGCCACATAATGGAAATCCCACGTCAAATGACAGCGCATTAATTAGATACTTCTTCAGATAAAATAGGGATAATCGTCAAAGGACGATTTGGCATTCATGCCTTTGGCAACAAATGTAGTATAGGGTCATATTAAAAACAATGGTGCGGTATATTTGATGTCTGAGGGAGGATGGAGTTCTTTAAAATGAGACGGCCCTCAGTTGGCACCAGGACGGGAGGGGTGCCAACCGATTGTGGTTTATGTTTGGAAAACTGGGAAATGTTAGAACACGTTAATCTTGATTTCATGAAAGAATGTGAGGATAGCACAGCCTAGGCATAGTCTGCCCTTCTAGTATATACCAAATGTCAGTGCTAGACATTACAGTGATATTTGTTTTGCAGCATTTATATAGCACTCTCTACACCTTTGTAGAGTGCTGAAGCATTTGATTTTATAGATAGCATGCTACACCATGTACCGTGTCTGGATAGAAGGATTTTTTTTTTTATCCTATGTGGAGGTGTTTCCATTTTGTGTGTGATGACCTCCAAGGTGTGATTATCATTTTATGGAACACAGAGCCTAGCAGTGTGGTGGATGAGGAAACGTAGGAGACAGACGTACAGTTTTATGCGTTTCAGTGTTCTGGTAGCTTTGAACAGCTCTGCAGGTCTCTTTATGGTATTTCTTGTAAAATAGTCTGCTTCAGAATGACACAGGAATCGTTGTTAACACAGTCTGTGGATATCACAGACTCTTCTTGGACACACGACGTAGCCTATAGACACAATAAAATGACCAGACAACCCAGGCAGAAGGTTTACAAGTTATTAGTTCAATGTAGCACTGCAGTCAAATTAACTGTATTGCACAAGGGGGGAAATGCAGCTCAGAGCCACGTCTTTTAAGATTGATCTGCTGCTGTGCTCTTCCCCTGCAACAGTAGTCTACAAGCCGTCTTGTATGACACACAGCCTTGCAGAGGTAAGTGTGTACTTTACAGCATTGGATTTGTACTGGAAAGCTCACCCTGACTATGCAAATTCATATTTCTGGATAAACATGGAAGAATCCCATGCACTGTATGCCAATGAACTTCAGCACACACGCAATGTGGGGTTTCTACGGGAAATGAAAATAATTCTCCTTGTTAGTACCTGCTACAAGCAGGCATTGGTTTTTGATGCAAAGCTCATTCTGGCTATCTTAGTATCTTAGCTATCCCTCCTAATGGTCCTAATGTTTCTGAGATTCTTCTGATTCGGCCAATTTTCTGTATTATGCTCAGTGCTGGGAAACCTTCTTTTAGGCAGCCATGTGCTTTACAAAATATGCATAATAATAATAGATCATGCTTTGCTTAAAAACTATGGATATTTGAACTGCAACGTCCCAGTGATGATCTCTCGATGCTAATCATTTCAAAGCAATGCAAAGAAATTCAAAACACATTTTGTGCTGATGAAATGTACGTTTTCCACTGCAAAATGCATTTTGCCCTGGAAAGTAAATACCAATGCAATGGTTTGTACTGCTTTGTGTGTCTTTGCATCATTTTACTATTGTGTGAAGTGTTAGTAAATCTGGGCCCAGTTCTCATAATTTGTGTCATATTATTACAGAAATTAGGAGAAGATTTAAGGCCTAATTACGAGTCTGGTGGTCCGAGGACAACCAGACTCATGGGGGCACTGTAGTTGTGGTCCAGCCACCGAGGCACAGGCGGTTGACCACTCAATTACAACTTTGGTGGTCAGACCTCCATTGCACCACCACAACCATTAGGGAACCGCCATTTTCTGGTGGTGCTGGGGTGTTCAAGGGTTCAGCAATATGCTGGTGGTGCCACTGTATGCTAGTGGTGCCACAGTGGCACGGCCATGCATATTATGAGTTTCAGGACCGCCAGCAGTGTCCTGGAGGTCTTTACTTCATGAAAAGGCTGGCGGGGAAGCCCTACAGGGCCCACTGTTGCCCATGTGTATGTGGATGGATGCAAGGGGACACAGCATGCACGCCTTGTGTGCATGCATCCCAGTACCTGCACGGCATGGACTTTACAGTCCATGCTGTGCAGGAACTCTTTTTGGCATTCTCATTGCGGTGCCCATTATCAGAGGCACCTCCGTTGGAACGCCAAAACAGCCCGCCCCCAGACACGAGGAAATCTGGTTGGCGATTCACACATGGGTTTTGCAGTGAGGGAGCGGGCCACCAGCCTGGTGGTCTGCTCCCGCACCGCCCAACTTGTATCCAGGCCCTTAAGCAGTAAGTATGGTCAACACTTTGTCTCCTCAATTATGTCACCACTTCTTTGGGGGTTTGTGTGCTGCCATAATACTATATAGATTGCTTATTCCTTCCTTATGATAACATCATGGACACGCACTAAATTAAAAAATGTAGGAGTCATAGGGAGACAGCCAACATTGAAATTGCCACAGAAAATATCTTGCTTTTTACTTTGAAAAATATACCTTACTAAATTAAAATATCATCTTGCAATATGCATGGTTAACATATTTCATTGCCTTATCCTGAATTATCAGGAGGCGCGCGCCAAGCCAGCCAAGATGGCGAATGAGCCTGCTTGGAGCTCCGCGAGTGGGCCAGTCCAACGGCGTTAATCTGTGCCCGCGGAGTGTCACGGGGCACCACGAACCTGCGGGGAGCCCACCACATCACACCGCTCTCTTGTTGACGACTGGAGTTTAGGCGTGGCGGAGCTGTAGGGATTATTACCCTGGGCCCGTCAGGCCTCTCACAGCATGGTGGCACCCGGCCTCCGTTAATCTATGCAGCAGTGAAGGCTGAGGAGAAAGGGACCTCTGCCTGCAGGTGTTGCCCCCCTGTGTGGTACACCTGAGACAGCAGGGAGCTTCCATTGCATGCTGGATCTCTCAGCCACTGGGGCCGTGGATTACGATGCACTGGCCGGACTTGGCGCAGGAGGGGCACACATGCGTGCAGTACCAAGCCACTGTGCGGCAATATGATCGAGCAGAGAGACAGCGTGAGGGCCCCATTATAAACCCTCCTGCTCTGGAATCTGGATCGGGGTGCAGCAAGTAATCAACTGAGCAGGCTGAAAGCAGATGGTGAGTGCTACTGCTCTTGGCCTCCCCATGCCCTAATTGCCTGAGAGGCTGGCAGGTGGAGAACTGTAGCGTTGAGTTGGCAGTGCAGCCTGGGAACCCCTGCAGCTCTGCAGTAAGCAAGGCCCTCTCCTGTTGCCTGTGCTGGAATTGGTGGTGCGGCCTGTGCTGTGGGGGGCTCCCACAAGGTTGACTCTTAGGGCAAGATCCTGTGGGGCACTTGACGCAGGCCCCCACTGGATCTGAATTGCCGAGGCCTACCCTGGTGGGAGTTTGTAAGACAGAGCCTGCACTCAGGCGCCGAGCTTGAGGACATAATTGACACAAGGAAAACAAGGGAACCCTACTCACAGTGGAACCAGGGTATGTACTTTATATCAAAAACAGTGATTCCAGTGGCACATTACATGTATAAGCATTAGTCAATGAAAAACATAGTTTCAAAATAACATTTTGAGGGTTTCTAGGGGATGTCGGAGGGAAAAACAGTGCTCTTGACACCAAGTTTCATATCATCATAAGTTTTGTATTGTATCAGAGATAAATAAATCCTTTTGTAACTATAGTATTCACGAATAAGTGCATGGGTGTCCCAAGTGTATTGTGAGAACCAAAATTACAGTTGAGTAACAACAAGTGAAATACATATGCAGTTTCTGCAGGGGATTTTTTACATGGGAGAGGGAAAAACGACCATTAAATCAATATTTATAACAACAAATGTTTAACAGTGACTATCTTCAGTCATAGGCACTGTTTATATGGTTCATTTCCATACAAGCGTCGACGGCGTTTCGACCCTGAAGGGGATGTAGGGTCTCGTCAGGACTGGGGGAATGTGGGACATCTGTAAAAGTGAGAACATGAAGTGAGGGTTTGAACACTATGTGTTATGAATTTATGCTAGAGAGAAAGAAAGGGTAGAGTGTGGTTACCTGGGTATTTACATGCTCAGTGGCTTGTACGTGAGGAGGTGCCAACCATGCTTGGTAAGTTGAAAATGAAATAACTTACAGTGGACCCGGCCCTTCTATCTGACCAATGGAATGATGCCACAAGAATTACTCACATTCGAGAAGCTGATTTTAAGTAGTATAGACAGTCTCAAAAGTGAAAAGCAATACACACCCTACAACATCACACTAACAGAACGGCAAGCTCTCAACATTCTGAAACATGACACTTCTATAACTCTGAAACCAGCTGACAAGGCCGGTGGCATAGTCATTCAAGACATAACTGACTATGATGTGGAGATCACTAAACAAATCTCTGAGGACAAACACTACAAAAAATTGAAACAGAATCCACTAGCTGCAATACACGATGAGATTTTGCGCATAACCACCGAGGGCCTAGAACTAGGTTTTCTAACCAAAAAAGAATTTGAATTTCTAAACGCAGAGAATCCAAGAACCCCGGTTCTTTATACCCTTCCAAAGATACACAAGAGTACCACACACCCTCCAGGAAGACCGATTCTGTCTGGGTGTGGTTCCATCCTCGAATCCATCGGGAAATACATTGATTTTTCCATTAAGGACTTTGTTCCTACACAACAAAGCTATGTACGTGATACGATGCATATGATCAACCTAGAAAAAGGAATGATTTTCAATTCAGTCACAGATTGGTTAGCAACTTTAGACATCTCATCCCTATACACTAACATACCACAATCTGAAAGTATTCAAGTGATAGAACAACTCCTTGTTACGAGGCCCAGACCATTCACTATTACCACTGCATTCATAATTTCATTGCTGTGTGTAGCACTACAGACTAACTATTTTGTGTCACATGGGCAATACTATCAACAATGCTGTGGTACCAGCATGGGGGCAATTGTTGCTCCAAACTTGGCGAATATTTATATGAACCATGTAGAAATGACCTTTGCACTCAGTAACCTAAACCCCTAATATACCAACATTAGATGTTGGTATAGGTATATAGACAACATCTTTCTAGTGTGGAGAAGCAGTGAAGACAATTTCAATGAATTTGTAACTTACCTCAATCAAATCCAAACACATCTTACCTTCACTTCAACACTACACAAATCCAGTATTGCGTTTCTGGATTTAAATATCCAATATGCTGATGGGAAACTTTTTACCTCACTACATAGAAAACCAACGGAAAGAAATACACTACTATCTTACAAAAGTCAACATCCCAGAGCCCTCAGGGATGGTATTCCTTTCGGCCAGTTTTTACGCATACGCCGTAATTGTGCCCGTAGGGAAGACTATATGGAAGAAGCAGAGGTATTGAGAAAGAAATTCCTACTGAGAGGATACCCCAACAGAACAGTGAAAAGATCACTCAAACAGGATTGGTATTGCCCTAGGGAAGAACTCCTAGTTACCAAACCCAAAAAACAGATGGATAAAATTGTCTGCCTGACTACATTTGGAACACACACTAATAGGATCCGCAAAACCATCATCAAACACTGGCACATCATTAAAAGCGTAGATCCCTTGATGGAAGTCCCCCTGTTCGAATATAAAAGGGCCAAGAACATAAAGGACCACCTAGTCAGATCATCCACAGAGATCACTAGAAAATCTGGTACACTATAATCAGCTTGGGGCCTCCCCCCAATCATAGGTCACCACAAGTGTGGAAACTGTGTCATATGCCCCCTCACAGAAAATACCACCACTTTCAAGCATGGCGACTGAGAACACACACTAGACTTGTTCTCCAATTGCAATACACGCAATGTAGTGTATTGCATTTGGTTTCCGTGTGGCCTTCCCTACATTGGGCAGACTCAGCAACCCATCAAAGCTAGGATAGGTCAACATCGCAGCCGTATCAGAAGGTCAGTCCTCACTGCTCCCTTAGTCACACACTTCATGGACAAAAACCACACAGCTGACGAAATCAGATGGCAAATAATTGACATTGCCAGACTGCCAGAAAGGGGTGGCAATATTGCACAGATACTCCAACGGCGTGAATGCCATTGGATTGACAGAATTAACTCCATTAATGAAGGCCTGAACTCCGCTGAGGAATGGAGAGGCTTTGTAGCCACCCTTACACAGTAATTTACATGACATAGCAGCACGCCTGCCTTATTATTTACCACTTGTTACCACCACAACGGTACACTTAACACTGTGACCTACCAGCTACCTCATTGTCTGTGCCTCCAATCACGGCCCTGTACAATTCCTGATTGAACATGTAAGCACATTCACTACAGGCACCCTGTTTGGCCCTCCCCGACATAGAGTACACTCTGTACCTAAATGGACGACATCCAACTAACCGTGTTGGATGTTCCCTTAACCACATTCATCTGCAACATTTACTTTGTTAATACCATGGTATACTGGCAAACATTATTACACAAGCTCATAAGCTATATTTACCAGCAACATTCACTTTGCTAAGACTACAGCCCACCAGCTTATTACGTTCACATTGTTACACTGTTTCACGAGCTCCCTGTATTGTACTGACCATTGATTTACCAACATGATTATAAAGACCGTGTTCAGATTTAATCACTATTTGCATATGTAAGAATTGATATTGCCACTTTGACCTCCAATAACTGAAATGGTTACTGTACAGTCCTCATGAATATGGATAATATGTATAGAAAATGTCTTCCCCATTCAACACTGACTCGCAACTCCGGAGTCTCCCTCTGTTACTCACACACAACTGTAGTCCAATCCTGGCTTTCCCCCCACCGCACATAGACAAAGATCGAGTGTTCTGCTCTCTTTGTAAATGCATGCACATGGTCTACGCTAAATAAGGTAATGCCTCATGCACGCCGTAAACGCGCGTTATCCACAGCTACCACGGTCGGATCGAGACAGACCACTTACAGCGATCAAGCTTTTTCCCAGCTCCGGGTAAGAGTACTCACAATGCTCCAAAATACTGCTATGCTCAGACATTGGGCTGCCCAATACTGCTAAACTTAGTCCGTTATTTATCTTAGGCATTATCCCGGGTTGCCAAACATCGGCGCACAGCCTAATCTAGATTCATCCCGCTGCGGCTCACTCATCAGGAAATACAGAATCCCATACCCTGCCACCAAGCAGATACCTTTGCCACCACTATTAGTGGTAAGTAACTCTTCTTCAGGCGGCGCTCACCAGTTCATTGTATATTATATCTCCCCTAACTGACATCTGTTTCCTCCTTCTTCCATGCCACAGTACCCAGCCGGGTCCACTGTAAGTTATTTTATTTTCAACTTACCATGCATGGTTGGCACCTCCTCACGTACAAGGCACTGAGCATGTAAATACCCAAGTAACCACACTTTCCCCTTTCTTTCTCTCTAGCGTAAATTCATAACACATAGTGTTCAAACCCTCACTTCATGTTCTCACTTTCACAGATGTCCCACATCCCTTCAGTCCTGACGAGACCCTACATCCCCTTCAGGGTCGAAACGCCGTCGACACTTGTATGGAAATGAACCATATAAACAGTGCCTATGACTGAAGATAATCACTGGTAAACATTTGTTGTGATAAATATTGATTTTCCCTCTCCCATATAAAAAATCCCCTGCAGAAACCGTGTATATATTTCACTTGTTGTCACTCAACTGTAATTTTGGTTCTCACAATACACTTGGTACACCCATGCACTTTTTTGTGAATACTATGGTTACAAAAGGATTTATTTATCTCTGATACAATACAAAACTTATGATGATATGAAAATTGGTGTCAAGAGTACTGTTTTTCCCCCCGACATCCCCCAGAAACCATCAAAATGTTATTTTGAAACTATGTTTTTCATTGACTATTGCTTATACATGTAATGTGCCACTGGAACCACTGTTTTTGATATGAGGACATAATTGAGGCACGGGCTTGAAAATCTGGGACATAACACATTTCTGGTGGGGGGGCTGTGTTGACACCTCAGGGTAAGGGGCTAGCGGATTGGCCTCCCTTTGAGACCCGCATCAGTGTCACAATTGAGGTGGGAGGTGAGACTCCTTGCCTCCCTATTATCTCCGAATCAGCACCACTATTGAGGCACAGGGTGAGACTTTTCAACTGGAGGGCCTGGCTTTGCTATACCCCAGCATCTGTCTGCCTCCTCCCTGCCTGGTCTCACCCACAGTGAGGGGGTTTACCTGTTGGCCCTCTTCAGAAGGTGGCCTCTTGGTTTTCAAATCAGCACTATAATCAAGGCGTGGGGGAGTGTCATTGCTAGGGGCTAAATGCTGGTGTATCACTGCCCTGACACTGCCTCCTTGCCAGCCTAGGTAGCCCTGTTCTCCTGCTGGATCCCGTGGATGTGCAGGGGCAGCCCTCCGCCACTCCGCATTCCTGAGTAGGCACCACAATCAAGGTGGGGGCCTTGCTGGAATGTCTTGACTTAGCACCCCCACCTCCTCCCCGCTCAAACTGGATTGTTTCTAACCTACTCAGCAGGGCCACCACCTGGGGACCCTGCTGGAAGTGGGTGCTAGCCCTTAGGAGGGGAGTGACTGTGGTTGCATCATGCAGCTTGGCAAAGACCGGGACAGCACCTCATCCTGATTGCACAGGACTTCCTATCCTGACTGACTCCTTGGGGTACTCTGGGGCAGGGGCACACCGCTGACTGTTGCGCTGCAGTGTCTGTCTGAGGGGCCCCTAGCCGGTATTGTGGGATCATCCCCCAAGCTATGGGGAGACTCTACTTGAACACCAGTCCCCAGGTGCCCGCCCCTGCGTGGCGAAACTCTCTGGCCTCATTTATCCTGCAGGGGGAAGAAGACACCACGGCGACAAGGTGGATAAAATGCTGGCAGCTATAGAGCACTCCAGGGTCACCATGGAGTACCGGTTCTGAGCCCTGCCCACCGACCTTAACCTTCTCTGAGACAACCATTGAAAGCTTGCAGACAGGGTTACAGACGGTGAGGAAACCACTCACAAAGGGCCACCAGGCAGCATTGCACGATCTCAAGAGCCGTGTTGCACAGCTGGAAGGCGATGACTAGGAGAGCGATCCCGGAGAAGTAACATCCACATTTTGAGACTTCAAGAGGGGATTGCAGAACTAGTCCCCATCACGTATCTGGAGGCCTGGTTCAGATCGTTTACCTCACACTCGGACCTGAAGGAAGTGGCCCTTAGGGGCCACCCTGCTTACTTACAACCACCTGTTATGCCTTCCCAAGAATGAAGAGTCGATCAGACAGTAGAGTATACAAGCATATATTGTATTAGCAATACTCTGCAGAGGAGTTAATCCTGACCTGCACCCTATTATGTCTGCCGAGGGACTGGCCCCCCAATTGACTACAACACGTAATAAATCTTCCCCACAGCCTCCAACCACACCCACAATGGAAAGTTACCAGCCTGGGGCGGCATGAACAAAGAGGGCACAGAGGGATGCGCTGCCACCTGCCAGATGTGTACATGTCAAAGGCAACTCAGGGTTGCTGTGATGGACCTCAGCGTCTTTTAACGTGGGAGCAGAGCTACACACTCAGATAGGTATGTGAGAGCAGAATGGCCTATTCATTAGTAAATCGAGAAACAGCCTTGAACAGAAGAGAATATAATAATGAAATACAGGGTTCTGCTGAGGCAGGCAATACGAGTAATGAGGCCTAGCTCAGGCACTGTCTAAGCAGTTTAATAGGGATTACGAAATGCAAAATGGAGTCACACTCACTAACTGAAGCCTGCACATTACGGGTATAACTCAGTGGGTTGTATAACATGAATACAAATGACATCTATTTAGCCAAACACTGCTAACCTAATATAGCATGAAACTAGTGCATTGCAGGAATGGGGATTTCAAACCTAACAGACCCTCCTTTTAGCATAGGTGGCTAAATGTTTTATTGAGCTATCCAGTAGGGTCTTTACCATTCTAAGGGGGAGGGGAGGCAAATGCATAGGTACTCATGTGACAATCATGTAACAATGGAGAAGAAAGTAACACACTTAGTATGAAAATCCAACTAATACTCGAAAATGCCCTCGTCTATGAGCATCATATCCTGATATCCTGCATCATCGTAGTGGGATCTTGTTATCACATCTTGAGAACTTAGGAGTATGGGTGAGCTTGCTCACACAATAGGTGCAACATGCTGGAAGGCAATTAATACATAAGCAACATGTAAAGATGACAGCTGCGATAGCTATTAGGACATGTAGTAACTTCCAACCCCATGATGTCAAGAGACCCCAGAGCCACCCTGTGAGGGACCATGAACCATTATCCTGGTGAATGTCTGAAGCAAGTCTGTGTAAATTTGGTATTGCAGAGTATACAGTATGGGCACTATCAGGAATGTATATGCAGCAGCAACTGGCGATGACGTAGCAGGCTCAGTGTTGGAAGTGGGGGTCCTTATCCCTCACCGCCGCCACCAAATGCTGGAGGCGGGAGTCCCCGACCCCTTTTTTCAATGTTAGGCTAAGTAAGGACACGTCTGCGATAGCCCTGCTCACCCGCTTAGTAGCTTGACACGAGCAGCCAGGCTTATCTCCAAGGCATGAGTGTACCATATGTGCAACCACACTCACAGCATCCCAATGATGTCACCACAAATAGATTCCAAACAAGTTTTTATAAGATGAGTATATTCTTTATGTAAGAAGTTATACAATATGACCACAAAATCAACATAAGAATGGGTAGTATTACTTCCGATGGGTTGGTAGGTTCTAATCCCAACCACCACTTCTAACCAACAGTTATGCTCTTCTACCATTTCCAAAAGGTTAGGCAAGTGGTATTGCTAGAATCACACATGTTGCAAAAGAAAATAAATACTGCAACGCATAACGATATTCTCTTGTACTGTGCAACTGAGAAACAATGCCATACATAGAGCCAAAGTCATGTACTTTGCAATAGAAGGAATAATGCAATGCGTATCACTACCAGCTTGCCCTGTACTAACCCTGGGCGAAGCACAACATTACGCTCGAGTAGTTTGCAAAGTTTGCGCAACTTCGCACTACGCGAGCTGCATGTAGCACAGTGCGAACACGCGTAGCACAGCTTAGCGTAGTGCAGCGGTCATTTTTTGCTTGTTTGTGGTCATCAACGTCATGTTCGTGACCGCGAGCAAGCAAAATGACATCTCGGCAAGACTCTCAACACGGGGAGGTCAGGTTTCTCATTGCAAGTGGTCGTGCATGCTCGCAGCCGCTCGCGATGAGAAACTACCAGTTCGCGTTGAGAAAGCTGCCGCTCGAGTAAAATTCGACTGGAGCGGCAGAAAACTACAGCTCGCACTGTGCAAGATGCTGGATACTTGTTCGCACTGTGCAATCATTGAAAATGCGTCTTGTTCAGTGCGAACATGCTACTACGCAGCTCGCGTAGTGTTACGTGAAGTTCGCGTAGTGCGAAGTGCACTTCACGTAGCTTCGCTTAGCGCTACCTGGCGAACTACGCCCACCCTTACCCTGTACCAGGAAGAAACAAAGCAATGCGCCACGCTATAATCAGATACTGTGCGATGAAGAAATAATGCAATGTGCCACGTTACAATAATGCACTCTGCATCAGAAAAATAAGACAGTGTGTAGCGCACCAAGCATGTAGTCCATCAGGCAAAAACGAGGTCAGGCGTCATACGACAGTTCGATAGTTCGTTAGCAGCAATAATGCAAAGTGTAATACAACAGTTTAGGTGCTCTTTTAACAGTGCCCCCAATATGGATCAATGATGACACAAAAGTACTGCTTCTCACTCCGGCCCCAGTACTGCCCCTCCTTGGGTCAGCACGGGCTAAGATCCGAGCCGAAGCACCAGGCTCGGGTAGCTGACAGAAGCGAGAAGCCAAAAGAGTGTCCCTCCGGGCCTGCACCCCACCCAGGTGGTGATCCACATTACCTGGGGTGGCGCGACCACACTTTCCTCTCCTCTTTCAATAACTTAGTCCTTGATCTAGAACTACATCAATGGGTATGGTGAGCTCGGGCCGGCGGCTCAGCTCATCCGGGGCAGCCGGTCTGGGACACTGCTGTTTTAATCCGAGGGCCCAATGACCTGGCCCTCCTTCAGGCAGTCTCAGTGAACACCGAGACCCGCCATCAGAACTGTGGAGACCTACTTTGAATTTGATGCATACACTACCCTGGCGCTCTTCACCAACGCCTCTCCGTGCACCTCGAAACGCACCCTGCGCGTTCGAGGCTCTCCTCTTCTCCCAGTGCACACGATGTCCCGGTGCTCTTCACCAACGCCCTGGCTGCACCTTGACACGCACTCTGCCTGTCCGAGGCTCACTTCTTCACTCGGTGCACACCACGACCAGGCGATCTTCACCAACACCCTGGCTGCAACGCCGGGCACTCTGCGTGCCTGATACTGATTTTTTCGGTGCACACCACAACCAGGTGCTTCTCACCAATACCCTGGCCTACACCACGACAAGCACTCTGCGCGTCCAAGTCTCACCTTGTCTCCCTGTGCACACAATGACCAGGCGCTCCTCACGAATGCCGTGGCCTGCACCACGAAACGCACCCTGCGTGTCTGAGACTCTGCTTACTCCTGCATGACAACGATTACAAGAACAACTTCTGAGGGTCTCAAGCTACAAAAGCACGCGCACACCGCATTGCTTGGGACTTCTCCAGAAACTTTTTTGTTCCTGTGTTTCCAAACAGGGAGCCAGCTCACCTCGGGCCCTTAGGGTAACAAGACACAGCACAAAGCACAGTCTGCTTCAAGCAGGGGGACCCAGCGCCTCCAATCACAGTCCCAACAGCCTCTCCCTTGGTTAAACCAGAAAACTGCAGACCAGCCCCAGATCACGAAGCAAGAGTTGGTTTTTCCACAGCAGTCTCTTCAGTTGCTCCTTCTTTAGCAGAGGTTCCTCTTGACCACAGAAGGGTCCAAGCCTTTTCAGTCTCAATCCATTTCTGTTTCATTCCAACATTCAGGGGGTTTAGCTCGCATAGTTATACCCCTGAATGTCTTTGAACACCCAGCCTCTGCCATTCTGTCCTATGGGCAGGATGGCCTTTCAGCAGTGAAAAATGACATGGGGTGTATTTTACTGTCAGGACATAAAACACACCTTAGTATGTGTACTGCACCCTGCCCAGGGATTACCTGGGACCTACCACAGGGGTGCCTAATGTGTATGTAAAAGGGAAAGTCAGGCCTGACAAGTGGTTGCACTTGTCAGGATAACGTGCTAACTTACCAAACTGTGTACAGGCCCTACACTGCAGGCCTGAGTACCCTCCTGCGTGCACCATTGCATTACTAGCTCTGGCACACACAGTGCACATCACTAGGGACCTTACTAGTATGGCAAACATACCAATAATGGCCAACCAATTACCATTATATTTTACTTAGGGAACACTTGTACTTTGACACTGATCAGCAGTGGCAAAGAACCTAACGCATCTAGATTGCAATGGAGGTAGAGGCAAAAAGTCAGGGGTAATCACGGCAAGATATGCTAGGTCTAACACACATCCCCTCCAGCCGCAAAGTGGGTAGAGCTACCCACCCTCATGGGAGTTCTCATCACTAAGGCGGAAAAATCTGGACAAACCATCAGCATTGGCGTGTTCTGTCCCCCGACAGTGTTACACCATGAATTCCATCCCCTGTAGGGAGATGGACCACCTCAACAGTTTTGGGTTCTTACCCCTCTTCTGCATCAAACATCTAAGGGGCCTGTGGTCGGTCTGAACCAAGAAGTAGGTGCCAAACAAGTAGGGCCCTTAGCTTCTTTAGCGCCCAGACCACAACAAAAGCTTCCCTTTCAATTGCACTCCACCTCTGTTCCCTAGGAATGAGTCTTCTGCTAATGAAAGCTACTGATTGGTCCAAGCCCTCGCTGGTCAATTGTATGAGCACTGGTCCCATCCCATGCTCTGAAGCATCTGTATGCACTATAAACTCTCTGGGAAAATCAGGGGCCCATTACAGGTGTGGTGCACATGGCAGTCTTCAGGGCATCAAAGGCGGTCTGGCAGGCATCGGTCCAGACCACCTTGTTGGGCTGTTTCTTGGATGTCAGTTCCGTCAAGGGGGCAACGAGGGTGCCATACTCCTTCACAAACCATCTGTAATACCCAGTGAGTCCTAGAAAGGCCCTCATTCCTGTCTGGGTCTTGGTGGGTTCCCAAGCCAGGATGGTATCAATCTGTGCCTGTAGGGGTGCCACCTGGCCGCTCCCCACCAAGTGTCTCAAGTACACCACCAACCCCTGCCCTATCTGCCACTTATTTACCTTGATAGTTAGGCCCACCTTCTGCAAGACCTTCAATACTTCCCAGAGGTGTTGCAAATGTTCCTTCCACCTGAACACTGCAATGTCATCCAGGAAGGAGCACTGAATTCCTCTTGCCTGCTCAGCACCTGGTTAACCAGTCTCTGGAAGGTGGCAGGGGCGCTCTTTAACCCAACGGGCATAACCCTGAACTGGTAGTGGCCCTCTGGCGTTGGGAACGCTGACCTCTCCTTGGCCCCCTCGGTCAAGGCAATCTGCCAGTACCCATATGTCAAATCAAACGTATTGAGGTACTAGGCAGCTCCTTGCGGATCCACAAGCTCATCAGCTCTAGGGATGAGGTGCACGTCAGTCTTCGTGACTGTATTGAGCCCAAGGTAGTCCACACAGAACTGAAGTACGGGAGTGGCACCCGGCGCAGCAGCTTTTAGTACCAGGACCACTGGGCTGGCCCAGGGGCTGCTGGATTGCTCAATAACCCCTAAAGCCAGCATCTTGGAAACCTCGTCCTTGATGCTGGCCCTGACCTAATCAGCTACACTGTAAAATGTTTGTTTCACAGGCAGACTGTCTCCAGTGTCCACATCATGGACGCACCAATGGGTGACTCCTGGGGTCAGGGAGAACAGGGAGGCGAACTGACCCATTACCTAGCAATAGTCCCTCCGCTTTTCCGGGGTCAGGGTAGGAGAGAGGTACACCCCATCCACTGACCCATCCTTCTCCTTGGCTGACAGGAAGTCAGGAAGAGGTTCGCCATCCTCTTCCACCCCGTCATTTGTAGCCAAGAGCATGGTCACCTCAGACCTCTCAAAGTATGATTTGAGGTGGTTCACATGGAGATCCCTCAAAGGATACCTAGGAGACTGTAGTCCACCAGGTAGGTCACTTCACTCCTGCGCTCCACCACCTCATAAGGCCTAGTCCACTTATCCTGGAGTGCACACGGCACATCCGGCGCCATCACCCACAATTTCTGACCAGGTTGAAACTTGACCAGAGTGGCGTTCTGGTCGTACCACTATTTCATATCCTACTGGCTAGCTTCCAGGTTCACCTGAGTGAGCTGCCTGAAATACCTAGTTTGGTTCCTGAAGGCCAGCATGTAGCTGTGTACATCCTGGGAGGGTTTACTAGTAGTCTTCTCCCAGCCTTCCTTCACCAAACTCAAGGGTCCTCTGACCGGGTGTCCATACATGACCTCAAAGGGACTGAACCCCAATGACTTCTGTGGCACCTCCCTATAGGCAAACAGCAGTCATGGCAAGAGGAATCCCACTTAAGACTCATGGGTTCCTCCAGACCCATATTCATGCCCTTCAAGGTCAGGTTAAACCGCTCAACCAGACCATTACCCTGGGGGTGGTAAGGTACTGTGAAGTTATAAGTTACACGCACTCCTTCTACAGAGATTTCATATACCTCAATATGAACTTAGTACCCCTGTCGGACACCACCTCTCTGGGGAACTTCACACTGGAGAAAATCCCCATCAGTGCACGGCCCACCACGGGGGCTGTCAGCGTCTGGGGAGGGATGGCTTCCGGGTATCGGGTGGCATGGTCCACCAAGACTAGTGTTGCCCTTGGCTGTCTTGGGTTCCAGAGGCCCCACAATGTCAATGCCCACCCTTGCAAAGGGTGTGCTGACACCGGGAAAGGTTGGAGGGGAGCCTTTTGCTTCCTTCCACTCTTACCACTTGCCTGAAAAGTCTGACAGGTCCTGTAATGAGTATCAGAACTCTTGCGCATCTGGGCCAGTAGAAGTGGGTGACAAGTCGCTCAAAGGTCTTGTCCTGCCCCAAATGTCCCACCAAGGTAGATCATGAGCCATCCCCTATAGGAAGGCTCTGAAGTGCTGGGGTACCACCAGCCCCTGTGCTGAACCGGACTCAGCAACCTTTACAGGAGATTGTTTTCCTAGTAAATCAAGTGTGATCCCAACTGATCACCTGCTACCTGGTTTGCTGCATTCTGCCGCAAGCCTACAAGAGAAGGGCACCTCCTCTGCTCCTCACAGAATTCCTCCCTGGAGGCCCTCCTTCCTGCTGCCATACGATCAGCCTGGGTAGGTCCCCTACTTCATCCACTTGTTCCCCCGTAGGCTCCAGGACATCCGCCTCAAAGGGTGCCTCCTCCTGAACTGTGGGAACTGTGGGGGCGATTTTCCCATGCCCCCAGCCTCTTCTCTTACTGGCAGGCACTTGGGCCACTGTTTCAGGCTCCAGGCTCCCTTAAATACCTTTACTGGCTACCATAGAACGAGTGGTCACACAAGCCTACTCAGGTAGACCCAACATCTTCAAATGCGCCTGGTGCTCCACCTCCTTCCAGGGGGAACTCTCCAGGTCATTCCCTAACAGACAGTCTACAGGCATGGACGGACTTACAACAGCCTTTAAGGAACCTGAGACCCCTCCCCATTCAAAGGGAACCAGCGCCACCTTGCAGATGCGCACTGAATTGTCTGCTGACATTACAGGGTGAAGCACATCGGGAATTACTTGCTCTTCGGACACCCACTGACACCGGACAAATGTTAAACTGGCACCAGTGTCCCTCAGAGCCTCCACTCTCTGTCCATTGATGGTCACCCACTGCCTGTACTGTTTAGTGTTCTCAGGTAGAGGACTTTCCTGGACCATCTTTTGATCTCCTAAGGAGACCAGGGTCATAACTGCTTGCTCCTCCCCATTCCAAGGACTCAATTCCTCCCCCAATTCTACACTCACTAAACCAGGTATTGGAGCACCATTGGGTGCAGCTGACTTTTTGGGGTATTTAGGGGAAATATGACCCACTTCTTTACAGAAGTAACACATAGGAGGACCTCTGGAATCCTTCTTGCCCTTCAAGGCCCAGGCCCTCTTGGCCTTGGGAGACTGGGACCCTTTCTTAGGGGAGCTATGTTGGGGCCCTTGCCCTTTAGGGGACTCTTTGTGGTTACCCTTGTCCTCCCCCACCTCTGGTGGGGGACCCTGCATACTCTTGGCAGTGGTATTCTCAATTCCCTTGTGGACCCGGATACTAGTCCAGAAGTCCGCCTCCTCAGCAAGCTTACTGGGATCAGTCAGCATATTAGCCAACAGACCCTGCCCGTCCTCTGGTCTACTCATCAGTCCAACTCTCTGCACACCTGGCCCCCCACCCTCTTCCCCCCTCTAGCCCCATTTCTCCTTCTCCTGCTCCCCTGCCGGCTTCTCCCTCCTCACCTACTTCTCTTGCAGCTACTGCTTGCCTGCTCAACACTCGTTCGACAGTCAGGCATCATTTGGAACTCTTCAATCTTCTGAGCACTGATTCCCCTGATTACTTATTTCTCACTGAAACCTGGTTCTCCTCCGACTCTCTCCCGAATCTCCTGGCTATTCTCCCCGACACCTATTATGCCCTTCGTGCGGATCGCCCGGCCGGGAAGGCTGGGGGTGGTGTGGCGATGATTATCCGCTCCACCCTGAAATTTCAGCTCCTTGACCACCCACCAATACCCAATGTGGATTATCTGGTGGCCCGTTCTCTTAATCTCCCTGACCCTCTCACTGTCGTCCTCATGTACCGTCCCCCTCAACCCATGCCCCAATTTGTTCCTACCCTGCAGGATCTCTTGGCCACTCTGGCGGTCAATAACTCATCGGTTATCCTTCTTGGCGATTTCAACTACTGGCCAGGTGACCCTAGGGAAGATTCTTCTTCCAAAGACTTCTCCGCCACCCTCCAGTGTCTGAACTTCTTGCCTCACATTTCGGTCCCCACCCATGTCAAGGGTCATACCCTCGACCAAATCTGGTCATTGCGCCGTGATGTCTCACCCCCTTCTATACTTCCCTGTATTTGGTCTGATCATTTCATCATCTCTTTTTCCATTTTTTCCGCATCTACCGTCAAACCGCCCTTACCTAAAAATATACTAGCTCGTAGCTGGAACCAAACGGACCTCAACCTACTTTCGTCTTCTCTGGCCTCCTCAATGCCTGATCTTACTGGTCTCTCCTTAGATTCGCAGATAGAAGCCATTAGTACCTGGCTTTCCTCCTCCTGCGATCAGGTGGCCCCGCTCAAAAAGGTCAAATCTGTCCGCCCCTACGACGCACATAAATGGTTCACCAGGGAGCTCAAAGATCTTAAACTTGAGCTCAGGCGCTCAGAACGTCATTGGAGACGTAACTACTGCACCACTCTCCGTACTAAATATAAACTCCTCCTTAACGACTATAAAAAAGCGATTTTGACGGCCAAAACCAACTACTTCACCGAGAGAGTTGCCCTCTCTGCCAATAAACCCCGAGAAATCTTCTCCCTGGTTCATCATCTCGCCACCTCCGACCGCACCAGCACTAGTCTTGTCCCTACCCAGACCCTCTGCCTCTTACTCAACGATTATTTCATTGACAAGATCGCCAATATAAAGGCCAATATTCCCATGGCGCAGCAAACCGGTGTTCCCTGTCCCCTCCCTTTGCCCCCCTCGTCACTGGACCACTTTCCTCCCATTTCTGCTGATCGCTTTTCTAACTTGCTCTCCAAAGTCAAATCTGGTTCTGCGGCGGACTGTGCTCCGGCACGGATCCTTAAAGCTCTTTTCACCAGCTATCCCGCTCCTCCTCTTGCCCTTCTTAACGCCTCTTTGGCCCTGGGTTCTGTTTCTTCTCCTTTTAAAACCGCTATGGTTCTTCCCATTCTTAAGAAACCCGGACTAGATCCCTCTCTCCCCTCTAATTTCCGGCCCATTTCTCTTCTCCCTTACTTGGGGAAGATCCTTGAAAGCCACGTTACATCTTGCCTGTCCTCTTATGTCGAGGACAACCAGCTCCTGGCCACCCATCAGGCAGGCTTTCGACCAGGACACTCCACGGAGACAGTGATCATCGCCGTCCTGGACGAACTCAAGGGGAAAGCTGACACCAATCTTCCCCAAGCCCTGGTTCTCCTCGACCTGTCCGCTGCGTTTGACACGGTCGACCATGCCACTCTTCTCGACCGTGTCAGCGCAGCGGGCATTTGGGCGTAGCCTTTTCTTGGCTCGCGTCCTTTCTTTCAGGCAGGTCTCAAGCGGTCCACCTCTCGGGTTTCTCCGCTCCCCCTCGTTCAGTTACCTGTGGGGTCCCTCAAGGTTCCTCCCTTTCCCCTCTTCTTTTTAATCTCTATATCCACCCCCTTATTATTTCCCTTCGCGAGCTGGGGGTCTCTGTGTATAATTACGCGGATGACCTCCAGCTTGTCTTTGATCTTTCCTCCCCCTCGGCTTCTCTTCCTAAATTCTGCTCCACTTTAATTTTCATTTCTGAATGGATGAGCACTAATCACTTAAAGCTCAATCCTGACAAAACGGAGCTTGTCCTCACGGTTGGTCCCTCCAATCCTTGGTCCTCGATCCACTGGCCCCCTTCCTCTGGTTCCCCTCCCTCCCCGGCCTCCTCCGTTCGGACCCTGGGCATTAAGGTCAGTCATGACCTTACCATGCATGCCAAAGTCAGCTCCGTCGTATCCTCTTGTTTTTTGTCCCTTCGCCTCATCCGGAAGATCTCTCGGTATTTCTCAGTGGACGCCCTTAAATCCATAGTCCTGGCTCTTATCACCTCTCGCCTCGACTTTGGTAATGGCCTGTACGCAGGCATACCTGCTTATGAAACTCGACGCCTACAGGCCATTCAAAATCAGGCTGCCCGCCTCATCCTCCGCCTTCCCAAATCCTCCCACATCACTCCTGCAATTAAGTCCCTCCATTGGCTCCCCGTGCACCTCAGATCACTTTTCAAATTGGCCTGCTTGGCCTTTCGGGCCTACACTCACCCAGCCCCCCTCTTTATTAGTTCTATGATCACTCCCTACACCCCGACCCGCATTCTTCGTTCCTCTTCTCTCTCTCTCCTGCACGTTCCCCGCTTCCGCAAATCCAGAACGGGTGGCACCCGTTTTTCGGTTCTGGCCCCCCGTTTCTGGAACACTCTCCCTCTCTTTATACGTTCTATCCCCACTTTCGTAAAGCCCTGAAAACATTTTTGTTTTCCCAGGCATTCCCCTGTTAGCTCCCTTGGTCTGCCCCGCAGAGTCAAGTCAGGTCTCAGCGCCAGGAAGCCGCTGGGCCGCAGTGCGCTTTATCAAGTTTCTTTTTTCATTTCATTTCATTTCATTTCATCCTGGCGCAGCTCTGGAACACAGAGACTAATCAAGTGCTCCCAACTGATTAAATTGCCCTTAACATTATTGACCTTGCTGCCCAGCATCCAACCATCCAGTGCCCGGGTGTACTCATTCACACATTCTACCCAAGTACAGGACTCTAGTTTCTTTGAGGTCCTGAACGTCTGCGGTATTGTCCAGGAGTGAGCCCATACCGGAGACATAAAGTCTCCCTCATGTTGGCATAGGTCAGGGTTCCTGACCTCTATAAAGGTAATAGAATGTCCCTCCCCGAAGCCTCAAAGTGTTTCCATAGGCCCGCCCCTTAATGCTTTTAAGGCACCTCATTCATTCTTAGTGCGATCTCATACCACGCATAAATGTAATCACCCCTCTGGTAATCTCGCACTAAAACATTGGGAATGTACAGCTTCACTCCTGGCACTGGTGGTGCGCTGCCACCATTCGAACTGGGCTCTGCTTGTCTAACTTTAATGTCCAGTTCCCTCATGCTTAACCCATGAGCGAAGAGAATCCATTCCTCTTCCAATGCAAGAGCGTTCCTGCTCTCCTCGAGTTTTAAGTTTTAACACCTCCAACTCATGCAGTCTGACCCTTTGGTTTTTCTCCAACTCCGCTGGTGAAAAACTCCTCCCTGAATGTCTACTACCAGCCCCTGTGGCTGGTCCCTCAACTGGCAAATCCCGTGGACCAAATCCATTCCCTGGCTCATCCTCATCCACCTCACCATCACCCCTCTCCTGTGCCTCTTTGTCTTCCCACCAGGCCCTCAAGGTCACGTGCAGCTCCTCCTTATTGGCGCTACTCTTCATGGGACATCTCAAAGTTCTGCAGAATTTCCTCTACTGAACAACCTTGTAGGTAAACAGTGCCTCAATGTCAAACTCTAATTCTGCAGCCTCAGCCTCACCGGCTGTCTGGCTGTCCCTCTGAGACATGATGTGTAGATTAAAGGTTACTCAACAATAGAACCACCAATATGTTGCTGTGTCGTGGTCAGCAATCAATTTATGAGGAACACCAATTACTGTGAGTTATTTTGCACATACGCGTTTAATTTATATAAGAATCGAATCCCACAGCTCTGCCGCCAAATGTTGGAAGTGGGGGTCCTTATCCCTCACCGCCGCCACCAAATGCTGGAGGCAGGATTCCCGGAACCCTTGTTTCAACATTAGGCTAAGTAAGGACACCGTCTTATATAGCCCTGCTCACCCCCTCAGTAGCTTGGCACGAGCAGCCAGGCTCATCTCCAAGGCACAAGTGTACCATATGTGCAACCACACTCAAAGCAACCCAATGATGTCACCACAAATAGACTCCACATGAGTTTTTATAAGATGAGTAAAATCTTTATATAAGAAGTTATACTAAATTACCACACAATACACAATCAACATTTAAGAATGGGTAGTATTTCTTCCAGTGGGTTTGTAGTTTCTAATACCAACCACCCCTTCTAACCAACAGATAAGCTCACTTCTAACCGTTTCCAAAAGTTTAGGCAAGTCGCATTGCTACAATCACACACGTTGCAAAAGAAAAGAAATACTGCAATGCGTAAAGACATAGAAACAAAGCAATATGTAGCACCACAGCCATGTACTTTGCAATAGAAGGAATAATGTATGCGTATCACTACCAGCATGCCCTGTACCAGGAAAAAACAAAGCAATGTGTCACGCTATAATCAGATACTGTGCGGTGAAGAAATAATGCAATGCGCCAAGTTACAATCATGTACTCTGCAAGGGAAAGAGAAAGCAGTGCATAGTGGACCAAGATTGTAGTTTGTCAGACACAAATGAGGTCAGGCGTCATACGAGAGTTCGATAGTTTGTTTGTAGCAATAATGCAAAGTGTAATAAGACAGTTTAGGTGCTCCATTAACAGTGCCCACAATATGGATCAATGATGACACAAAAGTACTGCTTCTCACTCTGGCCCCAGTACTGCCCCTCCTTCGGTCAGCACGGGGTGAGATCTGAGCTGAAGTAGCAGGCTCGCGCAGCTGACAGAAGCGAGAAGCCGAGAGAGTTTCCCTCCGGGCCCGCACCCCACCCCAGGTGGTGATCCACATTACCTGGGGCAGGGCATGACCCCACTCTACTCTACTCCTTCAGCGACTTGGCCTTGTTCCAGAATGGGTACGGCAAGCTCGGACCTGTGGCTCAGCTCCTCTGGGGCTGCCGGCCCGTAATGCTGCTGCTTTATGACAAAGGCCCAATGACCTGGCCCTTCTTCTGGCAGTCTCAGTGAACACCGAGACACACCCTTAACACTGTGGAGACTTACTTCCAATTCGGTGCACACACTACCCAAGCACTCTTCACCAACGCCTCAGGTTGCACCTTGAGACACACTCTGTGTGTCAGAGACTCGCCTCTTCTCACGGTGCACACGATGTCCAGGCACTCTTCACCAATTCCCTTTTTCACTTGGTGCACAGCATGACCAGGCGAACTTCACCAGCGTCCTGGCTGCACCACAACACACAATCTGCACGTCTGAGACTAACTTCTTCTTTCAGAGCACACTCCGACCAGACGCTCCTCACCAACACCATGGCCTGCAGCACGACACGGACTCTGCGCCTCCGAGTCTCACCTTGTCTCCCTGTTTACACAGTGAACAGGCACTGCTCACAAACGCCATGGACTGCACCACGAAACGCACCCTGCGCATCCGAGACTCAGCTTACTTCTGCGTGCCCACGATCACAAGGCACAACTTCTGAGGGTCTCAAGCCTGCAAAAGCATGTGCACACTGCATTGCTTGGGACTTCTCCGGAAACTTTGATGTTCCTGTGTTTCCAGACAGGGAGCCAGCCGACCTCGGGCCCTTGTGGTAACAAGACACATCACAAAGAACAGTCTTCTTCAAGCAGGAGGACCCAGTGTCTCCAAGCACAGTCCCAACATCCTCTCGCTTGGTTAGAACAGCAAACTGCAGACCATGCCCAGTTCATGAAGCAAGAGTTGGTCTTTCCACAGCAGTCTCTTCAGTTCCTCCTTCCTTAGTAGAGGTTTCTCTTGACCTCAGTATGGGTCCAAGCCTTTTCAGTCTCAATCCATTTTTCTTAATTGTTCTCATTTGCCTCCTTTACACCTTTCTACCAAGGTTTCCACCACTAGGTGTTCCAAGCCTCATTTACGGGGAAAAGGAATGAGAAGGGGATTTGCTCTTTCATTTGCATCCAAAATGCCCTTGGATAGCGAGGTCCATCCTCCTTTATTTCCAGTATACACTCAACTACACAAGCTTCACTGCTCAAAGCAGAATGGAGCCTGTCGGGGTGGCATGCGGCTTAATCTTTGGACCTTAGATCTTCATTCTTACTTATTGCTGGCACCAGCGTAAGAAGGGAGCCCAAATTCATCCCTCTTCCTTCCCTAATATGAGATGTCTAACATGGTCAGATTTTTCACAGCTTTTAGCCAATCATCACAGCTTGGAGGAGACCGTGATAACCATTGTTCGCAGATCTCTCTAAGCACCTAAAGTATGGCATAAAAAATCACTTTAGCAAAATCATTGTTAGCGGTAGTTTGCAAATCCAAGCTCCCAAATAAAACCAATAAGACGCTTACCTTGACTTGCAAGTTCAAAACCTGAGTTAACACATTACTCACGGCCTCTCAGAATTGCTGAATCTTCGGACAGTATACAAACATGTGCAAGTCGTCTTCCTTCTTGCTGCCACACTTTGGGCATGCCACATCACCCCAAGACCCAAATTTAGATAACCTTTAGGGGGTCCAGTAAGCCCTATGAATGGTAAAGACATGATTCCTTCTCAGGTATGCAGGTTTGACTACTTTGTATAGCATAGACTTAGATACTTGCCATTGGTCTTCCAGCATAGTCTCCGGCAAGCATCCTTCCCAGGGATCCTGTGGCAGGGTAAAAGCCCCATCCTCCATCTCCACCATAAACCAGTACCACATCGCCGTTTCTTTCATTGGTACGACCCCCAACAGCAACTTCTCCTTAAATTCATTGAGTTCTCCTATTTTTATATCAATCGCTTGATACCAACTTTGTATTTGCAAAAACTTAAATCTTGAAATTTCTTGGGCCGTTTCCTGTACACACCATTCCCAGGTAATCAGGTCGCCATCCTTGAGTAATTGTTTCCATCTCAATATACCATCCTCTTTCAATGGCAGTGCCAAAAAGTCTTTTGTCCATTCCGGAGAGCCCGGAGCTTCCCATATAGGGGCTGAATCGCTAAAATATGGCAGTTTTGTGACCTTTCTAATCTTATACCACGTGTCAGCCATACCCTTAAAATCTTCAGTCTGACTTTTAAAAAGTATTTAGGATCTGCATATTTATAGATGTAGCCACAGTCTGCTCCTTTCTCTTTCTTTAACATCACCGCAAACATTTTACCAATCTCCATATTTGTAGGACTATTCAGTAACATTCTGCCATTCTTCAATAAGAAAGCCCAGGAATACAGAAGAAGATCTGGCAAAGTTAGTCCCCCTTTCAACAGCCTCCTTCTAAGTTTCTTCCAAGATATCCGTGCTCCTTTGGATGTCCAAATAAAAGTGCTAATTTGCCCTTGCATCTTAACAAACCACTCTTTTTTAAATGGCAGAGGGATTGAGTCGAACAAGAAAGTGAACTTTGACAGAATTATCATTTTTACGAGATTCATTTGGCCCAACAATGTTAACGGCAAATGTGTCCAACTCTTTAGCCAGCCCGTCATTCTTTCCTCACTTTTTAAAAGTTTTCTTTGGTCAGTATTGTAATATCGTGTGTAATTTTAACATCTCATTTCCTTCTTACACTTTGTCTCTCCAAACTCTGTATGCCAGGCCATGACCTCCAATTTCTCCTTTTTGATATCATATCCTGAGACTTTGCCAAAATCTGTTGCTAAAGTTAAAACTGAACTCAGGGATTCTTTCAAGTTGGTCGTGAAAATTAAAATATTGTCTGCATATAATCGTACTTTCTTGCTCCAGCCATTAAAATCAAAAGGGGAGATGTTCCTATTCTTCCTACTTTTCCTGGCCAATGGTTCAATGTACAAATCGAACAAAGGTGACAGGGGGCAACACTGCCTTGTACCCCTTGTAACCTGGACAGCTTTTGTCAGTCCCCCATTGACCAGAGTCCTGGCTTCGGGTGCAGAATATATTCCCCTCAACATTGTACAAAAATTAGGGCCCAGATTAAGAGATTTGACCACTGTCTGTAAATGAACCTCCAGGGCCATGACTGCCAAGGGAAGCTCATATGTAGAGGCCAAATCAATAGACCCTATAAGTTTGTATGTAAGCTCTTTTAACAGCGTGCCTCTAATGAACCCCTTGTGGTCCTCATGTACCTGATGGAGCAGATTTCATCTGGAGTCAGGCATTGTTTATTTTTGTGCTTCAGACAGACTGCATTTAAATTTCCAAGCACATTTTGGTGCAAGTTAAAAACATGGCACATGAAAAATATGAAAGTGAAGCCTAGTCAGTCTGAAATGCTTGTGCTGAATTAACATGTGTTTTTGCAGTGTAGAGAAAAGTGGCCTTTTTAGCTTTGAAGATTAATAGAATGTGTTCTCTCTTCCCAGCTCATCCTTGTAATCTAAATTCACTATTTCTGTCTTAAGAGACTTTGGTTTTTTGCATATTTTGATAAACATGTTTAGTTTATAACACCTCTTTTTATAATGTGTGTGAACTAACAAATGCACCAAACACTACACATGGGGCTATATGTTTTTTGGCATGAAAAGCTATCTAAAACATTAAAGCATGGGTATGAATTAACTGTGTGCACTGTAATAACTGTGTGTGCTTTTATATTTTACACAAATGAATAATAATGCTATGTTGTACATTGCACATTTTTGCATGTGGAGCACAAATAATAAGAAAAGCTGCTTTAAAATTAATAGCTTGGCTAGGTAAACATTTATAAGGGGTATTAGTATGAGGGAGGGAAACATAAGAGCTGATTTACATGAAATTAATATTCTTTTGTGTTTGTTTGTTTCGGGCCTAAGAAAACATGGCTGCTTGTGAATACATAAAGGCTGTGACTTGCATTAAAGAGAAGAGAAAATGCGCAGACTGTGTCAGCTTGCCTCAAAACCATGAAGGAGTCAAGGCCACTTTGAAATGTACATTCTTGTGATTGTGCCAATGTACCAGTGTTAGTTAAAATATCTGTCATGCTGCGATGTGACAGGAAGGAGGAATTAGAATGAAACATTTTTCCTAGCAAATGTTGCAAACTTATAAAATGTATTTACTCATTTATGCTTCTTTTGTTAAAACTGGTATAGTCAGGATTTTAGAATGAACCAGGATGGGGAGACATCATGCCATCGTGGCTGACCAATCAGGCACAAGTTTTCCTGAAGATGCAACATTTTTGTTTAGTCTGCCAAAAATTAGAGTATAAACAATTACCTCTTTGTAGTCGTGGTTGGCTTTTTGCTCATTTTGGCTTCGGCTGAGGCTCTGCTTCATTCATATGGGTTAGGTACAAGAAATGTCGCGGGAGATAGCCTGGGTGCGATTGCGTCTGAGGAGAGGGTAGGGGTTTCCCTTGCTCATGTTATTTTTTCAGAAAGTCTTGGCACGTCATATTTTGGCATGGCAGGCCACATTCCTTTGAGGTCTTGTGAAGGTCGGGCTGTTTTGCTCTTTGACACAGACAGGAGCAGAGAGTGCTGCTGATTAGGATAGAATTAGATGCTAAACTTTAAGTTTATGCTCTGTCTAATTAATTATGTCTGAAAGGATTTATTTGTCTCATGCATTTATTTCTCTTGATGGGAGATTTTTCTCTATTAGCCTTGCAAACCCACTATTTTTCTTAGAAACTCTTTAATATTTTTGACTGATATTTTGCGCCACATTTTCCTTTCTACATGTGATGCTTATATGCAGACTGTAATATGTTCTGTATTAATGCTATTTTTCCTGTTTTCCAAATTCTGTAACCTGATTGATATTTTACTAATGAAAAAAGAGTCAGAGAAAACCTTAAATTTGGACTAGAAAATAAAACCCTTTACACTCAACAACTCTCTTCATTGGCTTAAATATTAATTGCATTTGTAGACTGTTCATGTTTAATTACAGTCTCCTGAAGGTAATACATGGTGTCAAGGGCCCAACACCTTTTTCAGCGGTAAATAGAGGTAGCATGAGGGCTTTGCATTAAGAAGTTACTGCTGCATCATGCCAATTGTGACATAACCCCATTCAATCTTTCAGCTAAAACCTTTGCAAAAAGCTTATGGTCACAATTTAGCAGTGATATAGGCCTATAAGCATCACAGTTTTAAGGGCATTTTCCTGGTTTGTGTATTAAGGTTATAATGGCCTCTTTCCAGGATTCCGGCATTACCACATCTGATAGGAATATTGTGTTAAACAGATCACATAATACAGGGCTTAATTCACTAGCCAGGGCTTTATAAACTTCATGAGGAAGACCATCTGGTCCCGTTGCCCTCCCTTTCTTGCCCTCGCCAATTGCCTCTTCCACCTTTCTGCATTTTATCTTATTGTTCAGCAGTTCCCTCTTTTCAACTGGTAATGGGTCGAAATGCTCTTAAACTAGCCATGTCAGTGCTAATCGACTGGAATACCAATTTTTTCTGACCCTGTCCTGCAACATTCTGGTTAGATTTATTTTTATCTTTGTTATTTCACCAAGGATCTTTTCCTGGTCCCTCTGAGTTCTTGAAGCAATCAGGCTCTTTTCTAAACTCCAAATTTGCTCCTCTAACTCAAGCACCTCTTTATGGTATACCTGCCTTTTTCCTGCAGCCAGAAAACCAAATCTACCTCTTAAAAAGGCATTGTATGCATCCCATACTACTCCTAACATGAATAAACCCAGTTCATTACAAAAAAATTCCTTTGTCTTTTCCATCAGAATATCTGAAACCCTTTCTTCTAATAATATCCAGTGATCTAATGTCCACCTAGATTAAACAGACCCCTCAACCACCTTCAAATGTACTAGAATTGCTGAGTGGTCAGACAGGTGCACTCCAACATGTTTCAGATCTAAAACTTGATCCTTTAATTTATACTCTACCAGAAAGTAGTCAATACGTGAGTGATGTCTATATTTTTTATTGTAAAACATAAAGCCTTTCTGAATTCCTGCCTTAAGATGCCAAATGTCGCTAAATCCCATTTGGGCCATAATTAATCTTATCAATTTCAACTTCTTGGGGTTAACTACTGCTCTGCTGTTCAGGGACCTATCTATTTTATGATCTAAAACTGCACTAAAATCACCTGCCATAATGATTGGATCTTGAAAATTTAAAAGTTCAGTAAATAAATCCTCCAACTGGCCAGTATCATCCTGATTCAAACCACAATACCCAACTAGTGTATATTTCTGTCCAAAAATATTTACTTTAACCACCAACCATCTGCCTGCTATACTTGACATGTTACTCTCAGCAGAAATGTTCATCCTTTGTTTAACCAAGATAGCCACTCTTTTGTAACTACTGTCTGTTTTGTATGAAGAAACAGAGAAACCCATCTTCTAGCTTTGAATATCTCGCTACATTCTTCTTCCGTTAGGTGTGTCTCTAGTAAAATAATTATTTGTGAAGGATAATCCCTTAGATATTGCAGAATTCTCTCCCACCTACCTTTCACCCGCAGCCCATACACGTTCCATGACAGAAATTGTATCTCCCTTATTCCTTTCTCACCCATAATCGTCAAAAGTAAGCTCCACACACTGGTATAGAATAGTATCAATGAGGCTTCTGAGGACTTTTCTATTTTCTCCCTTATGCTCCCCACCCTGTGAAACCTACACCCTCCCCCCACATGGAAAACCCTACCCGATTCTCCATGGCCTAAGCCCTATGGGCAACCCCCAAAGTGTGTCTCATAAAGCAAACCTAAAATAAATAAAACTTATACATATACTATGGAGGACTCTATTATCTTTATTATTAACACTATAGTGACCTAAATTAACTCTACAAAGACCCTACAGAGACCCTTTATTCCATATCGTCTTTCTAGCCCCCAGGCCGAATTGATTCGATAAACTTATCCACCGCTACAACAAATAGAAAAGTGTGCATTCTAATGTCGAACATCACTTTCAGAAAAGCGGGGAATTTCAGCTGCACCAAACCCCCAACTTTTTTAAAGGCTCATTTCTTTTCCCCAGTTCCCATTGCCTATTGGAGGTGACACTAGACAAGTCAGATCTAATTTCAAACCTAGCCGTGTACACCTCCATCATTTTTTTCCTCAATGCCCTGGCCAGGATCTTCTCCTTAAGTTTGTAGGTTACAAAATTAACTAGGATTCTCCTTGGTTAAGTACGATTCATGTTTTACTATTACATTTTACATAGGGAACACTTGTACTTTGACACTGATGAGCAGTGGCAAAATACCCACAGCATCTAGATTGCAAAGGAGGCAGAGGTAAAACGTCAGGGGTAATCACGCCAAGATGTGATAGGTCTAACAGTCAGTATACCTGCAGTAGTATTAATAACTCCCTTAACTACTCTGGCAAGGCGACAAATATTACGGCTATTGAACATGGGGCCACACATTATTTCTTGTGTGCAAGATAGTTTTTCAATGAAATTGTATGCCAGTACAAATTTAGAGGCCATTTCAATGGAAAGAATGAGCCATCTGTAAATGACAGTGTGCTACCACACAATGCTTTAGTTCCAATAAAAATCACGTGCCTCACGTCCATTAATGCTAGTGAGTCACAAAAGTTTGCCATTTTAAAAATTGGGTTGTGGTTCTAAAACGTTTTGAAGCAACTTTCATCATTGTATTCAGAAAGCAGGTTTCCACGGGTGCCAATGTGTAGAACAATGTTTGTACATATATGTTGTGGGGCATGCTGTTGTGTTTCTGAAATATTCATTTTTTTGTGCGATTGTTTTGTGCTGCATTATCCTGTTTCCTGAATACGAGGGTAAGATGTGTGTTCGAAGACCCAATGCCTAATTTACTGCCAATGACGTAAAAAAACCCCAGTCAGTTTTGTGATCCGTCCCATTGTGCTCAGTTAGCAGTTGTAGTTGTCACTTTATGAAGTATGTCGTTTTTCAATGATTTTAATTAATTATGCATTAAAAGTTATCTTATCTTATCTTTAAGTAGTATGGCTCAGGAAGTGCAGGGTGGTGTAAACAAGAGATATGAAGTGGAATCGAGAGTAGACCGCGTTTATATTCTGCAAACCCGACACTCAATAGCGTTGGGGACTAGCTGACCAAAAAAACTTTATACCTAGGCATTTATTATTATAATTTTTGTACAAAATTCGGAACTATATTTTGCAAACCAGCGATTAGATGCAGTACTAATGTGACTTCTGCAAGCTGACTCAGTTGGCCCTCGGGCGTGCTACGTCATATAATTAACCTTCTTGACACCTGTATATGATACGAGGAACTGCATTATACGAAGACATGTAAATGTGATTGCAAACATTTAATCTTCACAAACCCTGCGCCTCAGTTCCTTTGAACACTGTGTGAATTAATCACAGACCGCGTGAAAAGCATAATTACCGTACTGGGCTTTGGAGAGATTATTTCACCGTGGTGGGAAGGATTTTGAAAACAGCTTCGGAAGCCTGTTTGCTAATGTAGGTATACCTGCGACTAAACGCTAACTTAAATTGGAAAATATAGACTTTGCTCCCCATGCTGATTCATTTATTATGTAGCTCAGTGGGAGCATGTGAATCAGTTAAAAATATTAATGTAAAATAACTTGCCTGGCACAATTTAAAATAAAAGTAGTACGTTATGTTGTTCCCCAAACAGAGTTTAAGTCTGAATGAGGGCTTGCCATTATTAATTATTATGAATATTATGGTTATGATTATGATTATTATTATTATTGTTTTTTTAATTAGAGCTATTTTGGAGGCACAATGACATCTGGTTTTACAGTGCACTGATTGACACGCTTTGTTCTGACAGTCAGTACGGTTTATTCAAAATTATATTTTAAAAGATTTTGCTGGCAGCAAGCTCTCAACCATAAAATCTAAATGATCATATAGCTGCATAAAGCGACTCACGTACAATGTTATAAAATTTGGCATTCCAAATTCCAAAATAAATGAACTCTAGTGGAAGTGTAGGACAAACGGTTGGTTGCTCAACAAGACCATATTATGCAGTCAACAGTAGGATCACCTGTTTCTGGGCTACATAGTTTTTGTGCTATTCCTTGCAATTCGCAGATTTTCTGGTTGGTATTCAATTGTGTATTATCTTATGATCTATTATTGTCAATTATGTTTATTTCCGTTAACCTATGAAATGTTTAAAACATCAAATCATATATACATAAAATCAATAAAAGACTTTCAAATCGCATACAAATCTGGTTAATTGCGGGTGGGAGATGGCGAACAGCTGATCGCCAGAGCTCCTCCTCCTTCTCACGTCAAGGCGCCAGGACGCTACATGGCCTGCAGTGCAGGATGGTGGTCTTCAGCTGGGCGAGGATGCAAGGCGGCTGTAAGGAGGAGAAAGAAGACATAGTGTAACCAGGTTGGTAGCAGCCAACACGCATACAGCACATGAAGTGGGCATCTGAGACCTGCATTAAAAGGGCAGATCTTGGTATTGATGGCATCAGTGTTGGCAACATTGGGAGGACTAATGACTTGAGTACTTAATGGCAGAAGGTCATACGCCAGCAGCAGAAAAGTTACCCCTATTACGAGATGCAGTGCCTTACATTTAAATTCAATCCTGGCACCTCATAGCTAGGGCAAAATCTGACAAAGAGCGACTTCTCTTCACTGTGCATGGTAGAAGAGCAGTCCAGGGTCCCTTCTTTTTCACCCAAGGATGTCTAAGGACTTCTACTTGATCTTGAGTTTTAAACAGGGGGTCAGCATGTACAGGTAGGACTCATTTCCATTGTGTTCTTTATAAAGTAATTGATCCACATTATACATTGTTAGCGAGGCCACCAGGTTTCTCATCGGGGTCAGTGTTCAGTTCTGCAGGAAGTGCAATGCAGGGAAGGGAGTCACTACCCAGTTGAGGGTCACTGGGGAGAGCCTTGTTTGATTCTTGGGTCCACTCAACATAATTGAGCATCAATATCTTCTCAGTCTCAGATACTGGCTTCAGAGAAGAAGACTGTGGAAAATATGCAAAATCACTCTAAAGCTTCAGGCACTGCATCCAGTCTTGATACAACAGTCCTGGCTCAAAGGGTAAAAAAGCATGTGGGGCACACCACAGCTCAGGCAAACTGCATGGCCTCCCTCTGTAAATATCTGCCAATGTTTCTCAATCCAGAGGATCATGATGGGGGGTAAACTCTCCATGACGCTCACAAGATGGAGAGCCAGAGGACTTAATCATCAGCCACGCTGACATCATTAATAGCGAAATATCTAAAGTAGATCCAGTCATGCAGTTGCAAGGAGGAAAGTACTTGACCTCTGGGGGAAATCTTGTGGACTCTACTCTGGGACCAGATGCTAGCTCTGTTACAATTAAGGAATATCCTTTGTTTGTTAAATCTAAGCGAACCCCAGGCTGGGAGGTAGAAGTTTCAGAAGAGCTTTCAGTTTGTCACTTTATCTTCTCCTCCAGTGTTGGTCGCTCCTTTCGGTGGGGATCCAGATATATCACAGTCACCTGTGACTGCCTCACAGAAGCATTTGTCTTTGTCCCAAGTGCCCAAACAGGTTGACTCAGGATGTGTAGAGGGACACTCCGAGTCGCTCCCAGAATTCTCAAGCGAAGTCACGGTCCAAGGAGGCACACCTTTAACCATGTAGTGGGACTCAAAAAGTATGCTCAATTCTTTCTGGAAGAGAGATGAGGGATTTCAAAATTTTCAAAACCACAGAAATAGCCTGTTTACGTGCACAGCTCTCCAAAATTATGGACGTTACGGTCCAGATCCCTAAAAGGTTGAAAGAAGCAGAGTTCAGGATTTCGCAGCTAGAGGACAAGGTCACTCTGACGCAGCAGAAAGTGGACATGTTCCAAAAACAAAAATATACAATAGAAAACAAACTCAAGGAGTTGGAAGATCATTCTTGATGTGCTAAACTCCACATTGTGGTGGTTCCAGAATCACGCGAGGGCCAACATGCACTTCAATGGGTTGACTCCTTCATAAAAACATATGTCTTGCCTGAACATTCTGGGGATTTGACATTAATGAGAGCCCATCGAGTACTGTTGTATCAGCCTCCCAATTCAAAATTTCTATACGCATTACTTGTAAACTTCAGGGATTATCACAATAACGAGAAAGTCTTAACTAAGGCAATGAAACAGAGACATTTTGCCATGCCAGATGTTCCCCTGTGTTGCATATTCCTGGACATGTCAGCCTCTGCAGCCAGGTGATGGAAAGAATTTGTGAAAATGCTTCACTTATTTAAGGCTCAGGGCGCTCAGATAATGATCTTGCAGTAATCTAAATTGAAGGCGCTTGTCAAAGTGAAATTCCCTTTATTTTGTGATGTTTTGGAGGCACAGGAGTTACTTCAACAGATCTCTATGAAGTCCTTATAAATAGTTAGCACCTGTTGTGAGGTCATTTATGTAATATATTACAGTTATCTTTAGTCCACTAGACCTATGTTTTGTGCGGATTTGATGTGCAGTAATAGTAAAGATCTCAGATATTGTAGTTCAGGGCAGGCTTAGCCGCTCTTTCTATGGCATTGTATTGCTTCTTTTCTTTGTCTCCTTTTCATTCCTTTCTCTTTCGGTTCTCCTGACGTGAGGACGGTTGGAGGGAACGGGCCATTGGGCATAGGCACCGTGAGTGGTGCCAGATTGGTTTGGGTGAGAGGAGCATGTCAGGTGTGAGTGGGAAGGCAATCCACTCACCACTGCTCTGGACTGGGTGGGGATTTGTTGGGGGGGACCACTCATTGCTGATTAGGGAGGGGGCAAGAGGTGGGGGAAGGTGGTAGAGGTGGGGGGTAAAATGTTTTTTAAAAAGAGATGCAGATTTTGACCAGATTATCTCATGCACCAAGAGTAGAGATGTAGAATGTTAATCCTATATGAATGGAGGCCCAGCCGCTGAGTTAATCTTTCCACTATTCTACAGCATGCAAGGATCCAAAGGTATTTTAGAGGTATAGTGCAGTTTCATAGTTTTAGTAAGCTAGATTTGAATGTGTTGGATGGTGCTTATTAAAAGTATAGCTGCTTTACTTGTGGGTTATTTAGGAAAATAAAAATGACATTGAATAATATTTTGAAGGTAATTTCTTTCGATGTGAACTGCCTCAATAATAAAAAGTAATTACAGGCAATTGAAACTTGGATCAGGGCTGAAAATCCGTCTGTGATTTTACTTCAAGAAATGTATATTCCGGTACTAAAGTTGTCAGAAATTTCAAGGCTAGCACTGAGCCTAAGCATCATGTGATATTCAGCAGTCCTGCCCTGATGTTGACCTGCCTCTGAGAATGTCTTCAGACTGACTGCAGAGTGCCACGAACCAGACTAGAAGGCCTAAGACATCATCCCTTCTCCTCACTAGAGATTGGAAAAGGACTTCCCCCGACCCTACCCAGTCAGGACGGGAGCAGGAGGAGCAGTAATTTGCCCCCCTGAGCGTGTCCTTAGCACCATCAAAACTGTAGGTGTCTTTTGAAAACACCATAATAAACTATTTGACAGCAGTGGTTAGATCCTGATATATTTGTCCCATTATCTAAGGTATCCAGTTGTCACTTTAAGGAAAGAATTGAAAACAAATAGACCTTTTACTAACGTTTTATCGGGGATAATCCGAAAGTTTGCAATCACAGTATTTTGTCCTGGGCTTGATTCACAATGTTATAACAGAGAGTGATCACTTTTACTGGGAGGCGCTGTAATATCTCTGGAAGGTAAATAAGGTGCTACTTCATTGAATTCCATATTGATTGAAAATTCCAGAAACCACCAGATTTATTCATGGCACTCGTTAGGAAACATTGGGCAACTATTTACTAATGGATTGATTCACAATCCTTATATTTTGTGAACAGTGTTTGTGAACAGTACAGTGATCTTGACCAGCACAGAGGTAATTCCTTATGTATTTGGGAATTATAAATCACTAGTGTTTAGTTTTTAATAATTTATGTGATAAAGCATTACGATGTGTTAAGTATCGTCCCTTTTCAATGAATTAACCCTGGCAATTGATACTCACATTTTCTTTGATGTAATGTTGATTTTATATGCCTTCTATGTTCATAGTTCACGCCCTCTCCAGCTTTAGGCCTCAACTGCTCCACCAAGCTGCACCCAGGAAGTGTGAAAGGCTTTGGAGCTTCAGATTATGATATCAGATTAGGTATCCTGGTTAGTAGAGAATACATGAAGTCAGATTGGATACTCTGGTTGGTACAGAATGCCTTTGGTCTGAGCTGTGAAACTACAATGAGGCCCCTACCGTTTCATGAATCTAGTAAAAAGCTTTACATCATGTTTTTAAATCTTTTGTGCATGAGCATAGCATTTGCAAGCTTCATTTTCTGTGAATGCAATTGCTGGGAAACAGCGTTATCATAACCTCATTAGACACAAGGGGGTCCATTAGGATGGCGAGCGGATCGCCCTCGACATCCGTGCTGGAATGACCCCCCGCCATATTAGTATGGCTGGGGGGTCCGCGGCCGACGGAAAGACAGTCCGCCGCTTTTCCGCCCCTGTTGCCTTTCGACTGGGGTGGAAAAGGGTTTATATGATGGCAGTGTCTATCAGACACCGCCAGCCATATTACAATGGGCTTTTTTTTTAGATGACTTTCCGTGGCGGCAATGCCGCCACAGAAAGGCATGCGGAGTCTGCTTTGGGGGCCCGATGCGGGCCCCCATGGACTCCGGGGGGGTGGGGGGTGCACATGAGGGGTACCTATGGTACCCCCCAACAGTTCCATGCACAGCATGGCAGGGACCGCGCGGTGCCTGCCATGCTGTGCATGGAAGTACACAGCATGCCTTCCTGCCGTTGTGGCGGGCGGTGCTGAGTGCACCGCCGGCCACAATGGTAGGAATGCAGGATGAGCCCACCACTGTGGCGGGCGCATCCTAATGCTGGCCACGGGACCCCTGCCCTTATGGCGGGCGGTCCCTTTCACCGGTAGGATGACAGGCGGACAAAGTCCACCCGTCATCCTAATGACCCCCTAGGATTCTATATGATTCCATCTTCTGATATCATATATCTCACAGCATGTTGCAAATATTCTGATAATAGATTCCATGTCATACTGGGCATTTCCCCACAGGATTATGGACCTTGTAATCTTGGGTTTATTGGCATTGACTGTGCATATCACTACTCTGTTCTTGCATCTCTCTCACAAACATGCATTCACCCACACACACATACAGACACACACACGCACACTATATGAAGAACATGCCCACTTCAAGGTAGTTTCAGAATAGCACCACTGACAAATCAGTAACATTGTAAGACCATGCAATCCTTACGAAAACCCAATGCATATCCATGCGCTAATGTCTTCTCTAGGTTTCAGACTGAAAATTTGTCACATAAGTTCTATTTTTCCTCCAAACAATACAGAGTAAACGTCTGAGAAATGACAGACACCTGGGGATGTATTTCAGAAACTCGTTGTATGGAGCAAGATTGAGAAAACATAACAACACCAGATGGCGAAATCTCACAATCACGCTTTTACCGAAAGGACAAACTGTGCATATAATTCAATTAATGATCTTAAGACACTACAACATGTAGACAATTTGCTTCTGCTGCCAGAACTTTCAACCCAAAAAAAGAGCTTTCACACGCAATACAGACAAAAGTTTGGCTTCGCTCACTTATTGGAAGACGGGAGTGTATGTTTTTATTGGTCAGAAGTTGTGCTTCCAAAAAAGTGCTTACCCTCAAAGAGCAGCAATCATGTGTTTATAAATTTATATGAACCACAGCTCTTCGTCAAGTCAAGCTTTTGTGTTACAGTTGAGCATGAGTCTTTAGGTCAAACATATGGCACTAGCATGCTATATGTCTCCTAGAAAATTAGATAACTAAGTGCAGTGCACAAGGGAGATAGCAATCAGGACGAGTTTGTTGTTTTACTGAAGTCCCAGCCACCTTCCCCTTTTACTTTCCATCATAAACTTCAGAGATTCTTTAATATGGCACTCTTTGAGAGAATGGTGTTCTTTATAATTCAGAGTTCTCAGTTTTAAGGGCTAAGTAGACTTTTTTAAGCTCCTCGGCTCCCACAATCTAATTTGAACATGACTTTTAATTTATTATTTACATTTCGATAATTTGTTACAAATATTAGCTTAAATGTACTACACATTTGTATATTTTTAAATATTAAATCCATTTACTTATTTAATATTCTGCAGTTCTAAACCACCCATCTCTGAATCCTAAAAACACCTTACAGCTACTCTTCCCCCAACCCTACAAACCCTTACAATTCTATAACACTCCCTTCCCTCATTCCCTCACCTTAAACAAAAACCTTACCACCCTTTAACTCTACCTATCAACCCTAAAAAACTCTTACTGACCCTTAATGCTACCCTTCTTTGAGCCCTAAAAACTCCTTACAAATCCGGAACACTACTCTTCAGTGAACCATACAAAACATTACTGCTGCTTGATGCTTCCCTTCCCTGAACTATAAACGCTCCTTAATACAACTTAACACTAGCCTACTATGAACCATAAAAAACCTTACTATCACTTGATGTCACTCTTCCCTGAGCCCTCAAAAACACATGCAACCACTTAATGTCACCCATTTCTGAATCCTTAAAATGCCTATTATTCCTTAATATTATGCTTTTCAGAGATCTAAAAACCCCTTAACATACCTGAATGCCACCTTTACCTCAACCCTACAAACTCCTTCCAGCTATCTTTTATTGAATACTAAACACCGCTTATTTCCCATTAACGCTACTTTCCCTGAAAATCAAAAAATCCTTGCTATCACTTAACATTACCCTTTTGTGAGCCAAATAAAGACTCTAACTAACCCTTAACACTAACAATTCATGAACCCTAAAATTCTTAATATCTTTTACAGCTACCCATCCCCGAGCTCTAACACATTCTTATTAGCCCATTCAGCTACACTTCTGCGAAGTCTAAAAACATCTTACTTTGTTTGAACATCACCCTTCTGATGAACCTAGAAATCCTTATACCCCTTAACACTACCTGTCACGGAACCCTAAAAAAAACCTTAGAACTCCTTACAGCTACAGATCTCTGATCCCTAAAATCCCTTAACTCTACCCTTCTATTAACCCTGAAAACCTTGTACTATCCCTTAATGGTACCCAACCTGAACCATAAAACCCCTTACCACTCATTAATGCTTCCCTTCCCCCTCAACAATAACTTTGCTAAACCCTAAAAATGAATTACTACCCCTTAATGTTACTATTCCCTGAAATCTAAAAACATTGCTACCCTTTAATGCCATTCCCTGCACCCTAAACCATTTAATGCTATGTTTTACTGAACCTTAAAAAACTCATTGCTACCCCTTAATGCTACCAGTATAAAAAAGTATTACTTTTAAATAGTGTTCTTCAATAAACACTAAATAGTTATCTCATACTACCTCTTAAAGGTACCCTTCCCTAAAAAGCAAACACTTATTCCCTTTTAACACAACGCATCGCTGAACCATAAAACCCCTGTATTACTCCTTAGTTCAAGCCTTCCTTGAACCCTACAAACCAGTAGCTGCTAATGTTACTCATCCTAAACTGAAAATACCTTTACTACTAATTAAATGCTACTCATCCTTGAAAACCTAAAAAACATTAATACCCCTTAACACCTTTCTTCCCTGAACCCTAAAAATACCTTGCTAATTCTTAGCACTACCCATCCCCTGAACCCTACGAAATCCTTACCACTACTTTATGTCACCATTCCCTAAACCGTGAAAACTATTTACTACCCCTTAATGGTACCTTTCCATAAATGCAGCATACACTTTTCTATGCCTTCATGCTACCCAGCCCTGAACCTTAGGACTCCCCACCATCCCTTGAAGCTCCCCTCCCTGGACCCTAAAAAAACAATTAATACCCCTTAAGGGCACCCATACCTGCACCCTAAACACTTTTACTAACCTACATGTTTTTCCTTACCCCTAAAAAGTGCTTACTACCCTTTACTGCTACCTTCCTCAACCCTAGAAACTATTTACTATCCCTTAACTCTACACTTCCTTGAACTCAAAAGCCCCTTAGTGACTCTTAATACAACCCTTTCATTAAACCTATAAACTTATTGCTACTCCTTAATGCTCATTCAAGGACAATGTCTACGGTAAACAGGGATTTAGAGGGAGACATACTGGGTAGAATCGATAATCAAATTAGCAATTCCTCCGGTATTTCCTCATTTCTAGGACAACCCTCAGGGTCCCACTTGTGATCCCTGATATTTCCATTGTCACCTCCCTGCGGTTATCAAAACCGAGGGTATCTCTGTTAAGAAGTTACTTGATAATATTAGGGATATCATTAAAATGCTTTTAGTGGGGTTGAGCAGCATGGAAAAGCTTTCTTTTTAAACGGTTAGAAGAATGTCTTTCAGGCATCAATGGAAGAACTTTGAGGACTGCAATCTGCTGTTTATGTTCAGTGGAGGTGTTCTGCATTGCAGTTTGAGAGAAATGAGCATTGCACCACAAATTGAGTCATTTACAGAGCACCTAGGGCCAGATGTAGGTCGGTCGGTAACGGACGAAAATCGGTATTTTCGGCCGTTACCGACCGGTATAGAGCGATTGGCATGTAGATGACAGAAATTTGTCCGAATCGGTGAATTTACCGAATCGGTAAAATACCGACTCGGAATATTTACCGAATCGGAAAAGTTACCGATTTGGAACATTTACCGAATTAGTAAAATACCGACTCGGAATATTTACAGAATCGGAAAATTTACCGAATCGGTAAAATACCGACTCGGTAAAATACTGAATCGGTAATTAAGAATAGGTAAAATTGAAGATTGAGATGTAGGGAGGCTCTGAAATACCGAATTTGCTTCAAATTCGGTGTTTAAGAGTCGGTATTTACCATGGATTCAAATCAGGTGGTAACCAGGTGCAGCCTATAAAAATGGACCCAAAATGCAATGCTGTTTGCACAATGGCGGCATTTTATGTCATCGCAAGACGGCTACGGCTACAGGAGGAAGGAGAGAGGGAATGGCTGAGACAGGAGCAGGTCTACAGGCAGAGGGTGACCCTGTTCATGCTCACAGAGGAAGAGATACTGCAGAGGTACAGGTTGGCTCCAGACACCATCTTGGAGCTCATCAGGGACCTAAAACCACTGTTGCAGCACCCCACCCCAAGGGCACATGCAATACCACCCCATGTACAGGTGCTGTGAAGCCTCCACCTGCTGGCGTCAGGGAGCTACCAGAGCGTGGTTGCTGCGGCGGGAGGGGTGACCCAGAGCAGCCTCTCAAGGTTTTTTCACAATTTCCTTGACGCCATGTTGCATAGGATGGAGCATTACATTTCTTTTCCATCCACCCATGCTGAACTGGTTCAAACCAAATCGGAGTTCTACCAGATGGCAAGATTTCCCCATATCATCGGATGCATTGATGGCACGCACATCCCCATTTGTCCCCCTGCTGCCACAGAATACATTTACCGTAATAGGAAGTCAAGCCACACCATCAACGTCCAGGTGATTTGCAATGCAAAGTACGTCATCACAGACCTTGTCGCAAAATTCCCTGGAAGTACCCACGACTCCTATATTTTTCAGAACAGCGGCATCTATGCACGGCTGTCAGCAGGGGAATTTGGCGAAGGATACCTCCTAGGTAAGACAGAGTGTGCGACCCCTTCAATACCTGATGCAGTGAGAATCACAAGTATGCATGTGAGTAATGTATTCCCATTTCCCTTTTAGGAGACAGTGCATATGCCCTACGTTCATTTATCCTCACTCCCTACGTCAACCCCTCCACACCCAGCCAAAGGAGGTATAACCGGGCCCACAAAAGTACACGCAATGTGGTAGAACGGACCTTTGGCATCTGGAAGAGCAGATTTAGATGCCTTCACAAGAGTGGAGGTGCAAGGCAGTATACCCCCATCACCTGCTGCAAGAAAATAGCTGCCTGTGCCATGTTGCACAACTTGGCTGTGAGGAAGGGTACTGAGGTGGAGTTGTCTGACTACGAGGATCATGACGACGACAATGCTGGGCCTGACAGACAACCTGCTGGAGTGTCAACACCAAGTGATGGCAGATACAGACGTGAGGAGATAACAGACAACTATTTCTGAGTGAGTAAAGAGACACAGACAGCTTGTGAATGTGAACAAAAGTAATTTTTATGTTGCAACAACGTTAATGCACTGATGTTGAACCAATATTAATTATTAGAATGTGGGGACTGCTAATGGCCCAGGTTGACTCACACACACACTGTAAATGTCATTTACGGGCGCGCTTCGCAGACCCACTGGGGTGTGGTTCACTACCTTCGGCATGGCCTACGGGCTCAGCTGAGCGCCTGGTGCTCCGGCGTGGCTCGACAACTGCGCTAGCCAGGCTGCTGCGGCTGCTGCTGTCGTCTGGCACGTCCAGGGCAGGATCCCCAGCAGTATGAGAGATTATCATGGCCTCCAGGGCACTGGTAATCCTGGCCATGCCCCTGGTTACCTCCGCGGTGTTCTGCGTGAGGCTTTCTTCCGTGTTGGCGCTCCTACGGCATAGCTGGGATGTTGCCGTGGCCAGCCGGTGCATTGCCCTGTTGTGCACACGCGCATCCCTGCGCCTTGTTTGCTCCTGGGCATCCATCTTTTCCAATACTTTGTTGATGGCGGAGGTCATGTCAGTGTTGGTCTTTGCTACCTCCCTGTTTGTTTCAACTAAAGCACTGATGCCCTTGCCCATCTCTCCCATTTGCTGATTCAGGATCCTGAACTGACGGTGGCAGGCCTGAATGGACTTCCCCTGCATGCGCTGGATGCACACCATGCTCCCCTCAAGGCCACGGAATACAGTGCCCTCTCCAGGTGGAGCTGCACTGCTGGGAGTGCGTTGGCGCCTGCGTGTGCTGCTGGACTGCTGTGTGGACACCTGTTCAGTAGGAGTGACTTCTGTGGCTGCTGGTGCCTCACCCTCACCTCCCGGCATGACTCTCAGTGGGGCCACATATCTCCTCCTGGCTGGTGAGGTAGCAGGTGTTGACAGGGACCGTGATGGGGAGTTCTCAGGTGAGAACACCAATGGGGGGCTTTGTGAAAGGTGTGGGGATTGGGGAAACACAAGGGAACGAACAGTGTCATCCTCAATGGAGAGGGCAGTGGCGTCTTCTCCCTCCTGCGAGGCTGCTGCGGTGCTTGGCCCTGCCTCACCACTCTCCTCCCTCGCTGGCGCAGTTCCTTCTGAGGCAGATGGCCCACTGGCTGATGTTGGCCCTAGGTATAAAGAAGCGTATGTACACTGAGTGCTATTGTCTTACAGTCACTACAATAAATGCATTGCACATTTCACTTTCATTACTGTGATTGCCTTTCAATGCATTGCTGTTTTCTGTGCACTTACATGTGGTCCTACTTTTGCTGACTACATTACCCATAATGCATTGCTCATGTATAGTGCTAGCAGTACTGGACTGGGGTTGGGCTGTACACATAGGCTAAAGGAAAGCAGTTTGCATTGGGGTGTCATGCTGCGCAGGCCTCTTACCTTTCTTAGTAGTTCTGGCGGAGCTGTCCACATCTCCTAATCCCACGACACTGTCAGGCTCGATGGTGGAGGCAACCAGTTCCTCAAGGTCAGTCAGGGGGGGCGCAGGGTTCCTGCCTCCACCGGTCACACCAGCCTGCTTGTGGATCTCTGCCATTTTTCTTTTGGTGAGGCTCCTGAGGTCGTAAAACCTTTTCTTAAGGTCCTCTTGGCTCCTGCTGGTCACACCCACAGCATTCACCTTCTCCCCTATGGCAAGCCACAGGTTTCTTTTGGCTGACTCTGCTACAGTGAGGGACAGCCTGCCAAACAGCTGTTTGTGGACCCTCACCACTTCCTCAACCAGTACCTGCAGCTCCATGCTGCTAAACTTTAATTTGCGTTTTCTGTCAGCCTTCTGGCTCTCTGTGCTGCTTGCCATTATTTCTGTATTGCACTCCAAACAAATCTCTCCCTGCTGCTCTGTCTCTCAGCTCAGCTCTGTCTGCCTCTCCAGAACCTTCTAATGAGTTGCAGCTGCCTGGGTAGCCACTTCCTGGTAGGAAGGGGGAGGGTGGTTGCACCTGATTGGCTGTTGTGTTAAGTTTCACTTTTGTTTTCTGCCCGTTTTTGAAAATACTGATTCGGTATGTACCGATCGGTATTTACAGATCGGTATTTACCGATCGGTATTTCCAATGCATTCCTATGGGCCAAAAGGCCCATAGGAATGCATTGGAAATACCGATCGGTAAATACCGATTCGGTACTTACCGATTCGGTATTTTCCGATTGTCCGATACCGACTTTTACCGAATCGGTAAAAAATACTGATTTTTTACCTACATATCATTTACCGATTTTTGAATACCGATTCGGTAAGATTCGGTATTTAAGAATCGGTAAAATCAAATTACCTACATCTGGCCCCAGATGTTTTGCTGTTATCCAGCAATTCTGTAGTAGTGCTTCTACAACCAGTTAACACATCTTTACTACAAATTGAGAAAATGTTTCTATCTCTTTTTCTACAGTTATTGGTGTAAAATTAACACCAGCTTTTTACTTGTGTTGTGATATTAATAGGCACGGAATACAGTACTGCAATCTAATGCAAAAAGAATCTTAAATGTGCTGAAAAACACTTATAATAATGGTCCTGTCTAGGTGGTGTAAATATTTTAGGTCTAGCTTGACAGCACAGGTATCTGGAGCACATACGTTTTGTAATTCTTTAACATATGCATCAAGTGGGCGTTGGCTTGGCTCCACCCAGAGGAGTATTACTCTCTTATCTAATGTTGTCAGCTGGCAAGGTATCAATTGATCTTCCATGAAGTGCTTGTATAAGAACATATGAGGGATTAATCTACAGCTTTAAAATAAAGTCAACCATGCTGTTTGTCATATTCAGTTCTTTTTCTTCCATGTGCATTCTTCATAGACCCCAATATATTTTGCTATTTTAGCCAGAATTGGCAAAGCCTTAATGTGATTGATAACATGAGTGTGTGGCATGCATAAGAACAGCGTCTGTGAATGTCTGTGTTTATATTTGTTGATACATTAAATTCATACCTATTGGTTTTGATAATGCTTGTGCACTCTTGATCGTCTCATGTTTTAGTGGCTTTTTATTTTCTTTACTACCATAGAAATAATGTATCAATCATGCACAACATTATCAAACATATAGTGAGAAGATCAGCTTCCATTTTATATGGGTGATGTTTGGGGAGAGTGATGGTCCATGATGCATAATGACATTTTTCCTTATTTGGATTTTATTGCAATATGTTAAGTGTATTAGTCACAGTTATATGATTTTCCAACCAGGCTGGACAGAATGGACAACTCCCATGTGAAGAAATATTAAGACAGCTTGATTTTCAGTAGTCCCTGATTTAGAGTTTGTTGGAGCAGGGCATCTCCAAAATAGTGGCAGATGTCCTGTCTTATTGTGCGACCCACTTAAGTAGCCTCTAACCATGGCTCAGACATCCATTGCAGATCCTGTGTGTGCAGTTTACCCATCAATTTCGACTTGGCAAGATACATCTATTTCCAGGCTCAAACCTTCCCTTTTTACACACGTCACCCCTAGGTTATGCCCTTGATAACCCAGAGGGCAGGGTGCAATGTATTTAAAAGTCAGAAATGTATTTTTAAGTTTTACATGTCTCTGTAGTGAAAAGCACCCAGAGTCGTTTTACCCTACTGCAAAACGTATCTCTCCCATACAATAACGTTGGGATTACCTTATTGCATTTTATAAGTGTAATTTACAATTGGGAGGAGGTAAGCCTTCTGAGTCTGATGTCTCTGGAATCCTAATTTAATATCCTAACTTATGGTGAAGTCTGATTTAAAATTACAATTCGAGGAAAGCCACTTTTAGAAAGTTGCCTTTTTCTTACTTAAGTCATTTGGTGCCTGCTGCCTGTCTGTTATCAGTCTGGGGTGGTAGACCGCTGGGCTTTGTTTCTTCCCCCTAGACAGCCACCCGCAATGGGAGCTTAGGTGTGACTTGATGGGCCATCCTGGTAGGATGGGTGGGAGGAGCTTGACCCAGCTTCACTTTCACCTCAATAGGCTGTGTCCTGTCCCAGTAAAAAGGCCTATATAGCCCCCCTGTAGTGAGTCTGTAGCCAGGGAAGAAAGGGAGGATCGTTGTGCACTTCAAAGACCTGTCTTTGTAGCCTCCCCACTTCAAATGCCCAAGTGGGTATAAATGCTGTACCTCTGACACTATGGCTTCAGCACACTTCTGGATCTGTGAAGCCTCTGCCATGAATAAGGACTGTTGTGCTGTTGAAGGACTGCCACTCTACTGCACTGCTGCTTTGCTGGACTTCTACTGTGCTGCCCTGATACCTGCTGTTCACCTGCCTGGGTGAGAAGGATTGGACAAGCAGTACTTGACCCCAGAGTGACTCCAAGGACTAGCTAGCAAGCCTCCTGATCGATCAAAGATCTCAGGGACATAAACGTCTTCCAACTTACGTGCTTCTGCCCGTGAACTCTGAAATTTGTGAATTTGCCTCGTCAAATGTTGCCACCACAATCCTGGAACCTTGGAAGTGAGGCCAACGGTGCTTGCTTCAGCAAAAATTCCAGCATCCCATGTTGAACTGGCGCATCAGTGCGTTGAGTAGATCAGGACCAGTGTATTGCGCCTGTTACTTGACCAGAACCAGGACATCGCTCCTGCTGCATGGATTGACCCAAATGCATTGCCATCAGAACCACTACTGCACGAGGTCTCTGCATCTTCGTCGCTGACATCCTCGACAGCGATGCTTAATCTCTGCATCGCAGCTCTTCGCTCATGGAAGCCGATGCATGATCGCTGCTGCACGGCTTAGGACCGGCTCATCACCTTTACTGCATGGAATGACACCAAAGCATCACTTCGTCCTGCATCTCTCGAATTACCATGGCCAGGATCAAGGTATTTTTGTTTAGTGGGCCTTACTGGGTCCTTGTATCTAGCCCGTGCTCCATCGCTGTCTGCACAACCAGATATCCCAAGTAAGAGCTTATTGCTTCAAAGTGCTTTTTTAAAATTTCTTCTTTAAAAATTCATATCTCATGTTTTGGTCTTATTTTATTTTTTTAAATCAAGTTCTATTTTTGTAACATGGTGCTGAATCTTTTAGTGGGGTGTTTTCTCTGTTTTACTGTTTGAAGTGCTGCACAACTACTTTACACATTGCCTCTAAGTTAAGCCAAACTGCTTTGCGCCAAACCACTTGAGGGTGAGCACAGGTTAATCTAGGGTTTGCCTCCTTCTTACCCTGACTAGGATTGTGGTTGCTGCTTGACTAGGGCTCATACCCAAGTCAACCTACAAACCAATTTCTAACAGTACTCCATATTCCAATGTGTGGTATCAAAATATTGGGTTTTAATAGCAACTGTCACATATGTTGACTCCAAAATCTTAACCTGCAATAAATCATCAAGGTGTGGTATTAAAATTGTAAATCTATACTTCCTTCTATATGCTTACTTTGATGATATAGTCAGAGCTTAATTTGTAAAATAGGAAGTGCCGGTGCCTGAAGTTTTCCAGATGCATTCAGCTAGTGCTACAGATATTGGGGATGCTGAATACCAAGGCAGCCTAATTTTTGATTCCATCTCATGCCTCTTTCACCCAACAACCATACCCTCCTTGCCCCTTTATCTCACTCTATCATTTTTTTGCTTTTTTTCTCCCTGTGTCACAATTGTTCTACATTTCTCTTTCTTCTCATCTCCTCTGCTGGTTTTTCTCTTTCCTGTTGGAATCAAAGTTTGTTGAGGAAAAATAAGTGATGGTAGCCAAAGATTAGCACCTGTGAGTCTTACCTGCAACCACTGGCTCAAATTACTCACTGGATGTAATTCCAGGATATATTTTAGGGTCGATATATATGCCCAGTTTGATATTTATGACATTCAAGCATTTGACTGTACACTGCAGATTATCAATTCTCTTATGTAACTGTTTATATTATTGATTGATTGATTAATTTTTATTGTTTGGTTACTCAAAACCATTACATTAAAACCGAAATACAAAGGTACAAAAATAAAACAACAAGTGAGTCAGCAGGCAAGTGTGTGTGGTGGATCCCTGGACGCTGTTGGGCTCAAAGGAATAGTATCCATGATAAAGAGGCCCAGCTTGTATCTGCAAAGTCTCTATTCATTTGTGGTTACTCAAGACGATTACATTAAAACCACAATACAAAGTTACAAAAATTAAAACAACAAGTAAGTCAGCAGGCAAGTCTATGTGGAGGATCCCTGGACGCTGGTGAGCTCAAAGGAATAATGTCCATGATAAAGTGGCCCAGCGTGTATCTGCAAAGTCTCTATTCATTTGTGCCCTGGATGGCCATCAGCTTGGACCGTGTCTGTTGGATGAACTTGCCGAATGAGGCCATCTGCTTTACTATGGTCAATGTGTATAATTGATAGACCGCCTCCTTTGCGGTACGTGTCCCCACTTGTCTTAAGATGGGCCTGAGGTAAAGGCAGCGTGCTACGCACAAGGCCGGGCAACAAAGTAAAAGATGAGCCAGCGACTCATGTTTGTAGTTGCAGAGCCTGCATTCCGGAGCTCCGGATCCTGCCCGTTCAATGGCGTATAATTCTTTGAGGGGCAAGGGGTGTAGTCGGTAGGCTAAAATATTGTGAAGGGCTGGGCGACCCACGGCCTACGTGAGTTGGTGTTTGGGGTTGTGCACTGTGTGCGGCAGGCGTAGGGACTCATGGAAATCTTGTTTTGCCAACTACTCCAAATCCAGTTCCCGGGAGCGAATGCGAACTTGTTTTTTAATCGCGTTTTTGATTGCCGTGTAATTGACTAGCTCAGGGTCCCAACTGTTTATATTACCTTTTACAGTATTTTATGACTATTCATTATACATCTTATTTTGATATATTTCTTTTATGTTGGGTAAATTCTGCCCGAATATGCTCTGCCACCACTTGTGTCTTTTTTGGTGCTATAAAAAACTGCGAATGAATATTTAAATAAACATGTGTGAGCCTTAAACATGGTGCGCAGAGAAAAGTGATCAAGGCAGTCAATCCTATTCTACATACATACATGAGATTTTGATGCCTGAAAATGTCTGCAAACTGTTTCCAACTCAACTCCTTTGCCTCATACAAGATGGAAACACATTTTGTATTAAAAATCCTGCAAACTACTTTGAGAAGTAGACGGTCGAAATTGGTCTCTTTTCCATGTACACTTTGGGCCACTACATTTAGCAGTTTCTGTAGTTACCTTTCTCAAATAATGAATATGGGAATATTGTCTATGCCTAACCTTTTTGAGACCCTCCCCTCCCCCATAGATTTAGACTACCTTGGCCAATAAGAAAAAAGTTTTCATGAAAGGATGGAACAATTATGAAATACATGTGTTGATGAAAGTATGGTACAGATTTGTAAAATGTTAATATAGGACCCAAGTAACACAGCTATTTGCGTATCATAGTGAAAGTCAAAGACAATCACTACAGAGTGTTTCCGCACAAACCCTTGTTAAAATAATAATATCACAATTGCAGTAATAGATATAACTAATAATCATGATATTACTACATATCTTTAACAGTGTTTCTTCATGTTTTACCACTTCTCAGTGTGGGGTATTGGCTTCAGGTTTTTTGTAGTACTGGGTGAAACTCACAAAATTTGAATCTGCAGAATTCCACTGAGTCACTTAAAACTCCACAAGATTCCGTGGAGTTCCACGAGCGGGCAGAATGTTGTGCTGCTCGTGCTGATTTTTAGCATCTGCAGCTTGTTTCGCACTTCAAAGTCAGCACAAATTGCACCACGCGGCACGCCAGAGGGTGCTGCTTCTTTCTGCTGCTCGAATATATTTTCTAATCAAGAGGCAGTTTTCTCAACACGAACGATCGTGACCTGCTATGAATGCTTGCATTGTGAAATGTCGCTGGGAGGCACTCTAGCACCCAAAAATCAAACTAGGGGATGCAAACTCTCGCTCGCCAACTTAATGCTGGTGAGCTGCACAAGCGAAAAAACGGAGCCACAGAGCAGATAATGGAGTTTAGGTGAAACTCTGCGTGCCAAATGGAATGCGGAGAGGGCGAAACTCTGAGAACTCCCCAGACAAAGCAGAATTATTAGCCCACCCCTAGTTTCTTGCTGGTTCCTATTATTATTATTATTATTATTATTATTATGTGTCTTTTGTAAAGCGCTCAGCTACCCCAACAGGGTGTCCCAGCGCTGATTGATTGGAGATCTCAGGGAGGAACAAGGGATGGGCGGTTACCGACAGAAAAGAAAAGTTTTCAGAGCGCCGCGGAATTCTGATTCAGTCTTACTCATGCGTAAATTGAGAGGCAGCTTGTTCCATCGCTGGGCAGCGCCTAGTTCAAAGGTTCTTCCACCAGAGCGAGATTTTTTAAATCTTGGCGTGACCAGAAGACATTTAGACTGAAGAGAAATTTCCATCTTTTTGATACTGTGATAATAGTTTTATCTCAATAGCAAAATGTTGTCAAATGCACAAAAATCCACTTACCACACATTTCAAAAATCTTTTGAACACTTCTTCGAATAGACGGATAATGCCCCAAGCAGTCCGTGGTTTATAACATTGCAAGTGCTTCAACCCCTATTTTTCGCAGCTTTACTGCTTAACAATCTGTGTAGTAACGTCCAAACAGCATATCTTAGAGAGGGCTCTCCCCAAGGAATGCAGTGGTCAGTCTTGACTGTTATTGCAGTCCAAGATTGACGTACTTCACCTAGTGGATAAGAGTTGTCTGCAGTAAAGCGAAAACACCTGAAATTGCATGAATGATCTATTAACTGACCTTGTATACATCATACGAGTGGACGACTCAGGCTGCATAGACAAATAATTTCTGAAGAGGGTGAAACCACAGGGTGAACACAAAAATATATTCTGTAACACATATTTTGAAGAATATTCTTCTCTTTCCCTTATGCATATTTAGATTTTTTATAGCAGGCGAGGTGTTATGACCTCATAGTATTAAGTACCATCTTGAGCAGTGGAAATGATCTTCCGTTCTACGAATTGTTTAAATTATTGGGCCATGTGTCTATTTTTATTAAATTGGAATATGCTAAATATCAACATACATTTTTCTCTGACACCTAAAAAGGCCATCTATATTCTCCCTGTATGTTTCTGGAGGAAGATATAGTTATCATTTTAACAAATCATATTGCCAGATCAGCCATACTCATTATAATAATATTTTATACATACAGTGTACCAACAGCAAAAAGGTGCAATAAAGAAGTCAAATTACAAGGGTGCTTGGAGTAAAGAGAAACAGTGAGCGCCTACAGAATAAATGAACATGCTACGTTTAGCAATTTTGTTCCTAAATCAATTACAAATCTAATACACAAAATGGCTTAGGTTCATGGGAATTCGTGTGAACTACATCTGTCTAACTGTGTCAGTCAGTACCAGCCTAACCTTAAACGCAAGAGAGGTATTTGAATTACCGGATATCTTTCTGGTAGGGGAATTGCAAGACATTCCCGAAGGATGCTTTGCAGTCTCGTTGGATCTCATCAGTTGATAGTATTAAATCCCAAACACAGATATGCTGAAATATCAAAATAGTTTTGGTCCATAGGGGAAATACCTCAGACCCACTACTGTGAAAGCACTCAATACTTGAAGTTAGAACAAAACTTCTTTAGAAAATAAGTACCTTTTATGAGTTCATAACTACTGGCCCTGGGGACCAATTTGCATCAAACTTTCAAACTAGTCCATTTGTGTCGCAATCATTTGTTTCCAAAGTTTGCCTATTTTTATTTTTACCAGCCGTCAAGTATGACCTTACTTTTAAGTATTGCTTCTGTTACCTTGCTTTGTTCATATTGCGCTTGTACGTATTGTAAATTAAGTTTGCACTGCAAGTTTTAGAAATCTGTAAATAAAAAGTAGGAACTGTGGGGCATATTATCAAGCCTGTGCGATAAAATTATCGCCGCTTTATCGGCCGAAAACGGCCGATAAAGCGGCGATATCGGGCTTGATAATATGCTCTAAGGAATTCCAATCGAAGCCCATGTTAGATGTGAAGACATCTAACATGGGCTTCGATTGGAATTCCATAGAGCATATTATCAAGCCCATTACCGCCGCTTTATCGGCCGTTTTCGGCCGATAAAGCGGCGATAATTTTATCGCACAGGCTTGATAATATGCCCCCGTTTCTCATAAAAACCGCTGCTTAAGGAAAGTTTTCTAAATGTGGCAAATCTGGTTCCATTTGACAGCATTTTCTGCTTTGAGGACTTCCATCTACTTTGTATTTTTTCCTTATTTGAGTTTAAACTCTGTGGGGCAGATTTATCAAGCTTTCATGCAGTGCAGCAAGCCACCTTGCTGTGCTGCACTGAGAGAAAGCGAAAGGACAGTAATGCACAGTATTTAACATTATATGTTGGTAAAGATTGTTTACCACGCATGCGGGACAACACATGCCATTACAACGCTGTTGTTACAATGACCGCGTTGTTACATCGCATACCATTACAACGCAAGTCGGAATTTCAACTTGCATTAGGGGGTAGAAGGTGTTGGATATAAAATCCAACACCTTCCCCACTGTTGCACAGAATGGAGTTGGAATAGTACATTTCACTATTCCAACATGTTGCGCCCCCTACAGCAAGTCGATGTTCCAACTTGCGTTGTAAAGGTATGCGATGTAACAACATGGTCGTTGTAACGACCGTGTTGTAATGGCATGCGTTGTAAACACATATTCTTATATTGGTCATTCCTGTCCTTTCCTTATCTGGTGCCCTTTTGGCTGTCTACTGCCATCGCAAGCACCCTTGGGCTGTGGTGTAAGGGTGCCTGTATTGTAGGCAGGTTTGTTTTTGTGCAGGGAGTAGCAGCTTCAAGCACAAAAAAAATCCTGAGAGGCATTTTCCTCTTAAAAAGAGGAAGCAACGACGAGAAATAGAGATAGTTCTCCTCTTTGTATCTGCCCTGGGGAAGCGTATCATTTTGACACATTCCCATGTTTACCAGTGTTGGCAATTCTGGGAATGTGGCTGGATGCATGAAGACACCCAGCCTCCACCCATGAAACGCTTCCTTTGGGGAGAGTAACGCAGCACAGTTTAGTTTTGCATCACCCTTGTGCTTCCTCTTGTGTGGTGCCAGGGCATTGCAATACGTCGATTAAATATGCCGCTGTGTTTTGGAATTTTCCAGTGCGCAGGGGCAGACTTTCCTGCTTCCAGCACCATGCTCTCCATCAAAGATTTTGTTCTCCATTTTAAGTGAAGGCCTCCCTTCTTTGGATCTATCTTGATGCTTTAGGGCTCTACATTGTCACAGAAAAGTGTATGAATATGAGTAATTCATTCCTTGAATGTCATAACTATTACTCCACAGAAGCACATTATTCTGCAGATTGATACGTTATTAAAGTTGAATGTAGTTTATAATTTTAATACACTAAGTTTGGGTGAGAGTGAGGGTTAATTGAAATTTCTAACAGTTGGTTTAAAGTCATCCACCAATGGTATACCAGCTCTGGTTTTAATAGCCCATATTGTGCCCTTTGATACGTTGAAACTTGCTCGGAACATGGAAGAAGAAGGCTATTCCCTGTCTGCTTCTAGAAATCTTTGTACTTTGAGCCAGGGAAAGATGTATGGTTTTTGCTCATACTGCTGACTCGAAACTCTGTGCCAAAGACTTGTTCTGGAATTGGGGAGTCTGTTTCCTGTCCTGGTTCACAAGTAATTTCCAAAGCATTTTTGTAGGAAAGACTGTCATTTTCTATGAGTTTGCTTCAAAGTGTTGTGTGGTTGAACCTTCAAAGTTTCTGACTCAGAAGAAGATATTGAGCACAGAGAACCCCAATTCCAGTGGATTTCCTGTTGAATATTTAGGTCTTTAGACCTGTGAGAATAGAGAAGAAGGGTCCAGTGAACCTAACGTGAGTCCTACTTTTCTGGAATAATTTAGTGTTGGTCTCTGAGGTACCAGGAAGTGCGTTGAAAGCCTATGTGGCTGAGAGGTGCTCCCAATCAATTTTTAAGAAGCATGAGTTCTGCAAAACTTAGATTATAATGTCTGAAGATTGTTACAACTTTCTAAACTCCTTTTTCTAAAATGTCTCTACGAGAGATTACGATTTTTGGACCCTTTTTAGACCTTTCACCTCGTTATTGGACCCTGGGGCAATTTTCACTAACCCATAGAGAATGCTGGGCCCCTGTTCGACCTTCTCTGATGTTTGTGGACCAAGAGGTACAGTAGGTGTTCACAATCCTGTGTGAGTTTGGGAATATTGCCCGTGCCTATACAGATATCACCAAAAGCCACTTCTTGCTTAGTTAAGACCTAACCCAGTAGGGCTGATAAGAAATGGCTGTTAGTGTAGCTTCCATTTGGAACACGTTTGAGGATATATATTTTAGTACTAATACAAAGCAACCTCTGCAATAGAGGAAGCTGCCTTCGTGCACAGCTTTGGGGTTACCTTGAAGGTTTTTACTGTTCAACACAATATCAATAAAGTTTTTTCATAGAGTTCGTGTTGTCAATGTTGTTTATTCACAATCATTGTCTTTCAGTAAATTAAGTCAGCACCGTTGCATAAAACGGAAAATCGCACAGTTGGGTGAACTCATTTTTATGCTCGTAATGTCCCAAAGTGTTTATCCTCAAGATGAAACAAAAAGAATCCGTCATGATTTTAGATGCGTGAACAGTTCGAATATGTTCCCAAATTCGAGGAGTGAGCGTATTCCATGTGATCACAATTCCTTTTCTCATTTTCTTGTTTGGCAGGGGTGCTACTTCAAAGCAGGGCTGAAGTGATAAATACTGAGTCAATGGTATGAAGTGCACACCTGTATTTCTCATTCTTGATATGCTCAATTCCCTCAAAATGCGTGCATCTTGGAATCACGGTCCGCCCTACGGCCGCGTAAATATGAAAATCCTGTTATTTGAGAACCCAATCGTTCCCTCCAGAAGCACTGAAATGGTGAGCAGGATGCAACAAGCACAATGTCAATTGTTAGTTTAAAAAGTTGAAACTTTTAGATTAAAGTCATTGTTTATTTTGTAGTTAACCCCTGACTAAGAGCGAAGATGACGCTCGAAATGCATTGGGAATTAATAATACTACTGAGGATGTAACATGTATTGGTCCTGCTGTCGTGAAAAGGCCTGGACGGGCATACCTTCAGCATCAGACTTGCAATACATTGAAAGGATTTCATGTGATGAAATGGATTGAAACTTTAAAAACATTGGAATATATTGAATAAAAAGACGTAAACGAATAGGAAGTGTGGCAAATGGTTCATGCCAAGCAACAGTGCTTCTGGAGGGAACGATTGGGTTCTCAAATAACAGGATTGTCAATGTTGTTTATTCACAATCATTGTCTTTCATTTTCTGAATGTTTTATTCCAAAGAAGTTCACGCTTCTTATTGTGCTTTCAACACTATATTTGCTTGTCCCAATGCATTTCGGGCTGTATTATCGCCCTTCATCAGGGGATCAATTCTAGACAATAAAGAAAGTACATTGATAAATACATGAGTATGTAAGGAGGCTATATCCTATCTATGGTGAGGGTTAGAGTCTCTGCATGCTGTTAGTGGATCTCCGTTTACATTGAATGTGCCATCTCAGATCGTGTCTCTAAACCGCGTGATTGGATATGTAACAATCAAACTTGTACTGGTTACGCATGCTTTAATGGTGATGAAGATTCCGAGCTATCTTCAAGTGTGTTCGGTATGATTACTGGTGTGCTCTGTGCATAATCTCTTGTGACTATTGTGAAAACGTATAAAAACTTCTGTGCGCTGTGCTCTAGTCGGTGCTGCATGCCTTTTCTAATGAAAACCTTACAACCCGTGTTTTGCTGGTCACTTACATGGTGGTTGGCGGTAGCGTGATCCGCCTGTATGGGGAAGATTTAAAGCGCTATGAGTAAGACGAATATGGTCCGTGGACCTGCTCACTAGCGTGTAGCCTTGTTAACGCGCTCCTCAGTGTGTACTTACTCATGGTGTGGAAAAACGTGAACGTTGCTCCATGCGCTAGTGTAACTTCAGTGTGTGCTGGCGTTGAGCTGTCTGGTGAGTTAATGTGTAGGTCGTGCGCATCGATGACGGACTCGATTAGTGGTTACAAATACGGCGGCCATCTTAAAATGGTAAATGTGCTCATAATATATTAGCGAAGTGCACGGTGTGTGTGTTAATGAGAAGTTTAAAAACTTTTATATCATCAGCAGTCTAGAAGCATGCTATGGTCATAACATCTGTAAATGGAATTGAAAAGGCAATACACTAAAATACGATATTATATAGTTCAGGATGAGACACGGGTGGTGCTAATCTGATGAATGTGGCTGTGGAGTTAAAGATAACACAAAAACTCCATTTGATCATTAAGTCCGTGTGGCTGCATCGTGGCCATGTATCGGATCAAGTAGTTTTCTCTTTTTAAGAGGGTGTTCTTATTGTTCACATTTGGCTTGATAACTTCCAGTATTAAAAATTTTAACTGGGCTACTGAGTGATTGTTGTCCATGAAATGTGCTGCCACTGTGGATTTGGCATTCCTTGTTCTTATGTTGCTTTTATGCTCTAAGATTCTAGTGCGGATCTTCCTCTCTGTGTGGCCCACGTAACTCAGGCCGCATGGGCATTTAAGCATATAGATGACGTTGGCTGTATTGCATGTAGCATTGACTTTTAATTTAATTTTTGTGCCTTTCATTGGATGTTGTGTGTAATTTCCTGGGATGATATTGTGGCAATTACTGCAATTGTAACACGGTTTCAATCCTTTGTAGATGATTGTGGTTGAAGTGTCTACAGGTTTTGTCAACATTTCTTTAAGGTTCCTGCCACGTGTATAGGCAAAGATGGGTTGTTGCTCAAATAAACCTTGAAAGTCCGGTTCACCCCTTAGAAGTGGCCAGTGTTTCAATATTATTTTCCTGTATTTATGGCTGACTACTGTGTATTTTGAAACCACTACCATTCTTGTGTTCTCCTTTTTCTCTTTGACCGCCAGCAGGTCTGTTCTTTTGAATTTCTTGCATCATTCTTCTGCTGTCTTTAGGATGTCTCCTGGATACCCTCTTGATTTGAATCTGTTGATCATGGTTTTCATCTCCTGTTCACTATCCTTTGGGGTGGAGACTATATGTTTAACACGTAAAAGTTGGGAGAACGGTAAATTATTTTTCAAGCCTGGTCGGTGGAAGCTGTTATAATGCAATATCGAATTGCGATCCGTTGTCTTCCGAAAAAGTGTAGTGGAGATGTTGCCATCTTGTATTTGTATTTGTACATCCAGAAAATGTATGTGATGTGAGCTGATGTCCCAGGTAAACTGAATGCGTTCATCCTCCTGATTCCATGTGTCAAGGAAGGTTTACAATGTGCGGTTTGTTCCTGACCATAGTAGGAAAATGTCGTCTATAAATCTCAGGTAAAGTTTGCCATGTGTTGACCAGTTGGGGTCTGTCAAGATGTGAGTTTCCTCAAAAGCTTTCATAAAAAGGTTAGCGTACGCTGGGGCTGCACAATTCCCCATGGATGTGCTGCAGAGTTGCAAAAACCATTTGTCGTTGAAGTTGAAATAACTGTGGTACAATGTGAATACCAGAAGTTCCATGAGAAATGTCTGTAAGTCCCCATCAAGTGTGGAGTTGATTAACACTTGTTCTATAGCTTCTAGGCCCAAACTGTGTGGGATGGAAGTGTATAGGGATCGGACGTCCACTGTGCATAGTAATATTTCTCTCTTTGAAACTATGTAGAGCAAGTGTTGAGTTTGCTTAGAAAGTTGGTGGTGTCTCTAATGTACGATCCTGTGGTTGTGACAAATGGTTGTAGATATCTGTCGAGAAATTTCCCGATTGGCTCATGTATGCTTCCTTTGGTGAAGACTATCGGCCGGAAAGGTGGTTGAGTCGGGTGTTTATGTATTTTTGGTACCATGTACAAAACTGGCGCTTTGGGGTTATTTTGGATGAGAAATCTTTGAGCTTTGTCATTGATGGTACCATTATCAAATGCCTGTTTGATGATGTTGTTAAGAGTTGTGGCATATTCCAAAGTTGGATCACGTTCCAAGGGCGCATAGGTGTTTGTATCCGATGTGTGTGCTTCAACTTGTGTCATGTAGTATGAAGAAGCCATAATCACTAAGGCTCCGCCTTTGTCTGCGTTTTGACATACGATGGCTTTGTTGTTGGCTAAGTTGTGTAGAATCTTTATTTCTTTGATCGTCATGTTACTCCTTTTAGAACCTTGTTGGAAGCTCAGATTCACAATGTCTCGTTTAATGAGGTTCTCAAAAGTGTCTATGATTTTGTGGCTCATTGGGGCCATATACGTACTGTGAGGTCTCAGTCCTTTAAAGATATCTTCTTCTTGGATAGATGGTGGAACCACATTTTGGAAATAATGGCGTAATCTGATGTTGCGTGTGAGTTTGAATGCCCTCACCTCCAGTTCCAAAGTGTTTGTCATAGATGTCGGAACAAAAGTTTGTCCTTTCTGTAGTGTCTTAGTTTCCTCTTTCGTCAATGGGTAGGACGAAATGTTAATAACCAGGTTATCTGTGTCCATCACTTCTTCCTGCTGCCCTTCTTGTTCTTGATTTTGGTTGGTATCTTTGGTGTTTCTGCGGGTTTTGCCCCGCCTGGGTCTGCCTGTTCTTCTTGGCCTTCTACTAAAAAATGAACCGCAGTAGATGTGGATGTTGACGGTCCCTCTTGGCGGGCTGATCATGTAGTTGGCTGAACTCTCCTGTTTCCTTCTGCTGATGATGTTTTGTTTTCTGAATAAGGGTTGTATGAACGGTTTGGGCGTTGGCGGGCGAACACTTCTGCAAATGTGTACACCTTGCCGAGCTTGTAGTCGATGGTATCGCGTTTGAATGTGCGTATCTTACACTCCTGTGTCTCTTGTATGTGTTTGTTGAGTTGTGTGTTGATGTCTTTCAGTATTTTTGCTAGCTCTGTGGGTTCCACGGCTTTGGTCAATTCTGTCTTAGTGTTGGAAATTTCGTGAGCTAGTTCTTCCAAAGCTTTTGAAAGTTCCTCTATTATCAATAAAATCAAGTCTAGTGAGCATTTATTGAGGATGGCGTACCACCTCTCAACAAATCTTGTGTTGTTCTTGCATTGGAGTGGTTTTAAATGGACCCTGAGGCCTCTAGGAATCCTTTGGGCTGGATGGTACCTCACGAGTGTGCTGGCGTGCAGTTTCTGATTTGACTCCTTTTTTAAGAGATACAAAAGTTGTTTAATGTTACTTTCTTTACTGCAGACATTGGTGGTTTGTGCTGCTTCTTCTTGGATTAGTCCGTAGATTTTGGTTGCATCCTCTGTGGTAGAGGCAAAAGTGTCCTCCTTTGAATCCGTTAGGTTGGTGATTGAATCGTAATTCACAAATTATGCGCAAAGTACTGTTTGATTAAGAAAGTTCTGTTTTTTTTAAAACATATTTTATTTGCTTTTATGTACTTTTATGGCTTTCAAAAAATGGAAACCGAATAAAGTTTATTTGAATTTGAATCGTAATTCATTTTCAATGTGTCGGCGTGCTGTGTCCTGGGACAGTAGTGAATGAACAATTATTATAGATGGGACTCGCACAGCCTGGGGTTGTAACCAAATTTGGTTAAAACCCCAGGCTGTGCGAGTCCCATCTATAATAGATGTATATTTTAGAAAATAGTGCACTGCTATCTGCTGAAAAAACGCTTGGAATGTCAAGAAACTCTAACCCAAACTTACATCATCTTTGTAGCTGTCAAATTGTTCCTGTTAAGTTCATTTCAATTCAGCTGAACTGGACTGAGCATATTAAACCCTTAGCTTTGGATATTATGGAAAGCATAGTGACAATCAGAAATCAGCTTCATATTTTTTCATACAATATTGTGTGCGATTTATTTTCAGGTACTCATTCTATAGGAGCGAAAGACACTGCCGCAAGTAATGTCTCGATAGCCTTTAATACCCTACAAGGGCCAGTTCTGATGGGCTGGGTCACCTTCATGTGGTAGCAGGGATGATGTAGTCTGATAGGAATAACTTTCATCCATTTGTGCCTTGGAGGATTCAGAAAAGAACCCTATTCTCTTTTGTGCCCATTGGACGACTTACATCCTACAGTGAGAATTATCCGAATAAGGCCCTTGTACCACCAGCTGGTATACAAAGTTTAGCAATTTCACTCGTGCAATGCAGGTGATTTTTAACGTGACTTGCAATGTATCTACAATGTTAATGAGTTCCATATCTTCCTTTCCCTGGGCACCCACACGTGAAAGGGTTTGATACAGCTCTTTCTGAAAAATATTTTTAAATGAGCCTTTTTATAGCTAAATGGTACATGGCACATTAATTACCATCTATCAAAGAAGTAGATCCTGGTAATCTTGTTAAACATCCCGAGATTTCTATGACCTTGAAGCTCAAAATGCTGGCTGTGTATAGAGTTTCCTCTCAGGGGAATGTGGCGGGGACAGTTTCCAAGTTATTCTTGCATGTCTTTCTGTTTCTCTGTTATGATTAACTGGCGTTACTGTGTGTTACTCGTGAAAGTGAGAGAAGTTTGATTATTACGATGTGCCACCTGCAGACATTGATAGGGACCTTTTCAATAGTTTAGAAATAATTTAGGATCAAGCTGACAGGGTTGTAATTGACACCCCAAGACACATGCAACTACCCCGAGTTGTATAACAGCATCCTTGACTCCCAGTGTAGTCACAGGTTCTTTTGAGGTTTTAAGCTATCATGCAATGCTCTGCTAATTTGTTTTTTAAGAAGTGATTCTTGACCACCTGGTTATTTCATTACCATTTTCTTCATGGCCTCATATTCGAATACATTGACTGGCACTGCTGATTTTAAGGAACAGTCACTGTCCGCCAACATAACATAACAGCATTTATTTATCACTGCCCCCTGTTGTTTGTCCCTTTACACCACTATACCAATGATTGTAAAAATCTTTCCACAAAGAGTTCTGAACGTGCTTTAAAACCCTGGCAGCTACATAACTTCAGGAGGCGAGATCAGGCAAGCCCTCCCCTGCGTTTTGTAAAATATTTCAGTTCGCTTGAGAACACAACCGAAGCAATTGGTCTTCCACGTCAGTAGAGCCATGGTGGTGCCACACTGACACAGCTATGAAGGGACAATGACATTAAGGGGTGTATGAAGAGTTGTACAACCTTGTGAGTTTAAATTGTAAAAGTATACTCGTAGCCTGCTATAGAAATATTATCCAAACTCAGTGGTCTATGTCACTGCAGAAAAATTTCAAATCCTGCTGTTATGAAACATAAAATAAAAAATCCCATGTGATAACAGACTATTCCAATCAGAAAAGAGTATCATTGTGGCATTCATGACAGTGTTTCTGGACTTACTGCCTTCTAGTGAAAGGCAGGGTCAGACTAGCCTATAGGACAAACAGTCAGTGCTGGATGGGTTGGTCTGACAGATCACTGTATGGGCCGTTTTTATAGCAGTTTTTGGGCCAGTTTTATGGTCAGGTGGGCTTGTTTCTACTGCCCCCATTACTTCTACAACCTCACAATGGACCAAATCAGCACACAACTGACCAGCACCTCCATCTCCACAGCAACCTTCCTGGACAGATGGAAACATGCAGACATCAGACCCCACCTAAAGAACGCCTCCACCGACCACAGTGATCTTATAAATTACCAGCCGATCTCCCTGCTCCCCTACCCAGCCAAAGTACTTGAGAAAGCCAGCAGCTCACAAATTCCCGGAACAAAACCACCTACTGGATGAGCCACACTCAGGATTCTGTGCCAACCACAGCACTGACACTGCGGTGATTGCTGCCAAAGATTATATCAGAACACTCCTTTATGGAGCAACTGTGCCTGTGATCCTCCTCGACCTCTCTGTGTTGTTCAACACTGTCTTCCACTACAACATCATCAACAGACTTTCCAACATAGGCATACAGCAATACACACTCAAGTGGATCGCCTTCTTCCTTACATGATGCACACAGAGCATCCGACTGCCTCCCTTCACCTCCACACCCAAAGACATCATATGCAGTGTACAACAAGGATCATTCCTCAGCCCCACCTGGTTCAACATCTACATGACCCCTTCACAGATGCCGTCAGATCCCACGGACTCAACATAATCTACTAAGAAGACAACACTCAACTGATCCTCTCACTCACCAAGGACCCCTCCAATGTGAAAAACAACTTCTGCATCGCCATGACCAACGTAGTCAAATGAATGAGGAACAACTGCCGCAAACTCAACTCCAACAAAATTGAAGTTCTGATCTTCAGGAAAAACACCTCTTCTTGGGACCACAGCTGGTGGCCTGCAGAACCTGGACCTACATCCACACCGACTGACCATGCACACAGGCTCTGAATCATCCTCGACAGCCAACTGACCATGAAATGACCAGTCAAGGCAGTCACCTCCTCCTGCTTCCACACACTCAGAATGCTCCGCAGATGCTTCAGATGGATCACAGAAACACCAGAAAAACAACACACAGGGTCTAATCATTAGCCACCTTGACCACAGCAATGCCCTCCACGCTGGCATCTCCACCTGGCTCCTCAGCAGACTCCAAACCATACAGAATGCTGGAGCCTGACTCATCCTGGACCTCCCCAAATGTACCCCTCATCGCCCCACACTTGAGAGACCTCCACTGACTCCCCATCCAGACGAGATGCCAGTTCAAGATTCTCATGCACACCTACAAAGCTCTCTATGACCACAGATCTGCCTACAACAACCAGTAACCGAACTGCCACCAAACTTCCAGACAACTGCGCTTCTCTTCACTCGCCCGTGCACATACCCCTCACATCCATGGCAGCCTTCAGAAAGAGACTTAAGACCTGACTCTTTGACAGAGACACAGCACCCAGGTACGTCAGAGGGTGATAGAGTTGTGATATACAAATGCTATTGATTTGATTTTGATTTGGACGCTATGTTCGAGTCTTTTCTTCCTAGAGTCACAAAATACATGTTCTAGGTTTCACCAACTCCCAAACATTTAGTGTAAATCCACAACGAGAAAACAAATGTCAATGACACTTTGCAAACTGAGACAAATAATCAAAGCACATTGGATAAAGAGACATCTGGAGAGGTACTGGACTGTTTTTTTCATATCTGGGAGCCACCAGGCTATGTCTGCGGAAAGGAGAGTGGAAAAGTAAAGCACTGACAACCCTCCTCTTCTAAAATGTCTAGTGACAGACATTAGGGAGCAAACATGCTCTGGATTTCTCAAAGTGTTTAATTTAGTCTGCCATACATGCCTTGAGCAATTGGAGCGGTTTAGACTAATACCAGTTTAAGGCATAACAGGGTGGGAGTTGGAAGGGCTGGGTTATCTAATTGACAGAAAGAGGAGTAGATTTTAAAAAAAATGTGCAGAGGGGTTTATGTTTTTTTGTTTCAAATTTAATTACACTTTGTTATTCTTGCTGGTCACTGGATGAAGGCAGATGATGCGTGCTATCATTCCAAACCAATAAATAGATGTGTTCCAAAAAAGGTCTATGCTATATGTTTGGTAATTACTATACTTTTTGTATCTAATATTTAGCTGACGTGCATATTTTCTCATACAAAAGCACATATTTGAGTACATTACACTTTTGGGAATATTAGATGCCACACTTCGTGTTGCATTTCAAGCAGAGTACTTCTCTGATTTCACTGTAATGTATGTAAACTATACCCAAGTGCAGGCACACTAAAAATCAACTTAGGCTTACTTGTAGCTGTTATCATTGAACCTGATCAAAACTGTGCCCTTCGTGGGTGAATACAGAAGCATGCTTTTGGTCAAACCTGGATAACATGACATGTTTATGGCCCTCCAAATTGAGCACATATGTGTGCATAAAATATCACAGGGTACACTGATCATCCCTGTCGAGGCCGGGCAAGCCCAGTCAGTGACCAAAGACTCTTAAAACTATACCAATACAATCAGAAAATTGCAATTTATTTTTGCATTTTTATGTAGTGCAAACTCGATCTGAAGATATTGGAACACTTTACATGAGCACCAGTAACATTACACATTTAGTTTCCAATTCTAAAGTCCGCTCCTCTGCCTGTTAGGCCACATCCTATCCCATAGTTCTATCAAAACCCCTTTAGCTCCTGAGATTGATAGGTACATTCTGGTGACGGTCTTTGGAGTCCACCAATGCCTCAAGACAAATAGTCAGTTAAAGGATACCATTTTTGTTTGCCATACCAATTTAATGGAAACATTGAATATTAATAGCCTAGTGGCCACTTTAGTTTAACATAAAATGAATAAAGGGAATATGGTGAAAACTGCTGCTTGGTGGGATAAAATAACCTCGTTCTCTTCTGCTGCAGTTTATTAAATGGCAACAACATGTAAAGAAAAAGGAAGTGGCTATGTTTCTGGCTGTGTATCAAAAAAAGGGGGAGATGGATCTATTCAAGATCCAAGGGCTCAAATTACCATTCAGGAAAAACCTAAGAATGGAAGGTCCAGCCGCAGTGAGAGCCCAGAGGGACATGGTTTAAGCAAAAGACAAACCCGGCTGTTCCTATAGGTTAGTAGATAGGAAAAGTTAAGCATAAGACGGTGGTCACGAGGGAGGGAAGGTAGTGCTCAGTGGAGTGCTACCCTGGGTATCCAATATGTTGGTATTAATGGCCTCACACACCCTTGCGAGTGTCATGCTTCATCATTGGCGGTTGCTCCTCGTCGGGCAGGTGGTGCAATGCCCAACGGGCTCACCTCATTGAGGGGCTCTTTGACTGAGATCTTTTTACCAACTGCCTACGGGTGAAGTGCGAGTGAGGGGCCAGAGGAGAACGGATAGTGCAAGTAAGTGGTTAAAATGTGGCACAAGGTACCGGAGAGCAATTTATTCTGGTGGTCCCTTGCCACAAGTAAAAACAGTGAGTAGCCTATGATCGCTGGAAAATTAGGTTTCCACGTAACGATCCAAAACTACAGTACATATTGTGAGGTCAACATGTTTCTCGCCTGTGCACATTGGCGGCGATTCTTCAGGACCTAGTGATTACATCTATCCAAAATACGACATGACCTTATTAAGTATCAGTTCAATTAAGTTGTACTACCTGTATGGGACAGCTCTTGCCTAGAAAGACAAAAGAGATCATTACTATGACTTAGTTACAACAATTCCCTTCCAGTGACCGTGAATACGTCGTGCTGTGGTAAGTGCAGTGACATAAAGATAGTGACATACCAGTGGTAAATTCGTGACCAGTATGTGGTGACTCTATATCACACTGCTACATGACTCAGCACTACTAAGTGAAATTAAAGATAAAATAAAATGTAATAAAAATGAAGGATTATAAAAACAGCAGCATTAAAGGTACAGACGTCCGTCCACAACCTATAGTGCAGGACTCATGTGTACTCACCTATAGGTCAAGGTGTCTGGGTGTCAACAGTACCCAGTAGGATTCACATCAAGGGGAAAGAACCATAGGGGTTTAAGGCTACAAAAGATAGAAAACAAGCACAACAACAGATAGTATAAAACATTGAGCATTAATTGTATTTACACACTGTTGCCTCATGGTGGTAGGAGAGCTGATAGTAATCGGCTCTGGTTATGCAACATTGTTCGGGGTCTGTGTTTAGTTTCAAAGTCAAGCTCCATATAGGGTACCATCTCATAGAGGGTTAGTTGATACACACTCTATATGGCTATGTAGGGTTTCTTATCATTGAGAACACGTGGAGGTGCTCAAGATGTGCCTTCATTGAAATGCAGCGAGTGACTGCAGCGTATAACGGAGGTGCAGAGCGTTAACCGGGATGGTGTTAAGCAGATTACCAAGTGTTCTGGAGGTACTGTTGTGGGTGTGTCGATTAAACACCAAGAGATACGAAAACCTGAAGCGCTGGGTTTAGTCGGCGCGGTGCTCAAAACGGTCTCGGAGAATCGCCGAGAACGTTGTCAGAATGCTGGGAGTGCGTGTCAACATTTAAAGCGTATTCAAACACCAAGAGTTATGAAAACCTGACGCGCCAGATATTGACGGCGTGGTGCTCAGAAACAGTCTAGGAGAATCGCCGGGTGCGTTGTCAGAATGCTGGGAGTGCGTGTCAGCATGTAGGGCGTGTTCAAACATCAAAATATTACGCGCTGGGATAGCGAGCAAGGTGTTAAATTATGCTGGTTAGTATGCGCGGCGTTCCAGGTTGTTTACCCATAGGCACAGAGGTTGTTGCACGGGGAATACACTTACTTCTTTGAGCCTTGGTTAGCGCGTGGTATGCCTACCCATCTCTACTGGGATCCGGATAGATCTGGGTCCCCGGGCAGGAATCTAGTTAAGAAGTTTGTTGGGGGCGTGGTCATGATAGACTCTCCCTTCAGGTCATGTGGGAACCCAGGTTACTACGGGGGCCATCTTAGAAGGGACCCATCCGCATCAAAATAGGTACAGTCTCAGGGTGGTAAGGAGATAAGTGAAGCTAGATACCAGATACTCTGAATGTCTTTAGTGTCAATATTGCGTATATTGCAACGTGCTCTCATACAATTAGACACTTAGAGTGTTCAATTCATAATGCGCTCCAAGGAATGTCTTCGTTGAGTCCCCGCCTGTCTGAGGACAGCCTGTGTACCCACCTCTGTTCCTTCTGGAATAGGTTCTGTTTAGATTTATTGTTGGGTGTATCTATAAACAGCCATCTCAACGAGTCGGCAGAGTGGTTATGATCTAAAAAGTGTCTGCACATCTTGGTATTCGTTTTTCTGCAACGAAAATTGCTCCTGTGTTCAGAGATGCGGATCTTGACTGGGCGAGTGGTCATGCCCACATAAAGAAGATCGCAGGGGCATCTGAGCAAATAGATGCAATTAGAGGTGTTGCAATTAGTATGGCAGCGGAGTTCCCACAGGAATGTCTCAGTTAGTTGAATAGATTTGGTGACATTAGTAAAGGGGCATACACTACACGAGCCACATGGGTAGTGGCCTTTTACTGGCGGAAGTTGCCAGAGTGTGTTTTGTCTGAGGGTCTCTACCTGTTTAGGTCTCGTGTGAACTAAGATGTCTTTCACATTTTTGGACATTTTGAAGGCGAACCTAGGAGTCGAAAGGTTCAAATCTCCTGTGTTGAGAATCTGCCAGTGTCTCTTTATTATTTTCTTGATTTCAGTAGAGGCTGGGGAGAAAGTTGTTACACAGGTCAAGAGATCTTCGTCTCGTGGAGTCGGAGTATTGTGTTCCAGAAGGGCCCCTCTGTGGTTGTTCTTGGCCCGTTTTTGTGCTCTATATACCTCCCTAGCCGGATACCCTCTCTCTCTCAGATTCCGAGATAGAATTCTTGACTCATTGTTGTAATCTGTGAGTCGGGTACAGTTACGTCTAACCCGTAGAAACTGGCCAAAGGGAAGGTTGAGCCTAAGGGCTTTGGGGTGGTGGCTGGTGAACAGGAGAAGACTGTTCCGATCTGTAGGTTTAAGATACATGGTAGTATCAATTTTACCCTCCTCTACTCTAATCGTCAGGTCCAAAAATGCTATTTTGGAGCTGGAGGCAGTGATGGTAAAGGTAAGGTAGTTGTTTAGGGTATTTAACCAATTAAAGAATTACAGGTAGATGTCCTCAGTCCCTTTCCAGAGAATGAGGATATCATCAATGAACCGCTTCCAAAGTTGGATGTTGGTATGATAGGGGTTCATGGGTCCATTGATGTATCTCTCCTCAAAATCTGCCATGTAAAGGCAGGCCACCGACGGAGCAAAAGTACTACCCATAGACGTTCCCTGGGTTTGATGGTAGTGTTGCCCTTTGAACTCGAAGAAATTTTCTGTCAAAGCAAGGTCCGCACACTCCATGATGAAGGAAGGAGGTGTCGGGGAGGTCCATTCTTCAGTGTTAAGTATGCCCTCGATCACCCCGAGTGTGGCCCTCTGTGGGATGTTTGTGTAGAGGGCCTCCACATCGAGGGTGATCAAGAAGTCGATTTGTACGTCTTCTTGTAAGTTATCGAGGAGAAGGAGAACGTCTTTGGTGTCCTGGACATATGACGGGATTCTCCTCACTAGGGGTTGTAAAAAGTGGTCGCAAAATTGCGAAAGAGGTTCTAACACAGAGCCTATGCCTGACACAATAGGGCGTCCAGGTACTGGGGTGGTCCCCTTATGGATTTTAGGCAGTGTGTAGAAATATGGCACTTTCGTGTCTTTTTTCACAAGGAATTCAGCCTCCTTCTTCGAGATCCCTTTCTGACATTCAGCGGACTCAACGATTCCTGTGATTACAGTTTTCAATCGTTCAGTTGGGTTGGATGGAATGGGGGTGTAGTACTTTAAATGTTGACACGCACTCCCAGCATTCTGACAACGTTCTCGGCGATTCTCCGAGACCGTTTTGAGCACCGCGCCGACTAAACCCAGCGCTTCAGGTTTTCGTATCTCTTGGTGTTTAATCGACACACCCACAACAGTACCTCCAGAACACTTGGTAATCTGCTTAACACCATCCCGGTTAACGCTCTGCACCTCCGTTATACGCTGCAGTCACTCGCTGCATTTCAATGAAGGCACATCTTGAGCACCTCCACGTGTTCTCAATGATAAGAAACCCTACATAGCCATATAGAGTGTGTATCAACTAACCCTCTATGAGATGGTACCCTATATGGAGCTTGACTTTGAAACTAAACACAGACCCCGAACAATGTTGCATAACCAGAGCCGATTACTATCAGCTCTCCTACCACCATGAGGCAACAGTGTGTAAATACAATTAATGCTCAATGTTTTATACTATCTGTTGTTGTGCTTGTTTTCTATCTTTTGTAGCCTTAAACCCCTATGGTTCTTTCCCCTTGATGTAAATCCTACTGGGTACTGTTGACACCCAGACACCTTGACCTATAGGTGAGTACATATGAGTCCTGCACTATAGGTTGTGGACGGACGTCTGTACCTTTAATGCTGCTGTTTTTATAATCCTTCATTTTTATTACATTTTATTTTATCTTTAATTTCACTTAGTAGTGCTGAGTCATGTAGCAGTGTGATATAGAGTCACAACATACTGGTCACGAATTTACCACTGGTATGTCACTATCTTTATGTCACTGCACTTACCACAGCACGACGTATTCACGGTCACTGGAAGGGAATTGTTGTAACTAAGTCATAGTAATGATCTCTTTTGTCTTTCTAGGCAAGAGCTGTCCCATACAGGTAGTACAACTTAATTGAACTGATACTTAATAAGGTCATGTCGTATTTTGGATAGATGTAATCACTAGGTCCTGAAGAATCGCCGCCAATGTGCACATGCGAGAAACATGTTGACCTCACAATATGTACTGTAGTTTTGGATCGTTACGTGGAAACCTAATTTTCCAGCGATCATAGGCTACTCACTGTTTTTACTTGTGGCAAGGGACCACCAGAATAAATTGCTCTCCGGTACCTTGTGCCACATTTTAACCACTTACTTGCACTATCCATTCTCCTCTGGCCCCTCACTCGCACTTCACCCGTAGGCAGTTGGTAAAAAGATCTCCGTCAAAGAGCCCCTCAATGAGGTGAGCCCGTTGGGCATTGCACCGCCTGCCCGACGAGGAGCAACCGCCAATGATGAAGCATGACACTCGCAAGGGTGTGTGAGGCCATTAATACCAACATATTGGATATCCAGGGTAGCACTCCACTGAGCACTACCTTCCCTCCCTCGTGACAACCGTCTTACGCTTAACTTTTCCTATGTTTCTGGCTGCCCATCAAATAGAACATAATGTGTGCTATTTACCCCACAGCCGACAAAATAGTTCAGAATCTCTGCTATTTAACCAGTAGCCAGCTGAATATCTAAACCTCACTGTTTATGTGTCTGCAGGTTAAATAGCAGACAATCTGTACTATATAACCTGGAAAAATATTGTGAAGGAGGTCTTTTTTGTTAGGCTAGCTTGGACAAAAAAAGGAACTTCATGCAATGGCATCATCGTAGCCATCTTGTAATTGTGTGGGTCAGAGTGCTCCAGCACACTTTTTGGGTCAGGAGAGTAGATTAAGTTAAGCGTTTGAAAGAAGATTCATTGACAGGTGTAAATCATTATGTTCCTATGTAAGTGTGTGAATTAAGATAAGTGATATAAAATGTAAATACAAAATCCAACTACTGCTTCCGGAGTTTTGTGTTATAGTTCACAGGTAGTTTGTTCTGAAGACTTGGAGCATTTGGCCTTCTGCACATTACTCTTTAAAGTTATGTTAGTAAAGAATAATGAGTATGTTTTTAATTCACTTTCCATTAGTATTTTATTCACTCATCGGAATACATTGTGTTTTGATTTCCATGACCATTCTTTGGATTATTTTTGTGGATCGGCTCATTTTGGGCTACTTGTGGAAGGTCTTGCACTTCCGTTGGGCTTCTCATATACAAGGTTATATTTGTTTAACATTTCAAACCTGACTACAGAGCAGCAACTAAAAGAGAATGCAGAGAGACAAATGGCATCTGTGCCACAGAGGGAGAGGCATCTATATAAGGCAATTATGTACCAGATTGACCAAGGCCAAAGGGGACCAGGAACAAACAGGCAAGTAAGCTGAGGAGAAACAGCATTAGTGGTGCTGTGACCAGGGTGGCAACGATGAGGAGGACCACAAGGGTTTGTAACAGATGAATCAGGACCAGGAGGATGAGTACCAGAAGGAGCAGGGGTAGGAGGAACAAGATGCCCTGGATCAGCAAGATAAGGAGTGATAGAAGGGAACAAGAGCACCAACTAGGACCAGGAAGATGAGGAGGAAGGGGGCCAGAAGTAGCAGACCCCAGTGGATAGTACCAAGAGGACCAGTTCTAGAAGAATGCAGGAAAGCATGGCAAGAGGACCAGGACACAGTGATTAGATAATTGAGGACTAGCGGACCAAAAGCAGAAGCACTAGTGTTGGTAAGACCGCAATTAGGAATAAATATGTTAAGAAGAACTAGAAGGCAACAGGTCAGCAGGCCAAGAGGAACAAGAAGACCTAGGAAGTCCATGCACAGTGGCATAAGGATTTGAAGACTCGTGAGGGTAAGACTCAGGAGAACCCTAAACCAGGATAACAAGGCCTACATAGTCCACGGTGACCCATACCATGGTAACTAAGAGGACCAGGGCCAGTGGAACAAGGACAAGAAAAGCAAGACCCTCAAAGGCCACTATTAGGAGGACCAGACCTGGGGGACGTGGTCACAGAGCCAATAAGTCCCCCAATAACACCAGACCTGCATACCTCAACCAACGACTCTCCTTCTACACGCCCATTTGGCATCTCCGCTTCACCCCACTGGCCCTGGCCACCATCCCACGGATCTGGAAGACCATGCCTGAAGGAAGATCATTCTCCTACCTCACTGCAAAGCCCTGGGCCTCCCTGCCTCTGCGCGTCAGGCAATCACCATCACTGCTTCAATTCAGAAAGGACCTCAAGACCTGGATCTTTGACTGAACTGCACAACCAGACCCGCCTCACTCAGCTCCTTGAGACCCTTACGGGTGAGTAGTCACTCTTTATAAGATTCTGAGTGCTCAACAAAGGAAATCAGGTACCAAGTGGACTACTAGTACTTGAAAGGGGCAGGAGGACCAAGAGGAATAGGAGGGCTAAGGAATACATGACCGGTGAGGCCAGGACTAGAAAACTAGATCCAAGAGGACCAGACTAAACAGTACCAGAACTAAGATGAACAGGGCTACGTGGAACATGGGGAGCAGGTGCAAAAGGATTCAGAACAGCCAAATCAGGTGACTATGTAAACCAGGGGAGCAGGACAAGGACTACCAGCAGGCACCAGCAGACCAGAATAAGAATACGGAGAATCAAAAAGGGTAGAGGCAGACATCTATGAAACATGAGGACTGGGATCCAGAGGACAAGGGGCAGAATTACCTGGGAATGATGACAAGAGGGACTCGGGCTGGTAGGACCAGGGATAGGAATGACCAAGGCAGGTATGAACAGGAGGTGCTGAATCATCAGAAGTCGAAAAGGTTAGGATAATTAGTGTTAGCTCAGTACATGAAATGTTAGAACCATAAGGAAACGGAGCAGAAGTACTAGGGCCCAGGAGCATCGGGGTCAGATGAAGGAGAAAAAATAATTTAAGGACCAGGAGGACAATGGCTTTTAGGAAGAGGAGATCAGGAAAATCACGATAAAGACTAGTAAGACAAGGAAGAATATGACCAAGGACAGGATCACAATAAGATGACAGGAAACAGGGGTAGAAGGGCCATGGAGATCAGAGCAGAGTGAACCAAGGCCCGAAGTACCAAGTAGACTAAATCAACCAATTCCCGAAGTACCATCATCAAGGTGAGAGAAATCAGATTTCTCAAGGCCAAGCAGAGTGGTTAATACCAAGGGAGCTGAACAATGGAGGACAGAAGAACCAAGATTAAATGACCAGGCTCAGGGCACTTGGACGAGAAAAAAAGGATCAGGAAAGCTAGCACCAGTGGGTGCAGTATCAGGAGGACCAATAGGTTAATGAACTTAGTTAGGTGGACCAGAGCAACCTAAACCAGGGGCACAAGGACTAAGAAAGCCGGACCTCAGAAAATCTGCATCCAAGAGGTCAGACGGGCCTCAGGAATAACAGGACCAAGACCTTAAGTAGTAGGACTTAAAGGTGCAGGGTGAGGAGGACCCCCAGGTCACCAGGACCATGTAGACCAGAACGGAACAGGACCATGGTTAATCAGGACTGGGAAAAACAGGAGAGGCCAAGAGGCAAGGAGACAAGCTTTATGAAAGGCAGCATGGGAGAACAAGGAATAAAAGGAGGCCCTGGACTAGTATGACCTAGGTCTAGGAAAACCCAAACTATAAGGACCCGGACTAACAAGATCAAGCCTTTTGCGATGCAGGGCGTGCAATGAAATTCATTTTATTTATTTAGTTGTTTACTTACCTCCGATCATCCATATTCCGGTGTAAAGCCCTCCTCATGCCGTGCCTGCATAACTCAATCGCCGCCTCTCCTTTTACGCTCCCACATCTCTGCTCCACCCAACTGGTTGTGGCCACCATCCCACGGATCATTAAAACCACGGCTGAAGGAAGATCCTTCCCAAAGACCTGGAACTCCCTGCCTCTGCACCTCAGTCAATCACTATCGCTATCGCAGTTCTGGAACGGCCTCAAGACCTGGCTCTTCAATTGAACTGCACACCCACCACCCCACTCAGCACCTTGAGACCCTCACTGGTGATTATTCACACTTTATACAATTACTGATTGATTGAATGGTTGTTTAATTGATTGTTTGATTGATAACCAGGCCCAAGAGGACAGAATAATGAAGATCATGACCAATTGATGTAGAACTGTGATAACAAGGATGCTTGTTTCTGGTCCAGGGAAGACATGGCTTGGCAGTTCTGGCTGGACTGTTTCCATGAGGCACAGGGTCAGACTGATTTGCATATGGCCATGTCTAAACTGGAGTGGCGGAGTGAGCTAAAGAATGATGATGAACTTAACCCAGATCAGTTGACTGGGGGTGAGGTCTTGCAATGTTCAACACTCTCTCCATCATCCCCTTTGGTTTTGCTGTGTTCACCCTAAGTTGGCAGGGTATGCCCAGACGTGGGTCCCTTGCTCACTTTGGCACCGGATTCAAGCTAGCCTGGCTGATGACGGCTGATTAGCCAGAAACCAGTCCCAGGATGCTTGTTTCTGGTCCAGGGAAGACATGGCTTGGCAGTTCGGGCTGGACTGTTCCCATGAGGCACAGGGTCAGACTGATTTGCATATGGCTATGTCTGAACTGGGGTGGTGGAGTGAGCTAAAGAATGATGATGGATTAAACCCAGATCAGTTGACAGGGGGTGAGTGCTTGAAATGTTCAACACTCCGTCCATCATCCCCTTTGGTTTTGCTTTATACATTAGCATAAAGTCAGGATGACAAGGGGCAGAATAACTTGGAGGACCAAAGCCAAAAGTATCACAACGAGATGGAAGATTAGCAGGAGGATAGTGGAGCACATAGACCAGGGCCATTAGGACCAGGGTCTGAGTTAGGAGGATTAGCAGGACTATAACTGTCAGTGTATACAAAACCAAGTACATGGATAGAAGAACCAGAGTGTCCAAACCAAGGAGAACATGGCCTGAAGTACCAGGTGGAGTGGGAGGACCCGGATCTGGTGTAGCAGAACCAGAGTGGTGAGGATCAAGAGGAACAGAAAAAAACAGAGCAGAGGCTAAAGGAACTGTACCAGAACCAAGATGACTAGGCCCAGGAGATCCAATAATGATGACCAGGACCAATGAACACAGTAAGAGGTGGACCAGGAGGACAGGGTCCAGAGCCAGAGGATCAAGATGCACCAACGCAGAAGGTCTAGGAGTACCATACACAGTAGGATCAGGATAAGAAGGGCCAGCAGGTCCAAAAACCAGATGACAAGCAGGACCAGGATGTAGAGGTTCAGCACGAAAAGGGCAGAGGTGAAATTGGCAAGGAAAACCAGAAAGGACCAATACAAGGAAGGGCCATGACTAGGAACTGCCAGAAAGGAGCTGTGTGAGGTAGACGAGGTCCAATTAGAACTAGAACCAGTAGCACCAGATTTAGAAACCAGTACAAGATTCACCAGAACTACAAGGACCAGGTCCAGGTGGAGGCCCAAGTCATTAGTCATATAATGACCAGGATGAGGAAACCTGTGTGATTTCAGGGTGCATGTATAAGGAGGTCCCTCTTGTAAATGGTTATTTATCATCCTTCTTATAAGGCCTGGGTGAAATAAAAAATTATTTAGCTTAATTTATGTAATTTGGAGAATTTCATGTTACACTTGTTATTCAAAATTCCCTTAATTACACTTATAACCCACTAAGTGTAATTACACACCATTCACTGTAAATAATTACTGTGAAAGCACCGTTAGCAGTATACCTTTACCAAGAATACATGTAAACAGCAGAGCACAATCAGTTGTTGGTTTCAGTACTTTATTTATATGCATCCTTACGTCATGATGCAAGAATGCATTTTTCTCTAAAATATAGCACAACATTACAGAACATTTTACATTGTTTTGCCAAAACTGCACGCAATTATGCTAAAGCAAATTACATTAATTTCACACACACCTACTTCTTATGCTGTCAGGTTCTAGACGCCCCACTTTTTACAACTCATCTGAAGCATTGATGGTAAGTATGAGCCTAAAATTTCCTGCCTATAATACTCTGAGTTGTGAGCAACAGGAGATGCTATATGATGCACAGTGGCTTGATAAATTATGATCAGAGGTAGAAGGAGCGTAAATGTGGTTGGTTAATAAAGGTTGTGTATGTGAAGAGTGGGTGAAAGAGTTTGAGGTACTTAAATGGCTGGAGTCAGCAAACGTGGTCAGTGGCTAACAAAGGGGGGATCAACACACTGTGACAATAAACAAAGGGGAACTCAGTATCAGAAGAAACCTCTCAAGAGAAGCAGATGGGGTCAGGAAAGTTGCAGACATTTAGGCTTAAACAAAGGCTCTGGTTGCCAGCTGGGTATGCACAGTGAAACAAGGCCATCTGCGGTATTGTACCACCAGTCGAGTAGTCTGTGAGGCTCCAAGGGCAAGTTGAAGAGGTGGTGGAAGTTTGTATATGGCAGAAGTGTTTAGAAGGCCAGAAAAGGGGCTCTGAGTGACGAGACTGGTAGAATAATCTTCAAAATGGTCTAATTCAAAAAGGGGTGAGGACAAAGAAGAAGAGCAGCCTAGGTGGCCACTTACCTTAGCTATCATCCTTCTGCATAATGTGTCTGTTGAGTCAAGGAGAAGCATATAACCCAGTCAGTTTATCAAGCACACACTAAAGTCGGTATATGACCTCATCCACTCAACATCAATGGAGGAAATGTGGGAACAGTAGTCCCTTTCACATGCTTTGAGTGATGAGCATTGAAAATAGATAAGCATGGAGGGGGTATGCGGAGTCCAATTTGAAAAGAGATAGACAAATATATTAATTTCTTTTATGAAATGTAACCACGCATATACCACTTTTCCGATCACAAACAGGGCTGGCACTTTTTTCAGTGAAATGTTTGGGAATCTCAGTTACATGGATTTTGCTGATGATAGTGGGGAGATAGTGAGATAGAAAATACATCATCCCGCAGTGGATACTACTGGGTCTCCAGCATATTCCAGCTGTTTCTGTGCTGTTTGAACACTTGCACTAACAGGTTGCATGATTCACAACATTCAGAGGATTGGTTCTCCTTAGCTCACAACACTATTGTTGCTATGAAACAGGTAGAATTGGGAAAATTAAGAAAGGATCAAACAAGAACGTACACAAAGCATTGACTGCCCACACAATATACTGTCACTATGATACAACTTGCTTATACTTGACTACTAGATGTGTACCATCAGGACCATTGGGAGAAAAAAGAGGTCTTATGAAGAAGCATGTCTTTTTAGGATAGGTGAGGTTTTGTGTCCATAATGAAGTATTTCTGTTGCTCTTATGACAGAGAGGCCACTTAGAAGCCCCCTCAATGAATTGAATCAACAACACAGGGTTTGGCTGATGCGCAGCAAGGCCACGCCTCAATATCAATAAACAGAACAAAATGCCAGTACTGCACCTTTCGTTTACCAATTGTTTGATGAGCAATGAGTATAACAACTGCCCTCACAAAACCACTTTCTCAGTTTGAATTAATAAAAAAAACTTCATTTATACCAATTGACATCAATTTCTGCAAAATCTCTCAAGGTAAAAAATACTTCATTCTTTAGGACAAAACACTTTCAGCCCCTCTAAATGGCCTTTTGGGAGCCCATTTGAAATTGAACTTAACACTCGCTCTCTAAACTATATACTTCCTACACAACACACACACTGTGTCTGATTCCTACACCTATTATACTACTGATCACATTCATACACCCATACTTACACCATTAATAAAAAAAAGCCCACCCTGTTAATTCATTCTGTTTGATCACAACCATTTGGTAGATGCTTGAGTGATGAGTGGGTCAGCAGTTTCTGTTATCAAAGGGGAGGACTTTCTAAGAAGGCCCTTCCTTTTCATCTGCCCCTGATCACTGCTTATCACAAGTGACATTTCAATGCTCATTGATTTGACACCTTGGCAATCTGTTATTTAGAAGTAAATGACTGCATGGGCTACTAAAGGTAAGATTACTGTTCATGTATATCAAGGACAAAAGTGTTGTTATTATTACAGTAATACATACAGTCCGTATAGTCCTCTCTGTGTTCAAATCCGTTATGTCCTCTACATCTCTGATGTAGCTTATAGACAGTACTCACACTGGTTTGTATGTGAGGTCGAGATCCCAAAAGGAGCCGTAAACTGTTCACAAAGCATCTTCTTTAACTTACAATATTTAGTCCTTTGTCCTATGTTGAAAATGTAAACCATCTTTTCTAACAATTCTCTCAATCTATTGCTACATTCTCCTTATTTAGCATCTTGTCCAGCATAGCTTTCTATTATGCAAGGCATTTGGGGCCAGATGTATGACGCATTTTACTGGTTGCAAATGGCCCTTTGGTAGAATAATCTTCAAAGAGCCCATCGGGCCATTTGTAACGGGTAAATGCAGTTTCCTGTGTACCAACACTATTTTGCGAGTCGGTAGCCTATTACCAGCTCTCAAAATATAGTATGTTACTATTAGGAAGGGGCGGGTAAAGGGCGCCCCTTGTTAATAGTGAGTCGCACTGGTATGTATGAATGACTTGCGGCTGGGAATGCCGTTGCATAGCAGTTGTAGATTACCACCAATTTCAAATTTGTGGTAAGCGATTCCCAAATGAGAAGGGGTCCTTAAAGGACCCCTTCATCTTTGTGAAAGGGGGCGCCAACATATTTTCAGACCAGGCAGTGGGCCCACAGGCCACTGCTCAATGTAACCCAATTAAAAGAAAACTTTTATTTGTATTTTTGAAATGCATCCTGTTTTAATTTATGGAAAACGGGCTGCATTAAAAAAAATAAACACTGCTTTATTAAAAAAGCAACCACAGACATGGTGGTCTGCTGACCTCAAGCAGGCCACCATCGCTATGAGTGCCGGCCATTCCCAATGGGTCACAAATTGAGACCTGTTTCATGAATATTGATGAGGCCGGTCTCTTGGGGCCTATTTGAGATTTGAAACAGTGTCCGAGACACTGTTGTACATTAGGTTTTGAGACTCGCAAATTGTGAGTCGCAAAACACGCAATTTGTGAGTTGAAAAACCTAATGGTCGTACATGTGGCCCTTGGATCCAAAAATGCTTGCTTTGAATGGCAGCAAGACTTCTACCAACACTTCAAGAGCTCTGCTGGAAAACGTTGTCTTGCGCACCCTGTAATCCAGTTTGTTTGTTTAGGAAAAAATATCAAAATTAGTCATGAACTTTCCCATAATGCTCACAAAGTGAAAAAGCTTACATGACATGTTCAAAACACGTTCTTTTATTTAATTGCAACACCGCCATTTTTCGGATGAAAAAGAAATAGTGGCCACCCACATGGGGAGTGGTGATATGCTTACCATAGGCAACCATAGCAGCAACCGCAGTCGTTGTGGAAAACTGAGAAAAAATAAACATGAAGATAACACCAATCACCAATCACATGCCCAGTGGAGACCTCACACAGCTTACAATAAGTTAACAAAAGTACACAGAGTCACAACTCATCACAAACCATATTTATCTGCATAAAAATATTCTCCTCACACACTTTCTTCTTACTCTTTTTCTTACTTTTAGATGTGTCGCCTGTGTGAATCACAGGGGAGTCTCTGTGAACATTACGAATTCGGATAGACATATGAAACCCTCTGGCACTTTTGTTACCTGAACATCCAAGGGGAATCAAAAGAAATGAGTTGTACAAAGGTTTTTTCATGAATCACCATCCTAATGAATAGTACATTAAAGTGACGTACTGTAAATCATGCACTTTTATGGTGGCATTTCTTAATGCAGTGAAGTCCTTACTTTTTCATCAAGTATGAACATGTTAAGGGCACAACAAAACTTACACCTGGGCCATAGAGTGTTAACACGACCAGGGTAGCTAAGACAAAGTCAGTTATCTTTGTAGATACACATTTTGTCTCAGCGGTGATGTAGATTTTAATTCTGGTGTGTCTTTTAGTTCAGAATATTTACACCATTTTCATGAGTTGCAAAGTCTATATTTAACTATGTATAATCGAATTTCTATCAACAGGTTAACGTTCAAGCATAACTAAAAACTGAATAATATTCTTTAAAATGCTTGTCCACTTTCATTCAAAACATTTCAAGATACCTGCACATTTCCTTAGTATCGCCTTTAAAAAAAAAGAAAATGTTTTACTCTTTGTAAAACTGTTCACTTGCTCACAGCAAATGGGACAGGAATTGTTTTTTTTGCCTGATAAAATATTGGACAGTCCAGTATCAATAAAGATGTTCTGGTCTTCTTCACAGTTGTTTTATACATCAGAAAATGTTCCATTTTACCGCAGTGATATTTCTTTACCATTGATGCCACTTTATCACCACAGATTGGACGGTACAGAAGTTATTGGTATTTCATTACCACTGGAAGGAATGTTTGCTGTCTGTTTTTCAGAAAACTGCTATTTGCAGTGCTGCTCCCATTCTGTGATATTCTCCCATAGGGTTGAGTTACAAAATGAAGCTTTAGATGAAGAGCATTATCAAGAACAAGAATCCTTCCTGACAGATTTATTTGAACTTAACTAGAAACTTCCTTAGACATACTAAAATACACAGCTTTCATTGAGTAACACCCATGTGAGAACATAATTAAGTGATTTCCAGAAACATGGAACTATATTATTGGCGTTTGAATGGCCCTTCTTTTTGCAAGGCCTAGAGAGATTAATTACTTTTCCTAATTTATAAAAATGAAAAAGTACCATTGGACCTTTCACTTGCCATTCCAAGTGCTGTCAAATTAGAGAAGTGAGGAACACAGAGAAAATTAATTTTACCATGATCATAAAATACAATCATGTGGAAAGCTGGCCCTCAATCCTTCTGTATCCGCGATTGACACACGTGTCACTAGGCCACATTCACTCCACCATTTTGGATAATGAGGAAGAAAATGATTTAAGCCATTGCCTATGGATTCCTAAATTTAGCCATTGCCAAATTTCTCTGGTAACATTTTCTTCTGTACGTAGTCTACTTATATAATTTATCAATCTGCATATATTGCACAACTGTGAGATTATATGCACATTTTACAGATTTAGCAGGGATGTATATGCTTGAAATAGCACTCAGAATTTGTAAATATTGGCACTAATCATTTCATCTACACCAATTTTCCAAAGAAAAAGGCATTTACATCAGAAACCGATGTGCACATTACTGTGATAGGCTGCATGCTCAAGAGAACGCCATGTTACCTACAGTAGATAATGCATGTCAGAGGTCATGTGCTCAGGGAGACTTGTATTTAAATCTGCTCATTATGCTGCCGAAATAATCCCGCAGTACTGATATTTTGAGCATTTTAGGTCATTGACCGTAAGACAAGCAGAATAAATTGGTTGAGTTGGTATTGTGAATCTGCACATTGTATAGAACTCTTACAAAGCAAGACGTGCTCACTGATGTGGCACAACACTGTGCAGGGATGACCCCACATGTCCAGGATGAAATCATGTAACTTGATAGCCAGTGTAGGAATTTTGATATTGCTGAAAAACAATATAGTATGAAGAATATTAAAACAATAATTTTACCAAGTAAAACATTAATGGGAAATAAATCTAGTATCTACAAAGGTAATGACATTTGTGGCTAAAAATTACTGTTAAAGGAACATTATAGTTTCAAAATATGATGTTATTAGTAAATACAAATGTGAAAGTACCATCTGAAGATATGGTATGTTATATAAACTTTTGTAGCGCACGTCTACCCATAGGTGTATTGGCGCTTGCAGAGACATTAGGTACTGTGCTGGAGTATTACCGATTCCTAAACAGCCAGGTCTTAGTTTCCCTTCTGAAAGGGAGAAGGGTGGGTATGGTCCTTCAGTGTGATAGAGTTCCACAGCCTAGTGCTGTTAATGAAACTCCTTCCCTCCCACTTCACTTTCCTGATTCTTATGGGGGCAATCAGTCTCTCATTGGTTGATGGTAGGTATTTACTTGGTGAATGCCAGTTAAAAGCCTTCCAAAGAAATGGCGGTCCTTCTCTGTGCAGGGCTTTATGAGCCACACAGAGTGCCTTAAATTTAATCAGCTGTCGCACCGGGAGCCAGTGAAGCACCCCAAATGCCTGCGGATATCGACTGGTATTTGGTGATATCCAAAGTCAACCTGGTTGCTGCATTATGCACCACCAGGAACTTACCAAGTATTTTAACCTGGAGATTCATATATAAGCCATTACAATAGTATAGCTTTGATAAAATTAGTAAGGAAACAACAGTCTTTCTGGTATATATCGCGATAAGAAACTTGGGGGTGGAATAGCTATTATATTTAAAAGAACTTACAGTTGCGATTTCAAACCCCTTAGCTGGGACGGATGCGAGGCAGCAACTTTCAAACTCTCACTGGCCCCAAATTTCACCCTCTTAGGAGTTTTGGTCTATCGACCCCCAGGGTCGGCGTCCAAATGGTTGACCAATCTCTTAGATCTTATTGGCCCACTGGCGATGAAAACTGCCAACTTCACCATCTTGGGGGATATTAATTTACACTTAGAGGATGATAACTGTTCCCTGGCTAAAAGTCTGATTGGGGACCTAGCTTCTCTTAATTTGATATTGAAAAATTCAGGATCAACACATCGTGCAGGCCATCTGCTAGACCCCATACTCTCTAATCTTAGTAATATCAATATGTACCCTGCCCTGCCCTTGCCCTGGTCAGACCACTACATGGTCAAATTCACACTTCAGGATGAAACAATTAATAAAGATTACATCCTAGCACCAAATAAGTGCATTAGAAAATGGAAGCAAGTAGACATGGAGAGTCTTAATGCTTTCCTAGAAAATCACGACCCAAGGACTAAGCCCACAGTTCAGAAAAGGGGGTGGTGATGAACAGAGTGTCTGAATTAAGCAGACCACTCTTACCCAGTCCAAAGATCAGGGCTTGATCCATCACCGTTATTTATCTCACTGCCCCATCCCAGCTCAGAACCTGGCTATATGCAAATTAGTCTGTCCCTGGCCCAGTGCATCATGGGAACAGGGCAGACCAAACTACCAAGCCAATTCTTCACCAGAAAGGAGACAAGCTACCGGGGACCGGTTTCTGGCATTTCAGCCTCTTCGGCCCGGCTTGCTTGAATCCTGATGGAGCAGTGAGAAAGGGACTCATGTCTGAGTATACCCTGCCACACCTATAGTGGCCAAAAACGATACAGAAAAGGGGGTGGTGATGAACAGAGTGTCTGAATTAAGCAGACCACTCTTACCCAGTCCAAAGATCAGGGCTTGATCCATCACCGTTATTTATCTCACTGCCCCATCCCAGCTCAGAACCTGGCTATATGCAAATTAGTCTGTCCCTGGCCCAGTGCATCATGGGAACAGGGCAGACCAAACTACCAAGCCAATTCTTCACCAGAAAGGAGACAAGCTACCGGGGACCGGTTTCTGGCATTTCAGCCTCTTCGGCCCGGCTTGCTTGAATCCTGATGGAGCAGTGAGAAAGGGACTCATGTCTGAGTATACCCTGCCACACCTATAGTGGCCAAAAACGATACAGAAAAGGGGGTGGTGATGAACAGAGTGTCTGAATTAAGCAGACCACTCTTACCCAGTCCAAAGATCAGGGCTTGATCCATCACCGTTATTTATCTCACTGCCCCATCCCAGCTCAGAACCTGGCTATATGCAAATTAGTCTGTCCCTGGCCCAGTGCATCATGGGAACAGGGCAGACCAAACTACCAAGCCAATTCTTCACCAGAAAGGAGACAAGCTACCGGGGACCGGTTTCTGGCATTTCAGCCTCTTCGGCCCGGCTTGCTTGAATCCTGATGGAGCAGTGAGAAAGGGACTCATGTCTGAGTATACCCTGCCACACCTATAGTGGCCAAAAACGATACAGAAAAGGGGGTGGTGATGAACAGAGTGTCTGAATTAAGCAGACCACTCTTACCCAGTCCAAAGATCAGGGCTTGATCCATCACCGTTATTTATCTCACTGCCCCATCCCAGCTCAGAACCTGGCTATATGCAAATTAGTCTGTCCCTGGCCCAGTGCATCATGGGAACAGGGCAGACCAAACTACCAAGCCAATTCTTCACCAGAAAGGAGACAAGCTACCGGGGACCGGTTTCTGGCATTTCAGCCTCTTCGGCCCGGCTTGCTTGAATCCTGATGGAGCAGTGAGAAAGGGACTCATGTCTGAGTATACCCTGCCACACCTATAGTGGCCAAAAACGATACAGAAAAGGGGGTGGTGATGAACAGAGTGTCTGAATTAAGCAGACCACTCTTACCCAGTCCAAAGATCAGGGCTTGATCCATCACCGTTATTTATCTCACTGCCCCATCCCAGCTCAGAACCTGGCTATATGCAAATTAGTCTGTCCCTGGCCCAGTGCATCATGGGAACAGGGCAGACCAAACTACCAAGCCAATTCTTCACCAGAAAGGAGACAAGCTACCGGGGACCGGTTTCTGGCATTTCAGCCTCTTCGGCCCGGCTTGCTTGAATCCTGATGGAGCAGTGAGAAAGGGACTCATGTCTGAGTATACCCTGCCACACCTATAGTGGCCAAAAACGATACAGAAAAGGGGGTGGTGATGAACAGAGTGTCTGAATTAAGCAGACCACTCTTACCCAGTCCAAAGATCAGGGCTTGATCCATCACCGTTATTTATCTCACTGCCCCATCCCAGCTCAGAACCTGGCTATATGCAAATTAGTCTGTCCCTGGCCCAGTGCATCATGGGAACAGGGCAGACCAAACTACCAAGCCAATTCTTCACCAGAAAGGAGACAAGCTACCGGGGACCGGTTTCTGGCATTTCAGCCTCTTCGGCCCGGCTTGCTTGAATCCTGATGGAGCAGTGAGAAAGGGACTCATGTCTGAGTATACCCTGCCACACCTATAGTGGCCAAAAACGATACAGAAAAGGGGGTGGTGATGAACAGAGTGTCTGAATTAAGCAGACCACTCTTACCCAGTCCAAAGATCAGGGCTTGATCCATCACCGTTATTTATGTCACTGCCCCATCCCAGCTCAAAACCTGGCTATATGCAAATTAGTCTGTCCCTGGCCCAGTGCATCATGGGAACAGGGCAGACCAAACTACCAAGCCAATTCTTCACCAGAAAGGAGACAAGCTACCCACAGTTCAGCAGCTTTCGACCGCAGTTTAGAGCTGGCTCTTAGCAGCCATCGATCACACTTTGCCTATAACCAAATTAAAACAAAACCCTCACCGATGCCCAGCCCCCTGGTTTAATGACGCACTAAAAAATGAAAAATTTAGATGTAAAAATCTGGAAAGGCTATGGAGAAGATATTATTCCCCCGAAGATAAGTACAAATATAAAATCCAACTCACAAAATACCAAAAAATGTGCAGTATAGCAAGATCTGAATATGTTAGCACTACAATCACAAATGCACTAGAGCAATCAAAAACACTTTTTAATTTGGTAAGGGAGTTGGCTGGTTCAAATACATCACAATCCCCACCAGACCTTAACAAAACGCAATGTGATCTTTTGGCCGCTTATTTCATTAACAAAGTTGACTTAATTCACTCAGATATAAATCAAGATCCCACTAAAACTCCCCCAGTGACACCGGCTACATCCAGTGGGATACCCCCTACTCCCATTGGGGATACCAGCACTTTAGAGGGTCTCACCTCAGTGGAGGCGGCGGCTGTTACACTGGAAGAATGGCCCTTGTTAAATCCTGACACGGTCCAGAGTCTGCTTAAAACTATTAAATCAGGCTCACCGAAAGATCCACTGCCATGCACAATTCTAAAGTTACTCAGTAGCAATGTCTTTTCAATAATTACAGGTCTTTTGAAATCTTCGCTACTGGAGGCAACCGTACCTAGTGAATGGAAACATGCCATGATCAATCCACTCCTGAAGAAAGCTGGAGCTGACCCCAATTTGCCATCTAATTTTCGTCCCATCTCCTTGTTGCCCACCTTTGCTAAAATACTGGAAAAGCATGTGCATCGATGCCTTACTGATTTTATTTCTACTCATGACTTACTTCCCTCTCATCAATCGGGTTTCCGTTCAGGATTCTCCACTGAGACCACCCTGCTGGGCGTTACTGAAAACATTCGCCGCATGGTGGACCAGGGTGAAACGGTAGCACTTGTGCTGCTCGACCTCAGCGCGGCATTTGATACCGTTTCACACGCTATCCTTGCCCAGACACTCCATTCTATAGGCATTCGAGGTAGGGCTCTCGATTGGATTAAATCACTACTAAAAGATCGAACATTTCAAATCTTTTCACAAACCGCCAGTTCAGACATCAAGTCATTCATACATGGAGTACCTCAGGGCTCAATTCTGAGCCCGTTACTCTTTAATATTTACATGAGCCCCTTAGCTAAATTAGTGGAGGAAACAGGACTTTTGATGTTCTCATACGCTGATGATTCTCAGTTGCTCTTTTCTCTTTCATCAGCAGATGCAAGCATTCCCTCCGCTCTGCAACTTGGACTCAGAAACATCTCGAATTGGATGAATAACATTTTTTTAAAATTAAACGGCGGAAAAACAGAGTTAATCCTGCTGGGAAAACACAAAGAGTTATGGGGCCCCCAGCACTGGCCCTCTGAAATGGGTACTCCCCCCATACCGGTCACAAATGCCCGCAATCTGGGAGTCATTATTGACGACTCGCTCAACCTTCACCAACAAGCGATAAAAACCGCTGCCACTTGTTTTGCCATCTTAAAGTGGCTAAAAAAGATATGCTGGATGCTACCGGAAAATTCTAAAAAAAACGTAGTCAATGCTTTAGTGACATCAAGGCTCGACTACGGTAATGTCTTGTACCTGGGGGCAAACAAGGCCACTGTCCGCAGACTACAGACTGTACAGAATGCAGCAGCACGACTGTTATGTAAAATTCCATTCTCTACACCTACCACCAAATATATCAGGAAACTTCATTGGTTAAAGGTTGAGAACAGAGTCAAATTCAAAACTTTATGTTTTATGCATAGAATTTCCACTAACACTGCCCCTAAATACCTGCAGAACCTGGTGCGCCCCTATCGCCCCACCAGGACTCTGCGGTCCTCCACGGCCAATCATTTTGTAATTCCAAAATTCAAACTGGCGCGTGGGTGGTAAGTCCTTCTCAGTTCTTGGACCATCTCTCTGGAACTCAATGCCATCGACATTGAGAACAGAGCTGAACTACGTAAAATTCAGGAAGGCCATAAAAACCTGGCTATTCAATATCTAGCATGCCATAGCTTATCATATCGGGATCTGTTGCGCCGGGAAACCCTTTGTTGGGTAGCTGTGCGCCCTATAAATGAAATAAATAAATAAATATATGGGGATAAAAGGAAACATTTTCCTCAAGGAGATGATGGGGTAGAATGAGGAGGACACTACTTTTGAAACCCGGGCTTCATATCTAAGCTTACCAGCTATGATAAATCCAAGATTTTTGGCTTTAGTCACCGGAATGGGAGGTGAGCCCAAACTGTACGACCACCAGGCAGGAGACCATGCTGGAGAGATTGCCAAACAGAATAATCTCTATTTTTCTTGAGTTTAGTGTTCCCTTAGAGGGTAGTTGATATCATTATCTACAGCTGATTCAACCAGTTGGGTTTCATCAGCATAAGATGTTGGATTTATATTGAAACTTTTAATTAGAGGGACAAGTTCCGAAACGTAGATTTTAAAAAGTGTTGGGCTCAATGAAGAGCACTGAGGGACCCCACATGCCAGAGTAAAGGGTGATGATTTAAACTGACCAAGATTCAAAACTTGTGATCTCTCTGTTAAAAAGGATGTTAATAGCATGAGAGCTTTACCTTTAACCCCTATGGCATTCAAATGGTGGACCAATATTCCATGGCCCACCATGTTCAATGCTGCAGATAGGTATAGTAAGATAAGAGCTGCCGACCCAACACCATCCAGTGCCATTCTTATCTCCTTGGTGGTTTTTATCAGTGCAGTCGCTGCACTGTGATTTACTATAAACCCAAACTGACTGGGTTCCAGAAGTTGACTGTCTAGAATAAAATTGGATAGCTCTACATAAATTAATTTTTCCACAATTTTGGCTGGCAAAGGAAGTCTTGAGATGGTATGATAGTTTGTAGGATCGCTGGTAGCAATAGTTGTTTTTTAAATGAGAGGTAGAATATTAGCTTGTTTCCAAAGTGTAGGAAATGCCTCTTGCCGAAACATTTGATTAAACACCAATGAAAGATGAGAGGCGATCAGCTGATTTGCAAGCTGTAAAATCTTAGGGGGACATGGGTCGTCAGGAGAACCAGATTTGGCAGCTAAAAAAAGAGATGCTACTTTGTTTGTAGTTGTTTGAGTAAATTTTGTGAGTGAAGAATCATCGGTCTCTTCCTGGTCATTTATATCCATGTTGATATTAGATTTATTGTGTAGGTCAAACATTAGATCGACCTTATTTCTAAGAGTTCGAGCAAGTGTATCACAGAATTCTTGATTGTGGGTGATGGAGTTTATTTTTTGTGACTGAAGTAAGTTTTGTTATAACCTGTAATAATTATGTATTGGAATTACCAGCTTTTTCAATTAAATGTGTATAGTAATGGTTTTTTCGTTGTTAACCATCTTTTTATAGATTGCAAGAGCAACTTTATATAATTGTTTTTCAGATTTTTCATAGTGTTTACACCAATTCCTCTCTGGCCTTCTATAGACTTGTTTTTCGAGTCTCAATACCTTGGAAAACTAGGGAGCCAAAGGTACCTCTCTATGCTTGTTTACAGAGACAGCGGGAGCTAGTTATTTAAATGTAGATATGAGCCATGAAGTATAATTCCTGGCTGAGGAGTTAGCATCCATAGCAATGTCTGATGGACTCTGTGCTTGATGAAATGTTAAAACCTCAGGGTCTATTTTATTCCAAGGCCTACTGGGAACCTTGATTACCAATAAATATCTGACAGGACGGGGGTAACTTATGATCAAAGAGTATTACTCGGTGGTCGGACCAGACTAGTGGGTGTGTGCTAAGATTGGAAATACCAGGATTATTGGAGAAGAGTCCATCTAAAGTATGAGCAGCTAAGTGTGTCGGTCATTGATCAATTGTTTGAGATCTATTCCAGATGTCATATATAGGAGATTTAACCCCAGTAGTGAAAAATAATTGTGTTGGAGGCCTAATTATAGTTGCGAATGGAGATTGGCTAGGCAGACATTTTTAGGGCTAGGTGGTGGGTAGATTAGTATTCTTGTAAAAGTCTCTTGATTGCCCAGTGTTAGTTTAAAGAGAAAAGCTTCACACTATGGAGTGGCAATATCTGAGCAGTGTGCATTTATGTCACTGAGGTGGATTAGAGCAAGACCTCCACCTCTTTTTAGCGGTCAGTCCAGTCTATAGAGATCAAAACCCATAGGGTCTGAAATAGCGAAATCTGGATCAGTTGCTTCCCCTCCCCAAATCCCTATAATAAAAAGTGCATCTAGTTTTGCTTCAGTGATAAAATCAGCAAGTTCATATTGGTGTTTTACCAGTGTCCTGGCATTGGTTAGGGCAAACTGCGGCTTAGTAGGTGTCCTAGGGACTGCAATAGCAAAATCTGGATCAGTTGCTTCCCTGATCCAAGTCTCTGTGATACAAAGTGCCTCTAGTTTTGCATCAGTGATAAAATTAGCAATTTAAAATGTGTGTTTTACCAGTGACCTGGCATTGATTTGGGCAAACTGCAGCTTAATAGGTGTCCTAGGGACTGCAATAGCCAAATCTGGATCAGTTGTTTCCCCGCCCCAAGTCTCTGTAATAAAAACTGCAAACTGCAGCTTAGAAGGTGACCTAGGGGGCTCTCGGGCATCAGTGGCCCTGTGGTCTATCTTGAATGGTAAAGTTGGAATTCTTTTTTTACAATACAAGCACTGTGTCTCTTCTAAGTGCAATTTTGCATGACAGTGCAATTGTGTGCAAGAGCTGTGGTTAGGTGGAGTAGAGCACGCAGAGTCTCACCTGAACATTGTAGGCATATCTTGCGTTTTCCAATACAAGGACCAGGGTCTCTGACCCTGGGCCCAGTCAAGGCGCGGACTGGTGCAGATGGGCTTGTCTTTGGCACGCTGGTGGTGCGCCAGCTGTGCATGTGTGCTGCGTGTCCGGCCCAGCATGTCCTTAAATAGGGTATGCCGGCAAAAGGATTGGGCCGCTAACCCCACCGGAATCGTTGTGCCCAAAGCGTGGTGCCATAAGTATTCCTAGAGAGAGAGGCTTCCCTCTGTAACAATCGGCCAAAAAGCCACAGCGGACTGGGGACGAGGATAGTAGAGCAAATAAAGGTAAGGAAAGTCGGGATAGAAACTTTTAATAAAAGAGAGAGGTTAAATGTCACAATTAAGTTTAACAGGAATGACTATTTTCTTAATTATTAAAAAGTATTAAAACATATGTGGTGCAGCTCAAGATCATAGTTGGTGGTGAGCTGATCGTGTTGTTGGGACTCCGGCCATTGAACTAGCTGCAGCCGCCATCTTGCGGAGCTGGAGCGGGACGTTCAACTGATCCGACTAGGGCACTGAAGGCCTCCCCGTGAAATGAGCTGTGATGGAGCTGCCCACCAAGAGGACATTAGCGATTGAGTGAGGTAAAGGAGAGGAGCCATGGGGTGGGAAGGATCGTCCTGCTCTTCCCAGTGTCCTGGGGATGGCTCAGACCTCTCTCTCTGGCGAGCCCCCTGCAAAAACTGCGAGACGGGCGGCAGCTTTCCTACCGGCCCTGCCGTCGATCTGTACTCATGCATATGAGTGGACCCCATAGGGACCGCGCAGCCATGCCCAAATACACACTACGGCTTTTGTGGGGTAGAGCTTGTACGCAACCCTAAGGGCTGGAATGGTCATAATGAGCTCAGGCTGGGAGCCCCCCTGCCAGGGACTGATTTTAGGCTTTATTCCCCTTGGAGTTACCCCACTTCTTGGACCTCTATTTTCACTTGTGATCAGATCTAACTGAGATCACCATCTCTCAAACTCTCGAGTTTGAATTTGAAATTTTTCTGAGTAATCATGATCATTATACTGACCGCGGAGACCGAGCTATTATGGCCGATGCCCGGTGGATCTGTCCTATGCAGCCATAGCGGAGTCTGGCTCTAGGTCACCCCATTGGCCCTCACCTACCCAGCCGGACATCGGACATTGTTTTTGAGGGTTCTTCATGGTTTTATTTGTCTCTCTCTTTGACTACTTTGACTGCTTTATTCCCCCTGGAGTACTTTCCTCATTCAGATCTATATGACTCTGTCTGCTTTCCTCTCCCCTGTTTACCTTTCCCCCCTAGGTTCCATTTCCCATATGACGTGTGTCTTGGATATGCTATGCACTAATATCTTATATTATTGTGTAAACTCACTTTTTACGCCCAAGCATGTACTGATAACTGCAACTGTAACTGTAACAGATATAACTATGTAACACTATCCTGATGCAATGTCTTATCTCATGTAAAGCGCTCTGATACCTCCGGGTCTATATAAAACTTTTCAAATAAATAAACTCACATTTCAAAGCCCACAATGTCTGTTACCATTTGTAAAAGGACGCTACACACAGCTTCTTGAAATTGGCAGAATGTTCTCTAATTCGCTATCAGATCACATGTTGCTTATAGGAAGTGAACAGTTGGACAAGTTACAATTGACATTGTTCTAGACAGTTGACTCTTCTACTCTACTTTTTTCTGGTCTGAATCAATGAATCCTCCTTCATTGACAGTCAAGGAAGATATAGCTTCCTGGCCTTGTGTTTTATGTATACTTCAGTGCATCTTTGCTTTTCTCCAATTCAGCTGAAAGATTGTGCTAGTCCTCAGCCAATGAGATTTGAAAACCATTTACATTGGAATAAGCCTAAATATGTACTTTTACAGTATGACATTTGCTGATGTGGACCTACGTCCTGATTGATTCCCCACAGATCTTACACATCTGCAAGCAGTCACAAACTTAGGATGGGAGTACGATCCCTTACCCTCCACCCTCGAGTCATTTTCATCATTGGAAACACTATTATTCTTCCATTGCAGGACTTAATGTTTAATCTGTTGTTCTTTTACCTCGCCATTAAGTTGCCCCACGGCAGTGCTATTCGACTGTCTCTTTCCCAATTTAGCATTGTGAGACAGAGGTTTGTTTGATGTTTTGGAGAAAAACATATTAAATAAAAAAAAAACACACAAAACAATTAAAAATAAAAGCAAATAAAACATCCCAACAGTAAAGCTCACAGGAGGTCAGGATCACATCATACACAGAACAGCATAAGATGAGGTAAGTGGTGTTGCTGCCATAACCATTAATAGATTATTTATCATCAAATATACCCTCTTAGAATTCTTAACAGAATACAAATTTTGCTTTCCAGAAAAATGTGCTGTCAAAGTCACTGTATCATACTACCTCCTGTAGTTGATGATTTATAAACAAAAAAAATCCCTTATTTTTCCATATGCATACATTCATGGTTCTCAGAATACATGAAGGGCTGTTCTATTTGCCAAAGTGTACATCATCCCTGAGCACTCATTGTTGAGATGTTAATGAAATAGTACATTTGAGTAGGGCAATTTGCTATTTGCATTATTGGCTTGTTTCAAGATGGATGACAGTCCCAGGTAGGAAGCTGGTGGTCCATTAGGAAGATGGTGGTCCATGTAATTGTTGAGTGCAACATCCCTTTGTATTGCATCTCAGCTGCTGTCATGCTGACAGTTGCTCCTCTACACTCCTCAATGCCCACATCAGTCCAGATTAGTATCTGTGTGTTGAAAGAACAAGCTGGATGTCTGTCCAAACGCCTAACTACAATTTAATGGTAGGCATGAGATTGGCCTGACTTCTCATGGTCGACCGGTTTTTGTCATTGCCATCATTGAGTATCTCCTCACTAATCCTCTCTCTACTCTGTATCATGTCTGATGTTTGTACAGAGAGACATCCTTGAGGTTTTACAATGTACAGTCGTTTATTCAGGGCCATGCAGGGGTAGCCAAAACAAGCCAACGCTCAAATGCTCATACTGGCCCTCTCAACTTGTCTTCTCACACAACTCTCCATTTCCATGTATCCATTTTCTCTCTCTCTCTCTCTCTCTCTCTCTCTCTCTCTCTCTCTCTCTCTCTCTCTCTCCCCTTTGCTCTTTTCTCTTTTCTCCCTCTCTGATTATTCCTTTCTTTCTACCTTTACCCTTTCTACCTCTATCCCTCACTTACTCTCGCTTGAAGGCTCAGCATGCTTGCTGCAATAAACCTGGGGAGCTGGGAAAGCAAAAGAGACCCCTAGAGCGTACCTTTGTTTTCAAAACTGCCCTCCAAGCGCTCCAGTCTACTGTGGAAATGAAGTGGAATAAACAGTCTGTCAGGCCCAGAGACTTTGTGATGCTGGAAATCTAACATAGTTGAGACCCAATGAAAGTTGAGCACAAAGCACAGTGCTCTACATTATTTCACTTACTTTCAATTCGGTAGCAGTGACATCTAAAACAAATAATTAGGGTTTCTTCAATTATATTAGTCCATACTGCCAGATTTATGGACAAAAAACATATCTTTTTTTTTTTTTAAAGTTTGATTTATTGAAGAAAATAAAGAGGGAGGGGAGGAGGGGGACGGAGAGGGATACGAGTTACAGTAAGTAGATGGATGAAATAAGCAATACAATAACAATTCCATGTAAAGTAAGCATAACAAGCATGAGGAATTATGAACATATCATGTGAGTACAAATGAAAAGTAAAATACATTATATTGAGACTTACTAATTATAGCAATCGGGTAATAAGAAAAATAGGTAATAAGAAAATCATGGGGGTTTGCGTACTTCAACTGTGCTAGAACCTTGAGAGGGATGTGCAGGAGCAGAGGAAGAAAGATATGTTACCAAAGGAAGTGTGGAAAAGTAAATTTTGCCATGTTCTGTGTCCCTACGTGTTCCCCATCTTATGTTATGTGTGCATGATTAAGATGCATATGTATTCCCCATGTTCGATTAAAGACGCAATTATAGTTGTGTCCATCTCTAGTATGCCAGTTTCCAGTTCTCGTGAATACTATGAATATCAGGCCTATGTAAAGTTACGTTGCCACGTTTCTCAGTGTGCACGTTATTCCATTGTAAAGTCCCCGTTTCTAGGCCTCAAAAGGGCCCGGACACCAGATTCAGCTCCTGTCTCCTGAGCCCTCGCTGAGGAGCGATACAGCCCCCACCTGTGTTCCTGACCCTTCACTTACTTCCTGCCTCACAGTGCCCGGCCCAGCCTGGCTCTGCCTACGAGTCTGCCAAGAGTATGTTATGATTCTAGTTATCAGTCCAGCCCTCCTTCTCTGCATTCCTAAGCTACTGAATCGCATCAATAGTTTCCGTCATCGTCTAGCCTTTACGTCTCCACATAAGAGAAATACTGTATTAATGGTCATTTAATATTCTTCATCCCGCACTACATGTAGAATAATGCATGCACCAGTCTTAGAGTCTGTTAGCCTTTACCCCGATAGCTTTTGGATTCTATCAACATGTTCTCTAAACATCAGATACTAGATAGTGTTAGGTCCATGTCGCCCTGACTCTCCAGACTTCAGTCTCTGCTCCTAGCACAGAGTTCATAGCCCCCAGCTTCTCCTAGTAACACGTCATTGTCAGCTTGCGCGCACCACTAGGTTAGAGGTCCCGGCTCCTTAGGTAGCCCCTTCCATGTTTCCGCCCCATTTATGACATATTCTGTTACGTTTACATCACATGTCTATGTATACGCCTCCTGTTACACCTACTTTCACCCTTATCTTTCGCGACTGCTATTGACCACACCCACTGCTCCGCCTATTGTATGTATTGTAATGCAATTGTTTTAGTATATATACTTGTGCACTGTTATTAAAAGTTACGCCAACGCCAGTCCAATCCTGTCCCAGGCAGCGCTGCCATCCCATTCTTGTGCAGGTTGTCCTGTTCCTGTCCTTTATGCTGTATTAAACCTGCAAACTCCTACTACCTCGAATCTTGACTCTTATTTATTGAGCTATCTGTTATTACTATGTCCAGTCAAACCTAGATCCGGTATTATTTATATATATACCACATAATGGCGCCCGAATAGGGACTTGCCCTTTCCCCACGCGCCGGTGAAGCCACGCAAGCCCCCTGATCCTCTGCAGCCGTGACGGAACCATACCGTGCACGTGCAGATATTTCTGCTTCAAGTATCCCTCAGGCCCACGGAGGAGACGGAGGTTGCGGTCCAGCATCCAGACGAGGCGGTGGAGGAACGCGGCGAGTCCCGACCAGAGCCCAAGCCGAGAGTCCAAGGTCCGAGGTATCTGGAGGCCCACCCGTAACAGAAGTCCGAAGTGTGTCCGTCCGGCGTCGAAGCAGTCCAGTCCGAGGCCTTCCGTTCTTGCTGCCCGGTGAGTACCGTTGCTGGGGTAGTATCTAGACAGGGTCAATCTAATTGTCTCTGGTCCGAGGGGTTTGGTGGTACACAGATCCCAAAACGAAGTGTCCACTTCGGTGGATGCGGGTCCTGACGTGTCTCTTTATGAGACCGGTAAGTTTCGTACTGTTTCAGCAGTGCATCTAGTTCCTGTTCTAGTCAGTTCTGTTCCCGAGAAAATCCATGTATTCTGTTTTCCGTATTCCAGGTAGTATTCTGTTCGAACTGTTATTTTAAATGTTCTTCATGTATTTTAATGTCGTGGTATGAAAGTGGTGTAATTATCGTGTTCATTGTGTATTATATTGTGTCTAGATTACAGTTCCGTCATGCCGTTGTTCTCGAAACTACGTCAGTTAAAAACCAGAAAAGGTCTGTTAGAAGCAGCAGTTCCTGTCCCGCCTAGGGACAGTCCAGGTCATTTTATGTATCAGAAGCATGGCATAAGTGCCATATTATATCTAGGTTTATGGGTAGAGTATACCAAACAGTTAGAAGAAAAGTATAGATGGCCCGTATCAGGTACGTGGGATGCCGAGTGCATCATGCGAATAGAAGAAGCATTATGGAAAAAGAAAGCCAGACAGTCACAGAAAGACGCCATCGAGTTATGGCGCAAAGAATCTCATAAAAGAACCGAAAAAGAAATCAGAAAGTCAGAATTAAGTAAAGAATCCCTAGAACGAGCCCAAGAAAGGGAATTAATCGAGATAGGTGAACGAGTCAAAACCGAACAGTCCGACAGACAGAGGAATGCCCGCATTAAGGGTATGTATCCTCTTCTTGCCGAGGGCTTGCCAAAAGCAACCCCGGAGGCATCCAGTAATTTTCCGCCACCATTAGTTCCGACCAAGCTACGTCACAAACCGACCGCAGCCGATATTTTCATCTCGTCCTATTTGGACGACACAGTCCCAGAATATGCAAATCCTGTTCCGCCAGTCCCTGTAAATCATGTAATTCCTGCTCCTCCAGTCACCGGAGTACCTGCTACGGTACCCCCGGTCCAGCCTACATTGCAATTTCCCGCCGCGCCAGTACGAAGAGTATCAGTCGACGATTCTAGTTTAGGGGCCGCAGGAGGAGGTCCTCCTGGTACCCCGCCACCACACCAACGTGTAACGTTAGTCGAGTTACATGAACGTGCGTTACAGCGTACGCCCAAATATAAGTCCGTTGCAGATATCCGACGAGCTCTTACTGAATGCCGCTATGATCCAGTCACAGGTGATGATAGTACGGTTATATATTCCATCCGTGTAAGACGGGTGACCGGGTATTTGGACACCCTACCGAATATGAAAGAAGATCTAGACAGAATTTATCGTTTCATCCGTACAGGGAACGATCCAGAAAGTATTGGCGAAGCCATGTCTCAGAGGAAAGCTGAGATCCAGCTCATGATATTAAAGTTTCTGATTAATTGTTTAATAAGGGAACAAGATTATCCGACCAAAGATCCGGCCGAAATGAGAACACTAACAAGGTGGAGTGATAATATAGCCGAGGGTAAGCACAGAACTATCAGTAGTATAGAGAGTATGTACAAGAAAATTCGTAAGGAAATAATAAGGTTACACGAACAACGTAAAGCAGCACAAGTAAGCAAGAAAGAGAATGACTCTCCTACGGAAGAGGTAGAGGACGAGAATCCCGCCAGAATAGCGTATGTAGGTAAATCTAGATTTCCAGATCGCCATTCACGCCTAGAACACAAGTCAGTTTTTCATCTTCCAGCACCAGAACAAGGTTCTCTAGAACAAGTATTTCAAGCTACCGATCACATTTTGAAATCACGAATCGGTTATAGTGAGTTAAGTACTATGCATGAACAAGAACTAGCCCGATCAGCAGTCCGATGGATTACTGATTCTACCACTTTTCCAGACGAAATAGTGGCACAAATGTTTCTGAAACTGCCCCCAGCCGAGCAACGACTGGTGGGTATGTATATGATCCAGCACCTCATTACTCTGTATGAGGGTCAACATTCTGATCCAGGTCCGTTACACGATGTCCTGAACGAGTTACTCCAGTATAGATGGAAAGGTCTAGGTACCGATTTAATTAGTGTCATTCTAGAACGGCGCCACAAATATAGAAAGTTTTTGAACCCGCATTTTGTTCATGTCTCACCCCCAGAAAGTAAACCCTCTTACATAGACAGACAGAATCCGTTACGAGAAGTACACCCAGTCAGGACAGCAGATGGTGAAATGCAAAGAGTATTTGTTTACACCCCGATTACAAAGATGGAACTCTTAGAAATGAAGAAATTAATTCCCTGTCATGACAAAGATCCAGCAGGGTTCCACCGAGAATTAAAAGACATGCTCCGTATGGGAGAATACACGTATCCAGATATTATTAAAATGTTAAAAGTCCTGTTGCCCGCAGGGGTATATGAAAAACTCAAGGAAAAAGAATGGGAGGTGGGAGAGAAAAAGATCGATTGGGCAGTTCTAGAAGCTGAAGATAAGATACGAGTACCAGGTACCGGTCTTGGAGAGAAATGTAAAGAATTACCTGAATTGTTAATACAAGTTTTGCCCAGGTTATTAGCCACTAAAAAGGAAGACTGGGATGCAATCTCAGCCTGTAAACAGAAACAAGATGAAGACACTAGTGATTTTTATTCTAGATTCGAGAAATGCTTTATTATAAACAGTGGCTTGAAGACGAGTAGCGAGTCATACCCTCATCTTTTTGTTACTAAATTAGTCGAGAATTCAAGTCCACAAGTTAAGAATCGAGTTTTGAAAGTCGAAAGTACATGGCAAGCTAGTACCCCGTCCCAGATGTTACAGATGCTCCAGTATCACCAGAATAGAATCAGAGAAGAGCAAGAACACGAGAGAAGACGTATGAAAGACACGAAAATGAAAGTACTAGTTGCACAATCTGTTCCACAAGACAGTCAGAAGAGGGGTCCGAATCAAGCCAGTCATCCTGCAGCTCCCGTTAAAGGGACATGCAATTATTGTAAACAGCCAGGTCATTTCATAAACGAGTGTGCAGTTCTGAAACACAATATAGCTACTGGTAAGACTAAAGAAAGGCCACGTCCGCCGAGACAAGAACAAGTTTCACAGACTTCTCAGCCACAGAATGCACAACAGCCAGTTCCAGCATCGCAGCCTATTGCTGCAACACAGCATGTTACACAGCAGATGTACCAGTATGCACAGACAGAGTATCCAGAGTATCAACAGTACTCATGAAACAGCCTAGAGAGGGAGGTAGGCTTGCCTCTCATCGAGATTCCTGTAGATCAAGAAGGTCCCTATGTTCATAGTCAAGTACTAGGGAAAGACAGAAAGTTTCTGATTGATACAGGGGCAAGTAGGACCACCATCAGTCACGCCGAAGTTCCAGGGGCTCCGCTCTCAGGCTCTAGAAATGTTTCCCTTGGATTTTCAGGAAAGCCTATTGTAAACGAGATATCTAAGCCAGTTACTCTAGAAGTAGGTCCATTGTCCCGCACTACTGATCTGTTACTTACGAAGTCGTGTCCAGAAAATCTGTTAGGTATTAAAACACTGAAAGAATTAGGTGCAGTCATATGTTGTTCCCCCGAGGGAATACGCTTGTTTCTACGTGACTTCAAGGGTCACTATGTATTACGAGATTTTGATCCAAGATTGTCTAATGTTCCGCAGCATCTATGGGCACAAGGTCCAACTGATGTAGGTTTTATGCAAATCACACCCCATCGTGTGACTCTCAAACCAGGTGTAGTGTTACCACGAATCAGACAGTACAGATTGCCACCTGAGGCTGTAGCAGCCTTATCCAAAATTATTGACGAGCTCATGGCTCAAGGAGTAGTTGTAGAAACTGACTCCAATGTATGTAATTCTCAGATCATTCCAGTCATGAAACGTACTGATCCAAATGCACCGCCAGTATATCGATTAGTGATTGACCTTCGAGAACTCAATAAATGTATTATTCCCCAGTACCCAGTTGTCCCAGATATCTCTTCCCTATTGACAGCCATTGATTCCGAAGCTTCATTTTTTACAGTCATAGACCTTAAAAATGCGTTTTTCAGTGTCCCCATTCATCCAGACAGCCAGTTTCTTTTCGGATTTTGTTTAAATGGAAGGAGCTATATGTTCACACGAGCTCCTCAAGGTTTCACAGAAAGTCCTAGCATTTACAGTCAAGCACTTAAGAGACAACTAGACAATATTCACATGCCAACTGACACTGCCCTGCTCCAGTATGTCGATGATCTACTGATCACAGCCCGTTCTGAACGTGCTTGCGAGCGAGCATCACTTACAGTCTTGTATTTTCTCGCCGAGATGGGGCACAAGGTGTCCCCTTCTAAGCTTCAGTTCTGTGTCCAGCAAGTGATCTACTTAGGCCACTTACTGTCCAAGTGGGGTAGGCAGTTGACACCAGACCGTATCCAGTTAATAGCGAGTCTTCCTCAACCCAAGACACAGAAGGAGGTACGTGCTTTTATCGGCCTTACTTCTTATTGCAGACAATGGATTCCTCAGTATGCATTTCTAGCTAAACCACTGATACAGTTAACGACACAGGAGGCAGCCGTATCGACTGTCCTCCCTTGGACATCTGAACATACACTTAGTTTCAATGAGTTGAAGAAAGCTTTATGCCAAGCTCCCGTTCTAGCTACACCGAACTACAGTAAGCCTTTTACACTTTTTGTTACAGAACGTGATGGTACAGCATTATCTGTTCTCACACAAGATCAAGCAGGACAATACAAGCCCTGTGCTTATTTTTCGAGCACATTAGATCCAGTAGCCCAGGCTCTGCCTGCGTGCCTTAAGTCAGTTGCAGCCACAGCACTAGCTATCAGACAAAGTGATTCCATAGTATTAGGACATTCCTTGACAGTACAAGTTCCACACTCCGTGGAAGTTCTTTTAAACCGAACACAGACCCAGCACTTGACAATTGCACGTTTAACAGGTTATGAACTGACACTGTTCCAGCCACACATAGAAATCAGACGCTGCAACGTTCTAAATCCTGCTACACTGTTACCATCAGTTACTTCGAATCCTGCCACACACGACTGTGTGGAAGTAGTTAACACTATGACTAAGCCAAGACAAGATCTGACAGATATTCCATTACCAGATCCCGACCTGACACTTTATGTGGATGGTTCATGTATGAGAACAAGTACAGGAGAACTAGTAGCCGCGTATGCAGTGACTACTGACACTGAAGTTATAGAAACACACCGTATTGACACCCTGTCTGCTCAAGCAGCAGAGCTAGTTGCTCTGACACAAGCCTGCATACACGCCAAGAACCTGAAAGTTAATATTTACACAGATTCACGCTACGCATTCGGAGTTGTACACGACTTCGGAGTGCTCTGGCAGGAGAGAGGTTTCATGACTTCTCATGGAACCAAGATTCAGCATGGTCTCCTTATTCAAGCTCTGTTAGATGCCATACATTTACCAACATCTATTGCTATCATGAAATGCAAAGCACACACGAAAGTTACAGACATTGTTTCCCAAGGTAATGATCTAGCAGATCGCACAGCCAAGCTTACAGCACAGACTTCAGCCATGTCAGTTAATCCGACACAGACACATACTCCAGATCTGACTACCTGTATGACAGTTAAGGACCCTACTCAAGATGTCATAGATATCCAGTTACATGCTACTCCCGAAGAAATCAAGAAATGGTCCGAACAAGGAGGGGTCCAGACAGATCAGGGATGGGTAACGAAGGGTAGAGCCACATGGTTTCTCCCCGACTCCATGGTTCAAGTCATTATCAATACCGCACATAGTCCAGCACATTTAGGAGAAAAAGCTATGTTAGACAGTATCCAGAACATTTGGTTCAACAAGCATTTACGAGCTGCAGCCAAGCAGAAAGTCCGCACCTGTATGATATGTTGTCAGTTTAATCCAGGTAAAAGTGTCCCGGTGGAACAAGGTGGATTCCAGCCCCCTGACCACCCTTTTGAAGTCCTCCAGATGGATTATATTCAGATGGAGCGATGTCGAGGTTTCAAGTATGTCCTTGTAGTTGTATGCGCTTTGTCCAGGTGGACAGAAGCATATCCAGTCCCAGATTACACAGCCACGACCACTGCCAAGCAGTTGGTACGTGAGTTCTTCCCCCGCTACGGACTCCCTAGGGTCGTATATTCTGATAACGGCCAGCCATTCTCATCTGAATTGATGAAACACGTTTCCCTGTTGTTAGGGTACCAGTGGAAGTTCCATTGTGTACGCCATCCTGAAGCAGCCGGTCTCGTAGAGAGACATAACCAGACCCTGAAAATCCGCATTGCCAAAGTATGTCGAGAAAAAGGTGTAGACTGGTTAGTAGCTCTGCCAGTCGCTCTGTTTTATATGCGCATGGTCGCACATTCCAGATCAGGTCTGTCCCCGTATGAGGTCGTATTCGGCCACCCCCCTAATATGTGGGGTACACCTAGACCCCGAAGTATTACAGATGTTTCAAGTAATATGCTGACAGATTACCTAGCTTCCTTGATGTCTGCCCTACACTCTTGTCGTTCACAGGTTGCTGCCGCATTTCCAGACAATACCGAGGTGGCACCGCATGACATCGTTCCTGGAAGTTTGGTCCTTGTGAGGAACTTTGATCGTTCAAGTCCGCTGGAGCCTCGCTGGAAGGAGCCAAAACAGGTCCTCCTGGCCACCCGTACTGCCGTCAAGCTGGAAGGCAGGAAGGGCTGGGTCCACTTGTCTCATGTGAAAAAGTTTTATGGATTAAAGACTGTTTCCAAGAACGTTTCCGAGGATTTCAAAGATTGCCAAAGTACTATTCTTAAGGACTGTCCCGCAAAAGACTATGATACAAATCCCTCCCTGTTAGAGAAAACTCCGCAACAGGAGTATAAGCTAAAATTAAGGTCTAGTAAAATAAGTCAGCCAGTTTGATTGTCTAAGTCCTCCCCTAGGTGAAACGGTTAGACCGGTTTCTGACATGTATAAAATAGACCCCCAGAGTGAGAGAGTTAGTCAAAACTCAATCCGATGTATCGTTTTTCTAAGTTTCATATTGTTTTTCAGCCTCATGTTTACCTGCACAAGTTATGCATTTTATTTGTGTTTTCCAGTTTCTCATGTAAATAAGTCTTCTATTGCTACAGTAGAGCACACGTTTAGTGATCTGCCTCCTCATGAACTATCTTATCGTCTTGCTATGCGTAACAATTCCTTTATCCGCATGTTACATTATTCACACCAGACCAGCAATGCCACTAATTGTTGGGTGTGTGGTCGACTCCCCCCTTTCCAGACACCGAAGGGAGTTCTGCCACTGTTTCCTTATCCATTTTCACATAACGGTTCATGTGGAGCATGGTCCACGTTAACGTCATCCTCAAATGATATGTTCTTTCTGAACAGTACATGTTTTCCAGACAAGCAAGGTCTTCCCCACAGAACAGGGTTAGATCTAGAAAATGAAGTTTATAATTTGGGTACTTATTCTTCGAATTTCATGGTCCTGAATGTTCAGTCTGATACTACTCCAGACTTACCTGCTATGTCAGTATTACCAGTCAAAGGTGAATTATGTGTCAGAAAGAATGGTTCCGTACATGTAGGACATAGTGATTGTACTACTGTTGTCAAGTATAGTGACAGTGGGAAATCTATTTTCAAAGCTTCACGTCATTCTTATTTTGTTTGTGGTCAGACCGCATATGTTCGTCTGCCCCTTGATTGGGATGGTACCTGTTACATTGCCTTCCTACTGCCACCAGTTTTTCTAGCCCCACCTGACTACCATAGGAATTCCCACTTAGTACATACTAGACACAAGAGAGACCTCCCGATTGTCGATTATACTGAAACTGCTCTAGAACAATACATAGATATCAATAAAGGTGTATTTCCCTATTTAGGTACTGTTGTGAATAGTAAACTGATACGTAGATTAACCAGAACACTCGAGGCAGTAGTGATTGAGACTACCTCTGCTCTAGGTAATTTGACCGAAGAGCAATCCTTTATGAGAATTGTCGTGCTCCAGAATCGTCTCGTCCTTGACGTCATACTGGCCGATAGGGGCGGGGCATGTAGAGTCATCGGATCTAGTTGCTGCATTTTCATTCCTAATAACGCGCCGTCTGTTTATTCAGCTATAACCAGACTCCATAAAATTGCCCATATGTTACACCAAGATCCAGGCACCTGGACATGGTCCGGTTGGTTCTGGAATATAATTTCCGCCTGGGGATGGAAAGTGTTGTCCTTTCTAGGTATTGCAGTAGCGATCATATTCAGTTGCTGCTTCTGTATACAATGTGGCCCTGCGATTTGTGGCATTTGTGCTACCTCTTGTATTCCTAGTCCCAAGTCCCGTTCTAAATCCCGTTCCAAGAAAATTCGAGACGAGCAAATGATACTGTATGAAATGATAGATGGTATCATGAATATTGATGTTTCCTGATGGAAACGTAGTGACAAGGAGGGAATGTGGAAAAGTAAATTTTGCCATGTTCTGTGTCCCTACGTGTTCCCCATCTTATGTTATGTGTGCATGATTAAGATGCATATGTATTCCCCATGTTCGATTAAAGACGCAATTATAGTTGTGTCCATCTCTAGTATGCCAGTTTCCAGTTCTCGTGAATACTATGAATATCAGGCCTATGTAAAGTTACGTTGCCACGTTTCTCAGTGTGCACGTTATTCCATTGTAAAGTCCCCGTTTCTAGGCCTCAAAAGGGCCCGGACACCAGATTCAGCTCCTGTCTCCTGAGCCCTCGCTGAGGAGCGATACAGCCCCCACCTGTGTTCCTGACCCTTCACTTACTTCCTGCCTCACAGTGCCCGGCCCAGCCTGGCTCTGCCTACGAGTCTGCCAAGAGTATGTTATGATTCTAGTTATCAGTCCAGCCCTCCTTCTCTGCATTCCTAAGCTACTGAATCGCATCAATAGTTTCCGTCATCGTCTAGCCTTTACGTCTCCACATAAGAGAAATACTGTATTAATGGTCATTTAATATTCTTCATCACGCACTACATGTAGAATAATGCATGCACCAGTCTTAGAGTCTGTTAGCCTTTACCCCGATAGCTTTTGGATTCTATCAACATGTTCTCTAAACATCAGATACTAGATAGTGTTAGGTCCATGTCGCCCTGACTCTCCAGACTTCAGTCTCTGCTCCTAGCACAGAGTTCATAGCCCCCAGCTTCTCCTAGTAACAAGTCATTGTCAGCTTGCGCGCACCACTAGGTTAGAGGTCCCGGCTCCTTAGGTAGCCCCCTCCATGTTTCCGCCCCATTTATGACATATTCTGTTACGTTTACATCACATGTCTATGTATACGCCTCCTGTTACACCTACTTTCACCCTTATCTTTCGCGACTGCTATTGACCACACCCACTGCTCCGCCTATTGTATGTATTGTAATGCAATTGTTTTAGTATATATACTTGTGCACTGTTATTAAAAGTTACGCCAACGCCAGTCCAATCCTGTCCCAGGCAGCGCTGCCATCCCATTCTTGTGCAGGTTGTCCTGTTCCTGTCCTTTATGCTGTATTAAACCTGCAAACTCCTACTACCTCGAATCTTGACTCTTATTTATTGAGCTATCTGTTATTACTATGTCCAGTCAAACCTAGATCCGGTATTATTTATATATATACCACAGAAGCCAAATCAGGTCACGTTTAATGGCTAGGGAGATGGGAGACACATAATTGGTATCTAGACGGTGATGAAAACAGATCGCATTCCACCAAGATTGGTAGGAAATACTTGCAGCTTGTTTCCAGTTTGAAGTGATGGTATGAAAAGCTATAGCTATGAAAAGGTCGAGTAAAAGGTAGCGGTTGGGAGAATGAGGGAGCTCCGGAGAAAGGGAGCCTAGAAAAGCTTATAAACAACAAAGGTACCAGAGGGTCTCAAAAAGGTGTGCCCAAAAGAAATAGAGAGCCAACCAAGAGTTGGCTCTCTATTTCTTTTGGGCACACCTTTTTGAGACCCTCTGGTACCTTTGTTGTTTATAGGCTTTCTTGGGGATTGTATCCAGAGCGTGGTCTGTAAACTTCCCCTAGGTCCCCCCCTACCGTAGTGTTTTTGTTGTAGCCTAGAAAAGCTTGCAAAGGGGAAAAGGGGACCTGCAACCGGATTTTTTTTTGTATTTGCTTCCAAACTAGCTGCCAGAACTGGGAAGTAGAAGGGCAATGAAACAGCATATGTGTGAGATCAGCAGAGGGGCAAGGACAGGACCAGCAGGTAGAGGGAGTATCTGGTGAAAAACGGGATAAAGCAAGTGGAGTGAATAAAGTTCTGTTATAAATGAAATATAAATTTTGGGTAGTATTAGCAGCTCTAGAGGTCTTATGAAGTTTAGCCCATATTTTATTCCAAAAAAGTACAGGCCAACTCTAAGAAAAATCTGATTCCCATGCAGTCTCAATGCGAGATTTCAGTCTATCTTTGGTAAAACTGAAAGAATTATACAGAGCAGATGCAGAATGAGAAGCCTCCAATAATAGGGAAGTGGATCTACGTTCTAGAGGAACATCGTTGGAAGGCAATAGGGAGCGAAGATAGGAGATCAGTACTGGATAAAGGGCAGTGTATTGTGACCGAGCAGAAGCGGGTAGTGAGAAAAGGGATTGAAGTTCCTTGAAGGAGAGAGGAGTATCCTGAGAAATTAGTCGAGAAATCCAAGATATTCCTCGAGAATTTCAAGTTTTCCAAAAAATGGTGCGATTACGGATTTTGAGAAGAGAATTGTTCCAGATCGGTTGTTCGTGGATGGAAAGGAGGGAGGGATAAGATGAAGACAGATAGGGTAAAAGGAGAGTACGAGAATGCGAGATAACAGGCGTGCGAAGGCGAGTTAAGGAAGATGTAAAGGACAAGAATTCGCGAAAGGTAAATGGAAAAATAAAGGAGGATTCCATACTCAGCCAGACAGGAGGATAATGAGGATGATTAGAAGAAAACCAGCGGATTGATTGTTTCAAAGAAAAGGCTCGATGATACTCTTTAAAATCAGGAAAACGAACTCCAGAATGAGCTTTGTCCTTTCGCAAGGAGGCAAGAGCTATTCGAGGGCGTTTACCGTTCCATAGAAATTTCAGTAATAAAGAATCAATCCTTTTGAAGAAAGAAATTGGAATGTGCAGAGGGAGCATGGAAATAGTATAAAGAAGCAGGGGGGATAACATCATCTTTATGGAGTTGAGCCGGCCCCACCAGGACAGAAAGAGCGGATGCTAGCGAGTAATAGCCGTGTCCATTTTCTTGTAAATATAATCGAAGTTTAGTTTAAGAGTATCAGATAAAAGAGGGGCAAACCAAACCCCTAGGTATTTGATTTTAGATGGTTGCCATGAGAAACCTGTTTGAGAAAAAAGATGCTTCTGGCAAAGAGGATTCAAAGGCAAGATTTCACATTTGTCGGTGTTTAAGCGGTAACCAGAAACTGCAGGGAAGGAAGAGACCTGCTGAAGAAAGGAGGGAATAGAGGTAATAGGATCGGAGCAATAAAAAAGAATGTCATCAGCGTAAACCGAGAGTTTGACTTGATGGGAACCAAATTGAGATGCTGTTATCTAGACGGATTTTAGTAAGGAAGGGTTCCAGGGCTAAAACAAAAAGCAAGGGGGATAAGGGGCAACCCTGTTGAACCCCCTATGTAAAGAGAAATAGTCCGAGGACATCCCGTTAACAAAAATAGAGGCTTGAGCGTCAGAATAAAGTAAAGAAACAATAGAAATGAATTTGGAAGGGATGCCGATCCAACGTAAAGCCTGAAACATAAAATCCCATCCAATCCTATCAAAGGCTTTCTCCGCATCTAAAGAGATAGCTGCGAAAGGAAGAGCCAGAGAGGAAGCCTTGTTAAGTATGTTAAGGAAGACTCGAGAATTATCGGAGGAGAGACGTCCCTTGACAAAACCTGATTGTTCAGGGCCAATTAGATCTGGTAAGAGGGGATCCATGCGTAATGCTAGTATCTTTGCTAGAATCTTATAATCAGTGTTGACCAAAGATATTGGTCTGTAATTTTAACATAAGGAGTGATCCTTATCCTCCTTGGGAATCAAGCAAATTAAAGCCTCTTGAAAAGAACCGCTAGAGGAACCCGCTCCAAGGAAAGTTTGAAATAAGAGTAAAAGTTTAGGAAGAAGAAGAGAAGCAAAGTGGCTGTAGAATTCAATAGTAAATCCGTCAGGACCTGGAGACTTACCGTGGCGAAGTTTAGAAACAGCATGGGAGATTTCAGAGAGTGAAATGTCCTGTTCCAGGGAGTGAAAATCAACATGGGAAACCGGAGGAGATGGAAGAGAATGAAAGTAAGAGAGGAGATCATCAGGTTTCGGAACCTGTTCAGGAGTATAAAGATTATAGTAAAATTTGACAAACTCGGTGAGGATGTCTTTATCTTTAAATGTGGATTCTCCAGAAGAAGTCTTAATAGATTGAATCTTTGTGCGTTCCTTTTGAATTTTTTAATAATTGGCCAGAAGTTTCCCCATTTTATTCTTAACTCCATAATATCTAGAGTTACATTTTAGCAGGATATTAGAGGCAGCGTCGGTTGTAAATTTATTAAATGAGATTTTCGCTTCAATAAGTGATTTAAGGGAAGATTCAGATTTAGAAGCATAATAGGCAAGTTCTAAAGCTTTAATATCAGCCAAGATTTTCTCTGATTTGGCCTCTCAAAGCTTCTTCCGCTGAGCCACAAAATTGATAATAAAACCCCTAGAGGCTGCTTTAAAGGAATCCCAAACCATAACAAAAGGGGAATCAAGGGTGTGGTTTAATAGAAAAAATTCCTTGGCAAAGGCGTTAAATTCGGTACAAAAAGTGGGTTCCAAAAGCAGGGCATTATTGAATCGCCATCGGCCAGAGTGGGGAGAGAATGGGAGTAGGTCAAGATCTACAAAAACTAGAGCATGGTCGGAGAGCAGGATGGAGCCAATTTCAGAGCGAATAGCGTGTTGGGACAGGGATTTACTAAGAAAGATATGGTCAATGCGGGATTGGGATTGGTGAGGAGGGGAGAAAAAACTGTATTCTCTAATATCTGGATTACACAGTCTCCAAATATCTACTAAAGCATTGTTTTGAAACGAATTTACAAATTGAGTGTGCATCCTAGAGGTAACAAAGTTGACTTTTGAATGGCGGTCAAGGAAGGGATCAACAACCTGATTGCAGTCTCCTCCGAGAAGTATGTAATCCCCAGATAGGGAGGAAAGCTTGGTAGAGATAAAGGGCCAAAAGGACCTGTCAATCCCAGTAGGGGCATACACATTAAAAAGGGTGAGAGGAATATTATCTATGAGTAATTTAACAATAACCCAACGGCCATCAACATCACATTCATGAGTAATTGAGGAAATGTTTAACTTTTTATGCAACAAAATTACAACACCATTCTTTCTGGTTGCCGTAGGAGAGCAAAGAACGTGACCCACCCAACAACGCTTGAGCTTTAGAGCCTCCACCTCAGTGAGATGAGTCTCCTGAAGGAGGGCGACATCAGTCTTAAGTCTTGCTAAGTGTGAAAGAACCCTTTGTCTTTTAATGGGATTATTTAATCCCTTAACGTTCCATGTCGTTACACGGAATGGAACAATTTTGAAAAACAACTAACAGCAACATGCTTATTAATGCATAGGAAATAAACTGAGAAAATTGAGAACAAAAAACATATCTAATACGAGAACATGATAGCAGAACAACTGTATACATCACCAAGAGTAACTGTGGGTCTAAATGTACTGTCTACTATATCGTGTCTCATGCTCAACTCTCAAAACAAGGAAGACAGAACTGAAATAACTAAAGTACCACAGGATAACACCACGTTCGTGAAAGTACCCATCAGTTATCGGTCTGTTCCGCCCTTTACATCATTTGGGCCTCCTCACACCGAGGAAAACAATCCTGCAACCACTTTAGATTTGTAAATTAGATGCCTCAGTGTGTTTGGAGGTATGTGGCTGATACTCATAAGACTAATAACTGAATAAAGCAGTGCGTGCAAAACTAAAAAAGTGTGATGTGATAAAAAGAATAAAATTGGAGAACTAGGAGAGGGAAAACTTTATTCAGTATCTCCTATGTTTCCAAAGTTAAAAGCCAGTGCAGGAATATAGTAGGTGATAACAAATACCTACTATGGTCTGCATTTGACTGTGTAGACCCACAGTTACTCTTGGTGATGTATATGGTTCTTGCGGGGTATGTGACTGTGCTGGTCTCTAAACTTTCCCTCGGACCCTCCTTCTAACTGTAGCGCTATAAGCAGAACAACTGTGACATTTTCTGGACAAACTTCACCCTGATTGTTCTAAAAATGTAGGAGGGCTGCATTACCTCACATCTGTCCAGAAGTTCTCTTCACATACGCAAAGATAGCGCTGGGGCAGCTGTTAGCACAAGTAGGAACCTTATCCTCATCTTAATTTTGCTCTCTGGTATTGTGGGTGAGAGGAGAAAATTATCGCCCGGCCCCTAGGGAAAGGTAAGGAGCAACGTTGTGTGGTTAACCACCATGCCCTTTGACAACGTGACCGGGTATAAGAGGAAAAAATGCATTGCCTTTGGGAAAGGAAGAGATATTCAATATTTGTCAAGAAGTTGATAATGATAACCACTCTTATAGAAATAGTTAAAACAATATTGTAAAACCTAATTGAACATTTAATTATTTTTTGCTTCTATGTCAGTGTAAAATGTGATTGCATATACCCTGTCAGAAAATATGACACCTCTATTTTAATAATTATTGTTTGTTTTAAGAATCATAAAGCAGTATATTGCTCAACAATCTGATGCAAAAAATGCTTGTAACCCTTTTAAGTATTAGTAACTTGTCGATATACAAAAAATGTGATGTAGTGGTAATAAAATTAGTAGAGGAGAAGTAATAATGAATCACATATTGAGGAGCTAGCAACGAATGTCGTGGAACCCTGTCAGAGAAGAACCACTATATAGAAGTAAGTACATGGTAGACACCTACTTTGCAGGCATACCTTTGGCTGCACCTCATCTATGAGAGAAACTACTTAAAAAAAACAGTGAACATGGATAAAACAGTTAATTAATGCACCCAATTTGATAAATATACATTTCAATGTACTTATTGAATTAAACACAGCAATTATATATAAAGTGTGACATGCCAAATTTGACAAATATACATCACTACATACAAATGAATTTAGATCTCTAAAAATACATCTTTCCATCGAGTACAACGTGGCAATTTACCCTCTAAATATGGTGCTAGAAATTTATCTTCCACCCAAACTTGCCAAAGTACTAGCATTTGCGATATAATAAAGTTCAGTGCTTACCAACCCTGATAATACTAAAGAGCAGGGCTAATATGCATTTTATTCTAAAGGAAACTTCTTATTGCCTTACAGCCCAAATTTACTGGATAGTCTCTGGCCTCACCATACATTTCCAAACAGTAATACATCTTTTACTGGCACCTGCATATACTTTTTCAAATTACCTATTGTTTATCATTGTATTAAGCCATTCAAATAGTTAACACAGGGGTACCCCCATTAGAGAAAAATACACCAGAGTCATGGGAACAATTAAGAAACAAATGTGTGGACTGGATGGCAAAACATAAAGGGTACAGGAGGCCTGACGTGCATGAAATTTTAATGGTACGCAGGGTGGGTTCGGTGGGTCCCGAAACGAAAACTATTAGGGGGGATTGTATTGTTATCAACTTTTCACGGCCAATGACTGTTGGATCCATACTTGCAGTCAAGGAAACTAACAGTCTCTTTTCAACAAATATTTGTGCCTTACCCCTTGGGTTCTTTTATAAACCGCCACTCACACAGTGTCCACTTTTTAGTCCTTCTCATCAGTGGGTAAATCCTTTTTCGGCTATCTCCGACTTAGATGCTCTCGATTGACCCTCACCCAAAATCCACTTTAATAGATTGGCGCGCATGGAAACTAATGAGATTGTTCACAATAGCCCCGGGGTGTCACAGTCCCACACAAATTGATTGTTCGGATTCTACATTGAAGGTCTTGAGCTGGAATGTGGCAGGCTTAGCCTCAAAATTAAACTCAGAGGATTGGGTAAACATGATAAATACATTTGATATCCTCTTGTTCCAAGAAACCTGGGCCACCAAAGATTTATATCTCGAAGGGTATGAATGTTTTAACATTATTCCCCCTAATTCTAAACACGGCAGACCATCTGGGGCCTATCAATATGGGTCAGTATCGCCTCAGATGGTAGAGCCAAATCAATTCCCACTGGGAATATTAATTTTCAAGTCTTAATCTACACACGGGGTGCCTTCATTTGTTTTATACATTTTTATATTAATAATTTTGTAACCACACCTAATTTTAATTTTGTACAACTTTTTAATTTTATCCAGGACCAGGACAATTTACTGGGAAAGTATAAACTGGCGGGGATATGTCTGGGGGGTGACTTCAATGCAAATATAGGAAAGGGATTCAATGGGAGTCACCCCCGTCAACTCCATACAACCCATGTAAGAGAGGATATGAGCTATTAGATCACTTATCAAGTTCCAGCCTTATAAATGTGATGGACATTGCCGCTACAAATATCATTGATAATCCACTCCCTACTTATAGAAGTTTAGGACGAGCCTCTATTATAGACTATGTCTTCATATCCCCCTCACTAAAAGACTATTTACTTGCGGCAGAGGTAAGGCCTTCCACCTTTGGAGACCATAATCCTATTATGGTACTATTAAAGGTGGCACAGAGTCCTAATTTCAGAAGGGAACTGGGAGCGGGCAACGGCAACTTACATCTATCAACTGATAGCTTAAGAGTTAAATGGAGGGGTATGGACTATAGGGAGGTCTTTATGAAGATGGTAAAAACTTATCCTTCTCTATGTGAGACCTGTCTTACCCTGGCAGACCCCAATCCAGAGGCAGTCTTTGCTTTCACTGAATTATGCAAAGGCATTAAAAACCTGATTTCAAGACTAGTGGCCGCACATAAATCTGATCCTAGATGGTTTGATAACACCTGTTCCAGAGCCAATAGGGACTTGAGAGCAGCTCTATCAGCCCACCCTAGATATCCTACCCTTATTCGTACATTGAGGTCTTATTATAAAAGGGAAATAAAATGTAGGCGTGACACGGTCTTGAAGGAATGCTGGAACAATCTGGCTTGCGCTGCCAAAATCAATAATACAAATAACTTTTGGTCTGCCACCAAGTCCTTGAGAGCTTTTGGGAACCCATCCACCCCCCTAGATTGTAATATCACTAGTGAAGCGTGGGTTGCCCATTTCTCAAAAATGTATGCTTCCCCGCCATATTGTGACAACACTCTGGAAAACTTCCCGCATACTCAAATTAAAATGTCTTTAAGTGAGGTTGAGGAGGCAATATCTCAGAGTGCGGGAAATAAAGACCCAGGCCCGGACGGGCTGCCTATTGATCTTATAAAATCAAAGTCAGAGTTCTGGGCCCCTTTGTTATTAAATATTTTTAATAATTTAACTACAACAAAAAACCCTAGTACATGGTCAACTTCTGTAATCATCCCTATTTTAAAAAAATGATCTAGATCAGACCCCAGTTGTTACAGGCCCATTTCATTAATTGATAACACCCTTAAAATATTGGGGAGAGTTTTATTTAACAAGATCAGGGCATGGGCAGAGGATGGAAACATACTGAATAAATGCCAGCTGGGGTTTCAACGCCATTTAGGCACAGTGGAACAGTGTCGGAACCTTAATCTAATAATAGGGAAGTATACCATCGCCCGACACAGTCCATTTTACCTGGCATTTATGGACCTCTCGTCCGCCTTTGATTTTGTCAATAGATCAAGGCTTTGGCAACGCCTCCTGGATTATGGTCTAGATAAAGATTTGGTGTACTTTTTAGCTTACCTGCATAGAGATTTAAAGGCCCGAGTAAGGATTAGCATGGACGGAGCAGTGTCAGGAGACATAGCGGTCGGCAGAGGTGTTAGACAAGGATGCGTTCTCGCCCCACTTTTATTTATTTTATGCATTAACGAACTTCACAATGTCTTGTCTAACCAAACCCCGACGTCTCCATAATTAACTGCACTAAATTGCCCGCCTTACTATATGCAGAAGATGCTATTTTAATGGGTCGTACACCAAATGCCTTGAGAATTTTAGTCAGGGGATTTGCAGATTTTATGTATAGTTTGGATCTCTGTACCAATTTAAAAAAATCTTTTTTAATGTGTTGTGACCCTAAGAAATGTCCTATTAACAGGATCACTTTGGATCAAGATTCCCTGTTATGCACTCGCACTTTTATCTATCTGGGCATACAATTTACGGATAGTGGCTCTTGGACCCCACATTTGGCCTATGGACGGTCTAAGTTCCTAAGAGCTATAAACTCAGTACTAAACCTCCCTAAACCAAAAAGTATAGAGGTGGTACTGTCATTACTTAAAATCTACAGGACACAATGTGTACCGATTTTGCAGAAGGCTCTTGGGTATACCAATTTCATCGTCCATTTTTGTAAGCCATAATGAGCTAAAACTGTCTTATTTGGAGGACTATATCAGGTCCCGCCCTGTCCTGTTTTGGTTAAAGGTTTGGAAAAATCCTGAAGCCTCCTTGACTAGGGAAATTTTGGCCGACTGCCTAAAATGTGACCAGGGCATTAGAATTCCCTGGCTGGCCCAAGTACGGGCGAGTTTGATTGCTGGTAACCTCAAGCATATCTTTGACAGCCCCAACTGATTAGATGGGATTGATGGGAAGAGCATCCGTAAAATTTTATATAAATATTATGGGGGAGCTAGATATGCTCAGGAATCAGCCAAAGTCTCTGTGAAACAGTATATCTCAATGAAAGGTGATGGTGAACCCATTTCGTGTTTACCTGTTAGTTATCTCCTAAAAGATATTACACGCTGGGAGGGCAGTCTTCTTTACCGATTAAGATCAGGATCTATACAATATCTGCTGTGTTTCCTTATAGGCTACCAACCCAATATTGAGAACTTGGCCTGTCCATGTGGGAACTCAGGGAAACAATCCATATTACATTTTCTGTTCTTTTGTTCCTTTTATCAAAAATATAGTATGCAGCTGTTGATACCGTTTTTTAGAGCTAAGGGCATAAAGGATTTTAAAGTAGCTTATAAAACTATTCTCCAGCTTAAAGACGATGACATTATATATCGGGTGTGCACCTTCTTGAAAATGGCTATCCGCTCTTGTTCCTCTATGAACTGATGTTTGCCAGACTAGGTTTTATTATTCGCATTTAGAGGTTTTTGCATTCTTTGTATTTTGCACCATTGCACAGCCACACCTTATTTATTGTTGCTAATTGTAACTTATATGAGCTTTAGTAATCTGCTCTTTTAGCTGTTGCTATGGGAAACTTTGCATTGTGTACCTTATTTTAATGTTACCTCAAATAGGAACTCTGCACTTTTGCACTTCTTGCACTTTACTTGATGCTGTTAATTGTAATCTATACACGTTCTAGTAACCTGCTCCTTTAGCTGCTGCTATGGGAAACTTTGCATTTTGTACCTTTTGCTGCTACCTCAAATGGGAATTTTGCACTTTTGCACTTCACTTGATGCTGCTATATAGTAATATATCTGAGATTCAGTGACTTCTTGGGAAATAATGCATTTTGCACATTGCCATTCTAGTATTGCTGCTGTCATTAATGAAATGGATAACCTAACAATGTTTTATTTTGAATTGTAATGCTCATTTTTACTACTAATAATGATGGACCATGAACGTGATTATGTGTGTATAATTGTACTTTTATGGATAATGAAATATCCAAATAAAGATTATTGACTTGAATTGACACAGTGAATTGATACATATGCGTCCCTATACACATATTGAATTTAGACATGATGGCAGTGGTTAGTCATCAGTGCAAACTTGTCAAGGTGCAGCCATCTCAATTTAATGCAGTGCTTTCTAGCCCTAAGAATAATAAAGTGAAAAAGTGATTTTTTTCCATTTTTTTTTCTTCTGGAGAAGGCTTCACGATGCATGGTGGCCCTGTTTTTCTGAAATGGTCCCTAGACTCTACATATATTTCCAAACAGCATTAAATATTTTAATAGCACCCACTCTCTTTGAGTATGCTTCTTCAATTTTCCTTGTGCGTATCATTTTTATTAAACCATTCCAAATATGTAGGTATTTTTGAGGACCACCAATTCTGGAGTATCAAAGAACGCGCTACAAGGAAGGCAATTGCTGTAAATGTCTCCTACCCTCTCAACATTGCAAGGTTTGATCACTAGCTAGTGATGCCAAAAAGTGCAACATCTGCCTTAGGGTCCAATTTGTTCTGAACTACCGGCTTAGACCCCAAAAAGATCCTTCCACAGACTTGCCCTAGCCTTGGTCAAGTAAAAAAAAGTGTTTAGCCATTCTCCTTCGCCTACTGTCTGACAATGAAAACATCTGTTCTCAAGTCCCGGGCATATCTTATGAGGAGCTTTGGGGTTGTAATACGCCATCCAGTGTGACAAGAAAGCCATTCGTTTACAATTGGCTGCTCTTAAGGCCTTAATACCTAGTAGTAATATTGCCTACCAGCCATGATTTGAGAACATACATTGTGTCTCATGGGAGACTTTTTCAGAAAATGTATTGACCACCATTGACTCCCCTTGGGAGCGTAAAATACTATACCAATTTCCCACCCCTTGTAACTTTGCTCTAAAAATTGCAGTCACAAGCGAAGTTGGACCAGAGCTGGATGGGAGGCTGTACTTATTCAAGAAATATGAAATCTGTATATATTCAAAAAAGAGAAGCTTGCTCTGATCTCCACACCTATCTTGGACCTCCTGCCAAGTAATCACATTACCTCCCACTAAAAAATGCACTAGCTCTTTAAAGCGACAGGTGTTTCAGGACCTTAAATGCCTGGTCTGTATTGGGAGGCCCAAGCTTTTACATGCAACTCATTTTAATTAGTAAACCCTGTGGAGCAAGCCTGTTTTGAATAAAAAGTCTGAAGTCTAAAAGAGTGTTTCTGCAAGGTCTTGTACCTAGTTTTTTGGGGGGAGTTTAGCAGTTTTTAGAAATGCCAGAATCTGTGAACCAGCCTCCTGCACCATTTTGTCAAAAAAGAAATTATCAACACATTCCTTGGAGTCAACTAAACGGGCTGTTAGATCTAAAATGGTTGCTTCATAATATGAACAAACTTGCAGTGAAAGCCCAGCCTGATTAATATCAAGTTGAAGCACTGAGGGTTTTACCTGTGGTGCCGTCTTACTCCAAACAAACGTTCTAAAAATCATTTCTAACTCCCTAAAATAAATCAAATTGCTTTTAATAGGGATATTTGTGAAAATAAAACAAGTAAAGGTAGAATTAACATTTTTGTAAGGGTCACATGGCCTATCAATGTGAGGGGTAGTAACGACCACTCCTCTAGCAGCTTTTAATTTTGTTAAGCATAGCTTCATAGTTCAATTTATAAATTGCCATATATTGATTGGTAACCTCTAAATATCAGAATGGGTTAGAATTAAGGGTTTGTTGCTTAAGATTCTCGGGGAGAATGTCACTTGTGGTATTAATAGTTAAAATCTCAGTCTAGTTGTGAATAATTTTATACCCTCCAATCAGTTTGAATTGTATAAATTCTGGTGATGTTAGCTCTATATACTGTCTTTTTGGGCTAAGCTAGAGGATGCTGACATCCGCAAACAGCTTTAGTTTTGCCATTCCTAGTATCGGTGCTTTCATCACCATATTGCTACGAATTTTAGTGGCACATGGTTCAATAAAAAAGCTAAAGAGCATGGGGGAGGGTGGGCACCCTTGCCAGCCCCCCGATTATCATTAACTATTCCTGCTAGGTTAGAATTAATGAAAACCTGTGCCTGTCCCCCTTCATAAATATTTCATAACATCTTTATGACCTGGGGGGAATTCCATACCTGCCCAGACCATAGAAAAGAGCATCCCAATTCACCAAATCAAACGCCTTTTCTGCATCTATCATCATAATAAGAGCTGGAGTTTGATAACTATTCAAAAAAAGAAAGTGACTGTACTAAAAACCCTGTATTTGTGGACATTAACCTGCCTGCAACAAACCCTCTTTGTTCACTATGGATCAATTTTTGTCCCAGAGGAGTAAAGCGCTGTGCCCAGGTTTTCATCAACATTTTATAATCAGAGTTAAGTAGACTGATCAATCTGTATGAATTAATATCCCTAGGATTTTTTCTCTTCTTTATAAAACTGACAATGATGGATTCTTTAAAAGCTGTGGGGACCAAGCCACCCGCTTTGACATAGTTAAAAATCTCCACCAGAAAGGGTGTTAATTCCTTAGGAAAGACCTTGTAAAATTCTATTGGTAGCCCATCATTGCTGCTAGCTGATTAACATCCTCAAAATATTGTTGGATTGCCTCTTGCCCGACAATATATTTGGTAGCATATAACTGATCATAGTGCTCCAAAATCACTTGGGAAATCTTTTCCTGATCAGTCACTGGGCTCTTGTACCAGGTTCTAATACTTCCGTGATTAAAGCTGCTTCCTGTTTTACCTATGTTGACCAGGCTAACAGTTTGCCTATCATTTGACTCTCTCTGATAGGCTTGCTGCTGGAATGCCTAGGAGCTATTAATTTCTTCTATGAGAAAGACCTCTCTTAACTCCTGTTTTGCTTTGTCAAGCTGGCCTCCAACTGTCTCTTTACCCCATAAAGAGGCATTTTTCTGCCGCAAGGCAGTATCGACTGCCAGCTGAAGTTTGGCTATATGAGTCCTCTGGACCACTTTATAGAATATGTACATGGTAGACAAGTACTTTGTGGGAACACCTTTGGTCAGACCTCTTCTATGAGGGACACTACATTGTGAATCACAGCTTCAAAATTCATTACATCACAACATAACATCATTCATTTACAATTAAAATGAATGTATTTATATTGAGCAATTGTATTTGCAATATGTAGTTTATTATTAGTTTTAAAAATATGTGGAAAAATCGTCCACTCCGTTGATTTGTGATGCGCCCAAGCATCATATTTCTCCTCTTTGACTGCATTGGATTCCTATCACTTATAAAACTTTGCTTAAGTATATGGATATTGTTCACAGAGATGTCTTTCAAATCTTCACAATTCATTGCTTCCACATTTAGGGGCTGATTACAATGGTGGGGAGACCGCCATCGATAGGCTGTCGGTGGCGATCTCCCCGCCATCTTTACCAACTTTACCACCTGCCATATTATGATGGCGGGCGGATGTGTGAAAGTCGTAAAGACCAATTGCCACACATCACACGGGCTCCTTGAGGATGCCAGTGGGGCGGAGGGGCTTGTAGTCTCTAGAATGCTGGTGGTGTCTACCAGTTACCCCGTGGGGATTACGATGTCCCTTTCCGGCAGCCGTTTCATGGCTCCCACAGAAAAATGAGCAGGTAGGCCCAGGCATGGAAGACTAACTGCCAAGAAAGCCTGGGCAGTCAAGGTGCAACCCTAGTGCAGTGCAAGGGCTCCCAGAAGTCTGACTCCCCGTCTACCACGCCTGACACATAGAACCCCAGCAGCACAGAGAAAGCACACCCTTACTGACCTAGGCGAACACACACAAGTGACAGGGTGATTTGTGGCAGTTCTTGACAGCTGTACCACTAAGGGGAGTAAGGAACAATGCCCCAGTTTCCTGGGAACCCATGACGAGGGAGGGCACTGTCACACCCAAGCACGTGAAAGTTATAGATTGATCCGAGGGAAATAGTTGTAAGAGAGGAAGGGGAGACCTTTGTATACTCATTCTGCCATCTACCAGCAGAAGGGGAGGTTAACCAGTTTTGACCAGTCCTGGCCTAGGGGAGTATAGTTTGAGTCGAATGACATTACTGTTGGGGGTATGGAAAGGGAAATCTCAAATTAAACTTTCCCTACATACAGCAATGCCTCACTGAATGGGAGAACAGACAAGCCAAAGAAAGAAATAGTGAGAGAGAGTACAGAAAGAAGTTGGGATGCAACCAGGACTTTGCTGCAAAACATCTTATCTAGAAAAAGGCAGCCCTGGTTAGAACAGATTTAGCCATCCTGGCACAGAAGGCGGTGACTCCAATGGGGAGCCGCTGCAGAAATTCAGAAAAGAAAATAGCACATAGCAGCAGTAGTCGAGGAAGTTGTATGGAAAACTCCGAAAAGTAGGAACTGGCCAGAATCCCTCCTCCACTCCCAGGAATAAATAGGCCATGGGGTCAACTAGGGCTGGGCCTGCATCCAGTGGATGACGCACACATCCCCTCTCTCACGTATGCCATGCTGTCAGTAACTCATCAGTCCAAGGAAGAACCCACCATAATACTACTAGTAAATAACACACTCTATAGCTTCCTAATTGACACAAGGAGTCAAGCTACATGAAAGGAGAATGGGAAAGAAAGAGAGACTGCTGGTGCCTCAGATCTCCTATGATCTGGCTGGTCCCATTTCCGAGTCATCTCACTTGCACCTATGAGTAAGCAGAAGGTAATTATTTTTTAACACCAAGAGCCTTCATGCATAATATCTCACAGATAATTCTGTATTGATTACCCTTTATTACCTGTGTGACAATGAGGGGTAGCTTCTCTCCAACTATATATTAAATACAATAGTGCACTGTAATGAAAGGATTTTCAAGTAATGTTTCTCTGCTCTTAATTAAGAATTATTCTACTTCTTGTTGAAGAGTCTTATTGATGCCTTGAGATAAGCTGCGGTCTTTAGCTTCATGTATTTCAGTTACTTTTCTTGTCCCAGACACTATACTTGTCCTTGAGTTAAATATTAGGTTCAGTTCTAGTCTGAGCTTTCAGTTTTTTGTTTCTATATATACATCATAAATGCATAGACATCAGCTCTGACACTGGTTCAGAATCGAACTGGGAAGGACCCACAGATCGTACAAGAATAACGACAGTACAAGATGAGTTCTGTGTTTTAAAGTTGGGCCGGTACACCAATCATTATCCACAACAGCAGCAAAAAAGATGCAGAAGAACCAGAGGAGGGGCGGCAAGGGCAAAAGATGAAGGAAATACAGCGGGTGTTGCCACACAGAGCCACAACATTAAGTAATGGACACTAACACAGTAATCAATACCAGCCAAGAAGTACTTACTTTAGAAGATCAGCAAATTTTGGGGCTAGGTTTATCATACTGTCTAGATACTGTGCTTAATTATGAACAAAGCATAGTGAATATTTACAAATTTGTATGCAAATTAAAATGTAGTTAAGAATAGAACGTTGATTACCAATATCCATCTAGACAGTAACCTGGCAGACTCTGATATTGAGCTGATGAGAAACTTGAGGGAGTTGGAAATTGAAGGAGCTAGCGAAGAGAGATCATTCAGATTAGTGAGCAATTTGAGTGCTGAATCCCCTTTTAAACCCAACTCAAAATTTAACCCCAATACACCGCATGATAGTATTGATGCCTTTAATGAAAGTATGGTGTATGAACTTAGGAACATTAAGGCAATAGAATTACAAGAGAAGAGAAGGATTTCTCCATGGAAGGCTAAATACAACGAAGTAATAGCTAAGTGGTCCAATAACAATAAATGCGTTGTCTGTAAGTCTGACAAAGGGTGCAATATAGTTATTTTGCCCATTGATATGCACATGGAAGAAGCACAAAAACAACTGAAAGAAACCTTATATTATCTAAAAATAACTATGTCTGACTATAATAATCTGAAAACCTTCTTTTATCATGATTTGGAGAAATGGCATGATGTGGGATTTATCAGTTTGGAGGAATATAGCTTCTTGAGAAAAATACATCCCAGAATTCACATCCTGTACCTTCTACAAAAGTGCACAAGAACATTTAGTGTCCCCCCCAGGGAGTTCCAATTTTTCAGCAATAGGCAGCGTGTTTGAAAAAGTTTTTAGATATGTTGACTACTTTTTAAAACCAATAGGCAAAGATTTACCCTTGTACATCAGGGCACTACTGATTTCCTTAAAAGAATATTTGATGTGCACTGGGAAGAGGATTATTTAATAGTTTGCCTTAAAGTAAATTTGCTATACACAAGTATTCACTATGAGGATGGCTTAAAAGCAGTACATTTCCTTTTTATTTTAGGCCTATTGAGTATCTTGAGCACAATGAAATGTTGTTGAGCAGGATTGCTTGGTGTTTGAAAAGAAATATCTTCCTGTTCAATAGTTTCTGTACAGACAAATACAAGGGACGGCTATGGGCATATGCTTCGCACCCAGCTATGCAAATTTGCATATGGGCTAGTGGGAGAAGCAGGCGCTACATGGCCTTGAAATGGAAGACTGGTCTCCACATATTGGAATGTGATTGAGGTATATTGATGACCTGTTTTACTATGGAAAGGAGACACTGTATCAGTTGAAAGATTTGTGACCACTACCAACAAGAATGATTTAAATGTGTCCTTTACTAGCAGGATTAGTAACACTAACATTGACTTTTTGGATACTCTATTAGAAGTAATTGGCACATGTCTAACATCATCAGTGTACAGGAAACCAATTGCAGGAAATACCACCTTATATGCGAGTAGTGCATATCCAACACCCCTGAAGAATAGTATCCCCTTTGGGGAGATGCTTAGAGCCAAGAGAATCTGCAGCTCAGACAAAACCTATGCAAAAACAGTGAGTGAGTTTTTCATGAGGCTATGAGAGATGGGTTGCAATGATAGAACACTAGAGGGGACCAAGATGAAAGTATCCAAGAGAATAGAGTTACTGTTTGAAACAGAACTAACTGTTACCCAGTAAGAAAATGAGTGTAGATTTATCCTCACCTACAGCAGAGAACATAAGAGGATAAGACAAGCTATGAAAAAAAATTGGAACCTGATTAAGCGTGACCCCATAATAGGTGAAGAAGTGAATGCGAGACCAAACATAACTTATCAAAAGTCACAGTCCATGAGTAACATGTTTGTCAAATCAGAGGTAACCACCAGCCACACTTGACTAAAACCGATTAATGGTTTTTGAAGGTGTACTAAATGCAAGGCCTGCCAGAATGGCAAAAAAACTTCACAGAATGTAGGACAGACCTTGGAGAACTGATAGTGATCAACGAACCACTTAATTGTAAATCTGGCTATGTGATTAATGTGTTGGAATTCCCTTGCCCTAAGGAATATATTGGTAGTACTAACCTACAGGCTTACAAACGTATCCTGCAGCATCTACGGGCCGTAAGGCACACAGATGTTACTTATCCAATGGCAAGACATTTTAAGCAGTGTCATGACAGCAATCCTAGTGCTTTGACATTCAGTATTTTAGATCAAGTATGGAAATCGACACGAGGGGAAGATAGAGAAAAAGCATTTAGACAACTTGAGTCCTTAATATCCTTAATATCCTGGAATATTGCCGGTCTTACAGGGAGATTGGAAGATGATGCGTGGCTGGACTTTGTGGGAGCCCATGGAATCCTGTGTTTACAGGAGACTTGGTCTAGGACTACCTGTGACATTGAGGGTTTTCAATCATTTGATGTTTTGGCTGTTCCATCGACATCTGGGAGGGCAAAGGGTGGCATAATGACAGCGTTGTCTATAAAACTACAGAAACTGACAACTTTGAAATTGATGGATACAAACTGGTACCAATTGCTGTTATTAGAACATCTTTTCCCAGAACCTGTGTTGTTAGTCAACTGGTACCACAACATCTTTAATGGACATGACATATCAATAATTCAAAGTCTAGAGGACGCAGTGGGCAAAGCACGCAGCAGGCACCCATTATCGCCTGTCATTTGGGTCGGTGATTTCAACTGTACGTTGTGCAGTTTTAGAGGATCGAATGTGTGTGGGCTGGAGGACTCAAACGCTCAGCCTTTGACCCATTTTAAACACACACCCCAGGGGGAAGCTTTAAACAACATTATTATCCTGAATGACTTGTGTGTGGTAGAACCTTGGTCAGCCCCCGACATTCCGCATATACCAACTTTCCAGGGAACAAGGGGGGAGATGAGCACAATTGATTTTGTCTTGGTATCCAGTAGCTTTCTCAAATATGTTGACAAGTTGAAGGTGGTGGCCAACCCCGCAAGTGACCATAATCCCCTAATGTTGTCATTATGCGTGCCAACACAAGAATCACCTAAGATCTGTGAACAGTCAATTAAGTATAGCAGGAATCAGGGCGTCACTTTGAAATGGGGGAAGGTAAATGCCTTAAAACTGGAGGAAGATATTCTTTCAAATTGTAAAATGGAAATGGAATCATGTCTAGCCCCTGTAACCGACCCCCATCTGGTTATTGAGAGCTTTGAGAAATTGTGTGGGCATGTAGCAAAGCACCTCAGGAAACCCAAGGGAAAGGGCGGCCGAAAGGCATTCAGATGGTTTGACTCTGTGTGTTCCGTCACACACCAATCGCTAAAATTAGCCTTGCGCCAAAGACCAAGAAACAGAGAACTTGTAAGAACTAGCAGAAAGGCTTATAGGGAGGCTATTGTAAAAAGAAAGCAGGACCTAAAAAACATTACCTGGGAAGACCTTGAAAAGGCTGCACAACTAAAAGATAGTAGGCTCTTTTGGGAGGTCCTAAATCGCCCCCTTTTCAAGAGAGACAAGAAAGAATCTATAGTTGTGCAGGTTACCGCTGAACAGTGGGTTCAACATTTTACTAAGATTTTTAATCCAACTTCTATCTCATTAATGTCAAGCATGGATAGAACAGGGGAATTAGTGATATCCCCCTCGGCTTTGACCCTCAGTTCTTCTCTTACATTGATTGAGATTGAAGAAGCCTTAGAGAAGGCATCATCACTAAAAGCTTCCGGCCCAGATACCGTCCCCTTGGATCTTTTTAAACACAATGTTAGTCTGTGGGCACCCATATTACTGAATGTTTTCAAGGCTGTTGTGGTCGGGCGTATCCCTGGTACTTGGGAGGAGTCAATTGTAGTGCCAATCTTTAGGAAGGGCGACAGGTGCGACCCATGTTGCTATCGCCCGATTTCTTTAATAGACGCCTCATGTAAAATCCTGGGTAGGGTAATCCTAGCGAGATTAGAAAGTTGGGCAGACTCAACAGGATTTATAGTTGATTCCCCATACGGATTTAGGCGTGGAAAGGGGACCGTCGAGCAGTGTCTGAACCTGGCACTAATTATAGGTAAGTACATGAAGGCAAAAAAGTCCTCAATACATCTTGCCTTTATGGACTTATCAAGTGCGTTCGATACTGTTTGTAGACATAAGTTGTGGCGGATGATGGATGACATGGGCTTTGAGGAACCGTTGGTCACATTGCTCCGCAGGTTACATGCAGCAACAACTGTATCAATTAGATTTGGCCCTGGTGGTGAAATGACAAAATCAATTCCTTCCACTGAGGGCGTGCGTCAAGGATGCATTTTGGCGCCTTTTCTTTTCCTGGTTTACACAAACGGGTTAGAAAAGTATCTATTAAACCAGGGTTGTGACTTTCCAAAAATTAATGGCAAAAGTATTCCCATGCTTTCTTATGCAGACGATACTGTCTTAATGACCCTAACCGGAAATAGCATGCAAGTATGTTTAGATGCCTTTAATACTTTCATGCTTGACCTCGACTTAAAAGTGAACTTTGATAAATCCTTTGTAATGTCTTGTGGTCCTAAAGGGTCCAACATCAGGAAGTTTGTGGTAAATAAACGCATAATTGGAAAGGTGGAAAATTTTAATTACCTTGGTAACTTGTTTAATAGTAAATTAAGCTGGACGCCACTCATGAAGGTTCAAGCCCAGAACGCGACCCGGGCTATAGAGGGCATCTTTCGTTTCTGTAGCAAACTGGGGCAAAAACATGTTACACACCTTAAAACCCTTTATACATCGAAATGTTTATCGGTGGCCACCTATGGGGCAGGGGTATGGGGTACTGAAATACCATCTGTGATACAGGTGGTGGAAAATAACTTCATACAAAGGGTTTTATCAGTCCCCAAAGGTTGTTCAAACATTTTCTGCCACAAAGAAATTGGAATGGTAAGAGTTTCTGATACAATTTGTATGTCCCCTTTATTGTTATGGGGCAAAATATGGCAATCTGAAGACCTGCAACTAACTAAAGATATCATTATTGATTGCATGGCTCTAGGAAATTCAAAACAGATTCCCTGGTTGTCCTATGTTTGTAACATGCTAAATAAGATTGGATTGGGTTCCTATTATGACAATCCTGAAAAAATAGAGGGAAACCCAAAGGTGGACATAAAGGCAATGTATTGGAAATCCTTGAATCCGCCATTCTTGGACGATGCTAATGTTTATGTTCACAAACCCCAACCTCAGTTTTATCTAACATTTACTCTTAATGTGCAATGGCGATTCTTGCTAACAAGATTTAGACTGGATATTTTGCATTTTTTGCTTGCTTTCCCGAAACAGGGGGGTTGGTGTGAGAGGCTGCCCCCTTGTCCATGTAACAATAGGGATAGCCAAAGCACTATACATGTGGTTCTTTTTTGCTCTTTATATCAAGAACCAAGGAGCCGGTTTATTAAACCAATTCTGAAGGGGAGGCAACCTTGCACCTATAAGGAAGGGTATGATTACCTGTTAGCACTATCCTCTGTTGAAACTTGCTGTGCCATGCTAAATTTGATTAAAGTTTCGCTTAAGATTAGGAAGGCCTATGATTAATACCAAAATGTATAGAACATTCTCTGGTGAAAATTGTGTATGCGCATATTTTTTACAAAAAGTTATTTTATTATTTGGGAAATTGTGTATTTAAAAACTTTTAATTTTGTTCCATGAGGTATGATGAAATGTATGTTCTGTACTTTTATGATTCATTTTATGAACCGAATAAAGTTTTGAAATGAATGAAATGAACTTGAGTGTAGGTATATTTTAAGGATGGGTACCAAGGAGCCAATTGGTCTGAATGTGGAAGAGGAGATGTACACTTTCCTATGAATAATGACACAATCTCTTTAGCTCCTCTGTCCCTCCTTCTTTCCTCTGTTTCATTGAATATTCTAAGTTTTATGCATTGTTTTTAATATGTTGCAGCATTTTTCGAGTGTCTGGAAGGACTAAAAGTATTTATACTCCTTCCTTGTTCCTCTACAGATTATCATTGGAAGACACCTGCCCAGAAATGCAGAAGAGATAACACAATCCCTTTTTTTAACATATATTTTTTAGCCCAATGGGACGAAATGTTTGATTGGTATTTTGTTTGCAATTCATTTTGGGTAGTTTTCCTTGCTTTATGCAGGCTATCTTCCTTGTATTAGTACACAACACTGAGAGGACAAATAATTGTTTTTGACTAGGTAATGACTGCCCAATGGGGCTCAATATTTGGTGCAATGATGAACTTGGCATATTCCATTAAGAAAGACATTTGAGGCTCAATATGGTACATGTGTTGATATTTATCAAACTAAATATGTTTGATTTAATTTTGTTAATTTTTTTTATTGTGATGTGAGATGAAATAGGAAATTAGTGGAGTGAGGGATTGCCCCCTGCTGATTTACAATGGAAATTGTCAAAATTGCAGCTAATTGTTTGTATAAGATGTCTGCCATGTATTAGGATTGCTGTCATGAAGTCACCAGTCTACTCTCTATGTTCATGAATTAGACGCTCATATTGGCTGCTGACTCATTAGTTGGGCGTCGTGAACAAGGCTCAGTGGGAGCCAAAACACATAGATGCTTTTTGTCTGCATTTGAAATCATGGAATAAACATTTTTGTAACAGCACTACGTGGATTGCCGTCTCTTGTGTGAGGAGAATTGGCAATGTATATATATGTTGTGCTCTGGGATATAAACAAATACAGGTCAGAAGCAAGGAGACATCTAGAGTTTTCCGGGAGCTATATTAGATATAACTTGACCCAATACAGTAAAACAATTTCAAGCTACCACCGGCTTCTTGACAATTGGCACCAACAGGGTCTTTTGAACATCAATGAATTCCAATTCCTGCTAGTTAAGATATCAGTCACACCGGTCTTTTACATGTTTTCCAAGGTGCACAAAGACATACAGGACCCGCCAGGCAGACCTATAATATCTGTCAACAACAGCTTACTAGAAAACAGTTCTGTATACCTGATTATTTCTTATTTCCATATGTCATTAACCATCCTTCCTAACGTAGAAACACAATGGATTTTATATCCAAGATACAGGAGATTCCTTGGAATGACTCATACATTTTGGCTACTATAGATGTGGTGGCGCTATATATTTGCATTGAACATGATTTGGGTCTGGAGGCATGTCAATATTTCTTCGTAGCCGCTATACATGTATGATCATACCATGCTTCTCCTTGAAATGTTACAATTTTGCTTAGAGAATAACTGTTTTTTATTTGAAGAACAATGGTACAAGTAACTGACAGGGACATCCATGGGAAGTTGCTTTGCTCCCAGCTACACCTGTATTTTCATGGGGTGGTGGGAGGCAGAGCACATCTGGAATGAGGACAATGAAAACTGTGTGAACCATTTGATCCTTTGGATCCGTTACATTGATGATATTATTTTGATATGGGACCGTCCACAGTATCTTCTGGATACATTTATCACCACCTTGGACTACAACAACGCTAATTTAAGGTTTACCAGTAAGACACACAAAAGCAGCATAGAGTTCCTGGACGTTCAAGTGAGAGGTAATGGAGGATACCATCCAGCCTCAGTTATTTAGGAAGGCCACCACGGGCAACAGTATACAGCATGCCCGGATCCACCACCCAGAGAATCTGAAGGGAAACATCCCATATGGAGAGCTTATCAGGGCCAAGAGGAACTGCAGCAGAGATATGGAATACAGAGCAGAGGAGACGCGAATGGTCGACAGAGGACACACTGGCCAAACCATCAGGGGGGCTGCAGACAAAGTAGCAAAACTAGACAGAAGTAGCCTTCTAAACTCCGAGAAACATAGAGGAGAAGAAACAGGAAGTGAGGCTTATCACCATGTACATGTATGAGTCAAAGTCCATTCATCATATAATACGCAAACACTGGCTCCTGATTAAAAAAGATCCTATTATAGGCAGATTGGTTAGCCACAGACTTCTCATTACATATCGTACGTTCAACTCCTTATGAGATATCCTAGTCCATAGCCACCTTTCGCAGGGTAGAACAACCCCTGGATCATGGTTGAGGGAGCTTCTGGGCTTCCACAAGTGTGGAAAATGTAAATCCTGTACATGTACCTAAAATGTCAGAAGATACAATCTCCTGACAAGCAAAACAGCTGAGATCCATACATTCATCAATTACAACAGTGACAATGTGGTATATGTGTTGGTATGCAAGTGTGTGGGCTCCAGTACGTGGGAAGTACCCCTTTTCTAGTAAAAAGGAGGATTTTGGAGCATTTGTGCGGCATCAGAGACAATGAATCCACAAATGCTGTAGCGAAACACTGTGAACAACACATCGAAATGTCACTGAAATTGGTTCTATAATCTCCTATTTTGGTGTTGACAGGATCCCACCGCATGTGAGAGGAGGAGACTGTGAACACAAGTTGAGGCACCTGGAGTCCGAATACATCAGCCGATTCGGCACTAGACACCCCAGTAACCTCAAACAAGATGAGGAGCTCCACGCCCATCTAGGGGAGTAAAATGGTAGAAAACCCATGGTGGATTCCTATTTTCATTAGACACAAACCGTTTTTTGCTAAACGTACAGGCGCAGTAAGAGAAGTTAATGAAATTTTGTTAGCACACACCCATTGTCTTTTGTTTCAAGATAGGACTTATTGTTTTTAATCTAATTTTCCCTTTTGCACTTTTTAATGACACATAGTTGCATTCAAACTAAGACACGTGTCCACAAATGGGGAAGACAGAGTTGGAGATGTCATCCCATTGTAAATCAAACTGTTAGACTGGTATTAACTTAGCCACTTGGCTTGGAACCACGCTTTGATATGTCTGTATTGAGTGGAATTTAATACTATGTTTGAACTGCACTCAATAGTACACCAGTTTTATATTGCCAATATCCGTGAAATGCAATTGGTATATGTAATGTATTTATAACTTTTGGTGTACTCATTGTATATATATTTTTTTTAATGTAACTTTATGCACTGCACTTTGTACTCACAATGTGAGTCTTTCTTTCACTTGAACTTTGTCATGGCTGAAAAGTCTTTCTTGTATGTCTATCAACAATGCCAGGATTTGTTGATAGAATGGAAGCACTTCTGGGTATTTGAAGTGACTTCTAGAAAGAGTGTGCTGCTACAAATGTGTCAGTCAGTAAAACTGGTTTCGCCTTAAATCCCTGAGTGCGGCTCTTCTTTTGTGCAGCAGCACGAGAGTGTTTGTTTATTGAAACGCAGGTCCTGCGCCTGCCGAGCCGGCACCAACTTTGCGTGGTGGAAGAGGTCGGAAGAAACAGTAGGAGCTGTTTGCCAGGATATGTATTTATATTTATATATATATATATATATATATATATATATATATATATATATATATATATATTTCGACCTGCTTCTCATCCACCTCCAATAGTAGGACACCGAAAACGGCACACCAGGAAAATCCAGCACAAATCCTTTTATTGTGCACTTATGGAACAAGGACGATGCGTTTCGACGTTTGCCTTTATCAAGTTACCACCATTTTGTTTTGAAACATATTTAAGTCCGTCTTTCATGACTAATTCATAGAAATAGAAAACATATTTACAATCCATCTCAGACACAAAATAATAATCTGCTTACATAATATACTGCGATAATGTGGAAAGATATCATATTTACACATTTTGAATTCACACATTTATAAATTTACAGTGTAACATTCTATATCCCCGCAATTGCGGGATAGCCGTATGATATCGGCCTATTCTCATGAGCAGTCCCTAGGCCAGCAGGGTAATGTATTTCGCCTATCGAGGGCTACTCTGCTATTGGGCGGATAACCCGGTGTCTCTGCCTGATGTCACAAGTCTCCCAACTGCTCGCTATGCGGCTGGGCAATGTAGTCTCGCCCCGATGTGAGCGGGGTTCGAGACTGCTCTGAGTTGGAATGTTACTCTAACCGTATATATGTGCACGGAGTAACGTAAATGATATCTAAAATCCAAGGGAGCTCCCTGGGTTCAAGCTGTGTCTAGAGTGATGGATATCCCTTTTAACAAAAGGTTGATACGGGGAATTGAATGTTTCCATCTGGTGGTATGCCTTAGGTTCAAGTGCTTATAATTGGGAGTGAGGAAATGGTGACGTGTTGGTGTGAGCGTGTAATTGTGTAATAAGTGAATAACTAATGGAAATAAATATTTCCACTCAAAAGTGACTTGTGTATATCTTACTAATCATCATATACTGGCCCTACAAAACGACTCGCGTTCCTGTGCTGGCACCACAATTGTGGGTTCCAATTCTTAACCTTTGTGTGGGTGGGCTGAAAGTATATGTGTAAGCCAATTATTAAATGTGCTAGTGGTTTAAAATAAACTTACTTTCTTACAGAACTCATCATACAACGAGGTAGCTTTCGTCGTGTCCCTGATAGCTTGAAATGCCTATATGGGAGGATAGCTCCTCCCCACAATTGAGCCCCTTAGGGGTCTTGCAATCCAGATCTATAATATAAGTGGATTCTTTGACTCTCAACTGTGTTTCGTAGTCTCCCCCACGTATATTTTTAGGGATCTTATCGATGCCAAAGAATTTTAGACTGCCATTTTTGCTATTATGTCTTTCTTCATAGTGGCGGGCCATCGGATAATTGTGGTCCTTATTTGTGAAGGCACGTAAGTGCTGTAGGATCCTCACCTTCAGTGGATGTTTGGTGCTGCCCACGTATCGGAGGCCACAAGGGCACTCCAACACGTAGACAGCAAGCTCAGTATTGCAATTGATTTGTTGCCTAATTTGTTTCTTTTGTCCTGTGCCATTTAGAAAGTCCTTACAGGATTTTCCATTGCGGTCTGCCTTACAGCTACCACAGGTTGTGAAACCATTAGGTCTGGGGGGCCAGTTTGGTCGGGGTGTTTCCCCCAGGTAGCTGTGTACCAGTTGCTCTCTGAGTGATCTCGCTCTGCGATAAGTGATTTTGGGGTCTCTGTCCTACATAGGCTCCTATGATAGGATCTGTAGTGAGCAAATTCCAATGTGCCCTCAAAATTTTGCCCAATGCCCACGCTCCTCTACTGAAATTCGTAATCATGCGGGTTGGGCAGGGTTGATTCAATTTCTTCAGCTCATCGTTTCTCAAAGCAGAACCTGAAGTTCTAAATAGGAGTTGCTCATGCTGTAAATCCTTTACTTTATCATGTACTGTCTTGAGGGTTTCCTCACTATACCCTCGCTGTTTAAATCGCAAAATCATGTCCTTCTGCTCACTCTCAAAGTCTGCATCAGTACTGCAGTTGCGGCAAGCCCTCAGAAGTTCCCCATATGGGATACTCTTCTTTAGAGGTATGGGGTGGTGGCTCGCCGCATGCAGCACTGCATTGCCTGCTGTGGCTTTTCGGAACAGGCGAGTGGTGATATGTCCCTCCTTTATCTCAACTGCTATATCTAAGAATTCACAGTACTTATCACTCATGTTGAATTTCAGGTTCAAATCATTCACTCCAAGATGACTTATGTACTGTTTGGCCAAGTTCTCGGGACCATTGCATATTATGAATAGGTCGTCGATGTACCTGACCCACATTACGATGTGGTCAGTGTACATCTCCGATTCCTGCGACCACACAACCTGTTCCTCCCACCAGCCCAGGAAGAGTTTCACCAGGCTGGGGGCGAAACAAGTTCCCATCGCGATCCCTGACCGTTGTCGGTATACAGTTTTTTCAAAGAGGAAAATATTCTCCTGTAGGCAGTACAACATCATACTCCTCAGCATAGCGTTATGTGCCCAATAGTCTATATGTTTGCTCCTCAAGAAATACATGCATGCCTCTACCCCCTTCACCTGATCAATACACGTATATAGGGAACATATGTCCATGCTAATCATCAGATATCCCTCCTCCCATCTCAGGTCATGCAACTGTCTCAAAAAGTCTGTGCTGTCTTTACAGTATGAATTTAAATTGCGTACATATTCATTCGAAAACAAATCCAAGAATATTGAGGTGTTCTCCAAGAGTCCTCCATTTGATGATACTATAGGATGCCCTGGTGGTGATAGTGGATCCTTATGGATTTTCGGGAGGAAATATAGACATGGAATACGGGCTTGGTCCTTTTTCAAAAATGTATATTCATCAGTGTCTAGGAGTCCCTCATGATACCATCCTCCCAAAAGTGCATGATACTCCCTTATCGTTTTTCTGTATTGCTCCCAATTGATTAGTTCATAGCAAGTAGTGTCGGACAATTGTCTTGTTGCCTCCAATTTGTAATCATTATAGTTCATAATTACAACGTTGCCCCCCCCTTATCGGAGGGCTTAATCACGATGGAGCTGTCTTCCTTCAGATTTTTTAATGCCAATCTTTGTTCCTTTGTTAAATTGTCCAACTTGGATTTGCCAAAGTTTCTCCTTGTTTTCTTTAATTCTGCTATGATCGCTTGATTATATGCTTCAATGTTATCAAAAGGGACATTGGGATTGAACTTGCTTTTAAGTTTAAGACTGCTGTGTTTGATTTGTTTATTCATGGGTCCACCAGGTCGTGGGAGCACATATTCGTTTCTTGCATTATTGTCACATGTCTCCAGTTCATACATGTCTCTCAATAGTTCCATGTCACATGCCTGTAAATTGATATCCGGATCATCTGAGGTTCTTGCATTGGTCTGTTTAGGTTTGGAACGGACTGCATATAATTTTAACAATTTCAGCTTCTGATGTACAGAAACAGATCTACCCTCGTATCAGTGTAATCCAGAGTAGTGCTGGGGCAGAAGGACAGTCCCAATTGTAGTACTGAAATTTCTGTTTGATTTAATTGTCTATCCGAGAGATTGACAACAGTTCTATTTTCTTCCATTGCATCTCTAGATTGATAGTCCATATTAGTTTTTCTGTGTTTCCTTTTTAATCGTCTTCTTCTACTACTGTCCCTCGACCTCTTCCTTTTCCTCTTTTGGCGCTTTTGCCCCTTGTTTGTCCTCTGGTCTGTACTCTGTTTTGTTGGCTCTGGTCGTTCTTCTGTTTCTGTATGTCGAACTCGTGATTAAAGGTCAAGGGTCGTGTACCTAAAGGGATCCTTGCGTTGCGCTCCTCAGTATCAGTGCTTATATCAGAGCTTGATCCTGTTGATACTGCGGTCGTTTTCTTAGAGGACCAGTTGGCTCTGATGTTTCTCTGTGCTGAATCGTATTTTCTTGCATATGTCAATATGCGTCCTTCGGCATAGTCGCGTTTGTCTCTGAGAAATTTTCTCTGTTTCTTTTGTTTGATTGTGTTTTCGTAATCTTGTAGTTTCTTCGGTAAGGCTTTCATAAATTCATCCAAGCTTTTCTCTGTTTTGAACTTCTCTAGTTTGACTGTCAACATCGCTAATTCTTTTCTCGTAGCCTCCAGGTCGATCTGCGCATATTTAACGAGCATCTTCAGCATACCCTTGCATGTTTTGCCATGTACTGAGACAATTCTGTCAATAACTCTTTATTGGGATTGTCATAAGTTGGTACAATGCTGATCTGAAGTCCTCGTGGGACTCTTCCAACCTCCACGTAGTTTGTGAGTGATGCTACTTCCCACCATTTATTTATCTCGCGCTTGCTTAGTCTTTCAAATAGCGCTAGTTTCTGTTTTAATGTGGAATCCCCACTCGCTACGGCAGTGCTTGTAGTTGCGCCCCTCTGGGCAGTATCCTGCTCTTCGCTGAAAAGGGACAAGGCTTCAGCTTCCCTCGTTTTGTCCCATTCACTCATCATACAACAAGGACTTTCCTCACGCCACGGTAGTTCCTCGTGGCTGTCGCGTTTATCGCCGAACACTAATGAATTCTACACGTTATGTTGTGTAATGCGCCAGGGTCAAAGCACCATGCTACACGTTTAGGGTGTGTTTGAATAGCAACCCCCCTTTGTGAGACGTGAAACCGCTACCTCCCACACCCTTTGCGCGCCAGGACACAGGCTTACCCGATTTCTTCTTAGTACACGGTTGGAGACGGCCGGAATCGTTACAATCGCTAGTATCACCAAGTTGCTGCCAGAGCGATCCTCGACCTTACAACACTGGCGCCGTTGGTGGCAGCAGCCGCCACACTCTATTTCGACCTGCCTCATCCACCTCCAATAGTAGGACACAGAAAACGGCAAACTAGGAAAATCCAGCACAAATCCTTTTATTGTGTACTTATGGAACAAGGACGACGCGTTTCGGCGTTTGCCTTTATCAAGTTACCACCATTTTGTTTTGAAACATATTTAAGTCAGTCTTTCATGACCAATTCATAGAAATAGAAAACATATTTACAATCCATCTCAGACACCAAATAATATGCTTGCATAATATACTGCGATAATGTGGAAAGCTATCATATTTACACATTTTGAATTCACACATTTATAAATTTACAGCATAACATTCTATATATATATATATATTTTTTTTCAACAATGCTCGCTCCAACCGCAACTTCCAGCCGGATTCGCACAGAAGACGAGGCAGACCCAATTTGGTGCTTTAACTTTTATTTCTTAAAACGCCACCAAAATCCTCACGACGCGTTTCAGCAGATCCCTGCCTTGATCACATGACAACATGATTGTGAAGCACACACCTTTCTAAAGTGCCAGTGCAAACATAAACATAAAAGAAATATTTACATGTGCGGGGTCTGTCTTTCTCTTTCAATTTAAATCCACATTGCAGTTTTTTAATAATTGTAAAATACAGTTTTGTAACCTCAGTTTTATTTCATGTAGGTAGATAATATTTGTAAAGTACTTTTAAAGCCAACTAATTGTAAAATACTGTTTTAACTTAAAGTGACAGTTGAGTAAAAAAATTAATGATGTTCTTTTTAAAATACATTTTTACACAATAATTGCATAAATGCATGCTCATATGGGCAGCCTCATTCAATGTGGCCTACATCTTTATATTGATGTAGGCACCCTGCCATTCTTATCTGTATATACAGTGTTCATACTTCACGTCAGAACACTTCGTGACCATATCCATCTACCACTGAAATCACTGAGTAATACCCCTAGTACATGTATATTCTCTAATGTCTTGTGCTGTGCTTCTACTAAGGAAAACCCACTACATCAACCTATTGGTGTCCTATATATATATATATATAAAGTGCCTAAAGTGCATAGCTAATAAAGTGCAAATAAAACAACATTTCCATAATTTCTTCACCCTTATACGTTGGTGTACATTCACAATATATATTGCCTTAATTAATGTCAGTTAATAGTTTTCACAGTAACTAGGAACGCAGTACTTATGGACAAACCAGCAATTTTATCTTAATCAAGAACATGATTCCCACAATTAGCTAAAAAACATTCTTTGTATTGAAAAAATGAATTAAAAACTAATTCACGTCTTAAATAAATTGCTCTAAAATCCATATATCATATATCATAACTATGTACATAGAAAAAATGAATAAATAACCAATTGAAATCATTCTCTAAAAGGTATCAATTAATTTATCTTTCCTCTAAAAATACATAACCGTCCTAAAATTCCATAATTTGATTTGAGCAAAGTAAACCATTTTTATAAATTTTATATAGGTACACATATATGCCTATTTATGATCATTTGTGATATGGCTAAACACCTCACTTTTTCTTTCTGATTTCCGGTGATTTATTGAGTGGAACTAATGTTAACTTAGTTGGATATGTTTGGAATATATATGTATTCATGTGGTTGCTCTGCGTTAGTCTAGGTGTGTGTGCAAATCTTCACCCATATTTAAGCCATTAGGCTGTTTACTATCTAACAGTAAAATATAATGGGTCTCTAGACAGCGCAGCATTCCCTCCCTGTCCCCGCCTCTTCTTTGGATAGGGATACTATCAATCAAGTAGTATTTTAGGTCTTTTGGCTTTCCCCCATGATGTTCATTGAAGTGGCGGGCTACCGGGTAACTAGGGTCACTGTTGGTAATTGCCCTAATGTGTTGTAATACTCGTTGATGCCCGGGCAATTTAGTGCTTCCAACATATCTGAGATTGCAGCTACATTCCAAGACGTATACTACACATTCACTTTTACAAGTTAAATGCTGTTTAATGAATTGGGGTTTTGAGCTGAAAGCAGTCAAAAACGATGTTTTATTAACACCAAATTTGCACGCTTTACAGCTAATGCATTAAAAAAAAACTTCCTTGCCTTAAGCCAGTCTGTAGTACTTTTACATTCAGGGCTGCTTGTTACCAGTATATCTGCCATAGATGTAGATTTTCTGAATGTTATGGCGGGGTACTCGGGAAGTGAATTGCCGATAACGGGGTCATCTTTCACTATGTGCCAATTATTTTGGACTATTTTGCGCAACACTTTATGCTGACGATTATAGGTGAGTATAAGTCTCAGGGCCTCTTCTATCGTCGGTAACATACCTTGTTGAGATTTCGGGAGTATACTGGCTGATTCAAGAAGATCTTCCCTGGCCCTCATCCTAGATTTGTGAATTGCGCTTTTAATAGTCTTGGCGCTATATCCCCGATCCAAGAATCTCAATTTACTTTCCTGTTGATTTTTGACAAGTTCAGCCTCACTACTGCATATTCGGCGCGATCTCAACATCTCCCCATAGGGGATACTGTGTATGAGATGTGATGGATGCGCGCTAGTTGCATGTAGTAATGTATTTCCTTAGGTTTCTTTTCTATACAGTGTAGTACAGATCTTCAAATTTTCTATTTTAACTAGAACATCTAAGAATGAAATTTGTTCGCTTCTTATATGTGATGTAAAATTTATGTTCATATTATTCATATTCAAAGAGGCGATGAACTCCTCTGCCTCTTCCTTAGTTCCATTCCATACAATCCTTAAATCATCGATATATCGCAGCCACGATATCACCTTGTCATTGTATGTGTCCTCATGTTGCCTCCTGAGGACCAGCTCCTCCCACCAGCCCATGAATAAACATGCATAGCTGGGGGAGAAGCTGGCCCCCATGGCAACACCTTGTACTTGACGGAACATTTGTTTCTTAAACAGGAAAAAGTTGTGTTCCAAACAGAAAACCAGCATATCCATAAGCATCCTATTATGCGATGTAAACTCTATTGGTCTTCTGTCTAGGAAATAACTCACTGCCTTAATTCCATCTGTATTTTTTATACACGTATACAAGGAAGTAACGTCAAGAGTAATAAGTTGATACGCCTCCTTCCAATCCACCTTTCAATTTTTAACAGAAAATCCCCCGTGTCTCTTACATATGATTCTAAATTCTGGACGTGCTCCTGAAGGTAAAAGTCTATGTATTTAGACATATTGTCAAGGGGTCCGTCACAGGCCGCTATGATGGGGCGTCCGGGCGGTTTTTCTCTGTTTTTGTGGATTTTTGGTATAAAATAGATTACCAGCGTTTTTGGGAACTCCTTCTTCAAAAATGTAAACTCTTCTAAGCTTAGTAGTCCCTTGCTCTTCCAAGCCAGTAATATACTGCATAGTTCATCTTGCATTTGTTTATAGCAGAGGGGGGTGCTATGATGGTAGCATTGAACATCTTTAAGTTGCATTTCTGCCTCGGCTAGGTAGTCATTTAGGGGCCACAGTACAATATTCCCCCCTTGTCCGAGTTTCTTACTATGATGTTATTCTGTTTTTTTAATTTTTCCAATAATAATCCATAGCTCCTCTCTTGACTAGTTAGTCTCCTCTTGGTCGCTTGTGTTTTAGTATTCAGTTTTTCTATTTGTGATACTACCACATCGTTAAACACGTCTATGGCATCTTTAGCCATTATAGGCACAAACTTCGACTTCCTCTTAAAAGGGGTTTCAGGTTTTTTGTTTCCAATATTATTTATATCTTGGGTACTCAAATATGGAAACCCCCTTTGACTTCCCTGCATTTCTTGAGAGGGAATACCATCTTTTGAGCTGGACGGCAAGTTAACAATGGATTGCAAGTCTGATAGTAATTCATAGTCACCTGCGGCTAAATTGGGCAAAGCAGTCACATCAGCAGACATGGCGCCTGATTTATTTTTTGTTTTCAACTGTTCATGATATTTGCGCAGCTCTAATTTTCGTATATACTGGTATACATCCGCTCTAGTCCTGGTATACTGAAAATTCGACTCAGGGCAATACGATAGCCCTAATGACAAAAGTTGAGTCTCAGCTGCTGATAGGTCTATCTGGGCTAAGTTTATAATTGTATTTGCATTTCGTTGGAGGGTTATTGAGGCACTTACTTGGTTTTCTTGTTTTTCCATGACCCCTTGCCCCAACCTCCTCATTTTGTCACGTTGTTTGTTGGCAGCCCTCCTCGCCCTCCTCCTCTTTGTGCGCCGTTTTTTGCCAACTGCATGGTACTGGAACGAAGTGTTTCCCGCCGACTTTGCCTCACATACTCCAATTCCTCTGCCATCGTTAATTTCACCGCATTTTCAGTGTCTGCCTCACCCTCGCTTGTCCCGCCTGAACTTATATGCCATGCGTGTTTTTATTTTTTCTTCTTCCTTTTCCAGTTTCTGTTCCATTTCATCGTTAAATTAGATTTTTTGCTCCTGTGGGTCATTCATGGCCTGAATCTCATTTCTCAAAGTTTCAATTTTGGGCAATAACTCCTCTCTATCGCTCTCCGCGTATTTACCCAGCAGTTCTACTGGCTTATGCGAAGAGTCCAAATTGCATTGTGCCCATTCCGCCATTAACCTGGGATTCGGTGTGTCATAAGTGAGGGCAACCATTATCCTCAGCCCCCTTGGTATGCGGCCCACGTCAAGGCACCTTCTTAATGATTTTGACTCCCACCATTTTGCTGTTTCCCGGCATATGAGTTTCTCTAATGCCTTATATTTGTCCCTCAAGCCTGCTCCCACGGTACTGCTACTTACACCAGCCGTCTTGTTGGTGGTTACCGGCTGCGATGCCTCATCTGAGAATACATCTGCTGCCGCACTTTCTCTGTTCCTTAATGTTGTCGCGGACATGGTGGCTCTTTTGCTTTAGTTTACGTGTCTCTAGCACCCGCTGTATCGTTCACAATTGCTTGCACTCCATCAGATTTTAAATTGTTACGGGGCTTGACACAGCACACCTCCTCACCTGCCGGTTATCTTGGAATCGTTCTATGCCTGACGCGGTAGCCTTCAACGCTCACTTTGGCTTCCTCGCTTCTGCTCTTACAAACTTCACTCGGTTGCCACGGGGCGTGTCGCTCTCCGTCTCCTCAGCTGAACAAGATTTCCAATGCGGCAACCGGCTCCGTGATTTATCCATCTCCGGTTCGTTTGTGCAGCCGGTGCCCTTCCAGAAAACAATTTTCCCGGAAATCAGGCACCTTAAACTTCCCTTCTTTCACAGAGCCAACTTTACGAGGAGGGGGTCTGCTTCACTGGGGAAAGTTGTCCAGTGCAAATTTTCAACAATGCTCGCTCCAACCGCAACTTCCAGCCGGATTCGCACAGAAGACGAGGCAGACCCAATTTGGTGCTTTAACTTTTATTTCGTAAAACACCACCAAAATCCTCACGACGCGTTTCGGCAGATCCCTGCCTTGATCACATGACAACATGATCGTGAAGCACACACCTTTTTAAAGTGCCAGTGCAAACATAAACATAAAAGAAATATTTACATGTGCGGGGTCTATCTTTCTTTTTCAATTTAAATCCACATTGCAGTTTTTTCATAATTGTATTTTTCATAAGTGATGTCATCAGTGATGTAATTTGAGATGTCATCAGTGATGTCATCAGTGATGTCACTGACCATGTCATGAATGATGTAATATGTGACATCATCAGCAGTGGATTGCGGGCGCGCAAGTTATAGTGAGTCCAACTAACTATAACGTGGGAATTTCAATGGTTTGTATGAGTAAAATGTTCAGCTAACTATAACTGGTGTGAAACCTATGGTTTTTTCAGTGAATTTGAAAGGTTTTTTAAATGCTAATTCCTAACTATAACGAGTGTGAAACCTATGTTTTTTTCAGTGAATTTGAAAGGTTTTTTAAATGCTAATTCCTAACTATAACGATTGTGAAACCTATGGCTTTTTTTACTGAATTTCAAAGGTTTTTTAAAAGCTAATTCCTAACTATAATGATTGTGAAACCTATGTTTTTTGCAGTGAATTTCATTGTTTTTTAAAAAGCAAATTCCTTTGTATATCGACTTTGTAACCTACGATTTTTTTTATCAGCTGTTTTTTATAAGTATTAATTATACTTTTTTTAATAAAAAATTATTTGTTCAATGTATATATTTTTTTAAACATTTTTTCCTGGTGCGCTCAGAGTGTAGGCTTACCCATATCATTTTGTCTTGGAGCGCTCAGGGTGCGCGCACCGGTAAGCTCTCCCGAGAGCGCAGCGAGAGCGCTATTTCTGCGTTCGTAAAAAAAAAATATGTATGAAAAGTAAATAATATTGCAAGACATTCAGTACCATACTTATAAAAGCAATATTTTTGATTTACGAAATGAAAATGATTTACCATTTTCGTAAAGCTACCAAAACGTCACTCAGACGCGCCGCGTAAGCGCCACCGGAAGCGCCTACGTTCGCGCCGTGTAAGCGCCCCCGGAAGCGCTCCGGTGCGCGCAGCATAAGCGCGTCAAGTCATGTGACCTTAAAATAACACTTTTCATTGGTTGCTAACAGTTTTTTTTTTTACAAAGAATGAAATCCCCACCCATTTCCTTCACTTCTTTCACTTTTGTGACTGCAAGACCTGTCTTTTTGCTCTTGGATCTTTGTTGGATTATCATGGCTGCCAGAGCATCCAGCAGCAGTGATGACACAGCGGGATTTATAGATGAAGAGGTTCCTCAGCCTAGAGTTAAGGAGCATTTTATCTGGAAATTTTTTGATGTACCTGAGGGACGTAAGAAAGTAAATGCTCCAAAGGTGGAATGTAAGATCTGCCATACTGTGCTTTCCAGAGGAGACCCCACAAAGAAGTACAGCTTTGGTAATTCTACCATGATTCGCCACGTGCAGAGAAGGCATCCCTAGAACTATGCCGGGGAGAGTGTCAGGGCTCTGGCATGAGAGGCTCCCAGGGATGGTGCCTCTACTTCAACCGGAGGACCAACTACATCGTTGAGGGGGCGACCAGAAGAGCTGATCCCTAATATTCAGCCTGCTTTTAATGAAGCCGTAATTAAATGCAGACAATGTGATCAGCTACTTTGTTATGGGGAACAAAGTGTTATGCTCATGGTTCGAGCAATAGAGAACCACCGCTGCCGTCCCCAGTCCTAATTTTGATTTTTTTTTTTGCTCCTGTTGAGCAGTTTCACATTCCCTGTTTTTGTTTTTGTTAAAAAAAAGGAAAAAAAGAAGAAAAAAAAGTTCTTTTCAGAACTACCTCCAATTCTCATCAAAGAGCTGTATTATTAAAAAAATGAAAAAGAGTAACTGAAGTGGAGTGCAGTGAGAGAGGAGAGGAAAATGAGTGAGAAAGCAAAGAAAGGGATGAGAGGGGAAAGAAAGTGAAGTAGGGGGACTGACAGAAGGTGAGTGTGTGGAAGGAGAGTGAACATGGGGAATGTGGATAAGTGAAGAAAATGTAGTGGTGTGGAAGGGTAAGAAAAGAGCAGTGATGTTTAGGAAAGAGTGGAGAAACAGACTGGATAAAGACAATTGAGTGTAAGACAAGGTGAGTAAGGGAGTGAAGAGACAGAGAAAGTGAAAGAAAAAGTGAGAGTAGAAGACTAAGGGCCGCATTTATGAGGCTATGCGTCACTTTTATGCCGCCGGTGCGTCACGTTTTGTGACGCACCAGTGCTGTAAAAAATGCACCTTGTTGAGCCATATTTACAAAGTGACGCATCTAGGTAGATGTGTCACTTTGTAAACCCCTGCGCCACATTATACCTGCGCCAGGTTTAATGTATGCAAAGGGGGCGTATTGACGCAAGAAAGGGTCGTAGAAGTGACGCAGTGAAATCTATGAGATTTCGCTGAGTCACTTTTAGGATACCATTGCGTCAAAATCTTGCACCTGCCTCACAGCAGGCGTAAGACTGACGCAGGCCCTTTCACATGGGGCTGGCTCCATGTGAAAGGATGCATTGCTGGAGTTGCGTCACTTTTGTGACACACTCCAGCAATGCATCACTTTTGCGCTTACAGATACGTCAGAAATACTGACGTATCTGTAACTCCGTGCGACATAATGCGTCATACATTAAATATGACGCATGAGTAGAAGACTGAAGGCCTCATTTATGAGGCCATGCGTCACTTTTACGCCACCGGTGAGTCACTTTTTGTGACGCACCAGTGCTGTAAAAAATGCACCTTGTTGAGTCATATTTACAAAGTGACGCATCTAGGTATATGCGTCACTTTGTAAACCCCTGCGCCACATTATACCTGCGCCAGCTGTAATGTATGCAAAGGGGGCGTATTGACATAAGGAAGGGTCGTAGAAGTGACGCAGTGAAATCTATGAGATTTCACTGCGTCACTTTTACGACGCTGTTGCGTCTAAATCTTGCGCCTGCCTCACAGCAGGCGTAAGACTGACGCAGGCCCTTTCACATGGGACTGACCCCATGTGAAAGGATGCATTGCAGGAGTTGCATCATTTTTGTGACACACTCCAACAATGCATCACTTTCCTCTAAACACTCTACTTTATTTTTTTACTCTATTTTTTTACACTGTTTTTCCCCGCGGTGCGCTCAGGGTGCGCGTACCGGAGAGCGCACCCTTGAGCGCACCCAGCGCTTACTCCGCGAATTTTTTAAAAAAAAGTTTGTTTACCCATCAGAGTCCTTCTAGGCCCCCCTCAGAAAACCTAGGGGGTCAGGGGGTGTCTACCCTGCCTCCTTTTAATTATTTCCCCCTTTCTTTTTCACCTCTAGTGTCTCGATTCTACCGAGACACAAGATGGCGGACTCTCCGGACTGTTTAGAATGTTGACAGACACCCGACAGCCAATCAGCTTTACGCTCGCGCACTCCCGTAGCGTGCCGGGTGCGCTCCCCGGTACGCGCACCTGTGAGCGCTCGGAGAGCGCTCATAGATATATATGTGTTTTTGAAGTTAATTTTCAAAAAAAACACTAGAGCAACTTTCAGCAAACATAGCAAAGGCACATCTGCGTACCAGTCCCTACAATTTTGCCAAGTTTGGCGTAATTCCATTCAGCGGTTCGGGCTGTAGACTCGTCAGACCGTCCTATGAAAATTAACATGGGGAAAACACACGTTTTGGGACCCCCCTTTTTTCTCAGCCCCCACTCCACGAATCCCCCCGAAACTTGGAGGGAAGGAGCGGAGCAGAGCTGGCCAAGATTTTGGAAAATTACACGCAAATTCCTCAAGCGGCGCCAGAGTTATTCCCAATAGAATGTTACGGATTTCCTATGGTAGCCAATCCTAACTATAACTACCTACTGGCGACCGCCAGTAGGTAATATATATATATAAATATACAAGAGCTAGTGGAACATCAAGGGAGTATTTCCAACTAATGAAAAAACTAAAGGAAAAGAAAAATGTTGTTATCAACCATGCTGATAAGGGGGGCAACATTGTCCTGTAGGACAAAGCAAAATATCGAGCTGAGGCCTTTAGACAATTGGATGACAATATATGCTATGAGCGCAGCGATGGAACATCAGTGCGCAGAATCAGCAATGAATATAAAATCTCGCTGTCACAATGGCAAAGAGAAGGGCTTATCACAAAAGAGGAATTTAAATTTCTACATAATGAACATCCGGTGTTGCCCTTATTCTACCTCATCCCCAAAGTCCACAAAGGCCTGGACCCTCTTCATGGCAGACCCATCATCTCTGCCATAAACAGTTGTTTTGAGAATACTTCCAAATACGTTGATTATTATTTGCAGGAATTCGTTATGAGTTTGCCCACTTATCTACAGGACTCAAGAGACTTCTTACAAAAGATCAATGCCATCGAATGGACCCAGGATATGATTCTTATGACTCTGGATATCACTGCACTTTATACGTGCATAGATCATAAAGACGGTATGCATGCAGTGCAGTATTATCTAAACCAAAGAAACATTGGCATGTACCAGCACAACAAAATGTTGATTGATATGATTGGTCGATGTCTGAATAACAATGTGTTTTTATTTGATAACAAAATTTACAGACAAAAACGTGGAGTGGCAATGGGGGCATGCTTCTCCCCCAGCTACGCATGTCTTCATGTGGGTTGGTGGGAGGAGCATGTCCTCAGGAGCCAACACAGGGCCCTATATGAAACGCATGTAGCCCATATGTAGCGATATATATCGATGATATTTTTGTCGTGTGGAGAGGGAGTATAGAACAGGCCTTGAATTTTGTCAAGATTATCAATGACAACGAGCTTAATTTGGCCTTTACCAGTGACATCAATGCACACACGGCAAACTTTCTCGTTATTAAAATCACTATACAAGAAGGGGTCATCACCACCAATCTATATCAAAAGCCAACTGCTGGCAACACGCTTCTACATGCGACTAGTTTTCATCCGCGTCATACAATTGATAGTTTGCCTTATGGCGAATTTTTAAGAATCAAACGCGCATGTAGCACTGATCAAGCTTGGACAGAGTCACGTGAAATTGCTAGAAATAGACTGTTAGCTAGGGGCTACAATAAACACAATCTGGAGGTAGCAATATCTAAAGTCAACTCAATAGACAGAACAAGTTTGCTACAACCAAAGATTCCGGTTGTTAGTGAACAGACTGTTAGGGCTTTGGACACGTTTGTGTCAATGGATAGCTCCACACCAGTAGCTTCATGTAGATTCATCACTACATATAGCAAACAGTCACAGGCAATTAGAAGAATCTTGAATTCCCAGTGGCCCATAGCTCTAACCGATGGTGTGTTAAGGAGTACCCTACCTGTTAAACCAGACATCACTTATCGCAAAGCCTATTCAATGAGATGTGATTTAGTTCACAATAGTCCAGAGGTATTGAACAAAGAATATTGGGTGTCCTCCAAGTATGGTTTTTTTAAATGCAGCAGTTGCAGAGCCTGCACATTTGGTGTAAATACCAAAACATACCGAGGTGCCTTTGATGATCAGGAAATCAAAATCAAAGGTAACTTTAACTGTAAGACTGAGTTCGCAGTTTATGTTTTATCTTGTACATGCGGACTCCGGTATGTAGGTAGCACGAAGTTACCAGTTCAGGCTCGGATTCTCCAACACCTCAGAGCGACTGTCAATTCTGACCATTCATATCCAGTGGCAAGACATGTGAAGACAGTACATGGGGGCAATTTAAATGTCTTGTCTTACTTTGTAATTGACAGTGTGCCAGTAAATAAAAGAGGTGGAGATAGGGACAAGTCCCTTAGGAGGTTGGAGTCTAAATACATCTTGGAGTTAGACACCAAGAGCCCAAATGGCCTCAACATTTGTGAAGATCTGTACCATTATCTCTGAAGCTCACTATGAATTTTATGAATGTATCTGTTTTGAATACTTTGCATTGAATGAAGTATAAGTGTATATACATGAAAAGAATTCTATACAAGTACTTTTTGATAGCATCAGGAAATTAGGATTATCTGCTGGTTTTAATGCATAGAGAGGTTTTGATTTTATCGTGACTCTTACTCCAGGGTTATGCTTTTATCGGATCTTATCGGGCATTTATCAGCAACCATGATATGTTGTACTGTATATTTATATATTCTCACTGTATATACATATATATATTTCGTATAAAGTTCATGTATTTTGGTTATATGGATTAATTGTGATGTTAGGTAGCGAACAAGCATTAGCCACTTTAGCATGTTAAATTATGCAACTAAGTTTATACAAGTTTTTGATGGTTATGCTGTCCCAAACTGCTGCTAGTTCTTTCCTGTATTAGATCCCCCGGCTGGGGAATCTATTGTATTTTGCACTTAGTAGATATGCACTTTACACTTTGCACTTTTTGACACTTTAGCACTTTTCCTGATTTTTTAACCAGTGAAGATACATATACAATTTTCTTAATCATTCAGATGGATTGTTTTTTAGTATATATAGCTCAGAGAAACCGTGATGTCTATGACTATTTTATTGAGTATTTGTACAGATAAAAGGTATATTGACTTAACATTATCACAGTATACAAATGTCGGAATCAGGTGGTTTCTCTATGAGAATTGTAACTTGGGCATATATAAAACTGTATTTGAACTGTTAGAATTATTGGCCATTGGTTACAAGCGTATAGGTTGAAAACATTATGTTTGGAAACAGTCTGTCTGCTATGTTTACTAAATTAGACAATATGGTCATGTGGTACAGAATTAAGTGCTATGATTGGTGAATTGCCATTTTTTAAACTTGTTTGGTGTGCAATGGCAAATACTCGTTAATTCCGGTGAACAAGGCGACAGGGTCGCCGAAACGCGTCCGGTCTAGGGCACTTCTGCTGCACTTTATGAAGAAAAAATAAAGAAGATACTGTTTTCGCTACCCGAGGTTGTTGTCCGTTTTTTCTCCGTGAGGGTGCTGCGTTCCGCGGTATCCTTTGGAGTGGTGGTTCATATAAATATATATATATATATATATATATTATTTTTTTTTAAATGGGACATAAACACTTAACACAAATTACACAGAACTCTCTTTGTGCATAGTAAATGGTTTTTTCTACATGTATAATAATGCGTAAATGTGAAATCGCAATATTTGCCGGTAACACTATAATACTGAGTTTTGAAAACATGTAGCGTCTTCAGACACACAAAAACTGTTAAAAAATGCAATTAAGAAATATATGTGTGATAAGAACGTATCCCGAAAAGACTATGAGAACACAGTCTAACAAACAGTGAATTCTTGTATGTAAGTTAGAACTACATATCCCAGAAGTCTATGGGAATAGTAGAAAGCAAAAATGGTATAAACAGTTTCAAGAGAATAATTTCACTTACCGTGAGCAAGGCCGTCAGGCTGAAATGCGTTGGTGTTAGACTGGGCACTGAAATAAATCTGTGAAAAGAAATTGCTGTGTGCGGCGTCTTTTGCATGAAAAATTACGTTTTGGCCATTGGTCTGGCCCAACGCCGGCACCCGCTGATGAGCGATCCTGGGACAAGACCACTTTGAGCAAAATATATATGGAACAACACTTTTCTGGCTGCACTGCTAAGATGTATGGAGCGGTGCCAAGGGAAGGGGACATCTCGGGATGTTTGCGACTCCGCTATTAAGCAGGGAAACCACACCAAACTACATATCCCAGGATGCAGTCTGCCAGGAGCTACAAGCACACACACCTGCAGCGGGGAGGTGGAGTCGTGAGACCGCCCCAAAGGGAGGGGTCCCACCAATGAGGTGCAGGACTGTCCTAAAGGGAGTGGTCAGCGACCCAGAGCCCACTCGAATTGCCAGCAGCCTGTGACATCGGCACTGAAGACGGCCATGACGGCCAGAAACGCGTCTGCCCACACAACATAAGCGCATCACGGACTGCAAGGGAAGGTGCTGTAGATTTCAATAAAAATCCTACCTGTTCTGAATCCGGAGCTGTGTCCCGCTTACTTTCGAAGGAGGGTGAGCATTGGAGGTTGTATTTTTCCGGTTGGCTGAGACCGGTGGGGCACGCACTCTCGGTCTGGTGCACCGCACCTATTCAGCGAAATGAAACTTTGGACTGTACGAGGAGTACAAGGTGCGGCGCCCCCCCAGCGAAGATATCGCCAGCAAGGTGACCAGTTTTCGCGATGGGGAGAGAGGAGGTAGCATTGCGCTACCCGATAGGACAAAGACACAGGTAGTGACGGAACAACACTTTTCTGGCCGCACTGCTAGGATGTATGGAGCGGTGCCAAGGGAAGGGGACATCTCGGGATGTTTGGGACTCCGCTATTAGGCAGGGAAACCACACCAAACTACATATCCCAGGATGCAGTCTGCCAGGAGCTACAAGCACACACACCTGCAGCGGGGAGGTGGAGTCATGAGACCGCCCCAAAGGGAGGGGTCCCCCAATGAGGTGCAGGACTGTCCTAAAGGGAGTGGTCAGTGACCCAGAGCCCACACGAATTGCCAGCAGCCTGTGACATCGGCACTGAAGACGGCCATGACGGCCAGAAACGCGTCTGCCCACACAACATAAGCGCATCATGGACTGCAAGGGAAGGTGCTGTAGATTTCAATAAAAATCCTACCTGTTCTGAATCCGGAGCTGTGTCCCGCTTACTTTCGACGGAGGGTGAGCATTGGAGGTTATATATATATATATATTCACTGAAAAAACCATAGGTTATAGACCATATATAGTTAGGAATTAGCATTTAAAAAACCTTATTTTACTCACACAAAACCATTGAAATTCCATATATAGTTAGTTGCACTAACTATATATCGCGCACCCGCAATCCACTGCTGATGATGTCACATATTACATCATTCATGACATGGTCAGTGACATCACTGATGACATCACTGATGACATCTCAAATGACATCACTGATAACAACACTGATGACAACATCCAGTGACTGTATGTTTCTGTAAAGTTAAAATATGTCTTACATATTGAAGAATGAGTGGATGTAGAAGTGTCTGGATGAAGGATTTAGTAGGTGCATGACTGACTGTATGAGTGAGTGATTAAATGTGTCTCACTGAGTGCATGGGTTAGTGACTAAACTGTCTTAATTTGTGCATCATTATGTCTATTGTTCTGTAAACTGTTGCATGTGTTGATCAATAGCTATATGAGTAACTATATGGGTTATTGATTGATTGTCCAAGTATTTGTATGGGAGACTGAGTGTGTGTGTGGCTGGCTGGGAGGTGTGTGACTCTGTGCAGATCAATGTGTACTTATATCAATGATTGTATAACAAGGTAAGTATGTGTTAGTATATGTTTGAAAATATAAGGTGCTCTATGTTTAACTGTATATACAAGAAAATGGAAGTGTGATTGATTCTTTACAGGACTGACTAGGTGTGTGAGTAACTCCATGGATGAGTGGCAGAGTGTGAGTGTCTGTATAGGTGTATGAGTGCATATGATAGTGTTGTAAAGATGAGTGATTGTATGTATGAATGATTGTATGGGTGAATGAGTGAATGTGTGTGTAGACGTAGGAATCAGTGAGTACATATGTAGTAACTAGTATTGGTGTGTCAATGGTTTCAAAAATTATACTCTGTATTTAACACTGGGTGAAACAGAGGTTATATTAAAATATGAGGAGATGCATTGTATTGTCACATGAATGATATCATCAGTGATGTGGTCATTGATGTCAAATGAGATGTCATCAGTGATGTCATCAGTGATGTCATTTGAGATGTCATCAGTGATGTCATCAGTGATGTCACTGACCATGTCATGAATGATGTAATATGTGACATCATCAGCAGTGGATTGCGGGTGCGCGATATATAGTTAGTGCAACTAACTATATATGGAATTTCAATGGTTTTGTGTGAGTAAAATAAGGTTTTTTAAATGCTAATTCCTAACTATATATGGTCTATAACCTATGACATCTCAAATGACATCACTGATGACATCACTGATGACATCTCATTTGACATCAATGACCACATCACTGATGATATCATTCATGTGACAATACAATGCATCTCCTCATATTTTAATATAACCTCTGTTTCACCCAGTGTTAAATACAGAGTATAATTTTTGAAACCATTGACACACCAATACTAGTTACTACATATGTAATCACTGATTCCTAGGTCTACACACACATTCACTCATTCACCCATACAATCATTCATACATACAATCACTCATCTTTACAACACTATCATATGCACTCATACACCTATACAGACACTCACACTCTGCCACTCATCCATGGAGTTACTCACACACCTAGTCAGTCCTGTAAAGAATCAATCACACTTCCATTTTCTTGTCTATACAGTTAAACATAGAGCACCTTATATTTTCAAACATATACTAACACATACTTACCTTGTTATACAATCATTGATATAAGTACACATTGATCTGCACAGAGTCACACACCTCCCAGCCAGCCACACACACACTCAGTCTCCCATACAAATATTTGGACAATCAATCAATAACCCATATAGTTACTCATATAGCTATTGATCAACACATGCAACAGTTTACAGAACAATAGACATAATGATGCACAAATTAAGACAGTTTAGTCACTAACCCATGCACTCAGTGAGACACATTTAATCACTCACTCATACAGTCAGTCATGCACCTACTAAATCCTTCATCCAGACACTTCTACATCCACTCATTCTTCAATATGTAAGACATATTTTAACTTTACAGAAACATACAGTCACTGGATGTTGTCATCAGTGTTGTTATCAGTGATGTCATTTGAGATGTCATCAGTGATGTCATCAGTGATGTCACTGACCATGTCATGAATGATGTAATATGTGACATGATCAGCAGTGGATTGCGGGTGCGCGATATATAGTTAGTGCAACTAACTATATATGGAATTTCAATGGTTTTGTGTGAGTAAAATAAGGTTTTTTAAATGCTAATTCCTAACTATATATGGTCTATAACCTATGGTTTTTTCAGTGAATTTTCAAGGTTTTGTAAATGCTAATTCCTAACTATATATGGTCTATAACCTATGGTTTTTTCAGTGAATTTCATAGGTTTTTTAATAGCAAATCTTTATAAAAATAATACATTTTAAATCTAATTTTATATTTTATAATTTTTTTTATTTTTTTTTTTATATTATTTTTAGTGCGCTCCCGGGGCGCGGACAGGTGAACGCACGGGTAAGCGCAATCTTGCGGCGCGCCCCGGGGCGTGTACTAATGCGCGTCCCGGAAGCGCTATTGCCGAGAACGAAAACAACATCGTGACGTATCGCGTAGCCGCCACGCCTTGCGTCATAAGACACGTATCGCGTAGCCGCGAGATGCGTCTTATGACGCACCTCGTAAGCGCACCCGGAAGCGCATACGATCGCGCAACGTAAGCGCCCCGATGCGCTTACGATACACGCCCGGGGCGCGCCCCGAGGCGCGTAGCGTAAGCGCGTCAAACCATGTGACTTTAAAATAACACTTTTCATTGGTTCAGAACTTTTTATTTTCCAAATTGTGTGAAACCCACCCATTTCTCTCACTATTGCTTTGTACTTGGAGAGAGCAAGAGCTGTTGTGTCTACTCTATCTCCTACTTTTCTGATCTCCAGCAATGGCTGCAAGAGAGTCATCCAGCAGTGATTCAGAGGGATTTTTAGATGAGGACCCTCCTCAGCAAAAGAAAAAAACCCATTTCATCTGGAAATTTTACAAAATCCCAGAAGGACAGAAAAAAGTCAACGCTCCCAAAGTAACATGCAAAATATGTGGGAGTAGTTTATCCAGAGGCAATCCTCTGAAAAAATATAGTTTTGGGAATGCTAATTTGATCCGGCATGTGAAAAGAAGACACCCTAACAACTTTGCCAGGGAGAGTGTCAGAGAGCTGGCACGGAATGTACCCACAGATGGCGGCAGCACCTCCACTGGTGGAGCAACACCTTCGGGACCACCCCGTGGAAGAATGATCCCTAACATTCAGCCGGTGTTTGCGGGCATCAAATTTTTGTGCACAGAGTGTGACGAACTGCTCTGCTATGGGGAGCAGAGTGTTGAACTGATTGCCCTAAAGAAACAGCAACACCGCTGCTCTTCCAGTCCCTAAATTTTAAATTTTTTTTTGCTCCTGTTGAGCAGTTTTGGAATCCTTGTTTTTGTTTTTCCCTTGAAAAAAATCCAAAAAAAATATAAAATTGTTTTAAAAAGTCTAAAAAAATATAAAACAACAAAAACAAAAAAAAATATATAAAACAACAAAATGAAAAAAAAGTTCTTTTCAGAACTACCTCCAATTTTTAAAAAGAAGCTTTATTTTTTTAAAAGTCTGTCATTTTTAATCTCCATGGTACGCTCCCCCATACGCTCCCCGGTGCGCGTACCGGGCGCTCACCCCCGCGAAAATCGAATTTTTTTTAAAAAAATTTTTTCACCCGCGGGAGCCTTTTATGGCCCCCACATGAAACCTAGGGGGTCAGGGGGTGTGTACCCTGCCCCCTCTTGCTCATTTCCCCCTTTGATTTTTGCCACCTCTTGTGTCTCAATCCTACCGAGACACAAGATGGCGGCCGCTGCGGACTGTTTCGAATGTTTACAGACACCCGAGAACCAATCAGCTTGCCGTGCGCAAGTCGCGTGGCGCGCCTGGAGCGCTCCCCGGTACGCGTACCGGGGAGCGCTCCAGGCGCGGCTCTAGATATATATCTTTTTTTGAACGTTAATTTCTCAAAATCCACTGTAGCACATATATTGAGACCTACAAAAGGCACATCGGGCTACCAGTCCCTACAATTTTGCCAAGTTTCGTGCAAATCCATTCAGCCGTTCGGGCTAAAAGTGAGGCCAACCGCCCTATGGAAATTAACATGGGAAAAACGCGTTTTGGGACCCCCCTTTTTTCTTGGCCCCCCCTTGACGAACCCCCCCAAAATTTTCAGTGGCTGCTCAGAAACAAAATGTGCCATTTTCCTGAAAATTTCAGCCAATTCCGTCCACAAACGCCAAAGTTATTAGACATAGAATTTTCAAAAATCCCATAGAGAAAAAATCCTAACTATATATACCTACTGGCGACCGCCAGTAGGTAATATATATATATATATATATATATATATATATATATATATATATGTCCACTAGTCCAGTTCGCCAATCCCCCAGCCTCACAGCGACGATGGGCTTCAAGCGAGGGAGCGACCCCCCTAATATATGTGAGTGCTAATTTCGCTGGAGCCCAAATCCTTATAGCGTGGTATTTTATTACAACAAAATCGTCAAAAAACCACCCGACGCGTTTCAGTGCAGCCGCACCTTGGTCACGGGTAAATCAGGTTAGCACATCCATTATCAAGTGTTTAAACATCAACGTAAAGGTAGGACTACCAGTCCCAACACTGCTGTATTGACATAAACAACGGCTATATAATCATGGAATGGAGCTTTAGAAGGTTTGCCCACTGGGGCGAGAATGCAAGAACTCTTATACTTCATTTGTATACCGTACTTCAGTTTGAATATCGCCGACTGGGGCTTGGCACTAAATGCAAATTTTTCGCTTTCCCGGTATTTAGGGTAAGATCATGGCTGGAGTTGCAAGTATTACCTTACTTTCCTATGGTGGCTTTATTTTACTTAGCAACCAGCCTTGAGGAACGGAGCGAATGTAAAAACTTGGTACAACGAGATTAACGGCTGAACCAATGACGAGAGCGCTTCCATAAGTGTGTCAAGCACGTGACACGGAATCGGTACAAACTGATTTGAGTTCGCATTATTAACGTTATCATGTTTATTATAAAGTAATATATTGTTCTGTAGCATCACATTCATGATACTAGATTGGATTCTCATGGCAATTTGAAAATTATAATTGTGATACAAATATTAGCATTGATTATTTTTACATGATTTTGGGCATTGTATATGACAACATAAATTGTCATGGATATATGGTAAAAATGCATGTATTTTGGATATGCTACAAGCAATTGAAGATGGTATTACCATTGACATGAGCCCATGCTAAAATGTCCGCCAGTTTTACAATTTCTGTATCATTGCACTGTGGTTTTTTTACATGTGTCTGAATGTGGTGTATTTAAGATGGCAACTTTCATTGTTTGGCGAGCGTGACCAAGCCGTAAGGGCGAAATGCGTATTTGTCTATATATATATTTATATAAAAGTAAAAAGTCTTGTCCACCCTTTTCTTTCGGCGGAACCTCAGGCATGGACCTCCAGACTCCAGAAACAACTCACGGACTCCCACAATGCCTATGTGGGTGAAGCAGTGTTTGTTTATTCAAAAGATTCAAACCATACAATTCACAGGAGCAGTGCCTGCCATGGCAAGTTTCGCTCCTCGCTGGGAGCTTGATCACCTGATGCGTCTCCACACGGTGACATATTTAATAGTGAAAATGAGCACAACCAACTTTAGAAACAAACTCTCCTGGTTCAAAAATACCAAAAACAGACTACAGCATTCTACCCGTCAGTAGCATACATCTGAAAATTACCATCTTGAAGGTAATCCATGTGCAAATAGGCAAAATATCCCAGAGAAGAGTACACAGGTACATAAGAGTGGTTTACAAAAAAAACACAGATAAGCCATAATCATTACACAGTGCAATAAATAGACTGAAACCACTCTTCCAGCAACCTACATAGTGGTTGGTGATGTATTCCAAGGGATTATGGGCAAGTGCCCAAATTGAATGATACACATAGTGGCAATTCTCTAAAACAATAGTGAAAAAGATTCTGTATGACTCTAGAATATATAATGCCTTAAATAGGAACAAAACATCCTGTAAACACATAACAACATAACTACATAACTATCATGCAAATAATAATTAGTACTCTAAGATACATTGAAAAATACAAAATATATCAGTCAGTTTAGCAGCAGATTATAACACAACAAAGTGCAAGTGCAATATTGTCAGAAAAATGGTCAAATACACGAAAACCAAATACTAAAAAGGACCAAAATGGATAAAATCTAATAGTATCAACATGGCATGATAAAAAATGTATGTGTACAGTCAAGATGCCATGCAGTAATAAATAGTCTGTACAAATAAAGTGCATAGTAAAAAAAGTTCAATATAGTGCTGTGCAAAAAATATTGAATCACTAGCAGCAAGGGAAAGACCCTGAATCGTTTAAGCCGAAACTAGTGCAATGTTGGATAAAAAAAATTCAATCACAGAACAAACCACATCTATACAGAGCATAAATACATAATTCTGATACAGTGCAAAAAATTACCATCATAAAAAATTGTGCAACTCTTCATTCTTGTTAGGGTCGTTAGGGACTCTTGTGTTGAGAGCTAAGATGAAATGAGATTCACATTGTCTAAGTAGCTTATCTAGATTTCCTCCCCGTCCGGGGTCAGGAACTGACCCTATTACTGTGATCTCCAGATCCTTCAGTTTGTTGTCATGAACAGATTTGAAGTGTCTGGCGACCGGATAATTGTGGTCAGAATTCACAATGGCCCTGACATGTTGGAGGATGCGTTAATGCACTGGGAGTTTGGTACTGCCAACGTATTCCAGGTTGCAGGTGCACTTAAGTTTATAAATGGCATATTCGGTACAACAAGTGAGATGTTCTTGAATTGCTATCTCCTTCTCACTAAATGCTGTTTTGTAGTGAGTACCGTTCTTAGCAAATGTGCACACACTGCAAGAATTACATTTAAAGGAACAAGTCTTAGTGAGCCAGGTACTTTTGTTTTTCACCTCAGGCATAGGTTTCACAGGGGGTCCCTCACAGAGGGAGCCCTTCTGAAGGTGATATCTGGTAAGCTGGGTAGAATGGGACCAAGAATAATATCAGTCAGAACAATAGGCCATTCTGAATAAATATTCTTGCGTATAACCTTCTCTTGTGCACTAAATGTAGTTATCAACCGAATAGAATGTACATCTTTCTCCAAACTCTCCTTCGCACGGTTAATAATAGTTTGAGGCTGAAGCAGGTTATGTCTTTGCAGATTATTAATTGGTGTTTCGTATTACCCCTGTCAAGAAATCTGCGAAATGCTGCCATTGGACATTCAAAGGAGACTGTTTCAGAACTGAAAATTCCCCAAATACGGATGAACTCGCTATATGGTATGCTGTTGATGAGGTGACGGGGCTATATATATATATACATATATATATATTCACTGAAAAAACCATAGGTTATAGACCATATATAGTTAGGAATTATCATTTACAAAACCTTGAAAATTCACTGAAAAAACCATAGGTTATAGACCATATATAGTTAGGAATTAGCATTTAAAAAACCTTATTTTACTCACACAAAACCATTGAAATTCCATATATAGTTAGTTGCACTAACTATATATCGCGCACCCGCAATCCACTGCTGATCATGTCACATATTACATCATTCATGACATGGTCAGTGACATCACTGATGACATCACTGATGACATCTCAAATGACATCACTGATGACATCACTGATGACAACATCCAGTGACTGTATTTTTCTGTAAAGTTAAAATATGTCTTGAGTGGATGTATAAGTGTCTGGATGAAGGATTTAGTAGGTGCATGACTGACTGTATGAGTGAGTGATTAAATGTGTCTCACTGAATGCATGGGTTAGTGACTAAACTGTCTTAATTTGTGCATCATTATGTCTGTTGTTCTGTAAACTGCTGCATGTGTTGATCATTAGCTATACGAGAGGCTATATGTGTTATTAATTGGTTGCCCAAGTATTTCTATGGGAGATTGAGTTTGTGTGGGGGTGGCTGGAAGGTGTGAGACTCTATGCATAGATGTGTGAGCAGTTTATTCACTAGGTGTATGAGTTCAAGAGTGCATGTGGAAACAGCTACATGGGCAGTTGACTGTGTGCATGAGTGTATTGATGAGTGAATGGATATCTCAATGCTACATGTCATAGTAAGTACATATGTAAAACACAGTACATGTGAGAGTTGGCATATATAAATAACTGTGCATGAGAGCCACTGAATGAGTGAGTGGTTGTATCGATCATTGTGAACTTGTATCAGGGATTGTATAAGAGAGTAAATATGTGTTAGTATATGTTTCAATAAGTAAGGTGTGTTTAACTGTATATTTGAAGAAATGGAGGTGAGATTGTTTCTTTGCTTGACTGACTGGGTGTGTGAGTAACTCCATGGATGAGTGGCAGTGTGTGAGTGTCTGTATACACTGAGTGTATCTAAGGTTATATTAGAGTCTGAAGAGGTTTATCGTATTAGCACAAGAATGATGTCAAATGAGATGTCATCAGTGATGTCATCAGTGATGTCATTTGAGATGTCATCAGTGATGTCATCAGTGATGTCACTGACCATGTCATGAATGATGTAATATGTGACATGATCAGCAGTGGATTGCGGGTGCGCGATATATAGTTAGTGCAACTAACTATATATGGAATTTCAATGGTTTTGTGTGAGTAAAATAAGGTTTTTTAAATGCTAATTCCTAACTATATATGGTCTATAACCTATGGTTTTTTCAGTGAATTTTCAAGGTTTTGTAAATGCTAATTCCTAACTATATATGGTCTATAACCTATGGTTTTTTCAGTGAATTTTCAAGGTTTTGTAAATGCTAATTCCTAACTATATATGGTCCATAACCTATGGTTTTTTCTGTGAATTTCATTGGTTTTTTAACAGCTAATATCTGTAGCTGTAAAATGTATTCTTCTTTAAATCCAAAAATATATTTTATATGTTTATGAATAATTTTTTTTTTAAATATTTTTTTTTCTTCGTTCCCGCTTCGCAAATCGGGAAGCTTCCCGTTAGCTGACCTTGATGCCGCGAAATAGACCGCGAGCCGGTAAACGTTTCTTTACCGCAAGTGCCGCGTTACAAAACAACATCGTGACGCCTCCCGTCCGCATGACGTTTCACGTTGTCGCGTGATACGTCATATGACGTACTACGTTAGCGAACTGGTACGCGAAGCGAGTCGCAAAGCGCAGGTTTCTGGAAGCAAACCGGGAGGCCCTGCAAAGCGCTTAACGTAAACACAGCAAGTCATGTGACTTGGTAATAACACTTTTCATTGGTTCATTTCACTTTTGGTTTCCTAATGATGTAAGACTAGGTCATATAATCTAAAATGAACACTTTTGATTGGTTGAGAACTCTTGTTTTTCCCAAATGATGAAAATCCCTCCTTCTTTCCTCACTCTGACTTTCATCATTGTGAGAGAAAGACCCTTTGTGATCACTGAGCAATGGCTTCTTTAGTAGCTTCAGCTGGTGCTTCCCCACCACCTCCACCACATCCAAGGAAGAGTGGACCACCTGCTCAAGTTATAATTCAACAAGAAGAAGAAGAAGAGGAACAGGAGGACGAGCACGAAGAGAGGCAGTTTTTGCCTGAGCAGCCCAGGACGTCTCACCGGAAAGAAAACTTCATTTGGCAATTTTTTAAAATTCCCAAAGGTCAGAAAAAAGTAAATGCAAGATACGTAACTTGCCTTATATGTCAAGATAGACTGTCCAGAGGGACCGACAAAAAATACAGTTTCGGAAACTACACAATGCATCGCCATATGACTAGGTGGCATCCTAACAACTACAGTGCTGCACAGTTTCGGAACGACCTAGATAATCTCCCTATTATGGCCAGAAGATCTGTTGTACCGGAAGTAACGGGACCAGAGGGCAGGGAGATGGTGCCAAATATACAAATGAGATTTGGTGAAGTAAAACACACCTGCGTATTTTGCGATGGATTCATTTCCTACGGAGAAAGAAGCATCACTCTGATCAACAGAGCTATTGACTATCATATGCAAGTTTGTCCGAAACGCCCAAAATAATAAATACTTCTTTTTTTTGTTTTGTTGCTCCTGTTGAGCCCTTTACAATGAATCGTTTTCATTGCCCCCTCCAAGAAAAACCCCAAAAAAATATAAAACTGTTCCGAAAAATTCAAAAACAGTAAAAAAATGTTCAGAAAAAAAAAAAAAAAAGTTCTTTTCAGAACTACCTCCCCGTTATTAAAAAATTGGTACAATATTTGGAACTGTGCCAACCTCTATTTCTCTTAGTTCGCTTCCTAGTTTGCTCGCCGGTACGCGAACTGGAAGCGAACCAAAAACAGTAAGTATAAGGGAGGGAAACACACACTTATGTTAAAATAAAGACAGCTATAGGGGAGTAAACTAGAGATACTATTACCCGTAATCCACTGCTGATGATGTCACATATTACATCATTCATGACATGCTCAGTGACATCATCAGCAGAGGATTGCGGGTTTTTTGACAACATGCCTTATCCACGGTTTAATAACGCTGCCTTTTGCTTTATATAAGTTTTCAAATTGTATGAAATATATACCAATAGGTCGTTATGAACCTTTAGGTAGTGCTTTTCTTCATGAGGTCTGGTCGCTTCCATACACATACAGATGTTTCAAAGATGATCAAGAAGTTTATCTGAATGGAGAGGAATGCACTGAGACGCCAGATCATTCACTAATGTGTAGGCACATACAGTTACACGGTTCATGCAACAAACACCGACCAAATATGGCTTGCGTGTTGCAAGGCACGCCAGTTCCTGCTATCATCCCCACGTTCAAGTTGTTGGAAAATGGTACTTATTTGATGCTCAATAATGAAGATTGTTCTGAGTTAATTAAAAGTATTCCTTTTATCGTAACAGTAAGTGAACGGGTTATTTGCTGCAGAAATGTTCTATTTCCTCCCACACATGAACATAGGGAGTTTTCAATCTGGCCACAAATACCAACCTTGGGACACGTTTCAACGGCATGGCAAGAATAAGAGCTCTTTTGTCTCAGAGAGAGGTGGCCTTGAGTTCGGCCCGTGAAACTTTCGTACTTCACATAGCGAACACCCGTACAGAGGTGCACACCCTTTTCAATTAAGATTTGCCTTTCAATTTCAGCAACATGTTTCCGACTATCTTTAACGCATCCTCCACAAAGTCCCTGACACACTTTTTTAAAGTTGTTACCAGTGGTCTCGTGGCTTCATTTGAGAAAATCTTTGGAGTCATCCCTGCTTCCTTTCATTGTATTTTCTGCACTCTGGTTCGTGGATTGGCATTTTTACTTGCATTACCAGCGGACGCTCTTGTGCTTTTTTACATTTTTAAATATGGATGTCCCTCCTATGCAACCTCCGACCCTGCAGCTGCTGACACTGTTCCGCAATCGCATGCTAGAATATTATGGCACAATGCCGTTGGCGTTATTAAGCACGGCATATGGATTATCTTTTCGGTTCTCCTACTTCACCTGTGTCCAGCCTGTATTTCACTGCCTGACCTGTGATTTCGATTGGGCCATTGATTTGTGTCTCTGCGGACCGGTTTCTCCTGACGTCGACTTTAATCAGCTGATGACTCCTATCATTACTCACGAGTTGGTTTGTCCTGGCGAAAGGATTATGGCTGTGGCATTGATGCATGGACTACTTGGTCCCTGGAATTTACTGGCGGCAGCACAGTCTTTCTTGGAACAGAGCTTTCTTGAAAACCCACCGAGCTGTCCTCTGATGGTGATAGAGGATCCGGTGCTGGGAGAGCACGTATGTTCTTTTCCGCTTTTAAATTGGATGGCTGAACTGTTTTCGGATGAAGACGGTGACTTCCTATTGGAGGCTGTTGCAGCTTATTTTGCATACACAGTTATGTCATAGACCTTTTTCATGTTTGATATGCTGAGTACTAGCATTTCATTGACAATTCATTGACTTATTTGTCAAGTTTTTATTATTTACCTTGCCTATTGGCTTAAGACTCGATAAAGTACTTGGCTGTTTTATTTTTCTTTAGCATTAAATTTTCCTAGTTTTTAATGCTTTACCTTGCGGACCGTCCACATATAAACTTGCAATCTGCTCTCATGAGATGGCACTTCTATTATCTTATTCAGTTCGTTTCCGGATCATGAGGAGGTGTCATCTAGGTCCTGGATATCTTTACACCGTGTTAAGTTAGCATGGGCTCATTACCGGTTTAAACGCCATTTTTCCTTTTTTGCAACTTCTGCACACGACACTTAGTTGTTGCTTTAGCTTTCCACCTAGTAGTTCATCGTGGTTTACATGAGAATAATATGTTATTGGTCTACTATCTGCTTTACTTGTTAAACTATATCTGTACAGCGAGTGCTAAAGTTTCAAGAACAACACGATACAGAATTGTTATGAGGTCTGATCTCCACGACTTCATACTCATAACATAAGTGCAACTTCTGCCAATTCTGGGCATGAGGCGGGTTTTATATTGCTTTGCCGAACACACATACACAACAGTTGATGCGGTTCACATGAAGAGAGAGCTGGTGTATGGTGATGTGATTCCTTCAAATCTAAGACACTAAAGTATGGGCACGCCCTAAACCAACACAAAGAGACCTTCTTAGCAAATAATATAATATGTGTATTAGGGAGGGTGAGATATAAGCAGCCGCGGGCCGTGGAGGGAGTTACGATGGGGCAGGGAGGCGGGGAGGGGGAGAAGCAGGGTGGAGCCCTCTCTACCTTGCCCCTCCCCCTCCCCGCCTCCCTGCCCCACCGTAACTCCCTCCACGGCCCGCGGCTGCTTATAAGTGTTGCTAACTCTTATTCATTTACAGCATGTTAACATACTGTCACCATTCGCTTTTTATGTACTAGTAACTATGCTGGTAATTTTGCTACTGATAATATGTGTACTTGTATTCTCCACCCTGCTTCTCCTCCTCCCCGCCTCCCTGCCTCACCGTAACTCCCTCCACGGCCCGCGGCTGCTTATAAGTGTTGCTAACTCTTGTTCATTTACAGCATGTTAACATACTATCACCATTCACTTTTTATGTACTAGTAACTATGCTGGTAATTTTGCTACTGATAATATGTGTACTTTTATTATCTAAGGTACTACGCCTGAGAAGACGGCATTAGTAAATAAACATTTCAAATACACATCTGTTCTTCTTAACTCCATGTTCTGGTTTCTAAGAAATCTATAACGACCGACTGTTCATGAGTTCCACGTATCCTGAGGTACTATAAGTTCATATTCTGGATTGTCTAAACATTGAGAGTTTGTTATATCCAATGTGACACTGTACCTAGCTTGCTAAGGAGTTTTTGATTACTAACGTGAGTTTTGGGACACCCTAATTCGCCGAGGTTCCAATCCTCTGTCCACAGTTCTGTGTGACAACAGAAACCCTGCGACAGGGGCACCCCCGACCCTTGCTGGAGCTTCATCACACTTGCGATACAACTCCAGCAATGCATTCGCCGAGGTTCCAATCCTCTGTCCACAGTTCTGTGTGAGAACAGAAACCCTGCGACAGGGGCACCCCCGACCCTTGCTGGAGCTTCATCACACTTGCGATACAACTCCAGCAATGCGCCACCTTTACGGCACAGATACATCACGCATCTGTGCTGTTTTTGCCCCATGATGCGCTGCATTGTAAATGCAGCACACCATAGGTGACGGAACAGCGGCACAGAATGACTAACACATCCCTGGTGATGCGCCAGTCATCATAAATGTATCCCTATGCTTCTTATCTTGTTAGAGATGAACCGCCATATATATCATCAAAGTTTTTTGCATTTCCTAAATAGCGAACTTTAAGGAATAAATAGCGATTCTTTACCATTCCTAGTTTGCGATGAGCTATTTGCTAATTAGCCGAATGTAGCCCAATGAAGCCCAATGTAGCCCAATGTAGCCCAAAGATGGCCGCCAGACACACAAAAAAACAAATGTAGCCCAAATATCAGCCAGATGTAGCCCAACTATAGCCCAGTGACAGAATGACCAATCAGCTTCGCAAACCTCCGTTACGCGAAGCGGAGCGCTGTTACAGATATATATCTTTTTTTGAACGTTAATTTCTCAAAATCCACTGGAGCACATATATTGAGACCTAGCAAAGGCACATCGGGCTACCAGTCCCTAATATTTTGCCAAGTTTCGTGCAAATCCATTCAGCCGTTCAATTATTATTATTATTATTTTTTTTTGCCCCGCGGGGCCCTTTTAAAACCTCCACATCAAACCTAGGGGGTCAGCGAGGATCTACTATGCCCCCTTATAGTTATTTCCCCCTTTGTTTTGACCTCCTCTTGTCTCTCGATCCTACCGAGAGACAAGATGGCGGCCGCTACGGACTGTTTGGAATGTTGACAGACGCCGGAGAACCAATCAGCTTCGCTTCACAAAGCTCCGTTGCGCGAAAAGTCCGCGAACCAGAGCGCTGCCCGGTCCGCTGTTACAGATATATATCTTTTTTTAAACGTTAATTTCTCAAAATCCACTGGAGCACATATATTGAGACCTACAAAAGGCACATCGGGCTACCAGTCCCTACAATTTTGCCAAGTTTCGTGCAAATCCATTCAGCCGTTCGGGCTAAAAGTGAGGCCAACCGCCCTATGGAAAACTCAATGTTAAAAACACGTTTTGGGACCCCCCTTTTTTCTCGGCCCCCACTGGACGAACCCCCCCCAAATTTCCAAGGGCTGCTCAGAAACAAAATGTGCCATTTTCCTGAAAATTTCAGCCAATTCCGTCCACAAACGCCAAAGTTATTAGACATAGAATTTTCAAAAAACCCATAGAGAAAAAATCCTAACTATATATACCTACTGGCGACCGCCAGTAGGTAATATATATATATATATATATATATATATATATATATATATATATATATATATATTACCTACTGGCGATAGCCAGTAGGTATATATAGTTAGGATTTTTTTCCTATGGGATTTTTGAAAATTCTATGTCGAATAACTTTGGCGTTTGAGGACAGAATTGGCTGAAATGTTCAGGAAAATTGAACATTTTGTTTCTGAGCAGCCCCTGAAAATTTGGGGGGTTTCGTCAAGGGGGGGCCGAGAAAAAAGGGGGGTCCCAAAACGTGTTTTTCCCATGCAATTTTCCATAGGGCGGTTGGCCTCACTTTTAGCCTGAACGGCTGAATGGATTTACACCAAACTTGGCAAAATTGTAGGGACTGGTAGCCCGATGTGCCTTTGCTATGTCTCAAGATATAGGCTCCAGTGGTTTTTACGAAAATTAACTTTGAAAAATATATATTGGGCTACATTGGGCTATATATATGTTGGAGCCCAAATGTAGCCTAATGTAGCCCAATGTAGCCCAATGTAGCCCAAAGATGGCCACCAGAGACAAAAAAAACAAATGTAGCCCAAATATCAGCCAGATGTAGCCCAACTATAGCCCAATGACAGAATGTCCCAGAGTGTTCTAAAGAACAACTAGAGTGCTAACAGTCCTACTTATTACAAAGGTATGGCACACCTGAAGCCATCTTGATTGGAATAAAGTGGTAACTCTTAAAACATATAATTTAAAAAGGAACAAAATGAGGGGGTTCATTTTGCCATAGAAAGTATGATTAGCGAATATATGACGAAATCCAGCATACCATCAGTCCGCAAAAAAAATCCCGCATGTACTATTAGGCCGCAAATTAAAATAATGAAAACTTTTAGAACGAATATGCCTTTAGCATACACTAAACAACTAAACTACCCTAAACCCTAAAACACTACCCCCAGCATGACCCTACACTACACAAACAGTACAACACTACCCTAAACCCTAAAACACTACCCCCAGCATGACCCTACACTACACAAACACTACAACACTACCCTAAACCCTAAAACACTACCCCCAGCATGACCCTACACTACGCAAACACTACAACACTACCCAAAACCCTAAAACACTACACCCCAGCATGACCCTACACTACGCAAACACTACAACACTACCCTAAACCCTAAAACACTACCCCCAGCATGACCCTACACTACACAAACACTACAACACAACCCTAAACCCTAAAACACTACCCCCAGCATGACCCTACACTACGCAAACACTACAACACAACCCTAAACCCTAAAACACTACCCCCAGCATGACCCTACACTACGCAAACACTACAACACTACCCTAAACCCTAAAACACTACCCCCAGCATGACCCTACACTACGCAAACACTACAACACTACCCAAAACCCTAAAACACTACACCCCAGCATGACCCTACACTACGCAAACCCCACAACACTACCCTAAACCCTAAAACACTACCCCCAGCATGACCCTACACTACGCAAACACTACAACACTACCCAAAACCCTAAAACACTACACCCCAGCATGACCCTACACTACGCAAACACTACAACACTACCCTAAACCCTAAAACACTACCCCCAGCATGACCCTACACTACGCAAACACTACAAAACTACCCTAAACCCTAAAACACTACCCCCAGCATGACCCTACACTACGCAAACACTACAACACTACCCTAAACCCTAAAACACTACCCCCAGCATGACCCTACACTACGCAAACACTACAACACTACCCTAAACCCTAAAACACTACCCCCAGCATGACCCTACACTACGCAAACACTACAACACTACCCTAAACCCTAAAACACTACCCCCAGCATGAGCCTACACTACGCAAACACTACAACACTACCCAAAACCCTAAAACACTACCCCCAGCATGACCCTAAACTACGCAAACACTACAACACTACCCAAAACCCTAAAACACTACCCCCAGCATGACCCTAAACTACGCAAACACTACAACACTACCCAAAACCCTAAAACACTACCCCCCAGCATGACCCTACACTACGCAAACACTACAACACTACCCAAAACCCTAAAACACTACCCCCAGCATGACCCTACACTACGCAAACACTACAACACTACCCAAAACCCTAAAACACTACACCCCAGCATGACCCTACACTACGCAAACACTACAACACTACCCAAAACCCTAAAACACTACACCCCAGCATGACCCTACACTACGCAAACACTACAACACTACCCAAAACCCTAAAACACTACCCCCAGCATGACCCCACACTACGCAAACACTACAACACTACCCAAAACCCTAAAACACTACCCCCAGCATGACCCTACACTACGCAAACACTACAACACTACCCTAAACCCTAAAATACTACACCCAGCATGACCCTACACTACGCAAACACTACAACACTACCCAAAACCCTAAAACACTACCCCCAGCATGACCCTACACTACGCAAACACTACAACACTATCCTAAACCCTAAAACACTACGCCCAGCATGACCCTACACTATGCAACCACTACAACACTACCCTAAACCCTAAAACACTAGCCCCAGCATGACCCTACACTACGCAAATACTAAAACACAACCCTAAACCCTAAAACACTACCCCCAGCATGACCCTACACTACGCAAACTCTACAACACTACCCTAAACCCTAAAACACTACCCCAGCATGACCCTACACTACGCAAACACTTCAACACAACCCTAAACCCTAAAACACTACCCCCAGCATGACCCTACACTAAACAACCACCACAACTCTACACTACACTAACACAACACTACACTACACAACACTACAGTACACTACACAATCACTAACCCACGAAAAAATTAACACAAACCCACTTACCTCTCTCGTCAAATGCATTTACCATACATGCCTTTAAAACGTAATTCTTTGTAAAGGCATGCGCGATAAATGCACATGCGTTTTGAAAAAATGCAGGATAATGGTATGCGAGGTCAATGACCTTGCGGGATAATGGTATGCGGACTGAAAGTCTGCGGGATAAAAAATGCGGGAAAATGGTTGCAAACCATGATTAGCAGCAGACTTCCCTGGTGAGCACTAGCTTTACTACAGTGATCTAATGAGCAACTAGAGTGCTAACATTCAGAATTTATGGCAAATGTGTGACACATCTGAATGCCTTCTTGATAGAACCAAAGTAAACAAGCATTGAAAATGCAATAGATCTCGCCCTCGTTTAAGTTAAAGCCATTCTGTTTGTAATGAGGTGGCTTTTTAGCTTTGCTTTTATTAGTGTTTTTAAAACTTTCATGTAAATAACATGCATATGTATGCATATATGTATATGTATGCATGCATTTATATTTATATAGATATGCAGATTATATATGTTTATATATGTATATTACCTACTGGCGATAGCCAGTGGGTATATATAGTTAGGATTTTTTCTCTATGGGATTTCTGAAAATTCTATGTCTAATAACTTTGGCGTTTGTGGACGGAATTGGCTGAAATTTTCAGGAAAATGGCACATTTTGTTTCTGAGCAGCCCCTGAAAATTTGGGGGGTTTCATCAATGGGGGGCCGAGAAAAAAGGGGGGTCCCAAAACGCGTTTTTCCCATTCATTTTTCCATAGGGCGGTTGGACTCACTTTTAGCTCGAACGGCTGAATAGATTTACATGAAACTTGGCAAAATTGTATATATGGTTTGCCCGACGTGCCTTTGCTATGTCTCAATATATGTGCTCCAGTGGATTTTGAGAAATTAACGTTTAAAAAAATATATATATCTGTGACAGCGCTCCGGTTAGCGCCCCGGTTCGCGTACCTGACGCGTAACGGAACTTCGCGAAGCGAAGCTGATTGGCTCTCCGGTGTCTGTCAACATTCTAAACAGTCCGGAGCGGCCGCCATCTTGTCTCTCGGTACGATCGAGAGACAAGATGTGGTGAAAAACGAAGGGGGAAATGAAGGAAAGGGGGCAAGGTAGACCACTTCTGACCCCCTAGGATTGATGAGGGGGATATTAAAGTGCCCCGCGGGGCAAAAAATCAAAAGAATTGCGTTTTTACGCCGTAGAGGCGCGTCCCGGTATGCAAACCGGGCAGCTCACCGGGCAGCTCACCGGGCAGCTAACCGGGCAGCTAACCGGCAGCGTAGCTGTCAACATTGTAAACAGTCCGGAGCGGCCGCCATCTTGTCTCTCGGTAGGTTTGAGAGACAAGATGTGGTGAAAAAAGAAGGGGGAAATGAAGGAAAGGGGGCAAGGTAAACCCCTCCTGACCCCCTAGGATTGATGAGGGGGATATTAAAGTCCCCCGTGATTTTTCGCGGTAGAGGCGCTTCCCGGTACGCGAACCGGGCAGCTAACCGGCAGCGTAACGGGAGTCCGCCATCTTGTGTTTTTGGAGCGTCCGGTTCGCGTACCGGGTAGCGTCCTGGTAAGCGTAACAAGGGAAAAACCAAGAGAAACAGTAAAAAAAAAATTAAGGGAATAGATTTCCAGCAAACTTGGCAAAATTGTAGGGACTGTTTGTTTGATGTGCCTTTGCAAGGCCTCAAGATATGTGCACGTGTGGATTTTGTCTAATTAAGGTTAAAAAAAATATATATATCTGTAAGCGTACTCCGGCACACTTACGTTACGGGTTTTGTTTGCGCTGCAGAGCCGATACGTCACGGTTATGCGACGCGTCATGAGGCGTCTCACGTGGCTACGTGATACGTCACGTAATAAAGAATATATTTTACAGCTATAGATATTAGCTTTTAAAAAACCAATGAAATTCACTGAAAAAACCATAGGTTATAGACCATATATAGTTAGGAATTTGCATTTACAAAACCTTGAAAATTCACTGAAAAAACCATAGGTTAGAGACCATATATAGTTAGCTGGACATTTTATTGACATAAAACCAATGAAATTCCATATATAGTTAGTTGCACTAACTATATATCGCGCACCCGCAATCCACTGCTGATGATGTCACATATTACATCATTCATGACATGGTCAGTGACATCACTGATGACATCACTGATGACATCTCAAATGACATCACTGATGTCAGTGAATTTCAATGGTTTTTTAATAGCAAATATCATAAGCTGTCGAATGTCAAGTACGTGGTAAGTAAAAACATTTTCGTGTTTATGCACACTGATCTGCTTTGAATGCTGCCCCCCTCCCCTCCCCCTCATTTCTATTAGGAGTACTCTCTCTTTGCAGATAGTGAAGGGTAGTTAACGCAGGCCTTTGCCCCCGTTGTAATCCGTCGTGCCTGCTTCTCTCTCCATTTGATTGATTGTTATCCAAGCATTTACTGTTTTAGAATTGGTTCTCTTTGGTTCATTCTCTATTTACAAACAAGCACAGAGTCGCAATACTCTGTTTAGTCTTTGCAGATAGCGAAAAATCGTGTAAAAAAACAAAAGGAATCGAGCAAAATTAGTAGGCCACTAATGGGATCTCTTTTTGACCTCGCTAAAATAGAAACATTAGGAACAACCCCTCATGACAAACACAAAACTATTGAGATGAACTGAACTCCACACCATGATGGCTGCAATACAGCTCGGCTCCGCCACCCACCCCGCCCAAAATAACGATAAACTCTATGCAAATATTACAAATATATACAACACACCTGCAAAGTAACAGGGTAAAACATTTTATTAAACAACTATTTACATAACTATTTTATACTTTTTGTTGCCCGATCCGGCTAGCTCAATCGATCGAGCATGAAACTCATGCACTCTGATGGTTCAAAGTTTTGAGGAGTGCTTGTAACACTGTCTGAAGCCTATTTGCACTTGCTTCAGCTTCACTATTGTCAAAGTAAAGTGGGGACTGTTTGAGGACGTGACTGCATTTGTGAACAATGTAATGCGGTGCCACCCTGAACCGCTTGATGGAGGCCCCCGAGGGACGGTGTGATGGCGCGGACTCGGAGGGGGCGCTTGGCTCCGGCTCCCTCCCCAAGTCGTGTTCTCCTGGTGTAGCCTGAGATCGCCCCCGAGATAGGTGGCCGGCTCCCGGGATCAAGCGGAACTTTTTGCCTTTTGGTAACTCTTCCATTCTTGACCTTGTCCCACAATCCGTTTCACCTAAAGACACGCTGTAGTGGGGCGCCCCTTTACCATTTCAGTTGCCATTCCGCCCGCTTTTGCTACACTGTGCCTCTTCCGCTATTCAGCTGTTTACCGCCCGCTCTTTCGACTACAGCGTCTCGCTCACCATGTAGTTGAGTTGCTCCCGCTCTTGCGGTGCAGCGATAGCCGGCTGCCACAGTACTCTCAAAATGGCGGCCGGCTCTTCAGATTTGGGCGTGGTCCACTAAAATTGCCCTGCGACACCTTGGAACTCGGACGCTTGTCTGCTAGAGATTGGGCTCCATTCTCGAAAGCGTCCCCTCAGCCTTGAAGATTCTACAAAAGTCTTGGGGGCCCCCGACTCCCGCAGGCTTCTGGTGGAGAGCGGCTAGCATTATTGCTCGTCGAATGGCCACGACGGAGCTACGAAATGGTGGTGCTCTCATGCTAACGCCAGCTTCAGTCTGAAACATCCAGAAACACTGTAGACTACCAATTCGATCAGTTCCGGTAGCGCCCCAACGTGACCCGGTAAAGAAGAACTAGCCCTCCCCTCTTTGACTGATGGTTCTTGTTGCCTGTCCCTTCTGTTGTCATTTAACAGAACTATTTAGCCTGCTGAAAGGGGTTGTGTTCCGACCGCTGGTTGGTGGAGACATTTTGACTATATTCTAGACCTGCGTTGTCGCGTAATGCGTCATATGACGCGCCGCGTTAGCGCATCCGGAAGTGATCCGGGGCGCGACGCGCAGCACGTAACGTAAGCATAACAGGTCATATGACTTGTTAATAAAACTTTTCATTGGTTCATTTTACTTTTCTTATTCTAATGATGCTTTCGAACATTATTTTTTCTTAAATATATGTTATAATGTTCCAGGCTAATGTACTTTCCCGGAAAATTTACAACTGTCCTGCAAGTAAAATATATTCCTTTTTCGAGAAAAAGGGCGTTTCTTCGTCCCATGACGGAGCCGTTGAGCAAAAGAGGGTCGGCCTGCTGTCTTAGTCGCCGATACGCCTGAATATCAGATTCTTATCGATCACTTTATGTTGCAGGAGTAGAAAACACAACAGCCCTTGACCATTTATCTTTACTGCGTTCCTGCGTATTATACCTTTTACCCTTCATGTAATTGGACTGCTTTATTTCACTTGCCTTTTACTGATTCGAAAACAGTGACTATTATTAAAAACTTTACCAATGTATATACTACTACCATGTTTTCTTTTAAAAACCTTTATTGTGAAAATGTCATTATACAAATACGGGCCTATAACCACGTGGGCCGGCCACGGAGCAAACTGTAATCGTATATGATGAGTAGACATTTACACTGTAGAGGAACGTAACGGGCGGGCCATTAGGTTGCAAGAACTAAAGTGTCTAACAGTTGCGGAATCGGTGGACGTACATTTTATAATTAAAATACGACAGGGCCACTTACAATAAAATTATCTAGATATACATTTGCGGGCAAGTACCATGGGTGACGTTAATTCGAACTTTCAATAGTACAGTAATCAATAACACATCAGAACTTAATATCACTAGGGATATCGAAATATTCAATCTATTCTCGTCCCCGCCCGCCATGTGCTTCAAAACTGCATACGTATCTCGTGATATCAAGGTTGTGCAACCAGTACACAACAAGGAGTTACGAGTCCCATTTATTCCGGCGCCATTTTGGGCGAGGACGGGCAGGTCCAGGATATAGTCAAAATGTCTCTACCAACCATCGACTATGATGATGTTCATATGCTGTATTTATTAGAGTAACACTCATCTGTCCACATGAAATTAATTTGCCACAATCTAAACATGTCATTTTAATCTTTCCAAAGTTCTTCGAAATATTTGGGACCGTTTCCCTTGCCTCTGATGCTGTCAGTGCCACTTCTTTGATGAATGTACTGGCAGGTCGGGGGTTCTCCTCCAAATCTCTCTTTTATGCAGCACTATAATTAATCGGTGCCACCTCTCCATATGACGATGCATGGTATAGTTACCATAACTATATTTTTTTTCGGTTCCTCTGGAGAGTACATCGTGGCAGATGAAGCGTGTAACGTACCGGGCATTTACCTTTTTTTGCATGTAGAGGAAAGGAAAAAAAATTCAAGCGTCCGAGTTCTAAGGTGTCCCAGGGCCATTTTAGTGGACCAGGCCCAAATCCAAAGAACAGGCCGCCATTTTGAGAGTCCTCTTGCAGCCGCCTGTCGCTGTAGCATCAAGAGCGGCCGAAACTCAGCTGAATGGCAACTGAAATGGTAAAGGGGCGCCCCACTACAGCAGACGAGCCTCCACCTAGGAAGGCCCGTTCACGCCGCCTCCCCCCCCCCCCTTCGGGCACCCCACGCCGTTATTCGGAGCAGGATTGTAGGATGGCCACACCAGTACGGCAACTTGCTAGACACCACCTCGGTGCCTACCGAATCTCAGCGCCTTGTGGTGTCTTCTATTCAGAAAACATTGTTGTGCTGCCTTCGACCAATTCGCCGCAAGTGCGCACGCAACTCAGCTGCATAGCTTGCTAGACACCACCTCGGTGCTAACCGAATCTCAGCGCCTTGTGGTGTCTTCTATTCCAAAAATATTGTTGCGCTGCCTTTGGCCCCATTCGCACATCGGTCCGCTACTGACGCCATCTCACAGGCCAACGGGGCGCCCCACGCCGACTTTCAGCATTGTAGGATGGCCACACCAGTGCGACAACTTACTAGACACCACCTCGGTGCCATCCGGATCTTGGCATCTCAGCGCCTTGTGGTGTCTTCTATTCAGAAAATATTGTTGCGCTGCCTTTGGCCCCATTCGCACATCGGTCCGCTACTGACGCCATCTCACAGGCCAACGGGGCGCCCCACGCCGACTTTCAGCATTGTAGGATGGCCACACCAGTGCAACTTACTAGACACCACCTCGGTGCCATCCGGATCTTGGCATCTCAGCGCCTTGTGGTGTCTTCTATTCAGAAAATATTGTTGCGCTGCCTTTGGCCCCATTCGCACATCGGTCCGCTACTGACGCCATCTCACAGGCCAACGGGGCGCCCCACGCCGACTTTCAGCATTGTAGGATGGCCACACCAGTGCACCTTACTAGACACCACCTCGGTGCCATCCGGATCTTGGCATCTCAGCGCCTTGTGGTGTCTTCTATTCAGAAAATATTGTTGCGCTGCCTTTGGCCCCATTCGCACATCGGTCCGCTACTGCCGCCATCTCACAGGCCAACAGGGCGCCCCACGCCGACTTTCAGCATTGTAGGATGGCCACACCAGTGCGACAACTTGCTGGACACCACCTCGGTGCCATCCGGATCTTGGCATCTCAGCGCCTTGTGGTGTCCTCTATTCAGAAAATATTGTTGCGCTGCCTTTGGCCCCATTCGCACATCGGTCCGCTACTGCCGCCATCTGACAGGCCAACGGGGCGCCCCACGCCGACTTTCAGCATTGTAGGATGGCCACACCAGTGCGACAACTTGCTGGACACCACCTCGGTGCCATCCGGATCTTGGCGCGTTGTGCTGCCTTCGGCCTATTCGCACATCGGTCCGCTACTGACGCGAACTCACAGGCCAACGGGGCGCCCCACGCCGACTTTCAGCATTGTAGGATGGCCACACCAGTGCGACAACTTGCTGGACACCACCTCGGTGCCATCCGGATCTTGGCGCGTTGTGCTGCCTTCGGCCTATTCGCACATCGGTCCGCTACTGATGCCGCCTCACGTGCCAACGGATTTTCTACGCTTTTTATACCCTATGCCGCATAACAGGTCATGTGACTTGTTTATAAAACTTTTCATTGGTTCATTTTACTTTTGGTTTCCTAATGATGGAAGGCTTGATCATATGACCTAAAAATAACACTTTTCATTGGATGAAAACTATTTTTTTTTCCCAAACGATGAAAGCCCCACCTTGTTTCTGGATGTTTCAGACTGAAGCTGGCGTCAGCATGAAAGCACCACCATCTCGTGGCTCCGTCGTGGTCATTCCGCGAGCAATCATGGCAGCCGCTCCCCACCGGAAGCCTACAGGAGTCGCGGGCCCCCAAGACTTTTGTAGAATCCTCAAGGCGGAGGGGACGCTTTCAAGAATGGGGTCCAAGACCTAGCAGACAAGCGTCCGATTTCCAAGGTGTCCCAGGGCCATTTCAGTGGACCAGGCCCAAAAAGGAAAGAGCCTGCTGCCATTTTGAGAGTCCTGTGACAGCCGCCTATCGCTGCACCGCAAGAGTGGGCGCAACTCAGCTGAATTGCGGATTTTGACACAGTGGACCAAAAGCGGACGGAATGGCAACTGAAACGGTAAAGGGGCGCCCCACTACAGCAGACGAGGCTCCACCTGGGGAGGCCCGTTCACGCCGCCTCCCCCCCCCCCGGGGCGCCCCACGCCGTTATTCGGAGGGCGGCAACTTACTGGACATCACCTTGGTGCCATCGTTCTGCTGCCTTGGAACTATTCGCACAACAGACCGCTACTGATGACCCACCCCCCGCGACGCCCCACGCCGGATACCGAAATCAGTGCGGCACCCAGGCAACATCACCTGGGTGCCGTCCAGAAATCTGGACGTTATGCTGCCTTGGGACTATTCGCACAACCGACCGCTACTTCCTTCTTTTTCCCTAAAAATGTTTAAATGTTTTTACTGTTTTTGTTTTGTTGTATATATTTATAAGTTATTAAAGTTTTATAATCCTACTACTTTGTTGGAGTGCTATATATTTTTAATGTGACACATAATTGTAAAAACTTTGATGTACAAAGAGTCATCCCTGGAATCTTCCGCTTCAGGCTCGGTCCCCTCCCCAATCACAATACAGGATGGTTTTCAGATAGTAGGAACGCGTGTGGTGTGACGGATCTCATCGGGTGTGGGCCTTGATCTACTATAACTCCTTTGAAGAGGGTTAATTCTTTACAGCTGGGGCCATAAACTAAATCTGCAGGGCTAGCTGATAGCCTGGGACTGGCCTGGACAATCGGACACAGAGGAAGAGGAGTGTCAGAGGGTGCAGTAGTGAATAGGGCGAAAGGGAGGTGTCGGGCGGGCACAGGGTGTGATTCTCAGGGAAGAGCAGCGCAGATGGGGGGAGGTTTATTGCCCATGCATAAGACAGAGAGCGATGGTGACCAGTGCCTGGGGGAGATGCTTGCGAGGGTGGGGAGCCATGCTAAGGATCGACAGCGTGCAGAGAGTGGGTCTGGTCAAGTCATCTAAAATGGCTGCCGTGCACGACAAAAGTGTGGCATTTGAAAAAAGGCAAGATGGCGCAGACAATGTTTTTCAACACTTCCTGATTTCCTTCTAATCGAACGTTAACAGACGTTGGGGCATATTACCAAAGTTAAGCGATATTTACCCTAACGATGCTTAGCAACAAATTTTTTACCGCTAAGCATCGTCAGAAATTATCGCAGATAAACCTTGCTATTATCAAGGTTTATAGCAAATGCGATAAAAAACGGCCGCAATGCATTAATATCGCTGAAAAGTCAGCGATATTCATGCATTACCGAGCTAATGCTCTTAGCCATGTTATCCACCTCCCATTGGATAACATGGCTAAGAACTGCTAAGGGCAGGTGTTACTTTTTGGAGATATTCGCGCTTAGCGCGAATATCTCCAAAAGTTGGTAATAGGAGATAGCGATGTTAGCGACTGTTTCCAGTCGCTAACATCTTGGCATGCCCACTTTGCATGTCATTAGTGATAAATATCACTGACATGCAAAGTGGGGCCCAAGATAGTCGCTATCTCCTACTAGCGGTCGCTAACTGGTGTTAGCGACAGCTAGGTAATACGGAGATAATTTTATCTCCGCTTTCTTGGCTTTTAAAGCCAAAAAAGCGGAGATAAACCCCCTTGATAATATGCCCCGTTATCTCTCCCACACTACCGGTCCCCCTGGGCTTAAACGCCGAGATGGTAGGGACTGCATCCCGTGAAGATAGGCCGAGACGTCACTCAGCAGAAAAAAAAGTTAAAAAAAAGTCTATAAACATACAATAAGTTAAAAGTCAATCATTCTTCATTCCTTGTAGTACGCTCCCCAGTCCGCTTCCCGTTACGCTAACCGGGCGCACCCCACCAAAAAAACGCCTCCACATCAAACCTATGGGGTCAGGGAGGATCTACTATGCACCCTTATGGTCATTTTCCCCTTCGCTTTGGCCTCCTCTTGTCTCTCGATCCTACCGAGAGACAAGATGGCGGCCGCTACGGACTGTTTGGAATGTTTACAGATGCCGGAGAACCAATCAGCTTCGCTTCACAAAGCTCCGAACGCGAAAAGTACGCGAACTGGAGCGCTGCCCGGTCCGCTGTTACAGATATATATCTTTTTTTGAACGTTAATTTCTCAAAATCCACTGCAGCACATATATTGAGACCTAGCAAAGGCACATCGGGCTACCAGTCCCTACAATTTTGCCAAGTTTCGTGCAAATCCATTCAGCCGTTCGGGCTAAAAGTGAGGCCAACCGCCCTATAGAAAATTCAATGTTAAAAACACGTTTTGGGACCCCCTTTTTTCTCAGCCCCCCCTTGACAAACCCCCCCCAAATTTTCAGTGGCTGCTCAGAAACAAAATGTTCCATTTTCCTGAAAATTTCAGCCAATTCCGTCCACAAACGCCAAAGTTATTAGACATAGAATTTTCAAAAATCCCATAGAGAAGAAATCCTAACTATATATACCTACTGGCGACCGCCAGTAGGTAATATATATATATATATATATATATTCACTGAAAAAACCATAGGTTATAGACCATATATAGTTAGGAATTAGCATTTACAAAACCTTGAAAATTCACTGAAAAAACCATAGGTTATAGACCATATATCGTTAGGAATTAGCATTTAAAAAACCTTATTTTACTCACACAAAACCATTGAAATTCCATATATAGTTAGTTGCACTAACTATATATCGCGCACCCGCAATCCACTGCTGATCATGTCACATATTACATCATTCATGACATGGTCAGTGACATCACTGATGACATCACTGATGACATCTCAAATGACATCACTGATGACATCACTGATGACAACATCCAGTGACTGTATGTTTCTGTAAAGTTAAAATATGTCTTACATATTGAAGAATGAGTGGATGTATAAGTGTCTTGATGAAGGATTTAGTAGGTGCATGACTGACTCTATGAGTGAGTGATTAAATGTGTGTCACTGAGTGCATGGGTTAGTGACTAAACTGTCTTAATTTGTGCATCATTATGTCTGTTGTTCTGTAAACTGCTGCATGTGTTAATCAGTAGCTATATGAGTAAGTATATGGGTTATTGATTGGTTGCCCAAGTATTTGTATGGGAGACTAAGTGTGTGTGTGGGTGGCTGGGAGGTGTATGACTCTGTGCATAGATGTGTGAGCAGTTGATTCACTAGATGTATGGGTTCAAAAGTGCATGTGGAAACAGCTGTATGGGCGGTTGACTGAGTGCATTGGTGAGTGAATGGATATCTCAGTGCTACATGTCAAAGTAAGTACATATGTAAAACACAGTACATGTGAGAGTTGACATATATAAATAACTGTGCATAAGAGCCAGTGAATGTGTGAGTGGCTGTATTGATCATTGTGAACTTGTATCAGGGATTGTAAAAGAGAGTAAATATGTGTTAGTATATGTTTGAATAAGTAAGGTGTGTATAACTGTATAGTTGAGGAAATGGAGGTGTGATTGATTCTTTGCATGACTGACTAGGTGTGTGAGTAACTTCATGGATGAGTGACAGTCTGTGAGTGTCTGTTTACACTGAGTGTATCTAAGGTTATATTAGAGTCTGAAGAGGTTCATCGTATTATCACATGAATGATGTCATCAGTGATGTGATCAGTAATGTCAAATGAGATGTCATCAGTGATGTCATCAGTGATGTCATTTGAGATGTCATCAGTGATGTCATCAGTGATGTCATTTGAGATGTCATCAGTGATGTCATCAGTGATGTCACTGACCATGTCATGAATGATGTAATATGTGACATGATCAGCAGTGGATTGCGGGTGCGCGATATATAGTTAGTGCAACTAACTATATATGGAATTTCAATGGTTTTGTGTGAGTAAAATAAGGTTTTTTAAATGCTAATTCCTAACGATATATGGTCTATAACCTATGGTTTTTTCAGTGAATTTTCAAGGTTTTGTAAATGCTAATTCCTAACTATATATGGTCTATAACCTATGGTTTTTCAGTGAATTTTCAAGGTTTTGTAAATGCTAATTCCTAACTATATATGGTCTATAACCTATGATTTTTTCAGTGAATTTCAATGGTTTTTTAATAGCAAATATCATAAGCTGTCGAATGTCAAGTACGTGGTAAGTAAAAACATTTTCGTGTTTATGCACACTGATATGCTTTGAATGCTGCCCCCCCCCCCTCATTTCTATTAGGAGTACTCTCTCTTTGCAGATAGTGAAGGGTAGTTAACGCAGGCCTTTGCCCCCGTTGTAATCCGTCGTGCCTGCTTCTCTCTCCATTTGATTGATTGTTCTCTTTGGTTCATTCTCTATTTACAAACAAGCACAGAGTCGCAATACTCTGTTTAGTCTTTGCAGATAGCGAAAAATCGTGTAAAAAAACAAAAGGAATCGAGCAAAATCAGTAGGCCACTAATGGGATCTCTTTTTGACCTCGCTAAAATAGAAACATTAGGAACAACCTGTTGAAAATAGCAATGTGTATGTACATAAGCGGCGTTCATTTGTGTTCACAGTACCCCTTGTTGATTGTTTGAATCGAGCATTGAATTGTTCGAAGTTGGTTCTCTTAAGGATCTTCTCTGCCTGCAAACGAGGAAGAATAGGAATATTCTCTCTCCCTTTGCAGATAGTGAAGGGTAGGTAACGCAAACCTTTAACACGTCGTGCCTATTTCGTTCCTCATTGATTGATTGTTTGCCCGAACATTGACTGTTTGGGAATTGGTTCTTTTTGGAGATATTCCCTGTTTGCAAATAAACGTAGGAAAATCTTTGCAAGTAGTGAAAGGGTAGGTAATGCGGACCTTTCTCCCCCGTTGTAATCTGTCATGCCTATCTACTCCCCACTGATTGATGCACCTGTTTCACCCGGACCATTTACTAGAGATAGGTCATCTGGCCCGACCAGAGACCACCCCTAGTGAAAAGGACATATGCAATAATAACGAAGTGATCACTGTATCCTGTTAACAGAAACTTTAGCATGAAACAACCTGGAAAGAAAGAAATAGGAAAACGAAAATCAGTAGGCCACTAATGAACTTTTTATTAAATAACAAACAAAGAAACGATAACAATACGTAATGATAAAACCTATTATTGTCCTAGAAACAAGAAACGTTAGAAGTAAGCCCGTAATAAGAAACCTGAAAACAGTAAGAGAAACCAAGTGTGACATTGCAACGGCCACAAGGCAACGAGGCTTCATCGCCCCTCACTGCCCCAAAACGTGTCTGTCCCACCGCCTGCCACGGCCAATTAACGGCAAACTGGGAAAGATACAAGTCAGCAGACATCCGCCCCATTCTGGAAACTTCCAAAGTGCAACAGGTTTCCCGCTACGCCCAGCCGGAAGCAACACATATAAGGCGGGTCCTGCTGCCAACCGTCGGCAGAAGATCATCACGTAGGGTGTAGCCGGAGGAAAGGCCGAGGCCAGCGGGACCCGGCCAGGGGATTGACAACACTGGAGAGGTGCAGGGGGGGAATGTCTATGTCCTCGACCCTCCCCTCTCTCTCCCAGTCCGGCCGCGGTGGCACTTGAGAGTTGCAGGTTGTCCCCCCACTCTCTCTCCCGGTCCGGCCACCAACGGCCGGGGGCTGGGGCCGACGGGATCCGGCTGCAGCCGATGAGCCAAGGAACCCGTTCATGGGGCCAGAGCAAAGGGCGTCCGGCCGCCATCCACCGGAGGTCCGGCCCAAAGACGGACGGGACATTTCTTCTTTCTTTTATAATGGCTGCGACAACACTGGGGGGGGATGTCTTGCACATGCCTCCGACCCCCCCCCTCGTCCTCATCGCCTGGTCCGGCCATAACAAATGTCAAGCGAGACGCCGTGGGGTGCACTGGGTGGGAGAGACGGTGCGAACAGGCCTCTCCCGCCTCCCCAGGTGGAGGCTTCCCAGCTGCACCCTCAACGCTCCAGGCGCCCGGAAAAGGGTTCTTCCACTGTGGCGATGCTGCAACGTCTCGCCCGGCAGGGTGGAGCCCGTCCGCTCATTTGACCCCGCGATCGCCAGTAGCTACCGAACTCTCAAAATGGCGGTCGACCTGGCAAGAGCGGGCCCAGCATAAAGAAATGGCCCGGTCACTGGTTGACTCCACCACCGTAGTCCTCCACGACCTTGAAGATTCTAGAGGAGCCGCGGGAGTCCCCGACCCCCGCAGACACCCCCGATGGGGAATGACTGCCATGATCGCCCGTGGAGTGACGAACCTGTAGCCGCGCGACCTCGGCGCTCCCATGCTGGCGCCAGCCTCAGTTTGAATGACTAGAATCCTGCAGACCTCAGTTCCGGTGAAAGCACGGTGTGACCCGGTAGGAAAAATTGTTGCACCCCCTCCCCTTTTTGACTGATGGTTCAAACCACAGATCCTTTCCTTTGCCCTTTTAACGGAACTTTGGACTGCCTCCCCCCCCCCCCGCGGCGCCCCACGCCGTTATTTGCTGGGCGGCAACTTACTAGACATCACCTTCGTGCCATCTAGATTTCAGCGCGTTCTGCTGCCTTGGAACTATTCGCACAACAGACCGCTACTGACGACCCACCCCCAGGCAACATCTTCTAAATTTTCATAATTTGAAAGAACTAGTAACATGTCCTCATCAGAAATTTCCTCTTCAATCATCTCATCAGGAATCTCCTCATGAAAACTCTGCAATGATGATTCTTGTAACTCTATGGTCTCCAAACATTCGATAAATTCGCCATCAAGAGATAATTTCATTAAATGTAGTGGATAATTCAAAAGAAATTGCCACGGTCTCTTCATTGTTTAAATGTTTTTACTGTTTTTGTTTTGTTGTATATATTTATAAGTTATTAAAGTTTTATATTCCTACTACTTTGTTGGAGTGCTATATATTTTTAATGTGACACATAATTGTAAAAACTTTGATGTACAAAGAGTCATCCCTGGAATCTTCCGCTTCAGGCTCGGTCCCCTCCCCAATCACAATACAGGATGGTTTTCAGATAGTAGGAACGCGTGTGGTTTGACGGATCTCATCGGGTGTGGGCCTTGATCTACTATAACTCCTTTGAAGAGGGGTGATTCTTTACAGCTGGGGCCATAAACTACATCTGCAGGGCTAGCTGATAGCCTGGACAATCGGACACAGAGGAAGAGGAGTGTCAGAGGGTGCGGTAGTGAATAGGGCGAAAGGGAGGTGTCGGGCGGGCACAGAGTGTAATTCTCAGGGAAGAGCAGCGCAGATGGGGGGAGGTTTATTGCCGATGCATAAGACAGAGAGCGGGGGTGACCAGTGCCTGGGGAAGATGCTTGCGAGGGTGGGGAGCCATACTACGGATCAACAGCGTGCAGAGAGTGGGTCTGGTCAAGGCATCTAAAATGGCTGCCGTGCACGACAAAAGTGTGGCATTTCAAAAAAGGCAAGATGGCGCAGACAATGTTTTTCAACACTTCCTCATTTCCTTCGAATCGAACGTTAACAGACGTTGGTGCATATTACCAAAGTTAAGCGATATTTATCGCTAACGATGCTTAGCAACGAATTTTTTACCGCTAAGCATCGTCAGAAATTATCGCAGATAAACCTTGCTATTATCAAGGTTTATCGCAAATGCGATAAAAAACGGCCGCAATGCATGAATATCGCTAAAAAGTCAGCGATATTCATGCATTACCGAGCTAATGCTCTTAGCCATGTTATCCACCTCCCATTGGATAACATGGCTAAGAACTGCTCAGGGCAGGTGTTAGTTTTTGGAGATATTCGCGCTTGGCGCGAATATCTCCAGAAGTTGGTAATAGGAGATAGATATCTTGCATGTTGTAATGCAAGTTATTGTGGTATATGGAACTCATACCATAATCTCTCAGGAAAACAGAAACTGATCCTTTTGGGACCGCCTGAGAAGGCCTAGGGGGTGAGGGGTACTCTACTTTGCCCCCTTTTCACGTTCCGAACTATTTTATTTTACTCTCTTCTATAATTACACAAAATGGCAGCGATAAGATGCATCAGAGACAGACAGTGAGAGAAAGGAGGCCGGAGATGAAGAAGAGATGTCAAATACACATTGGAGATAATATAGTGGGAGAAGGGAAGTAAATATGAGTAAACTTACCATGTAACATAAAAATGTTGCACTCTATACTATAAGTCTCATTTTATACTACAATCACTTCGCTACAACCTCATAAATTAAAAATAAAAATGAATAATGTCTCAACCAATTTTTGATTTCTAAATATAAATTTATTCTTCTGAATTTTCAAAATTTGAAAGAACTAGTAACATGTCCTCATCAGGAATTTCCTCTTCAATCATCTCATCAGGAATCTCCTCATGAAAAGTCTGCAATGATGATTCTTGTAACTCTATGGTCTCCAAACATTCGATAAATTCGCCATCAAGAGATTGATCCAAAAAATCATTCAAGTCATCTCCTCCTTGTGAGAATACTTCATTATTGGTGCTGTCAATTTCAATAAATGTAGTGGATAATTCAAAAGAAATTGCCACGGTCTCTTCATTGTGAGCCATTTTATTTTGAAATTGCTTGCTGTAAATTGCAGAAAAAAATAATCACTTTCATTTATCGTTTTTAGTAATACATAATATAAAACTAACTTTATCAAGTATTTAGTATAACAGAAGGACTGTAAATAAATAACTGAAAACATTTTTCAAATTATCTTAAAGTGTACAACATAGTTCCCCTTACAAATTAACAACTCACCTTTTTAAAAGTAGGAGAAGTGTTAGTACTGTGTAAACCAAACACCAGAAATTGAGCACCAAAATTTCCTCACAAATGTACCTCAGACAGTAGTATCACAAAATGGCTGTGGTTTCCTCTCATTTTAGATATATACATAACCAATTAACTTTCATCACACACAAATACAAAACCAAAGTAACATTTTAATTGGTTCTAAATTTCAACACTTTCAAATGTGTTTTCCCCATGCAATTTTCCATAGGACATTTAGATACGTCTACAGCCTGAATGGCTGAACGGAATTACACCAAACTTGGCAAAATGGTACATCAAACCTAAGAGGTCAGGGAGGATCTACTATGCCCCCTTATGGTCATTTGCCCCTTCGCTTTGGCCTCCTCTTGTCTCTCGATCCTACCGAGAGACAAGATGGCGGCCGCTACGGACTGTTTGGAATGTTTACAGATGCCGTAGAACCAATCAGCTTCGCAAAGCTCCATAACGCGAAAAGTACGCGAAGCGGAGCGCTGTTACAGATATATATCTTTTTTTGAACGTTAATTTCTCAAAATCCACTGGAGCACAGATATTGAGACCTAGCAAAGGCACATCGGGCTACCAGTCCCTAATATTTTGCCAAGTTTCATGCAAATCCATTCAGCCGTTCGATTATTATTATTTTTTATTTTTTTTGCCCCGCGGGGCCCTTTTAAAACCTCCACATCAAACCTAGGGGGTCAGGGAGGATCTACTATGCCCCCTTACGGTCATTTGCCCCTTCGCTTTGGCCTCCTCTTGTCTCTCGATCCTACCGAGAGACAAGATGGCGGCCGCTACGGACTGTTTGGAATGTTTACAGACGCCGGAGAACCAATCAGCTTCGCTTCACAAAGCTCCGTAACGCGAAAAGTACGCGAACTGGAGCGCTGCCCGGTCCGCTGTTACAGATATATATCTTTTTTTGAACGTTAATTTCTCAAAATCCACTGGAGCACATATATTGAGACCTAGCAAAGGCACATCGGGCTACCAGTCCCTACAATTTTGCCAATTTTCGTGCAAATCCATTCAGCCGTTCGGGCTAAAAGTGAGGCCAACCGCCCTATGGAAAACTCAATGTTAAAAACACGTTTTGGGACCCCCCTTTTTTCTCGGCTCCCCCTTGACGAACCCCCCCCAAATTTTCAGGGGCTGCTCAGAAACAAAATGTTCCATTGTCCTGAAAATTTCAGCCAATTCCGTCCACAAACGCCAAAGTTATTAGACATAGAATTTTCAAAAATCCCATAGAGAAAAAATCCTAACTATATATACCTACTGGCGACCGCCAGTAGGTAACATATATATATATATATATATATATATATATATATATATGTATATATATATATATACATATATATATATATGTTACCTACTGGCGGTCGCCAGTAGGTATATATAGTTAGGATTTTTTCTCTATGTGATTTTTGAAAATTCTATGTCTAATAACTTTGGCGTTTGTGGACGGAATTGGCTTAAATTTTCAGGAAAATGGAACATTTTGTTTCTGAGCAGCCACTGAAAATTTGGGGGGGGTTCGTCAAGGGGGGGCCGAGAAAAAAGGGGGGTCCCAAAACGCGTTTTTCCCATGTTAATTTCCATAGGGCGGTTGGCCTCACTTTTAGCCCGAACGGCTGAATAGATTTGCACGAAACTTGGCAACATTGTAGGGACTGTTAGCCCGATGTGCCTTTGCTAGGTCTCAATATATGTGCTCCAGTGGATTTTGAGAAATTAACGTTCAAAAAAAGATATATATCTGTGACAGCGCTCCGGGTAGCGCCCCGGTTCGCGTACCTGACGCGTAACGGAACTTCGCGAAGCGAAGCTGATTGGCTCTCCGGTGTCTGTCAACATTCTAAACAGTCCGGAGCGGCCGCCATCTTGTCTCTCGGTAGGATCGAGAGACAAGAGGAGGCCAAAACAAAGGGGGAAATGACCATAAGGGGGCATAGTAGATCCTCCCTGACACCCTAGGTTTGATGTGGAGGCTTTAAAAGGGCCCCGCGGGGCAAAAAAAAAATATTTTTTTTTTGTGTCTGTCAACATTCTAAACAGTCCGGAGCGGCCGCCATCTTGTCTCTCGGTAGGATCGAGAGACAAGAGGAGGCCAAAACAAAGGGGGAAATGACCATAAGGGGGCATAGTAGATCCTCCCTGACCCCCTAGGTTTGATGTGGAGGCTTTAAAAGGGCCCGCGGGGCAAAAAAAAAAGAATTTTTTTTTTGTGTCTGTCAACATTCTAATCAGTCCGGAGCGGCCACCATCTTGTCTCTCGGTAGGATCGAGAGACAAGAGGAGGCCAAAACAAAGGGGGAAATGACCATAAGGGGGCATAGTAGATCCTCCCTGAGCCCCTAGGTTTGAAGTGTAGGCTTTAAAAGGGCCCCGCGGGGCAAAACAAAATAAAAAAAAAATTGTTTTTTTTGCGTGGGGAGCGCCCGGTTCGCGAACCGGGAAGCGGCCCGGGGAGCGTACTATTAGGAAAAAAGAATGATAGACTTTTTAAATATTGTATGTTAATTGATTGTTTGTTTTGTTGATTTTTTTTTATTTATTTATTTTTTAAACAATTATTTATTATTGTCATTGTGTTTCAAAATGTAATAAAATGTCTACCATTTCACTGTCTGAAATGTCGTTATTTTCATTGAACATAGCTTGTAATGTTTGAGTGTGTAAAATGTCCTCATTTTCAAGGAGGACATCTACTGATTGCACACATTGCAGTAGTTCTTGGTCCCAAGTTTCATCCATAAATTCAATATCATTTGGATCAATGATTTCTTCGTTGGTCTCTGCAAGGACAATTTCAAATGATACTTTCTGTTCGCCTTCCATTTTGCCTGAAATTTGCATAAAAAAGATATATATTAGTAGAGATAGGGCACTGTTGGGATTAATTTTAGATAGGCAGTTTTTAACAGTGAATTTATCTTTGGGCAGTGTATAGTATCAGAGTGGAAGCAGGAATATAAAAAAGTGTATGTGATTTAACGTAAGTAAATTCATAATTATAAAAGACAAGCCTAACTCCATCCATAACTGTAACAGAGAAGTCTATCTAAATCTATAACTACTACAGAGGGATAGTATATAACTATCAGAAAAAGTTTACCATATTAACTTAAAGTGCACAATATACTTCAGTTTTTAAAATAACAACTTACCTTTAAAAAGAAGTTGAAGTTATTAGTGAAAATCCTATTGAAATGTACACCAGGAAGTAGTAGTCAAAATGGCTATGTTTCCTTCTCTTCCTTTATATATATTCAGGTACATAACCAATCAAATGTCAGGTAAAAAAAAATAGAAAATGAAAGTAGCATTTTAATTGGTTGTCAATTCCAACACTTCAGATGTGTTTTGTGAAGTAATTTACCTCAGGGTATTTAGAGAGGTCTACAGGCTAAATGGCTAAATGGAATTCCAACCAAATTTGTGAAAATGGTAGGGATTGGTATGTAGTATGAGCAAATCTATATTTGGTGAAAGTGTCTCTAGTGTTTCTTCTGTAAATTACTTTCCCACCTTTTTTAATGGAGCGCTTCCCGGGGAGCGCCCCGGTATGCGAACCGGCAGCGTTACGGGAGTCCACCATTTTGTGTTTCGGTCGAATTAAAATACAAGATGGAGGGCAAATAATGTTCAGAATGGGTAGAAGGGGGCACGGTAGACGTATCTTGACCCCCTAGGTTTTCTGAGGGGGGCTGAGGAGGCCCATATGTGCAGAATTATTATTATTTTTTTTAAATTTCGCGCGGTTAGCTTCCGGTTCGCGTACCGGGTAGCGCTCCGCGGAGCGTACTTTGTTGAAAATTAGTGAAAAAAGTTAGAGTAAAATAATAATTGTGAGTGATCAGCTGTAGGGTAGCTCTGAGAAGAGCTTTTGGGTTTATGGTACATTTAGGTACTTATAAGTAGGTACCAATGCATAGTCTTAAATTCAGGATGAAAACTCTGTTCCCTTCATCTGAGAAGTGAACTCCATCTCCTCTGTAGATATCTTGCATGTAGTAACGCAAGTTATTGTTGTAGATGGAGCCCATTCCATGGTCTCTCATGTAAGCTGAAACAGACTTATTTACATGCTTCCTCGATTTCTCAATTTGTGGACAAAATTCGTTTGACCACCTCCATTTCTGTCTTTGGCATATGTTTGAATATACCAAGGCAGTTTGAGGAAAAAGTCCATCAATTGCTCAAAGGTGTCCTTTAAAAGCATTTCCAGACCTACCCCAGTCAAAGCGCCCAAGTCATTACCTCCACAGTGCACAATTAACAGGTCAGGTTTTGGCAAATGCATAAAGGTTTTCACCAATGGTATCAATTGGTGACATTTTAATCCTCTGTGGTAAAACCACTTAATTTCTACATCTTGTAAATTGAGGTTAGGTAAATTTCTGTTATCAGCATACCTCTGAGCCCAGTAGATGTAACTATGTCCAACAATCCAGACAGAAAACATGGTGAGAGGAGGTTCTGCTGCAGTCAGATGAAGTGTGGCAATGAAATGGGAGTTGAAAAAATAAGAGTTTAAAATGAAAAAAACTGTGGAGTTTCTGTGTTAATGAAGCAGTAGCAGTGATTGGTGGATTTTGATTGCTGAAAACAGAAAGTTAGGGTGCATGGATGAGTTCTTTGAAAGATGTAATTTGAATGGTCAAAAAAAAAACATTTTATGAAAGATTGCACTGGATATGGAGGTGTACTGAGAGTTCAGAGTTCAATTGAAACATTGTTGTGTGAACTTGCAAACATGAGAGGTCTTTCAGGAGGTGGTTGCTATGCAAAAAAGGCAGAGAGGGCAGAGGGGGGAAGGGTGTTGATTTGAAAAAAGTGAGGGAAGAGTTTTGATTGGGTGACATGAGAGATATGTGTGATGAGTTACAGCATTTCTGTGCTTTTCATAGCTGCAGACTCTGGAGTGCATACCTTTTGCTCTGCTAAAGACAAATTGTTGTGTTTCTGAGACTGTTTTGAAACTCATAAAGTATTTGCTAAGGTGAGAAAAGATTAATTTAATTTAGATAGACAATAGTATGCTTTAGGGAGAAAATTATGAAGAAAGTTCTGTATTTAAAATGTTGCTTTGTGTCAAGTGTTTTACAAATAGATTTTGTTTCTTTGAGTTACATAGCCATGTTAAAAGTGACCCTTAAAAAAACGCTTTCATGTGTCTTAGGGCATTGTAAGTCATTTCCCGATGAATGTAGGTACATAATTGATTTATATGATGTGTTTAAAATCGTTTTTTGAAAAATATTAGGTTTCTTGATATGTACTGGTAGAGCTTCATAGGTTGCTTGGGACATATTTATAAGGCATTTGAGTCTCTCTGATGTTATTTTTCCCATTTTAATTTAAGACCTTTCCTCGTGGAGCAAGGTCCTTGTAAATATGCCCCCATCTGTGCTTGGCAAATTTTGATTTTAATTCTTTGACTAACATAGCCATGTTAAAAGTGACCCAGAAATGGTGCAAGGGCCTTAAAAAAACACTTTCATGTGTCTTAGGCCATTTTAAGTCATTTCCCCTTGAATGTAGGTATATAATTGATTTAGATGACGTGTTTAAAAACGATTTTTGAAATCAATTAGTTTACTTGATATGTAGTGCTAGAGTTTCATAGGTTGCTTGGGGTATATTTAAAAGGCATTTGAGTCTCTCTGATGTTATTTTTCTCATTTTAATTAAAGACCTTTCCCCGTGGTGCAAGGTCCTTGTAAATACGCCCCCATCTGTGCTTGGCAAATTTAGATTTTAATTCTTTGACTACCATAGCCATGTTAAAAGTGACCCAAAAATGGTGCAAGGACCTTAAAAAAACGCTTTCATGTGTCTTAGGCCATTTTAAGTCATTTCGCCTTGAATGTATTTGAATAACTGCTTTACTTGATGTGTTTAAAAACGTTTATTTAAGTCATTTAAGTTTCTTGATATGCACTGCTAGAGTTTCATAGGTTGCTTGGGGTACATTTAAAAGGCATTTGAGTCCCTTTGATGTTATTTCTCCCTTTTTAATTAAAGACATTTCCTCGTGGTGGAAGGTCCTTGTAAATACACACCCATGTGTGCTTGGCAAATTTAGATTTTGATTATTTAACTTACATAGCCATGTATGCCTCTTTTGCATCACTGTGCGTCATTTTTGTGACGCAGCGGCGGTGCAAAAGATTTGCTATGTGGTGACATATTTACAACTTGATGCATCTAGGCAGATGTGTCATGGTGTAAAGTCCCGTGCCACATGAAACCGATGCAGCAGTGATGCAAAAGATGCACCATGTTGCAAGACAGGCCTCATTTCATCTGCAACAAGATAAGAAGCTGAATCTTTTGTAAATGTCGAAATTGTTGTATACACTGCTCAACTTATGTGTACTCTTTGATATGCTAGAGTCCATGTGCAGTATGAGATACCTAAGCAAAGGAAAAACAGGTGATGTGATTGTGAAATGAGGAAACGAAACTCCACTTTTTTCAATTACATCACCTGTGTTTCCTAAGTTTACGAATGACATTGTGCAGATGAGGTTTAGGTCTGTCCACGGACACAGTAGAGGGCTGGCCTTTGTTCAAGATTGAATTGGAAATGACTTACTTCATTGGTAGGTCTTCACATGTATTATCTCCTCTATACTCTTCAACAAGCGTAAATTTAATCTGCAACCATGAGTAGGCCTTACCTTAAACAAACCTCTGGATAGGCCACACCTTAATGTCATCCTGAATCAATCATTTAACATGTTAGGGACAGATTTATGATAGGTGTATGACTCTTTTGCGCCGCTGTGCGTCAGTTTTGTGACGTAGCGGCGGTGCAAAGGATTTGCTATGTGGCGACATATTTAAAAATTGATGCATCTAGGCAGATGTGTCATGCTGTAAAGTCCCGTGCCACATGAAACCGATGCAGCAGTGATGGAAAAGATGCACCATGTTGCAAGACAGGCCTCATTTCATCTCCAACAAGATAAGAAGCTGAATCTTATGTAAATGTCAAAATTGTTGTATACACTGCTCAGCTTATGTGTACTCTTTGATATGCTAGAGTCAATCTGCACTATGAGATACCTAAGCAAAGGAAACACAGGTGATGTGATTGTGAAATGAGGAAAAGAAACTCCACATTTTTCAATTACATCACCTGTGTTTCCTAAGTTTACGAATGACATTATGCAGATGAAGTTTAGGTCTGTCCATGGACACAGAAAAGGTTTGGCCTTTGTTCAAGAGTGAAGTGGATATGACTTACTTTATTGGTAGGCCTTCACATGTATTATCTCTTCTGTACTCTTCAACAAGCGTAAATTTCATCTGCAACTCTGAATAGGCCTCACCTGAAACAAACCTCTGGATAGGCCACACTTTATCGTAATCTTGAATCAATCATTTAAAATGTTAGGGACAGATTTATGAAAAGTGTATGTCTCTTTTGCGTCACTGTGCGTCACTTTTGTGACGCAGCGGCGGTGCAAAAGATTTGCTATGTGGCGACATATTTACAACTTGATGCATCTAGGCAGATGTGTCATGCTGTAAAGTCCTGTGCCACATGAAACCTGCGTCAGTTTTTATATAAGTGTTTTGTTGCAAGGTATGCATTAATTTGCATGAAAGCCCTGTAAAACTAACACAGTGAAATTTGTGAAGATTTCACTGAGTCAGCTTTATAGCATTGCTGAATCAAATCAATGCAATGTGAGGCTTCTTCCTGTGCATTGCAGTAGACATGTTGCGCTTATGACGTGATTCCTGCAATGTGCTGCTTTTGCGGCACAGATGCGTGACGCATCTGTGCTGTTTTTGCTCAATGGTGCTCCACATTGTAAATGTGGCACACTATGGGTGGCAGAGCAGCGGTGCACATTAACTGGTGCATTCGTGGGGATGCGCCACTTAGCATAAATCTGCCCCTGTACATTTAAGTATGAGCAGGGGACACAGAGTCGGTGAGGCTTATCCAAGGTTAAGAAGAGATGAGTCCTGTTCATTGAAAACTTGGACATAGGCCTCACCTCCTCAGCATCGCTGAACATGGCTAAATAATAGCTGCAAAATGTTACTCTTGTTAAACAAATTTACTATTATAATCTCTGAGATTTGTCTCTTACTGTGCAACATCTCATTGTTGTTCTCTTTCTTTAAAGATAACGACAACATCAACATGAGTGACAATCAGCAATCAGTTGATCTCGACCTCATCATTGAACTTGTAATTGAAACGTCAGTGGAAGTAGATCCCTTGGATGATTTAAATCCTGAGGATGATGAAGAATATGATGAGGATGCCGATTTGTCAGAATTGTTTGAGATAGGGTGGGAAGCGACCTGCTTGAGCCTATGGAACTCTAAACATTTATTTTTTAAATTTACAATAAATGAAAAGTAAAAATGTAAACTGTTTAATTTTAAATTAAACACACCTTCAAAAACAGGTTATGTGTAGTGTCTTCAATAAAATATTAAAATATACTCATAAAATTAGATCAGATTCACATATAAAACAGGACAGGTAAAATGAAGAAGAATTCCATTTCTTTTCTGCTATTTCTGTATTCTAAATTTGCCAAAGCACTAAAAAATATTATATGTAAAAATGTTAAGTAGTGTGTTAAGTTTTTGATGACTGTTATTGATTTACTGTTTGGTAATAGTGGTTAATAACATTTTTTATTATATTTTACCACAGATTCAACTGCAGATCATTTCAAATTTTGAGAATGCCAACTAAGGAGAGAAGACAGCAGGTCCATCATTTACTGCAGCAGTCCTCTACCATAAAAAATCGTCAAGTCACCAAGAAAGCACCGGGTAAGACCACAAAAACATTCATAAGAAACATTTCTAGAAAAAAAAGTAGTACTACAGAAAATGTTTTTGTCCAGAAAAAGAGAAGCAATTTAAACGGAAAGGAAAGGCCAATCAAAAATGTTACTGCTAGAGCAAGAGATAACTCTGTGCATGATAGTAGAAGGAAACAACAGTTTAGGGACATTCGTAAACGAATGTTCCGCAACAGGATAATTGGCAATTTGTTAAAAAATATTAAGAAAGGTCAACAGAAAGTGGTTTTTTATAAGAGAAAAAAAAATTGAGAAAGTTATTGATCAGGCATTTGAAATTAAACGAAAGTTATTTATTTTGATAATAAATAGAATTAGGAAGCTAAACAAGGCAATTTATGATTTCAAAAGAAATAGTAGATGGAAGAGAATAGTTAATCGTAGTAATTTTTGTGAAGTTTTTTCCGGAGAATGGATGCATAGTTCAAGTTGTGAGGCATTTTTCAATGAGGGGAGTTATTTCCAGGATAATGATTTGGTGCATGCAGTTGACACCGGCGGTCGAGCTTATGAGGTGAAAGATGGTTGTCCAGTTGACAAAGAAAAACTTGTGACAACAGAGGCAGAAGAGATGTTAGGTAATGAGGTTTTAGGAAGACGTCCTAAGGGACCTGTGTACACCTGGAAGTGTAGTAGTATTTGCAGTGTGCGACAGGATTCCATCAATTTGCTTTGTGATTTTGTACGGACATTTAATAAGAAAAGTTTGAAGCAGAAAATTAAGTTGTTGCAAGAATTAGATCCTTGCAGAGTGAGAGAAGTGACAGGTTTGCATGGTCATTCACTGGCTTGTCTTTCCAGGAGAGTATGCCAGAGTGTTTTTCATCATTTCAGGATGCTAGCAGTGCATCATAATAAAGTGAGGAAATTAGTTAGAATGTTGTATTATGCTAAGAGTCCAGCAGTTATGCTTAAACAATTATGCGCTGCTCTTTTGCATGGTTCTGAAATAGATGTGAAGAATATGTGTGAAGAAATTGAGTTTTGTTACTTTGGAAGTAAAGAGGAGAATGTTGAAATTGACCCAGAAGAAGAGGGTAATGTGGAAGATAGTGTACAGGTTTCCAGTACAGATAATTTTCAGAAGGAAATTGCCACGTTTCAGGTGAAATCAAGTGAGAGGCCTAATTTCACTTGTGTGTGTTGTCGACGCACTTATTATAAGAATCAGACTAAGTTAGTGGATTTATATGCAAGAAGTGAAAGGGAAAATAATAGTGAATGGAAGGATTTCGCTACATACTTGATGGTAGAAAATTGTTTTGATTTGGGATCGGATCAACGTGTGTGTACTTATTGTTGTAACAAATTAAATCAAAACCAGATGCCTGCTAGAGCGGTTCATAATTTATTTTTATTTATTTATTTTAGGTTTTTATACAGCGCGTAGTCACCCAAGAGTATCCCAGCGCTAACCTCGTGGTACTGATGGATGAAAGTGCAGGGGTGAAAGTGATTTAAGGGAAAAGAAAAGTTTTGAGAGATTTCCTGAAACGCAGGAGGTTTGGTTCTGATCTAAGTTTCAGTGGGAGCGCGTTCCATTGTTTCGCTGCCTGTACCAAGAAGCGGCGGCCTCCTGTCCGGGACCTTTTCACCCTGGGAACCACAATAAGGTTTCCATGGTCTGATCGTAGCGCTCTCGTAGGTCTGTAAGGTACAATACAATTGTTGAGGATTGGTGGACCTGCGTTGTGAAGTGCTTTGTGAGCCAGGCATAGTGCCTTGAATATCACTCTTTCCCTGATCGGAAGCCAGTGTAATTTTTTCAGTGCGGGTTTGGCTGATGTTCTGGCTGGGGTATTCGTGAGCAGCCTGGCCGCAGCAATCTGGGTTTTCTGTAGTATCTGGAGAGTGGTTTCTGGGGCTCCTAAGTAAATGGCATTGCAGTAGTCCAACCTGGACACAATTAGGCCTTGGATCAGCAGAAGTCGGGACTTGAAAGGGAGTAGGGGGAGCACCTTCCTACATGATCTAAGTAGGCCGTAACAAATGCCGGCCGTTTTCCTTGCCTGCGTTCTGAAGGTGAGGTCTTTCTCTAACCATACTCCCAGGCTCTTGACTTCTGTCTTAGGGGTGGGGGGTCCACCCAGACAGGCAGGCCAGATGTTAGGGGGTAAATTCAGTGTTTTTTGACCTAGGAGAAGAATCTCTGTTTTTGACCCATTTAATTTTAAGGATGAGTCGCTCATCCATTGATGTATATTGGAGAGGCAGTCATGGAGATTGGAGGGCTCTTTTTTCGGGTGAGAGAGAGTTACCACCAGCTGTGTGTCGTCAGCATAGCTGACGATGGTGACACCAAATGGAGAGACAAACCCCTCCAGTGGGGCCATATACACGTTAAATAACGTGGGGCTTAATGATGAGCCCTGTGGCACACCACACCGGAGGGGGATGGAGGGGGAGCGGCCTTCACCTTCCCAGACTTGGAAAGAGCGTTGGTAAAGAAAGGACGAGAGCCATTTCAGCGCCGTCTCTTTCACTCCGATGTTTTCTAGACGTTGGGTTAGGACCTGGTGGCTGACAGTGTCGAAGGCCGCACTCAAATCCAGGAGGACCACTGCCACTGATCCTCCTGTATCGAGAATTTCTCTGGTCTTCTCCACTGCGGCAAGGATAGCGGTGTCCGCGCCCTGCCCTGGTCGGAAGCCCGTCTGGGAATTTTTTAGGAGATGGTTAGTTTCCAGAAAGTGAGACAGTTTTTTATTAACAAGTTTCTCCGCGACCTTTCCAATCCAGGGGAGGAGAGAGATCGGTCTGTAATTTGAAAAATCCTCGGGGTCTAATGAAGGTTTCTTAAGGAGTCCTTTCACGATCGCCTCCTTCCAGTTCGAGGGGACTTCGCCTTGTGCTAAAGAGGTGTTGATTAGGGCGGTTAGCGGGGACGCTATGATATGGGTGATATCTTTGAGGATTCTTAAAGGTACTGGGTCACTGGGGGCGCCACTTTTGACTGAGGCAAACGTTGTTACAACCTCCTCCAGGGTGACTGGGCCGAATGACGCCAGGTGAGGAGTGTCAGGTTCAGCGGGGGAATTCCTTTCTATGGGAGGTGCGTCCTTAGTTTTTTCAGGGGTGTCTGTATTGGCAGCTGGAAGGGAGGCAAGGATTTTTTTAATTTTTTCGTCAAAAAAGGTGGCTAGATTGACACATTTTCCTGCTACTGCTTTGGGGTCCATAGGTTTTTTTGGGGGGTCAGGGACATGAAGGAGCTCTTTAAGGATACGGAAGGTCTCCTTGGCTGAGCAGGATGAATTCTTTATTTTTTCCTCATAAAAGGTACTTTTTGCGTTGCGAAGAGCTAGTTTGTACGCTTTCATGGATGACTGAAAGGTGTCTTTATTCTCCGCCGACTTGTCTTTCCTCCAAATCCGTTCTGTCCTTTTGCAATCCTTCCTTAGTAAATTCAGTGCAGGTGTATACCAAGGAGCAGGATTGATCCTTTTGGTGTGTTTAAGGGTGCTAGTTGGTGGAATTAGGCTATCTAGGGAGTGGGTGAGCCAGCCATTAAATTCTCTATCTGCCGTGTTGGGATCCGAGGAAAGAGGTGTCATGGATTCTCTTAACTTGGCTTCCCATTCCTCTGGTATCAGCTTGTGCCAACGTCTACCGAGTGTCCTAGTTTTCGGTAATTGAGCCGGGGCAATTTGGAGATACCAGTACATGGGGACCAGTAAGTGGTCTGTCCATGGGAGGGGGGTGGGATCCTAGGTTCCAAGGTTCCTAATGTTCGTAAAAATCGGGTCTAACAGCTGGCCTTTCTCATGGGTGGCTTTTGAGTTCAATAGAAGTAGGTCAACTGACGCAAGCTCTGCTAAGAGGTTAGCTGCGGGGTTATCCGCAGGGTCGAGGAAGTGCAGGTTGAGGTCCCCAAGGAGGAGAAAGTTGGAGGCGGTGATTGTTTTTAGTGTGATGTGATCCATCAGGGTGCTGGAGAATTCCCCTAGAGGGCCTGGCGGTCGGTACACTAGTAATCCCGACAGTGAGATTGTTGGCGAAATCTGGAAAAAGAAGTTGCAATTTTCACAGTCTTTAACCATTCCATTGTCGGTCCTGCAGGTGATATAATCTTTATATAGTATGGCTAGCCCGCCGCCTCTGCCGACCGGTCTATTCAAAGAGCGAATTTGATAACCTGGAGGGACGGCATTGACCATGTCGAAGTCGCTGTTTGATGTCATCCATGTCTCTGTGAGAAACAGTATGTCCAGCATAGAGTTCTGGACAAGGATGTTTATCTCGTGTGCGTGTCTTACAAGAGACCTGCAATTCAAAAGACCGAATCGAAGTGCTTGGCCGCGCTCCGTTTCCTCTATCGGATTGCAGATGGTGCAGCCCGTGTAAGGGGTGTCTTCTTTGAGAATGAACTTACACTTGGGATGTTTGTTCGTGTTCCAGGCTCGAAGCGTCTCTTGGGTGTAAGTAATGCGCCTTTGAGAGTCGGGCATAGTGTCTAGGCCTAAGGCTTTCTGGGCCGGGACGGGCCCAGACGGGCTTGCCTTAGGCGCGCCTTCGGCGCGCTGACGGCGCGCCCGCTGCGCCCGTCCGCTGCGCGTCCTGTGGTTGCACATCATTATGGGGATGACAACGGTGCGTGTGGGCGTGGCCTAAAGGTAGGCGTGGCCTCGTCCCTCGCCGTCAATGGCGGCTGGGTTTGTTTGTTTTGGGTGTGATCATATCTGGAATTGGTTGAGATTCCTTCTGAATTGAAGGATTTAAATACTTATGAATCTATTTTGATTCAAAGTATCCATCCCTTTCAGGCTATTGTAAGAATGGAGCCAAAGACAGGGAAATTGCCTCCATCAGATTTACAGAGAGGATTAAAGGGAAGAGTTGTTTATTTGCCTCTAGATTTGAAGAAAAACATTAATACAATTGTAGTAGAAAAAGTGGAAGAGGAACCTCTGGTTATCTTAGTTAATAGGGTTCCGTCAAAGAATAAAAAAATATGGCAAGATTTAGTGGATGTTAGGAAAGTAAAAAAGGCAACATTGTATTTGAAAAAAAATAATAAGTACTATAAGAATGTATATGTTGCAGAAGAGGAAGTAAGTGAGGAAGAGGATAGCGATTTGTGTGCTGGTCAAATTGAGAAAGTAGAACCCTCTAAAAGTGAAGAAATATATGAACATTATAGTGTTCATCCTTTGCATTCCAAGGAAGTCATGGGGAATGCTATTGAGTTGTTTCAAATGAAACAAGCCAAAGGGAGTCCCATTAGTGTCTGGGAGGAAAGTTTGGAAGCTCGGTGTTTCCCACAGCTATTTCCAACAGGTCAAGGAGGAAGATATGATGAGCGACCTCATCAAATTCCTGCTTCTGAATACCGGACTTTATGATTGTATGCAGAAGATGCTAGGTTTCGACAATGCATTCCCTATTTGTTTCATCTCCTGTTTGAAAGCGATCTGTCTGGACTGTCATATGCAGTGAACCACATCTTGAAAAGTGGTATACAGATGCAAAACATCTCGGCAAGTGACTTTATGGATAAAGTCAATGTCCAAGACAGTATTTTGGATTGTCACCTGATTAATCTCATGGCGTGTCAGCGTGGTACTAATGAGTACTGGTACCGTCGTCATGGTGATTTAAAATGTATGCTGAGGAACTTAGGAACTCCCACATGGTTCCTCACTCTGAGCTGTGCCGAGTATGGCTGGGAAGACTTACTTGAATTTCTACGACAGGCAAATGGAAACATCGAAAACATCGAATTCAAGACACCTGGAGAACTGTGCTCTTTGGATCCAGTGAATGTATGCAGGTACTTCAATCATAGATTTGAAGCTATGATGTCTTTCATCATGAATAAGAAGAATCCACCTCTTGGAGAGGTGTTGGATTTCTTCTGGAGAAAGGAGTACCAAGCAAGAGGTGCTCCTCATATACATATGCTGCTGTGGATCAAGGATGCATCTAAATTTGGAACAGATCCAGAAGACTTAGTGATGAGTTTCATAGAACAGTATTCTACATGTGCTGTTCCAAACGCAAAGGAGGACAAAAGCCTAAGAGAACAAGTTCTACGCTTCCAAAGCCATCGTTGCGGAAAGTACTGTCGTCGTAAATTCAGAAACAAGGACAAGTTCTACACCAAATGTCGTTTCGCCTTTCCACGACCGGTGATTTCTAAAGGAAGAGTGAACAGTTTGATGTCTTCTCTGCGACATAATGTGATGAAGAAATCACCTAAAAACACATACAATTTGAAGAGGAACGAAGAGTCCAAGTACATCAACGACTACAACCCAGTGATTTTGTCCATGTGGAATGCTAACATGGATATACAGTTTGTGGCTGATAACTGTATGGCTGTGGCTCGGTATGTGACATCTTACATCACCAAAAAAGAAAAGACAGAATTGAAGGATATGTGGGAGGACATTTCCCATGAAAAGAGCCTCAGTAAGAAGTTGTACAGTTTCAGTCTGAAGATGTTGTCGCATCGAGAAATCGGAGCTTACGAATGTTCTGACCGGTTGTCTTCAGCAAGTCTCTATGCCAAATCTAGGAGTATCGTTTGGGCGAGTCTTGGTCTTGCTGCAACGCGTAATCGAGTTCTGAAACCTGTGCGGGAAATTGAGTATTTGGCGGAAAAGGAGCCAAACAGTACCGACATTTTGAAGACCAACATGTTGGATACATATTATCCAAATCGAAGCAGTCACCTCGAGAATGTTTGTCTGTATGAGGTTCTACAAAATTACATATTCAAGAGGAACATCAAAGAAGATATTGATAAAGGAGTGTATGCTGTAATTGGAAGTGAGGGATGTCTGGTCAAGCAAAGAAAATGCCACTTGGTAAACCATCGAAAATTGAGTGGCGAATCTCCTGAAAAAAAGGAGTTTTTCTATTTAGCACTTTTGCAACTTTTCAAGCCTTGGCGTGCAGAAGAGGAACTGCTTGGAGATTTCCTCTGTTATGAAGACTCATTCACTGCCGCCAAGGAGACCATAGAATGTCCTGCTTTTCCCAAATATGTACAAATGTTGAATGCGGAAATCGAGCAGGAAGCAACGATTGCAGCCGAGATTGCCAGAGACAGTTCTCAGGACAGTCAGAGTTCTGTTTCATTGAGTCAGGATCCACTAGAAGGACCTGTTATCGAAAATGAAGCTGCCACTGCCATGAATGAAGTGGAAAGAGCCATGGCACATGCTCAGGAGGATGCGGTTAACTTAGAAGACTTGGAAAGACAACTCAACGTTGAGCAGAGGAAAATATATGATGAAGTTACCAAGCAAATTGATCATGGATTAAGTCATGAGAAGAAAGAGTGCTCATGTACATCGTTGAAGCCTGTCCGACTGTACGTGAGTGGAGAAGCGGGAACTGGAAAGAGTTTCCTCATTAAAGCAATTTCATGTTATTTGAAGGAAAGGACTGAGTCATCGCTGTCTTGTGTTGTCACCGCTCCAACTGGACTGGCAGCACATAACATTAAAGGTATTACTTTGCATCGTCTACTGATGCTGCCAGTGGAGCATGATAACAAATTACAATACCACAAGTTATCTGGAGATGCTTGTTGTGAAGTTTCAAGAGTCTTGAGGAAAATGAAACTTCTTATCATTGACGAAGTAAGCATGGTTTCCAATGTCATGCTTGCCTTTGTGCATTTGAGAATGCAAGAAGTTCTTAAAACAGAGTATGATGTGTTATTTGGTGGCAAACACATCATTGTTTTCGGAGATCTTCTGCAGCTGACACCAGTGAAAGGACAACCTGTGTTCAAAATGCTCACGCATGAAGATACCAGGAAGTGCCTATGGAGCATTGGCAACGTCAATATATGGTTAAACTTCAATTATGCTGAACTGCATGAAAATATGCGTCAGGCGAAGGATGAAGTCTACAAGAATATTCTACAAGATGTTAGAATTGGAAAAGTGACCGAGCATGGGAAACAAGCTTTACATGCACGATTACTGTCAAATTTATATCCAGAACAAGACGTTGTGCCTGAGAATATTTTTCAGAAAATTACTGAGAAGAAATCTGGAATATGTTTGATGCCAACTCTTGCAGAATGTGCCATCTTCAACAACAAAATGTTGTATTTAGAAAACCAAGAGATTGTGAAACTGGAAGCTATTGACAGAGTAGAGCATATGGGATCAACAATTATTTTGTCTGAGAATTTGAAAACAAAATTGGATTCATTAGAGAAGACTATATCTAAAACTGCAGGTTTTGAAAAGACTCTGAATGTGTGCTTAAATTGCCGTATAATTTTAAGAAGGAATTTACATGTTGAAAGAGGTCTGGTAAATGGATCAATGGGTAATGTTGTTGATTTTGTGAAATACAGAAATAGAGATGGAATTGAATTTTAAAAAATTAAATTTGATGGCATTGAGGAAGTACAGCTAATTGGTCGTTGCTCTGCTAGATTTTTGCTTGTAAAAGACTTATATGTTCGCCGTAAGCAGTTTCCTGTTTGCTTGGCATATGCGGTGACAATCCATAAATCGCAAGGTTTAAGTGTAGACAGTGCATTGGTGAACATTGGCAGTTCTGTGTTCAAGGAAGGTATGGCATATGTGGCATTGTCACGAGTCAGAACTTTATCAGGATTGTACTTGATTGAGTGTGATGTCACAAGCATTTGTGCGGATCTAGATTGTGTTAAGGAATACAATAGGTTAAGAAGAGAGTATGCGCCACATTTGCCTCAATATCCTTTGTTTGAGAAACGTGTGGTAGGCCGGAAACGAAGAAATGTGACCAATACTAGGGAGGTTGTAGCAAAAAGACGAAAAGTCGATGAACCTGATGTTATAAGCAGAAAGAAAAAGGATTCTGTTGAAGATGTTGTTGGTTTTCAATTTGAAAACAGTTCTGGTGTCAACTGCTATGCTAATGTAGTGGTTAATGTTTTGTTTTCTCTAGAAAATGTAAAAGAAGAGATTGTGGTCAATTCGGATCACAGATTTTGCAGTTTGTTAAATTCTGTGTTAGAGAAATGTAGCACTGATAGAACAAAAATAGAAAGTGTGTCTGAAATTCGAAAGCTGTTAGACAGATGTTCAGGTCAAACACAATTCTCTCAAAATATTCAGCAAGGTTGTCAGGAGTTTTTAATGTATATGCTTGATGTATTGCATGCTGAAGGTGTAGATGTAGATCACCTGTTTGGGCTTTCTTATCAATGGCAGCATGACTGCGAGAACTGTAGGGTATCAAATACTACTAGTGTAGACTCGGAAAGATTTATATATTTAACTTTGCCAGACAGTAAATCAGTGTCCTTTAATAAGCTAGTAAAAGCAGCTGATCACAACATGGAGTGTAGCCAATGTAAATCTGAAATGATGTCAACATTAATTATACGAACATATGGCCAGTATGTCATTTTAATGTTCCAACGATGTAGGGCTGATGGAACAAAATTGACAACTTTAATTAAAAATGTTATAGCTTCGCAGTTGTCAATATCAGGAAGGACTTTTGTAACTGCAGCAATTATATATCATGATGGTCCTCCAATAACATCAGGACATTACACAGCTTATTTAAAGTCTAGAAACGGCTGATCATTCTGCAACGATTCTGTTTTAACTTTCAAAAAAAAATTGCCGTATGACCTTAAAAATTCTTACCTGGTGTTTTTAAAACCAAAATTTTAGGGAAAGAATCTCGGGATGTGCTCTGAGGAATTTCAAGAGGTTCTAATGGCTCCTACACGATTTGGCCTTGAGGATAAGTGTAGTACAGAGACAATAGTTCCTGGAAAAAAAGAAGATTTTCTTACAGAAAGTGATGGGCACAGATTAGTTGAAGGACAACAGAGTATTTCCCAAAGCAAACGGTCTTCTTACCATAACACTTGACGTCATGGAAAAATAACTGCACTTTGAATGAGTTCAGAAAAACTGTTTCTTTTTATAAGCTAATTCACGCAGCCAATCAAAACATGGAGTAGAGGGAATGTAAGTCTGCAATGCTGTCTAGATTATTGGTCCAAACTTTTGATTATAATCCAATTATATAAACCTGATGAAAGTAAGTCTTCAACTTTAATTACAAATGCTGTGGCTACACAGTCGTTGATTTTAGGAAGAAGATTTGTAACTGCAGCTATTATATTGCATGATGGTCATTTGACAAGATCCGCTTATTACACAGGTTATTGAAAATGTAAAAAAATTTGCTGTTTCGGAAATTATTGCCATTTGACTACGATACAATGTTGCCTTTTTACTAAAAAATATTCTTACTTTCTGTTTTCAGAAAAGAGAATTTAGGGTAGGTAACTGGCGTATAATGATTCTAGGGGTTGATATAATTTTATCTACTGTTTTATATTGCTTTGTGATTAAAAGTGATGTAGAGAATTAAATAATTGTAGTAGTCATAGAGGTAGTGTAAGTCTGCTTCATATTAAGCAGTATCAGTGTCATAGGAAATGTAGAACATGAGTGAGCAAAAAGGGTAAGATATTACTAGTCTAGGATTGTGAAAGTGATCTTGAACGTTTTCTTTCTGAAAGTTGCGGAAATACAAAATGACGGGATTTGCTTACAAGAATTCCAAGAGTTATAAATGGCTCTTACACGATTTGGCCTTGAGGAAACGTGTGGTAGAGAGCGAGAAGTCATTTATTGTATGTAACATGTTTTTCAAAACGATTGAGCTTTTCTTTCAGAAAGTGGCGGGCTGAAAAAACAGCACAACCGAGTGTAAGCTGTTCATAGGACATCCTTCGACGTCATGGAAAGTAAGTTACTTTTGAGGAGTTATGATTTCTGATTGGTTATGTTATATGGGTTTTTTAAACACAATCATTTTGATTGTGTTTTTTTTCCCCGCTGTTATATGATGAATACCTTCAAGTCACTGTTTTTAGTGAAATTTGATACATTCTGAGAACAGCAAAAATAAACCATTTATTTATTTATTCATTTATTTATTTTTAACATTTATTAAGCGCGAACAATTGCCCGCAAGCGTCTCGGCGCTATACTTTTATTACTCTCCTGTGTGATCTTATACTTTTCAGAGGTCAAATAACCATGTCTTCAGTTTCTTCCTAAAGGACATGAGATTTGGGCTGGATCTTATGGTTTGCGGGAGTGTGTTCCATAGTTTTGGGGCGGCAACTAGGAAACGTCTGTCTCCCCAGTTGACCAGCCTAGTCCGTGGCACTACCAAGTCATTCTGTCTTGCTGATCGTAGTGTCCGAGTAGGAATGTATGGGACGAGATGGTCACTCAAAAATTGAGGCGCTTGCTGATGTAATGACTTGTAAACGATGCACAGTGTTTTAAATTTAATTCTGTTCCTGACAGGGAGCCAATGAAGACTTCTTAAGGTCTCAGCTATTGGCTTGTATAGTTAATTCTGTACTGTTTGTATTTATGATGTACATTTAGAACTGTGTAGGAGGCATGGAGAAGGTGAGGCTTCTGTAAGTGTCAAAGTTGTTGCATTCAGTGCATACTCTTTCATATGCTGGACTACATCTGCACAATGAGATACCTAACCAAAGGAAACACAAGTGATGTGATTGTGAAATGAGCAAAAGAAATTGCATATTTTTCAAATACATTACCTGTGTTTCGTAACATTACGAATCAAATTGTGCAGATGAAGTTTAGGCCTCTCCAGGGAAACAGAGGAAGTCTGAACTTTATTGGTTGGCCTGCACATTTATTATCTCCTCTGTACTCTTCAAAGAGGCTAAATTTGATCTGCAACCCTGAGTAGGCCTCACCTGAAACAAACGTCTGGATAGGACACACCTTATTGCCATCATGAAACAATCATTTAAAATGTTAGGAACAGTTTTATGATGCTTGTGCACCTCTTTTGCGCTGCCATTGCGTCACTTTTGTGAGACAACAGCAGTGCAAAAGATGCACCATGTTCCAAGATAGGCCTCACTTCATCTGCATCAAGATACTGCTAGTTTAAAATGTATATCTTTAGGACTGTGTAGGGGGCCTGGAGAAGCAGAAGCTTCTGTAAGTGTCAAAGTTGTTGAAAAACTGTTTGTCCTTCAATCTTTTCCCTTGTCTTTTCTAATTTTTAAATACATGTTTTAATATTTTTCAAATGTTTGTTATCTCTTTCACAGATTGAAAGTATAAAAATAACAAGTGAGTAAGTTAACGACAATTATAAGGTAAATGTTTTGTACTCTTTTCGTTACATTTCTATGACATTCACCTACTATTAGTTCCACAGCTTCATTTCTTTAACCCTCAGTTTCCTGCCTTTGCTACTTCCCTCATTCCTTTCTCTATTACCTACTTACTCTACTCCTTCCACTCCTTTTCTCAGTCCCTCTCTTCTCATAGTTCCTCACTCTTGTTCACTCACTCCATCTCTATTACTCTTAGTGTCTTTGACTGATCACTCTTTCACTACTTGTTCATTATGCTTTTTCTGTGTAGTTGAAGCACACTAAGGGGCATATTATGAACACAGCCAATAAAATTATTGCTGTTTTTATCGGCAGAAAACTGCTGCAAAAGTGGTTTTAGCGGCAGTTTTCTGCCGCAAAAGCGGCTTTAGCGACATATTTCTGCCGATAAAAGCTGCAAAACTTTTATTGCCCATGTTGATAATATGGCCTATGTTATTTACATTTCTTTGCTGTTTCAATTATTCTTTTTCTGTTACTTCTTCTTTTCTGCTTTCTGTTTTTTCTCTCTGTTATTCCACATGTTTTAATCTTATTTTGAACATTCACTCATATTCTCTAAGAAACTCTTCTTTGTTATTCTTCTACTCTCTTTTTTTTCTTTCACTTCCTTATCTATTTTGTTTTTCACAATTATACCCTCTTCCATCTTTTCTTCGGTAAATAAATCTATTAAACAGTATCTCTGGTTTACTCCCTATAGCTGTCTTTCTTTTAACATTACTCTCTGTTTACTTCCGTTATACTTACTCTTCTTTTTTTTTAAATTTTTTTTTAGTTCGCTCCCGGTTCGCGTACCGGGGAGCGAACGGGGAAGCGAACCAAAAGAAATAGAGGTTGCCAGAGTGCTAAACATTCTAGCAATTTTTTTATAAAGGGGAGGTAGTTCTGAAAATAACTTTATTTTTTATTTTTTGTTGTTTTATATTTTTTTGCGTTTTTTTGGAGGGGGGGGGAAACAAAAATGATTCAGTACAAAGGGCTCAACAGGAGCAACCAAAAAAAAAGAAAATTTAGTTTCGGGGACGTTTTGAACATTGATGATGTTCATATGCTGTATTTATTAGAGTAACACTCATCTGTCCACATGAAATTAATTTGCCACAATCTAAACATGTCATTTTAATTTTTCCAAAGTTCTTCTGAATATTTGGGACCGTTTCCCTTGCCTCTGATGCTGTCAGTGCCACTTCATTGGTGGATGTACTGGCAGGTCGGGGGTTGTCCACCAAATCTCTCATTTGTGCAGCACTATAATTGAGCGGGTGCCACCTCTCCATGTGTCGATGCATGGTATAATTACCATAACTATATTTTTTTTCGGTCCCTCTGGAGAGTTGATCGTGGCAGATCAGGCAGGTAACGTATCTGGCATTTACTTTCTTTGCATGTGGAGGCAAAGAAAAAAATTGCCAAATAAAATTGACTTTAACATGGGACGTCCTTGGCATTTCTTTCAAAAACCCCCTTGTCCCTTGCTCCTGTTCCTCGTCTTCCTCTTCTTCCTCCTCTTGTTGGAAGATGACCTGGCCAGTTGGACCTCTCTTCTTTGGTGGTGGTCGAGGTGGTGGGGAGCCACCAGCTGCAGCTACTACAGATTCCATGAGTAAGCACGCAAAAACAGGTCTTTCTCTCATAAAAATGAAAGTCGGAGTGAAGAAAAAAAGTGGGACTTTCATCATTTGGGAAAAAAAATGTTGTAAACCAATGAAAAGTGATTATTTTAACTCATATGATCAAACGTTCCATCATTAGGAAACTAAAAGTAAAATGAACCAATGAAAAGTTTTATGAACTAGTCACATGACCTGTTATGATTACGTTACGCGCTCCACGCCGCGCCTCGGATCGTTTCCGGGGCTCTGTGTTTCGCGCCTTGGTTCGCGTTCCAGAGCGCTTCCGGGTGCGCTAACGAAGGGTGTCATAAGGCGCATTACGCAGTAACGCGATACGTTGTGATTACGCGACGCGTCACGATGTGGCTTTCTAACGTGGTACTTGCACTAACGGGACGTTTACCGGTTCGGGTACCGGCTGGAAAAATAAAAAATAATTTAAATTATAATATAAATTAAATTAAAAAAATATAATACAAAAATATATAAAATATATTTTTCCTTTACAAGAAGAATACATTTTACAGCTTTTCATATTTGCTATTAAAAAAACATTGAAATTCACTGAAAAAACCATAGGTTAGAGACCATATATAGTTAGGGATTAGCATTTACAAAACCTTATTTTACTCGCACAAAACCATTGAAATTCGCATATATAGTTAGTTGCGCTAACTATATATCGCGCACCCGCAATCCACTGCTGATGATGTCACATATTACATCATTCATGACATGGTCAGTGACATCACTGATGACATCACTGATGACGACATCCAGTGACTGTATGTTTTTGTAAAGTTAAAATATGTCTTACATATTGAAAAATGAGTGGATGTATAAGTGTCTGGATGAAGGATTTAGTAGGTGCATGACTGACTGTATGAGTGAGTGATTAAATGTGTCTCACTGAGAGCATGGGTTGGTGACTAAACTGTCTTAATTTGTGCATCATTATGTCTGTTGTTCTGAAAACTGCTGCATGTGTTGATCAGTAGCTATATGAGTAACTATATGGGTTATTGATTGGTTGCCCAAGTATTTGTATGGGAGACTGAGTGTGTGTGTGGGGGTGGCTGGGAAGTGTGTGACTCTGTGCATAGATGTGTGAGCAGTTGATTCACTAGATGTATGGGTTCAAAAGTGCATGTGGAAACAGCTGTATGGGTGGTTGACTGTGTGCATGAGTGTATTGGTGAGTGAATGGATATCTCAGTGCTACATGTCAAAGTAAGTACATATGTAAAACACAGTACATGTGAGAGTGGACATATATAAATAACTGTGCATAAGAGCCAGTGAATGTGTGAGTGGCTGTATGGATCATTGTGAACTTGTATCAGTGATTGTATAAGACAGTAAATATGTGTTAGAATATGTTTCAATAAGTAAGGTGTGTATAACTGTATAGTTGAGGAAATGGAGGTGTGATTGATTCAGTGCATGACTGACTAGGTGTGTGAGTAACTCCATGGATGAGTGATAGTCTGTGAGTGTCTGTTTACTCTGAATGTATCTAAGGTTATATTAGAGTCTGAAGAGGTTGATCGTATTATCACATGATTGATGTCATCAGTGATGTCATCAGTGATGTCATTTGAGTTGTCATCAGTGATGTCATCAGTGATGTCACTGACCATGTCATGAATGATGTAATATGTGACATCATCAGCAGTGGATTGCGGGTGCGCGATATATAGTTAGCGCAACTAACTATATATGCGAATTTCAATGGTTTTGTGCGAGTAAAATAAGGTTTTGTAAATGCTAATCCCTAACTATATATGGTCTATAACCTATGTTTTTTTCAGTGAATTTTCAAGGTTTTGTAAATGCTAATTCCTAACTAAATATGGTCTCTAACCTATGGTTTTTTCTGTGAATATATATATGCATATATATATTCACTGAAAAAACCATAGGTTATAGACCATATATAGTTAGGAATTAGCATTTACAAAACCTTGAAAATTCACTGAAAAAACCATAGGTTATAGACCATATATAGTTAGGAATTAGCATTTAAAAAACCTTATTTTACTCACACAAAACCATTGAAATTCCATATATAGTTAGTTGCACTAACTATATATCGCGCACCCGCAATCCACTGCTGATCATGTCACATATTACATCATTCATGACATGGTCAGTGACATCACTGATGACATCACTGATGACATCTCAAATGACATCACTGATGACATCACTGATGACATCTCAAATGACATCACTGATGACATCACTGATGACATCTCAAATGACATCACTGATGACTACATCCAGTGACTGTATAATTCTGTAAAGTTAAAATATGTCTTACATATTGAAGAATGAGTGGATGTATAAGTGTCTTGATGAAGGATTTAGTAGGGGCATGGCTGACTGTATGAGTGACTGATTAAATGTGTCTCACTGAGTGCATGGGTTAGTGACTAAACTGTCTTAATTTGTGCATCATTATGTCTGTTGTTCTGTAAACTGCTGCATGTGTTGATCATTAGCTATATGATTAACTGTATGGGTTATTGATTGGTTGCCCAAGCATTTGTATGGGAGACTGAGTGTGTGTGTGGGTGGCTGGGAGGTGTATGACTCTCTGCATAGATGTGTGAGCAGTTGATTGACTAGATGTATGGGTTCAAAAGTGCATGTGGAAACAGCTGTATGGGCGGTTGACTGTGTGCATGAGTGTATTGGTGAGTGAATGGATATCTCAGTGCTACATGTCAAAGTAAGTACATATGTAAAACACAGTACATGTGAGAGTTGACATATATAAATAACTGTGCAAAAGAGCCAGTGAATGTGTGAGTGGCTGTATGGATCATTGTGAACTTGTATCCAGGATTGTATAAGTGAGTAAATATGTTTTAGTATATGTTTGAATAAGTAAGGTGTGTATAACTGTATAGTTGAGGAAATGGAGGTGTGATTGATTCTTTGCATGACTGACTAAGTGTCTGAGTAACTCCATGGATGAGTGACAGTCTATGAGTGTCTGTTTGCACTGAGTGTATCTAAGGTTATATTAGAGTCTGAAGAGGTTCATCGTATTATCACATGAATGATGTCATCAGTGATGTGATCAGTAATGTCAAATGAGATGTCATCAGTGATGTCATCAGTGATGTCATTTGAGATGTCATCAGTGATGTCATCAGTGATGTCATTTGAGATGTCATCAGTGATGTCATCAGTGATGTCATTTGAGATGTCATCAGTGATGTCACTGACCATGTCATGAATGATGTAATATGTGACATGATCAGCAGTGGATTGCGGGTGCGCGATATATAGTTAGTGCAACTAACTATATATGGAATTTCAATGGTTTTGTGTGAGTAAAATAAGGTTTTTTAAATGCTAATTCCTAACTATATATGGTCTATAACCTATGGTTTTTTCAGTGAATTTTCAAGGTTTTGTAAATGCTAATTCCTAACTATATATAGTCTATAACCTATGGTTTTTTCAGTGAATTTCAATGGTTTTTTAATAGCAAATATCATAAGCTGTTGAATGTCAAGTACGTGGTAAGTGAAAACATTTTCGTGTTTATGCACACTGATCTGCTTTGAATGGTGCCCCCCCCCCTCATTTTTATTAGGAGTACTCTCTCTTTGCAGATAGTGAAAGGTAGTTAACGCAGGCCTTTGCCCCCGTTGTAATCCGTCGTGCCTGCTTCTCTCTCCATTTGATTGATTGTTATCCAAGTATTTACTGTTTTAGAATTAGTTCTCTTTGGTTCATTCTCTATTTACAAACAAACACAGAGTCGCAATACTCTGTTTAGTCTTTGCAGATAACGAAAAATCGTGTAAAAAAAAAGAAAAGGAATCGAGCAAAATCAGTAGGCCACTAATGGGATCTCTTTTTGACCTCGCTAAAATAGAAACATTAGGAACAACCCCTCATGACAAATACAAAACTAGTGAGATGAACTGAACTCCACACAATGATGGCTGCAAAACAGCTCGGCTCCGCCACCCACCCCGCCCAAAATAACGATAAAGAGCGGCTGCCATGATTGGTTGCGGAATGGCCACGACGGAGCTACGAAATGGTGCTGCTCTCATGCTAACCCCAGCTTCAGTCTGAAACATCCAGAAACACTGTAGACTACCAATTTGATCAGTTCCGGTAGCGCCCCAATGTAACCCGGTAGAGAAGAACTAGCCCTCCCCTCTTTGACTGATGGTTCTTGTTGCCTGTCCCTTCTGTTGTCATTTAACAGAACTATTTAGCCTGCTGAAAGGGGTTGTGTTCCGACCGCTGGTTGGTGGAGACATTTTGACTATATTCTGGACCTGCGTTGTCGCGTAATGCGTCATATGACGCGCCGCGTTAGCGCATCCGGAAGTCATCCGGGGCGCGCAGCGCGTAACGTAAGCATAACAAGTCATGTGACTTGTTAATAAAACTTTTCATTGGTTCATTTTACTTTTCTTATTGTAATGATGAAAGGCTTGGTCATATGACCTAAAAATTACGCTTTTCATTACTTCCGAACATTATTTTTTCTTAAATATATGTTATAATGTTCCAGGCTAATGTACTTTCCCGGAAATTTTACAACTGTCCTGCAAGTAAAATATATTCTTTTTTCGAGAAAAAGAGCGTTTCTTCGTCCCATGACGGAGCCGTTGAGCAAAAGAGGGTCGACCTGCTGTCTTAGTCGCCGATACGCCTGAATATGAGATTCTTATCGATCACTTTATGTTGCAGGAATAGAAAACACAACAGCCCTTGACCATTTATCTTTACTGCGTTCCTTCGTATTATACCTTTTACCCTTCATGTAATTGGTCTGCTTTATTTCACTTGCCTTTTAATGATTCTAAAACAGTGACTATTATTAAAAACTTTACCAATGTATATACTACTACCATGTTTTCTTTTAAAAACCTTTATTGTGAAAATTTCATTATACAAATACGAGCCTATAACCATGTGGGCCTGCCACGGAGCAAACTGTAATCGTATATGATGAATAGACATTTACACTGTAGAGGAACGTAACGGGCGGGCCATTAGGTTGCAAGAACTAAGGTGTCTAACAGTTACGGAATCGGTGGACGTACATTTTATAATTAAAATACGACAGGGCCAGTTACAATAAAATTATCTAGATATACATTTGCGGGCAAGTACCATGGGTGACGTTAATTCGAACTTTCAACAGTACAGTAATCAATAACACATCAGAACTTATTATCAATAGGGATGTCGAAATATTCAATCAATTCTCGTCCCCGCCCGCCATGTGCTTCAAAACTGCATACGTATCTCGTGATTTCAAGGTTCTGCAACCAGTACACAACAAGGAGTTACGAGTCCCATTTATTCCGGCGCCATTTTGGGCGAGGACGGGCAGGTCCAGGATATAGTCAAAATGTCTCTACCAACCATCGACTATGATGATGTTCATATGCTGTATTTATTAGAGTAACACTCATCTGTCCACATGAAATTAATTTGCCACAATCTAAACATGTCATTTTAATCTTTCCAAAGTTCTTCTAAATATTTGGGACCGTTTCCCTTGCCTCTGAAGCTCTCAGTGCCACTTCTTTGATGAATGTACTAGCAGGTCAGGGGTTCTCCTCCAAATCTCTCTTTTATGCAGCACTATAATTAATTGGTGCCACCTCTCCATATGACGATGCATGGTATAGTTACCACAACTATATTTTTTTTCAGTTCCTCTGGAGAGTTCATCGTGGCAGATGAAGCGTGTAACGTACCGGGCATTTACCTTTTTTTGCATGTACAGGAAAGGAAAAAAAAATCGAGCGTCCGAGTTCTAAGGTGTCCCAGGGCCATTTTAGTGGACCAGGCCCAAATCCAAAGAACAGGCCGCCATTTTGAGAGTCCTCTTGCAGCCGCCTGTCGCTGTAGCATCATGAGCAGCCGAAACTCAGCTGAATGGCAACTGAAACGGTAAAGGGGCGCCCCACTACAGCAGACGAGCCTCCACCTAGGAAGGCCCATTCACGCCGCCTCCCCCCCCCCCCTTCGGGCACCCCACGCCGTTATTCGGAGCAGTATTGTAGGATGGCCACACCAGTGCGGCAACTTGCTAGACATCACCTCGGTGGTAACCGAATCTCAACGCCTTGTGGTGTCTTCTATTCAGAAAACATTGTTATGCTGCCTTCGACCTATTCGCCGCAAGTGCGCACACAACTCAACTGCATAGCTTGCTAGACACCACCTCGGTGCCATCCGGATCTTGGAATGTCAGCGCCTTTTGGTGTCTTCTCTTCAGAAAATATTGTTGCGCTGCCTTTGGCCCCATTCGCACATCAGTCCGCTACTGACGCCATCTCACAGGCTAATGGGGCGCCCCACGCCGACTTTCAGCATTGTAGGATGACCACACCAGTACAGCAACTTGCTAGACATCACCTCGGTGCCATCCGGATCTCGGCGCCCCACTGCAGATGAAGTGCCTCTCAACTATGAAACCACCACGGTGACATCCGGATCTTGGCGCGTTGTGCTGCCTTCGGCCTATTCGCACATCGGTCCGCTACTGACGCCATCTCACAGGCTAATGGGGCGACCCACGCCGAGTTTCAGCATTGTAGGATGACCACACCAGTACAGCAACTTGCTAGACATCACCTCGGTGCCATCCGAATCTTGGCATCTCAACGCCTAGTGGTATCTTCCATACAGAAAATATTGTTACGCTGCCTTTGGCCCCATTCGCACATCAGTCCGCAACTTAGACATCACCTCGGTGCCATCCGGATCTTGGCATCTCAGCGCCTTGTGGTGTCAGTCAGAAAATATTGTTGCGCTGCCTTTGGCCCCATTCGCACATCAGTCCGCTACTGACACCATCTCACAGGCCAACAGGGCGCCCCACGCCGACTTTTACCATTGTACGATGGCCACACCAGTGCCACAACTTGCTAGACACCACCTCGGTGCCATCCGGATCTTGGCATCTCAGCGCCTTGTGGTGTCTTCAAATCAGAAAATATTGTTGCGCTGCCTTTGGCCCCATTCGCACATCGGTCCGCTACTGACGCCATCTCACAGGCCAACGGGGCGCCCCACGCCGACTTTCAACATTGTAGGATGGCCACAGAAGTGCGACAACTTACTAGACACCACCTCGGTGCCATCCGGATCTTGGCGCGTTGTGCTGCCTTCGGCCTATTCGCACATCGGTCCGCTACTGACGCAAACTCACAGGCCAACGGGGCGCCCCACGCCGACTTTCAGCATTGTAGGATGGCCACACCAGTGCACCTTACTAGACACCACCTCGGTGCCATCCGGATCTTGGTGCGTAGTGAAGCTGCAGCAGCTGCAAATAAGCTTCAGACAGTGTTACAACCGCTGCTCAGAACTCTCAACTATGACACCACCTCAGTGCCATCCGGATCTTGGCGCGTTGCGCTGCCTTTGGCCCCATTCGCACATCGGTCCGCTACTGCCACCATCTCACAGGCCAACGGGGCGCCCCACGCCGACTTTCAACATTGTAGGATGGCCACACCAGTGCGGCAACTTACTAGACACCACCTCGGTGCCATCCGGATCTTGGCGCGTTGTGCTGCCTTCGGCCTATTCGCACATCGGTCCGCTACTGACGCAAACTCACAGGCCAACGGGGCGCCCCACGCCGACTTTCAACATTGTAGGATGGCCACACCAGTGCTGCAACTTGCTGGACACCACCTCGGTGCCATCCGGATCTTGGCGCGTTGTATTGCCTTCGGCCTATTCGCACATCGGTCCGCTACTGACGCCGCCTCACGTGCCAACGTATTTTCTCCGCATTTTATACCCTATGCCGCATAACAGGTCATGTGACTTGTTTATAAAACTTTTCATTGGTTCATTTTACTTTTGGTTTCCTAATGATGGAAGGCTTGATCATACGACCTAAAAACAACACTTTTCATTGGATGAAAACTTTTTTTTTTTCCCAAACGATGAAAGCCCCACCTTGTTTCTGGATGTTTCAGACTGAAGCTGGCGTCAGCATGAGAGCACCACCATCTCGTAGCTCCGTCGTGGTCATTCCGCGAGCAATCATGGCAGCCGCTCCCCACCAGAAGCCTGCAGGAGTCGGGGCCCCCAAAACTTTTGATGAATTCTCAAGGCGGAGGGGACGCTTTCGAGAATGGGGTCCAAGACCTAGCAGACAAGCGTCCGATTTCCAAGGTGTCCCAGGGCCATTTCAGTGGACCAGGCCCAAAAAGGAAACAGCCTGCCGCCATTTTGAGCCCCACGCCGTTATTCGGAGCAGCATTGTAGGATACCAAAACCAGTGCGGCAACTTACTGGACATCACCTTGGTGCCATCGTTCTGCTGCCTTGGAACTATTCGCACAACAGTTTGCTACTGATGACCCACCCCCCGCGACGCCCCACGCCGGAAATCTGGACGTTGTGCTGCGTTGGGACTATTCGCACAGCCGACCGCTACTTCGTTGTTTTTCCCTAAAAATGTTTATATGTTATTACTATTTTTGTTTTCTTGTATATATTTATAAATTATTAAAGTTTTATAATCTTACTACTTTGTCGGAGTGCTATATATTTTTAATGTGACACATAATTGTAAAAACTTTGATGTACAAAGAGTCATCCCTGGAATCTTCCGCTTCAGACTCGGTCCCCTCCCCAATCACAATACAGGATGGTTTTCAGATAATAGCAACGCTTCTGCTGTGACGGATCTCATCGAGTGTGGGCCTTGATCTACTATAACTCCTTTGAAGAGGGGTGATTCTTTACAGCTGTGGCCATAAACTACATCTGCAGGGCTAGCTGATACCCTAGGACCAGCCTGGACAATCGGACACAGAGGAAAAGGAGTGTCAGAGGGTGCGGTAGTGAATAGGGCGAAAGGGAGGTGTCGGGCAGGCACAGGGTGTGATTCTCAGGGAAGAGCAGCGCAGATGGGGGGAGGTTTATTACCCATGCATAAGACAGAGAGCGGGGGTGACCACTGCCTGGGGGAGATGCTTGCGAGGGTGGGGAGCCATGCTAAGGATCGACAGCGTGCACAGAGTGGGTCTGGTCAAGGCATCTAAAATGGCTGCCGTGCACGACAAAAGTGTGGCATTTGAAAAAAGACAAGATGGCGCAGACAATGTTTTTCAACACTTCCTGATTTCCTTCGAATCGAACGTTAACAGACGTTGGGGCATATTACCAAAGTTAAGCGATATTTATCCCTAACGATGCTTAGCAACGATTTTTTTACCGTCAGAAATTATCGCAGATAAACCTTGCTATTATCAAGGTTTATCGCAAATACGATAAAAAACGACCGCAATGCATTAATATCGCTGAAAACTCAGCGATATTCATGCATTACCGAGCTAATGCTCTTAGCCATGTTATCCACCTCCCATTGGATAACATGGCTAAGAACTGCTCAGGGCAGGTGCTAGCTTTTGGAGATATTCGCGCTTATCTCGAATATTTCCAAAAGTTGATAATAGGAGATAGCGATGTTAGCGACTGTTTCCAGTCGCTAACATCTTGGCATGCCCACTTTGCATGTCATTAGTGATAAATATCACTCACATGCAAAGTGGGGCCCAAGATGGTCGCTATCTCCTACTAGCCGTCGCTAACTGGTGTTAGCAACAGCTAGGTTATACAGATATAATTTTATCTCCGCGAAGCGGAGCGCTGTTACAGATATATATCTTGTTTTTGAACGTTAATTTCTCAAAATGCACTGAAGCACATATATTGAGACCTAGCAAAGGCACATCAGGCTACCAGTCCCTAATATTTTACCAAGTTTCGTGCAAATCCATTCAGCCGTTCGATTATTATTATTATTATTTTTTTTTGCCCCGCGGGGCCCTTTTAAAACCTCCACATCAAACCTAGGGGGTCAGCGAGGATCTACTATGCCCCCTTATGGTCATTTGCCCCTTCGCTTTGGCCTCCTCTTGTCTCTCGATCCTACCGAGAGACAAGATGGCGGCCGCTACGGACTGTTTGGAATGTTTACAGACACCGGAGAGCCAATCAGCTTCGCTTCGCAAAGCTCCGTAACGCGAAAAGTACGCGAAGCGGTGCGCTGTTACAGATATATATCTTTTTTTGAACGTTAATTTCTCAAAATCCACTGGAGCACATATATTGAGATCTAGCAAAGGCACATCGGGCTACCAGTCCCTACAATTTTGCCAAGTTTCGTGCAAATCTATTCAGCTGTTCGATTATTATTATTTTTATTTTGTTTTGCCCCGCGGGGCCCTTTTAAAACCTCCACATCAAACCTAAACGGTCAGGGAGGATCTACTATGCCCCCTTATGGTCATTTGCCCCTTCGGTTTGGCCTCCGCTTGTCTCTCGATCCTACCGAGAGACAAGATGGCGGCCGCTACGGACTGTTTGGAATGTTTACAGACGCCGGAGAACCAATCAGCTTCGCTTCACAAAGCTCCGTTGCGCGAAAAGTACGCGAACTGGAGCGCTGCCCGGTCCGCTGTTACAGATATATATCTTTTTTTAAACGTTAATTTCTCAAAATCCACTGGAGCACATATATTGAGACCTACAAAAGGCACATCGGGCTACCAGTCTCTACAATTTTGCCAAGTTTCGTGCAAATCCATTCAGCCGTTCGGGCTAAAAGTGAGGCCAACCGCCCTATGGAAAACTCAATGTTAAAAACACGTTTTGGGACCCCCCTTTTTTCTCGACCCCCCCTGGACGAACCCCCCCCCAATTTTCAGGGGCTGCTCAGAAACAAAATGTGCCATTTTCCTGAAAATTTCAGCCAATTCCGTCCACAAACGCCAAAGTTATTAGACATAGAATTTTCCAAAAACCCATAGAGAAAAAATCCTAACTATATATACCTACTGGCGACTGCCAGTAGGTAATATATATATATATATATATATATACATATATATATAAATATATATATATATATATATATATATATATATATATATATATATATATATATATATATATATATATATATAACCTACTGGCGATAGCCAGTAGGTATATATAGTTAGGATTGGCTACCATAGGAAATCCGCATGGGAATAACTTTGGCGCCGGTTGAGGAATTTGCGTGTAACTTTCCAAACTTTTGGCCAGCTCCGCTGCGCTCCTTCCCTGAAAGTTTCGGGGGATTCGTGAAGTGGGGGCTGAGAAAAAAGGGGGTCCCAAAATGTGTTTTCCCCATGTTACTTTCCATAGGACGTTCTGACAAGTCTACAGCCCGAACCGCTGAACGGAATTACATCAAACTTGGCAAAATTGTAGGGACTGGTACGCAGAAGTGCCTTTGCTATATTTGGTGAAAATGGCTCCAGTGGTTTTTATGAAAATTAACTTCAAAAACACATATATATCTGGGAGGCGCCTAACCACACTTCTGATCTGATTGGCTGTCAGCACTTCATCCAAGAAGTGTTGGCAGCCATCTTGGGACCAATATACATGATAGCACCTCATTAAAAAGCATTGTAGTTAATAGAGGGTTTTAGGACTTTAGTTACATTATAAATCATTTGTTTATTCTACCATACTCATTTTAGGAATTGTGGTGTGTTCTAAGGTGATTTTACCATGTCAAAAAGCCTTCTGCTGGGATATCATGAATCATGTTTGAAAGAAAACTATTAACTCATGCTTTTCCCACAGTGGTTTGGAAGGGGATCTATAAGCTAAACTGAAAGCACATTTTCTGTAAATTCACATTATCTTTCTCAGTCATGTGAGAATGAAGTCTGACATTCTCAGTAAAACATGTACATCCAACAAGGACAGAGACTGTCAGTTGATTCCTTTGTGTTCTACTGCAGCCTCCTAGAGTGTTCTAAAGAACAACTAGAGCGCTAACAGTCCTACTTATCACAAAGGTATGGCACACCTGAAACCATCTTGATTGAAATAAAGTGGTAACTCCTAAAATATTTAATTTAAAAAGGAGCAAAATGAGGGGGTATATTTTGCCATAGAAAGTATGATTAGTGCTGCAGAAAGAAAAATTAGGGCACATTTTGAGTGACTTCTCAAATCCTCTTCTATTTCATTTAAAAATTCTGACATGCAGTCTCCCAAGATGGCTACCAGAGACAAAAGAGCCCAAATGTAGCCCAAAAATCACCCAGATGTAGCCCAAGTATAGCCCAATGACAGAATGTCCCAGATTGTTCTAAAGAACAACTAGAGCGTTAACAGTCTTACTTATGACAAACGTATGGCACACCAGAAAGCCATCTTGATTGGAATGAAGTGGTCAGTCTGAAAACATTTAATTTAAAAAGGAAAAAAATGAGGGGGTTCATTTTGCCATAGAAAGTATGATTAGTGCTTCAGAAAGAAAAATGAGGGCACATTTTGAGTGACTTCTCAAATCCTCTTCAATTTCATTAAAAAAATTCTGACATGCAGACTGAAACGGCGGGGGCGGATCCAAGATGGCGGAGTGAGGGTCCGTGCCGGTTGACCTACCTGGAGGCTCCGCTCTCCTCTCCTTTCAGTGCTTTCTGAGAAGCAAGAATGCCAAGAATGCCAAATGGAACTACTACACTACTGAGTAGTGCACGCAAAAAATAAACCCACCAGTATTGCTGACCCTTCTTTTTCTGGGAAAAATTCAGCCTGCGCTGGCGGTCCCTCTCCCCGCAACAAGCGAATGCTTCTGCTTTCTGATCCGGCTTGGCTGCTCCGGCGTCTGCTATGCGAACGGATCAGCAACTCAGGGATCGGCTGGTTTGGTCTTACCTTCAGCCGGCGTGTGACTGCCGGCGTATTGTGGCTTAGAAGGATGTCTCCTAAGAACCCGAACCCAGTCCCGCCACGCCAGACAAGGAACAGTAAACAGGCGGTGGTGGCGGCGGTCCCCCCTGCAGCTTCTGCCGCTACTGTCATTACGCTCACAGCAGCAGCACCGGTGTCCACCACGGCAGCAGTGGCTTCTTCCCCGCCGAGTGCGGAAGCGCTTACCGAAGACATCTTACCAGGGAACAACGGGGGTCCTGCTCTATCGGAGAGAAAGAAAACTACAACCACAGCGGCTAAACAGGTATTGAGGCCACCTATTTTTTCAGCGGGGTCCCAAACCAAGGGCTCGACCCCTAAGACGGTTAAAATGGGGCTCAAATCGACAGTTAAAACAGGGGGGGCAGTGGGAGAGACTGCTTCACAACCTCTGAAAAAAGCCTTTACAAATCCCAGCGTGATACAGGAGGAGGGAGAAACAGTAATGAGCCCAAATGGCCAAGATGCTGATATTAGTGCCAAAACTGATACTGGTGTGGAAAAACCCTCTATTGACCCTTCGAGTACACAGCCTATGGTATTGGGGGTATCGGGGGTCAACAATGGTGACTGTAATGTTGAAGCTGCACAATCATTGCTTAAAGGGATTAACCCCTCTATCACAGCTCATGAATTACGGCAGGACTCTGCAAATGCTACCTGGCCAGCACTTTGCAACTCAACCCCAAATAATCTAGAGGGGGTACCAGAAGCCCAGTCGGAGGACACTGAATGCGGGACACCAAATGAAGCCGTAGTATATACAATGGCTTCAGCAGATATCGAGTTGGACTCATATGAGGATTGTGAGGTCGAAACAGAGTCCGAAGATGACTTATCTGCCAATCACCGTATGGGGGGAAGTATTTCTAAGACTAAAACCAAGGGCAAACAAAAGCCAAAGAAAAGTAACAAGGCTGGCGCTATCTCTAAACGGCTAAAGCTAAAGCCAAACAATAACTTAGCTCTAAGGAAGAATATTTCAGATAAGAGCCCGCTTAGAAAATGGATCGAAGCAAAAAGTTTGGTTAAAACTATGATGCTAAGGTTATCAGGAGCGAGCCCTACAGATTCTATACCAATACTGATCTCCCCCGATAAGAGCATTTTGAATGACCCGGATAGTACACCCCTGGCGGATCGGATAGAAGAAGTGCAATCTCAATCTCAAGAGAAGGATAACGGACCGTCTGATGATCCGAAGCTAACACCAGCGCATAAAAATATTGCTATACATCCAATTACTCAACTATCTGTTCAGGTAACAGCTAGTCCTTCTTCTTTGGAGGAGCTTCCCTCCGGTCCCGCTCCAGTCTCTCCCTCATCTGTTATAGCAAAAAACAGGGGAAACCCACTAGATGAGGGACTATTGACTCCAGACTTAAGAAGGGAGGGAGCTAATACCTCCTCTCTGGATGAAATACTAACGATTCTGAGCAAGCAACTGAGTAACCAACGGGCGGAAGCACAGGAATACTATCTTCAACTTAGGGAGGACAATAACAAGATGCAATCCTCTCTATTTGACCTCACTACTAGAATTGGGGGATATCACAAGAAACCACAGAACTACAGCAACGGGTGGTACAGGTGGAGGAGTCAAACACTAAAATGGCAGGAGCAGTGGAAAAACACGACGATCAGTTGAAGGTATTACAGCTAAAGGTCGAGGACTTGGAGAACAGGCAGAGGCAATCCAACCTAAGACTTTTTGGTATCCCGGAGAGATCACAGGGCTCAGATCCTAGGGCGTACATTGTAGGGGTACTCCAGAAGGCCTTTCCTGATCTGGCAGATTGGGACTGGGACTCACAAATCCAGCGGACCCATCGTTTGCCTCTGTTTCAAAGGAATAGAGAAAATCAGTTCCCACGTCCCTTTCTAATCTATTTCGGTAACTTTCTTTTACGCCAAGTGGTCTGGCAGAGAGCCCGCCCTAATTCTCCAATAGCTGTAGGAGAGTTTTCGTTTTTTGGACGATCTGATCTCAGTAGGGATACTATGGATAGGAGGTGGCAGCTTCGTAAATTGATGGATCCCATTAAGGCCTGCGGAGGGCAGGTGTTCCTCCAAGAACCTGCTCGTCTTAAGGTTATGAGGAACGGGCGGACTCACACCTTTAACGACGTTAAGGAAGCAGAGGCTTATCTTTCTAACACCAGCTCTAGCCAGAGCCAGAGCCAGACTTAAAAGAAATATTACCAGCCCCAAGGGTGGTGAATAAGCTATTTAATGGGAAGCTGGGGATCACAAACACACAAGAAGGGGGAGGCAAAGGCGGACTAAAAAGGGGAAAATAAGAAAAAGAAAGAGAAAGAATTTTATTTTTCATTTCACTTTTTGCTCGGTATGCACAACGATGTTTGCTAAAAAGGGGGGGGAGGCAGGAGTTCTTCAGGGTGTGTCACCACACGTGCTGCCTCACCAACGGCAGCTGTCACTGGAGGGTGGTTCTTCCCCGGCTGGGGTGAGAGCCAGGGGGGTGGGAGGGGGGGAGCTCCCTCTCCGCAGGTTGGGAGCAAGGAGAGTTAGGGGGGGGGGAAACTTAATAAAATTTGTTTGCTGGCTGACAGGGGTAAATATGGTGAAGAATACGATAAAGACTTTAAATCACTGTTTATTGAATGGTTTATTGATTGTTTTAGATGCTCGAGAGATCAAGACTTATTATTTGACTATCTGAAGAGGGGCTCAGTATTTCTACAAACATTTAAATGCATGTAATAAAATGCCTAGCTTGGAGCGTAGCAGGTCTCAACAGTAAAAACAAAAGGTCTCTGGTGTCAGAAGAGCTAAAATTACATAATCCCCATTTTTGCTTATTATCAGAAACCCACATTATATGGAAAGATAGGAAATTATTAAGTCAAATGGGGTATGAGACTCTAGTCTGCTCTACTTTTGGGAGTCCCACAAGAGGAGTTGCTATCCTTAAAGATAAGCGATTTAGGGTTGAAGTAATGCAAACTGCTCACGATAATGACGGTAGATGGGCTATCGCACAAATCAACTATGCAAACAACAAGTATGTTCTATGTGTGGTTTATGGCTCAAATTTAGATGAACCAATTTATTTTGACCGATTAAATATGAAACTTTTGGACTGGGAGGGGGAAATTATTATAATGGGGGATTTTAATTGCATCATGGACTATAAAATCGATACAACCAACCCGCATGTTCATCATAGGATGCACAAGACCAGGACATCTATATCGGACCTATGTCGGACACATAATATTAAAGACGCTTGGAGATGTCTGTATCCAAATATACCGGGGTATACATATTCTTCAGCGCCCCACAAAATATGCACTAGATTAGACATGGCTTTAGTCAGCGATAAGTTACTGCAGACTGGCTCCATGACTCTTTGCCCCCGAATAACTTCCGACCACAACGCATTAATTATGACATTTGACACACTAAGCATCAGGACACCTCCCAGACCATTTTCTTTCCCTAGACACCTAATTTCAGACCCAAGTTATGTGATGCAGCTCAAAGCCCATCTCAATGAATTTATAAGTATTAATAAGAACTCAACTGGGTGTTGTATGCTATGGGACTCCTGCAAGGCAAGCATCAGGGGTTTTACGCAGGCCTATGTGATTAGGCAAAATGCAGAACGAAGGCAACACAAGACTACACTATTAGCAAACATAACTAAACAAGAAGAATTACTGGCCACAGCTCTACAGCTCAACCCCCCAGCAATTATAGAAATCAATTTAAAACTTAGCGCACTTAAAAATGACATAAAATCGAACTTTATTCAAAAAAGTAGCGCAAGGATCCATAAATTCAAAATTGCGCAATACGAGGAGGGGGATAAAATAGGCAAAATACTAGCCTATAAAGTTGCCGAAGACAGAGCAGACACCCTAATTTCTAATATTCGGGGGCAAGGGAACAAACTATATAATCAGCCACAAGATATACTTGAGCAATTTGCCGACTATTATAGAAACTTATACACTCCAGATAGCCCTGTAGATCCAGACCTAGTCCGGGAATATGTTGATGAACATCCAGTGAGCACAGAGAACCTATTAGGCTTGGGCTTACTGTCCGACGACTTATCATTGACAGAACTACATCAGGCTATTAACTCCCTACCGACTGGAAAAGCGGCAGGAGAGGATACGATACCCTTGGAACTTTATAAAACTTGCTGATCGGAATTAGAACAGCTACTACTGGAAGTCATGCAATCAATTGGGCTAAATGGAATGGCTCCCAAATCCTGGAACAGGACAAAAATATATATTTTTTTAAAGAAAGGTAAGCCCAAGGAGGAGAGAGGGTCATATCGACCCATCTCCCTGATAAATACTGATGCGAAAATATTCGCAAAAATTATGGCACTCAGATTAGCCCCAGTCATGCCAAAAATTATTAACCCACAACACCACGGGTTAATCTCCGGGAGAGATACAACGACACATGTAAATATGGCCATTACGGCGTTCGATGTCGCGGAGATTGAGTCCACCCCACTCGGCATGATCTTATTAGACGCTGAAAAAGCTTTTGACCGAGTGGGGTGGGACTATCTCTGGAGTGTGCTGTCCAAAATGGGCTTCGGGGGAAACTTTTTGAAGGGTATAAAAGCACTCTATGACAAACCAACCGCATGTATTAGTTATGGGGGCCTGACCTCATCAGAATTTCCCATCATGCGTGGGACCCGTCAAGGCTGTCCCCTTTCACCCCTTTTATTTGCCCTCTCATTAGAACCATTTCTGCTCGCCCTCCACTCTCAAACCCTGATTGTGCCTTTCAGCTCCGGCTCACAGGAGCTGAAAATGACAGCTTATGCGGACGACATCGCCGTATATACTACCGACATCGCCGATGCACTGAAAGGAATATTTATAGAGGCTGGGAAATTCGGGAAGGTGTCAGGTTACAAACTTAACCAACAGAAGACACAAGTTATAGCTAACTACTCCCCAAATATGGCCATCCCCGAGATTTGTAAAGAAGCAACCTACTTAGGGGTTAAATTAACGGCCAGACTACAAGATATTAATAATATAAATTATAATGATTTGATTAAAAAAACTACTCTTCTATTGAAAAAATGGAATAGATTGCCCTTGAATTTGATTAGTAGAATTAATCTTATTAAGATGAAGGTTTTGCCAAAGTTTGTTTATTTATTCCAATCCATTCCACTTGCATTAAATAATAAATTTTTTCAGCACCTAGATGGGCTCCTGAGTAGCTTTATATGGAGTTACAAAAAGGCTAGAAGGTCATTAAAAATGTTGAAAAATAATACAAATAAGGGAGGGCTGAACTTTCCAGACTTCAAATTGTATTTCTGGTCCGCGTTTTTTACACGCCTACGTTCCTTATTGCATGGGGATAGAGCTCTTTTTTTTCATTTTTTTATGTTGAAACAAGACTCACAATTTTTTTTGCTTAGAGTCAATGACCCAAACTATTACAAGAGGGTGAGATTTAAGACTGCTAGAGACATTGCTAGGATCTGGGGCAATGTACTAAAATTTTGTAAAACAACTTTTTTTCACCCGAAACTGCCGCTGTGGGGCAACCCAGGCCTTCCGGCTATTTTCACGGATACTATCACTTATAATTGGGCGGCGTTCGGGATTAAGGTACTGGCGGATCTGTATGGCATACAGGGCTTTCTAGAATTTAATACGCTCAAACAGATATATGACATACCGGAAGCCACAAGGTACAAACACCTGCAAATGCATGACTATTTAATTAATAATAAAAAGATTCAAAATATCACTGAATGTGACATATGGACCTGTCTTTATTCAAACAAAAATAAATCAGTTATTAGCGAAGCCTATAAAACACTCAGTACCTTTAAAACGAATTATGGCGATAAACTGGCCGCGAAGTGGGGCACTCCATTAGGTTTAAATATTACCTTAAATCAGATCGAGCACTCCCTGGCTAATATTAACAACCTTGTACGGTCATCTAGCCTTCGGCTACAACAATTTAGAACGACCTGTATGCTCTACTACACACCTGAAAGAATCTCTAGATGGTCCTCCAACGCCCCTCTTAGTAATCATACTAAATGCCCTAAATGTTTAACCGATGCAGCCAATCTAGTACATATGTTGTATTCCTGCCCCAAACTTAAGACCTTCTGGGGGGATATACAGAATGTTCTTAGATTAAAAAATATCTCGCTACCCACCATCACGGCGGCCTCGGTCTTACTAGATTTGAATCCTTCTTCACCCCCACAATCAGCCTTAGCCACTATACTTATCTCTTGTGCCAAATTAACCTTGGCTAGGGCTTGGACTGATTTGGAACCACCGACGGTTTGGAAGTGGTGGACACTAGTAACAGAGATACATGCCATGGAGCTAGCCCTAGCAAATCTCAGGGGAACACGCTCACTGATTAAATTTAATAGAAACTGGGGTACCTTCCTAGAGCAAAATCATACTTAAACACTGCATAATTGCTAATTCTCTCTTGTTTCTTTTCCCTTTGCAAAGAAGAATATGTCTATAGTTTGATTTTGTAACAGGAATTCTTTTATTGTCTCCATATATCAAGTTATTTGGTCTACAACATATATACTCTGATGTTTCTCTGATGTCTCTCTGTACATGTATGAAACCATTTATGTATATTTTGTCTTCTTCTTTTTTGTCAGCCGGCTAACAATAATAAAAATCATTACAAAAAGAAAAAGCATACTGAAACATGCACTTTGAATACCAGCAGCAGACTTCCCTGGTGAGCAGTAGCTTTACTACAGTGATCTAATGAGCAACTAGAGTGCTAACATTCAGAATTCATGGCAAATGTGTGACACATCTGAATGCCTTCTTGATGGAACCAAAGTAAACAAGCATTGAAAATGCAATAGATCACGCCCTCGTTTAAGTTAAAGCCATTCTGTTTGTAATGAGGTGGCTTTTTAGCTTTGCTTTTATTAGTGTTTTATAAACTTTCATGTAAATAACATGCATATGTATGCATATATGTATATGTATGCATGCATTTATATTTGTATATATATAGATATACAGATTATATATGTTTATATATGTATGTATTACCTACTGGCGGTCGCCAGTAGGTATATATAGTTAGGATTTTTTCTCTATGGGATTTTTGAAAATTCTATGTCAAATAACTTTGGCGTTTGTGGACGGAATTGGCTGAAATCTTCAGGAAAATGGCACATTTTGTTTCTGAGCAGCCCCTGAAAATTGGGGGGGGTTCGTCCAGGGGGGGTCGAGAAAAAAGGGGGGTCCCAAAACGTGTTTTTAACATTGAGTTTTCCATAGGGCGGTTGGCCTCACTTTTAGCCCGAACGGCTGAATGGATTTGCACGAAACTTGGCAAAATTGTAGGGACTGGTAGCCCGATGTGCCTTTTGTAGGTCTCAATATATGTGCTACAGTGGATTTTGAGAAATTAACGTTTAAAAAAAGATATATATCTGTAACAGCGGACCGGGCAGCGCTCCAGTACGCGTACTTTTCGCGCAACGGAGCTTTGTGAAGCGAAGCTGATTGGTTCTCCGGCGTCTGTAAACATTCCAAACAGTCCGTAGCGGCCGCCATCTTGTCTCTCGGTAGGATCGAGAGACAAGAGGAGGCCAAAGCGAAGGGGCAAATGACCATAAGGGGGCATAGTAGATCCTCGCTGACCCCCTAGGTTTGATGTGGAGGTTTTAAAAGGGCCCCGCGGGGCAAAAAAAAAATAATAATAATAATAATCGAACGGCTGAATGGATTTGCACGAAACTTGGCAAAATTGTAGGGACTGGTAGCCCGATGTGCCTTTTGTAGGTCTCAATATATGTGCTACAGTGGATTTTGAGAAATTAACGTTTAAAAAAAGATATATATCTGTAACAGCGGACCGGGCAGCGCTCCAGTACGCGTACTTTTCGCGCAACGGAGCTTTGTGAAGCGAAGCTGATTGGTTCTCCGGCGTCTGTAAACATTCCAAACAGTCCGTAGCGGCCGCCATCTTGTCTCTCGGTAGGATCGAGAGACAAGAGGAGGCCAAAGCGAAGGGTCAAATGACCATAAGGGGGCATAGTAGATCCTCGCTGACCCCCTAGGTTTGATGTGGAGGTTTTAAAAGGGCCCCGCGGGGCGAAAAAAAAAATAATAATAATAATCGAACGGCTGAATGGATTTGCACGAAACTTGGTAAAATATTAGGGACTGGTAGCCCGATGTGCCTTTGCTAGGTCTCAATATGTGTGCTCCAGCGGATTTTGAGAAATTAATGTTCAAAAAAAGATATATATCTGTAACAGCGCTCCGCTTCGCGTACTTTTCACGTTACGGAGCTTTGAGAAGCTGATTGGTTCTCCGGCGTCTGTCAACATTCCAAACAGTCCGTAGCGGCCGCCATCTTGTCTCTCGGTAGGATTGAGAGACAAGAGGAGGCCAAAGCGAAGGGGGAAATGACCATAAGGGGGCATAGTAGATCCTTCCTGACCTCTTAGGTTTGATGTACCATTTTGCCAAGTTTGGTGTAATTCCGTTCAGCCATTCAGGCTGTAGACGTATGTAAATGTCCTATGGAAAATTGCATGGGGAAAACACATTTGAAAGTGTTGAAATTTAGAACCAATTAAAATGTTACTTTGGTTTTGTATTTGTGTGTGATGAAAGTTAATTGGTTATGTATATATGTCAAATGAGAGGAAACCACAGCCATTTTGTGATACTACTGTCTGAGGTACATTTGTGAGGAATTTTTGGTGGTGAATTTCTGGTGTTTGATTTACACAGTACTAACACTTCTCCTACTTTTAAAAAGGTGAGTTGTTAATTTGTAAGGGGAACTATGTTGTACACTTGAAGATAATTTGAAAAATGTTTTCTGTTATTTATTTGCAGTCCTTCTGTTATACTAAATACTTGATAAAGTTAGTTTTATATTATGTATTACTAAAAACGATAAATGAAAGTGATTATTTTTTTCTGCAATTTACAGCAAGCAATTTCAAAATAAAATGGCTCACAATGAAGAGACCGTGGCAATTTCTTTTGAATTGTCCACTACATTGATTGAAATTGAGAGCACCAATAATGAAATATTGTCACAAGGAGGAGATGACTTGTATGATTCCATTAGATTGATTGAAATGGACAGCACCAATAATGAAATATTGTCACAAGGAGATGACTTGAATGATTCCACTACATTGATTGAAATTGAGAGCACCAATAATGAAATATTGTCACAAGGAGGAGATGGCTTGTATGATTCCATTAGATTGATTGAAATGGACAGCACCAATAATGAAATATTGTCACAAGGAGGAGATGACTTGAATGATTCCACTACATTGATTGAAATTGAGAGCACCAATAATGAAATATTGTCACGAGGAGATGACTTGAATGATTCCACTACATTGATTGAAATTGACAGCACCAATAATGAAATATTGTCACAAGGAGGAGATGACTTGAATGATTTTTTTGATCAATCTGTTGATGGCGAATTTATCGAATGTTTGGAGACCATAGAGTTACAAGAATCAGCATTGCAGACTTTTCATGAGGAAATTGCTGATGAGGACATGTTACTAGTTCTTTCAAATTTAGAAAATTCTGAAGAATAAATTTATATTTAGAAATCAAAAATTGTTTGAGACATTATTCATTTTTATTTTTAATTTATGAGGTTGTAGCGAAGTGATTGTAGTATAAAATGAGACTTATAGTATAGAGTGCAACATTTTTATGTTACATGGTAAGTTTACTCATATTTACTTCCCTTCTGCCACTATATTATCTCCAATGTGTATTTGACATCTCTTCTTCATCTCCGGCCTCCTTTCTCTCACTGTGTGTCTCCGATGCATCTTATCGCTGGTATTTTGTGTAATTACAGAAGAGAGTAAAATAAAATAGTTCGGAACGTGAAAAGGGGGCAAAGTAGAGTACCCCTCACCCCCTAGGCCTTTTTAGGCGGTCCCAAAAGGATCAGTTTCTGCTTTCCTGAGAGATTATGGTATGAGTTACATATACCACAATAATTTGCATTACAACATGCAAGATATCTATCTCCTATTACCAACTTTGAGATATTCGCGCTAAGCGTGAATATCTCCAAAAAGTAACACCTGCCCTGAGCAGTTCTTAGCCATGTTATCCAATGGGAGGTGGATAACATGGCTAAGAGCATTAGCTCGGTAATGCATGAATATCGCTGACTTTTTAGCGATATTCATGCATTGCGGCCGTTTATTATCGCATTTGCGATAAACCTTGATAATAGCAAGGTTTATCTTCGATAATTTCTGACGATGCTTAGCGGTAAAACATTCGTTGGTAAGCATCGTTAGCGATAAATATCGCTTAACTTTGGTAATATGCACCAACGTCTGTTAACGTTCGAATCGAAGGAAATGAGGAAGTGTTGAAAAACATTGTCTGCGCCATCTTGCCTTTTTTGAAATGCCACACTTTTGTCGTGCACGGCAGCCATTTTAGATGCCTTGACCAGACCCACTCTCTGCACGCTGTCGATTCGTAGCATGGCTCCCCACCCTCGCAAGCATCTTCCCCAGGCACTGGTCACCCCCGCTCTCTGTCTTATGCATCGGCAATAAACCTCCCCCCATCTGCGCTGCTCTTCCCTGAAAATCACACTCTGTGCCCGCCCGACACCTCCCTTTCGCCCTATTCACTACCGCACCCTCTGACACTCCTCTTCCTCTGTGTCCGATTGTCCAGGCTATCACCTAGCCCTGCAGATGTAGTTTATGGCCCCAGCTGTAAAGAATCACCCCTCTTCAAAGGAGTTATAGTAGATCAAGGCCCACACCCGATGAGATCCGTCACACCACACGTGTTCCTACTATCTGAAAACCATCCTGTATTGTGATTGGGGAGGGGACCGAGCCTGAAGCGGAAGATTCCAGGAATGACTCTTTGTACATCAAAGTTTTTACAATTATGTGTCACATTAAAAATATATAGCACTCCAACAAAGTAGTAGGAATATAAAACTTTAATAACATATAAATATATACAACAAAACAAAAACAGTAAAAACATTTAAACAACGAAGAGACCGTGGCAATTTCTTTTGAATTCCTGATGAGGACATGTTACTAGTTCTTTCAAATTATGAAAATTCAGAAGATGTTGCCTGGGGGTGGGTCGTCAGTAGCAGTCTGTTGTGCGAATAGTTCCAAGGCAGCAGAACGCGCTGAAATCTAGATGGCACGAAAGTGATGTCTAATAAGTTGCCGCCCAGCAAATAACGGCGTGGGGCGCCGCGGGGGTGAGTGAGTCCAGTAGGCACCACAGCTATTCTTACCGGCATTGCAGAATTACTGCTGGGGACAATGCCTGTGCTGTAGCAGGGTCACAGCAGAAACAAAAAGGATTCTGTTGAAGATGTTGTTGGTTTTCAATTTGAATACAGTTCTGGTGTCAACTGCTATGCTAATGTAGTGGTTAATGTTTTGTTTTCTCTAGAAAATGTAAAAGAGGGGGAGGCAGTCCAAAGTTCCGTTAAAAGGGCAAAGGGAAGGATCGGTGGTTTGAACTATCAGTCAAAAAGGGGAGGGGGTGCAACAATTTTTCCTACCGGGTCACACTGTGCTTTCACCGGAACTGAGGTCTGCAGGATTCTAGTAATTCAAAGTGAGGCTGGCGCCAGCATGGGAGCGCCGACGTCCCGCGGATACAGTTTCGTCACTCCACGGGCGATCATGGCAGTCATTCCCCATCGGGGGTCGGAGACTCCCGCGGCTCCTCTAGAATCTTCAAGGTCGTGGAGGACTACGGTGGTGGAGTCAACCAGTGACCGGGCCATTTCTTTATGCTGGGCCCGCTCTTGCCAGGTCGACCGCCATTTTGAGAGTTCGGTAGCTACTGGCGATCGCGGGGTCAAATGAGCGGACGGGCTCCACCCTGCCGGGCGAGACGTTGCAGCATGGCCACAGTGGAAGAACCCTTTTCCGGGCGCCTGGAGCGCTGAGGGTGCAGCTGGGAAGCCTCCACCTGGGGAGGCGGGAGAGGCCTGTTCGCACCGTCTCTCCCTCCCAGTGCACCCCACGGCGTCTCGCTTGAGATTTGTTATTGCCGGACCAGGCGATGAGGACGAGGGGGGGGGGGTCGGAGGCATGTGCAAGACATCCCCCCCCAGTGTTGTCGCAGCCATTATTCAAGAAAGAAGAAGTGTCCCGTCCGTCTTCGGGCCGGGCTTCCGGTAGATGTCGGCCGGACGCCCCTGGCTCTGGCCCCATGAACGGGTTTCTTGGTTTATCGGCTGCAGCCGGATCCCGTCGGCCTCGGCCCCCCGACCGTTGGTGGCCGGACCGGAAGAGCATGTGGCGGGACTACCTGAAACTGTCAAGGGCCACCGCGGCCGGACTGGGAGAGAGAGGGGAGGGTCGAGGAGACATTCCCCCCCCCTGCAACTGTTCAGCGTTGTAAAGGCAATCCCCTGGCCGGGTCCCGCTGGCCTCGGCCTCTCCTCCGGCTACACCCTACGTTAGGATCTCCTGGCCGAGGCGTGGCAGCAGGACCCGCCTTATATGGGCTGCTCCCGGCTGGACGTAGCCGCAACCCTGCCCCACCTTGGAAGTTTCCAGAGTGGGGGCGGATGTTCTACTGACTTGCATTTTCCCTAGTCTATCGATTTTTTGGGCGTGGCAGGCGGTGGGACAGCGAGGGGTGATTTGGTTTCTCTTACTGTTTTTCTGGTCTCTCACCACTGGCATATTTTAACGTTTTCTTGTTTCTAGGACATTAATAGGTTTTATCATTACGTTATGTTATCGTTTCTTTGTTCGTTGTTTAATAAAAGTTCATGTTCATCAGTGGCCTACTGATTTTCGTTTTCCTATTCTTTTCTTTCCAGGTTGTTTCATGCTAAAGTTTCTGTTAACAGGATACAGTGATCACTTCGTTATTATTGCATATGTCCTTTTCACTAGGGGTGCTCTCTGGTCGGGCCAGATGACGTATCTCTAGTAAATGGTCCGGGTGAAACAGGTGCATCAATCAGTGGGGAGTAGATAGGCATGACAGATTACAACGGGGGAGAAAGGTCCGCATTACGTACCCTTTCACTATTTGCAAAGATTTTCCTCCGTATATTTGCAAACAGGGAATACCTCCAAAAAGAACCAATTCCCAAACAGTCAATGTTTGGGGAAACAATCAATCAATGAGGAACGAAATAGGCACGACGTGTTAAAGGTTTGCGTTACCTACCCTTCACTATCTGCAAAGGGAGAGAGAATATTCCTATTCTTCCTCGTTTGCAGGCAGAGAAGATTCTTAAGAGAATCAACTTCGAACAATTCAATGCTCGATTCAAACAATCAACAAGGGGTACTGTGAACACAAATGAACGCCGCTTATGTACATACACATTGGTATTATCAACAGGTTGTTCCTAATGTTTCTATTTTAGGGAGGTCAAAAAGAGATCCCATTAGTGGCCTACTGATTTTGCTCGATTCCTTTTGTTTTTTTTACACGATTTTTCGCTATCTGCAAAGACTAAACAGAGTATTGCGACTCTGTGCTTGTTTGTAAATAGAGAATGAACCAAAGAGAACAATCAATCAAATGGAGAGAGAAGCAGGCACGACGGATTACAACGGGGGCAACGGGGGCAAAGGCCTGCGTTAACTACCCTTCACTATCTGCAAAGAGAGAGTACTCCTAATAGAAATGAGGGGTGGGGGGCAGCATTCAAAGCAGATCAGTGTGCATAAACACGAAAATGTTTTTACTTACCACGTACTTGACATTCGACAGCTTATGATATTTGCTATTAAAAAACCATTGAAATTCACTGAAAAAACCATAGGTTATAGACCATATATAGTTAGGAATTAGCATTTAAAAAACCTTATTTTACTCACACAAAACCATTGAAATTCCATATATAGTTAGTTGCACTAACTATATATCGCGCACCCGCAATCCACTGCTGATCATGTCACATATTACATCATTCATGACATGGTCAGTGACATCACTGATGACATCACTGATGACATCTCAAATGACATCACTGATGACATCACTGATGACATCTCATTTGACATCATTCTTGTGCTAATACGATAAACCTCTTCAGACTCTAATATAACCTTAGATACACTCAGTGTATACAGACACTCACACACTGCCACTGATCCATGGAGTTACTCACACACCCAGTCAGTCATGCAAAGAAACAATCTCACCTCCATTTCTTCAACTATACAGTTAAACACACCTTACTTATTGAAACATATACTAACACATATTTACTCTCTTATACAATCCCTGATACAAGTTCACAATGATCGATACAACCACTCACTCATTCAGTGGCTCTCATGCACAGTTATTTATATATGCCAACTCTCACATTTACTGTGTTTAACATATGTACTTACTATGACATGTAGCATTGAGATATCCATTCACTCATCAATACACTCATGCACACAGTCAACTGCCCATGTAGCTGTTTCCACATGCAGTCTTGAACTCATACACCTAGTGAATAAACTGCTCACACATCTATGCATAGAGTCACACACCTTCCAGCCACCCCCACACAAACTCAATCTCCCATAGAAATACTTGGGCAACCAATTAATAACACATATAGCCTCTCGTATAGCTAATGATCAACACATGCAGCAGTTTACATCACAACAAACATAATGATGCACAAATTAAGACAGTTTAGTCACTAACCCATGCATTCAGTGAGACACATTTAATCACTCACTCATACTGTCAGTCACGCACCTACTAAATCCTTCATCCAGACACTTATACATCCACTCATTCTTCAATATGTAAGACATATTTTAACTTTACAGAAACATACAGTCACTGGATGTTGTCATCAGTGATGTCATCAGTGATGTCATTTGAGATGTCATCAGTGATGTCATCAGTGATGTCACTGACCATGTCATGAATGATGTAATATGTGACATGATCAGCAGTGGATTGCGGGTGCGCGATATATAGTTAGTGCAACTAACTATATATGGAATTTCAATGGTTTTGTGTGAGTAAAATAAGGTTTTTTAAATGCTAATTCCTAACTATATATGGTCTATAACCTATGGTTTTTTCAGGGAATATATATATACATACATATATATAAATGCATATGCATATATATATATGTGTATATGTGTGCGTGTAGAGAGAGGTAGAGAGGTAGAGGTGTAGAGGTAGAGAGGTAGAGGTAGAGAGGTAGAGACTAGTAGAGAGAGAAGTAGAGAGAGGTAGAGAGGTAGAGAGTAGAGAGTGAGTAATAGAGAGTAAAGAGTGAGTAGTAGAGAGTAGTAGAGAGCAGTAGAGAGAGTAGCAGAGAGTGAGTAGTAGAGAGTAGAGTGAATAGTAGAGTGAGTAGTTGAGAGTAGTAGAGAGTGAGTAGTAGAGAGTAGAGAGTAGTAGAGAGTGAGTAGTAGAGAGTAGTAGATAGTGAGTAGTAGGGAGTGAGTAGTAGATAGAGAGTAGTAGAGAGTAGTAGAGTAGTAGAGAATGAGTAGTAGAGAGTGAGTATTAGAGAGTAGTGGAGTAGGAGAGAGTAAGTAGTAGAGAGTAGTGGAGAATATTCCAAAGTTTGGCACAGCACCACTTGCACGATAAGTCCAATCAAATCATATCACTTAGAGTCCTTATTGAAGCGCTGAATCTTGGTGTATATTCAAATGCTTTTATTTTCCTTAAGTTTATGTACCACAGCCAGCCAACACGTTTCGTTCTGTACAACAGAACTTCTTCAGGGCGTTCTTATTTCCTTCAAGTTATGTCGGTATCCTGTTGTCATATAACTAGATATTTCTTCCAAATGTTAGACGAGACGTAAGTACATTCTTATTCAAAGTGACTAGGTATCAATTTTACTCACACAATTCGGGCAGACTTGAGTAATTTATAGCATCCTCAAAGTCAGTCTTTCAAAACTTCCAAAGAATAGGACATGATAATCCAAATCCAAATGTTTCTCAAGAAAAGTCATTTTCAATTGTTCGGAATATCGGCGTTCGGGCAGATGTGACCCAGGGACCCCCAGTATGCAAAGGGAATTAGTCCCCCCTCTGCAAACGCGCCAGTGGCCTGCGTTGCAGAGAGGTGTAAAAAGTGGCATAGCCTCATTACACCTCTGTGCAATGCAGCCCCCTGGCGCATACTGGAGGTTCCAGGTGGGCTAGTTGGCCCCCAGGGACCCCTAGTATGCAAGGGGAATTAGTTCCCCCTCTTCAAACATGCACGGAGGCTGCGTTGCAGAGAGGTGTAAAAAAGGGTGTGGCCTCATTACACCTCTCTGCAATGCAGCCCCCTGGCGCATACTGGAGGCTCCTGGTGGGCTAGTTGCCCCCCAGGGACCCCCAGTATGCAAGGGGAATTAGTTCCCCTTCTGCAAAAGCGGCAGGGGGCTGCGTTGCACAGAGGTGTAACAAGGGGCATAGCCTCATTACACCTCTGCAATGCAGCCCCCTGGCGCATACTGGAGGTTCCAGGTGGGCTAGTTGGCCCCCAGGGGCCCCCAGTATGCAAGGGGAATTAGTTTCCCCTCTTCAAACATGCATGGGGGCTGCGTTGCAGAGAGATGTAAAAAGGGGCGTGGCTTCATTACACCTCTCTGCAATGCAGTCCCCTGGCGCATACTGGAGATTCTTGGTGGGCTTTCAGGTCTTATATAGTTAGGAATTAGCATTAAAAAAACCTTGCAAATTCACTGAAAAAACCATAGGTTTCAGGCCTTATATAGTTAGGAATTAGCATTTAAAAAACCTTTAAAATTCACTCAAAAAACTATAAGTTTTAGGGGTGTTATAGTTAGCTGGACATTTCACTCATACCAATCCAATCCAAAAGTTCTTTATTTCGGCCATCGAGACCATAAAAGATACAATAAAAACAACAGTAAAATCACATATCAAGTTACAGTGTAAAACAGCAGGGGAAGAAAGAGACGGTAGTATAATATGTATGGCAATACATAAAATTCCAGACCTAATATTACAATTCATTTCCAACTTAATGCTTTAGCGTTTTCAAAATGCTACTCCGTTTCCACCACATAGCCATTAGAAACTTTGCAAGTGCAAATACGATGTAATCGAGAGTACTTGTTTTCAGAATTCTATATAATTGTAGGCAGTGTCTGAAACCAAGATTCCTACACATAGGTACTAACCAGTACTTTCTTGATCTACTATAGGCCGGGCAGAAAAACAGCACGTGTAAATCGTCCTCCACGCACGTGCTTCACCCTGGACAAATATTATCATCCGATGCGGTCCATTTACTCGTAAATCCTTTGAGTGGTAGTGTACCAAGCCTCCACTGGATGAAAAGTTTCCTTGCTGTAGGGGGATAAATTATATTCATAAAATCCTCAAATTTAAATGAACTTTTGGAAACCAGAAATTGTTCTGTGCAAGTGCCTAAATTCGGGGCACACAGAAGCATATCTAATCTTTTGTCCTTGATTATCTTGCTGAGCATTTTACGCGATACCCCAGAACAACCTCTTTCAGGATCATCCCACAAATCATCTAGACCCAATCGACAGAGCTCTCGTCTCACATAGGCCAGCCACGGTATTCTATCTGCACAGTTGTAGCTTAGAATGTGCTTCAGGTCTTGCTTATAATGGAGCAGTTCGGGGGTCGACCAGAGCCTGTGCCAGAACCTCAATGGCATTAGGGCCAGATCCTCACCTATTGAGGGGACCCCTAAATCCAGTCTCAATGGTAGAAGGGGCGTACCTTGAGGTAGCGACAGCAATCGTCTAAGGAAGATGGTTTCTACCTTGACTAGTTCGGTCCCCACCTTATTACCCCATAGTTCACCCCCATAAAGTGAGGCTCCCCTGGCTTGGGTTTTGTACATTTCCAAGGCTGGACTCACTGGCTTGAAGGTTGATGAGTTTGAAACCTTCAATATGGCCCCCACCATTTGTGATAGCTTTAAGCGAGATCTTGCTATCTGTGGGCCCCAAGATAGATTTTCATGAAGAGTTACCCCCAAATACTGGAACGTTCTAACCCTTTCGAGCCTTTCCGTTCCCAGAGTTGGATTTGGCCTAGTGCTTGCAGAGGGGTTAAAGATCATTGACCTTGGTCTTATCTGCGTTAATCTTCAGCCCGTGCGCCCTACAGAATTCCCCAAACCCGTCGAGTATCCGCTGGATCCCCATCGGGGATTTTGAAAGCAGGAGAGTATCGTCGCCGGGACCCTCCTGCCTGCCAGCCTGGGGGCGTCGCTGTTGGGGACATTGTCTAGGCATGATATTACGTTGTTGACATAGAGGCAGAACAGGGTCGGTGCTAGGACACAGCCCTGTCTTACCCCCCTGCCACCTGGAGACCTGGACGACAATGCCCCATTCCTCCCACACCTAACCTGGGCAAAATTACCATTATGCAGGCGGATTATTATTTGCAGGAGCTGTGGTGGGAGACCAAGTTCTCGGAGTACCACCCAAAGTTTTGCACAGGGTACTAGGTCGAATGCGGACCTCAGATCCACAAACACCATGTACACGCTTCCCCCTCGATCCCCGCCGTTTTCCAATAGAGGAGAACGAGGCGGAAAATCTGATCCATGGTGGACGTGTTCTTCCTGAATCCTGCCTGGAGAGGACTGAGAATCGCGTTGTCCTCCATCCAGTCCAGGACCTGGTCCAGCAGAAGGCGAGCAAAGAGTTTTTGGGGTACATCTATGAGGCTGATAGGCCTGTAGTTGGTTGGGAGGAGAGGAGAGCCCTTTTTGAAAATTGGTACTATCTCAGCTACCAGCCAAGTACAGGGGATCTCCATCCCTCTCAGAATTGAGTTAAAGATAATATGCAGATAAGGACCCCAAATTTCTGGTTGGTGTATAAATAGGTCCCCAGGAAGTTTGTCAAGACCTGGAGCCTTCCCTCGTGCAAGTCTCCCTATAGCATTCAGCATCTCCTCCAAGGTGAACTCAAGATTCTCTTTCTCGTTCTCATTACGCTTGGGGGAAGTGTCAATTGCTAACTCTGAAGATGAGGTGAAACTGTCTGCATACAGTTTACTAAAATGGGATTCCCATACTGAGGCTGCAATATTTGGTTCTATGGCAGCTTTCAGTTCCCCAGTGCCTGTGTGTACCAATGACCAAAACTTTCTGGAGTCCCTGGTTTCAAGCGCCATTGTGAGACTGTGCCATCTGTCCCAATCCCACTCTGACTTAGCGAGGGCGATGGCTTCCCTATATTCCCTTCTCACCTCGTGTATATTACTTTGGCCGTACCAGACTTGACCAGGGAGATCAGCTCAGCCTTGATCTTCTTACACGTAGAATTATACCATGCTGGGGATGGTGTCCTTTTCTTCCTGCTCGTAGCAACTGGATAGAAGACATCTCCTAGGCTGTCTGCCAAATCTGCATGAATTTTTCCTAGTTTCTCAAGGTGGGCGGTTGAATTGGGTTTGTTTATCAGGTTGTCCAGTTCAACTAATCTGGGAAGCGCCAAATCATAAATTTTCCTAATACACTCTGTGGAATTGACTAGTTTTCCCCATTTTACCCTACGTCTATTATTAGTTAGAACTAGTGCCCCTGTATCTAGTTCTAAATTATTTGATGGTAAAGTATCTTTGGGCCCTGGGTGAATCAAGTCGAGTAAAAGAGCATTGTGGTCGCTATCCGTTCTCGTCACCACCCTGAAGTCCAAGACACTGGACCACATACTAGTATCTACAAAAATGTAGTCTAGGCGCGATTCATGGCCTTTTCTGTTGAAAGTACACACTGAGGGACTGTCGGCCGGGTACGCCCGTTACAGGCCCGCAGTGCGTAGTTCAAGGTGAGTGACATGATCTGCAGCGCCAAGGGTGACCAATTTTTCGGACTTGGCGATTGACAAGGTGGAATCCCCCAATAATCATCCTCTGCCGTAAGGGCACCTTCCTTTAAACCATGTAACGGTTCGAAGTGGCTATTAACATCTCCTCCCATCAAGATTTTACAATCTGCTGGTAATAGTCCTAGAAATGATGATAGATCATCTAGAGTACATGATTCCTTGGACACATGGACTGGACGGGAATAGAAGTTAATAATCGCCAGATTGTAGGTACAGGGCCATTTTAGAAAAACGCATTGGATGTCTTCCGATTGCGTTGCCATAATTTCTGCTGTGCAGCCCAAATGGGAGGCCACCCAGATTGCTAGTCCCCCTGAAGGCCTCCCTTTTCCTCCCCACCTAGCTGGAATATAGAAAGTTTCTAAGCCCACCCTGGGGGAAGCTTCCCTGGCCCATGTTTCTTGAAATAGGCAGATATCATTACTGTCCACTAGGGAGCCCCAGTCACTACAATCTATTTTGTTAGCCAAACCCGCAAGGTTCCATGATAGTACCTTCATCCTTTTTGGCCCAGAGCTTGATGGATTTCCCTGGACGCTCATTCGACCCAGATCTTGAGGGTTGACTAATGCCCCTTCCATAGATGTCAGTCCCGCCGGAGGCTCAGTGTCTATTATATCTGGGGGTGGCAGGATCAGGGGCAGGATACCTGGTACATCAGTGCCGGCCGCCATGGTGACAAGATATGTAGGATCTGCGTGGGCAAACGCCCCCTCCCCGGTAGACTCGACCCATGAAAGTCAATCCACCTGGTCGAGGCAGCTGTACCTATTGGCATGGATAAAGTTGCTCTGCATTGTTGTTTCATGACGTTGGGGTCTATATCTTGTACCGTCAATAGCAAAGCCCACCCTAGTCCAGCCATCATTCCCTCCCAAATGCAGGTTACTGTTTCTTGGATAGAAAAAGGACAGCGGTACCAATTGTATAGATGAAGTTCCTCCACTCCCCAGCCAATTACAAATGTGAGAAACAATGTTAGAGTTCCTAAAACTCACCAAAATACAGTCACCCCCAGTTTTCTTTACAGTATGTCCTACCCAAGGAACCCTCCTGACCATCAAAATTTCCCCTCTCATATTAGGTGGGAGTGGCCTATGAATGTTCAGCCAACTGATGACTTTATTTCTTAGTGAATCAAAGGGTTCCTGCACAGAGTCGGGAAGCTCAGGGACCCCAATCAGAATCACGGTATGAGCTGCCGCCTCTGGGGGTAGGTTAACTATATTTGGGCACTTAAAACTATTGGCCATCCGTCGGGGATGATCGGGCACCCTAGTGGGCGTCTTTTCTTTCCTCGGGGTAGGCGCTGCAGTGAGCAACTTTGACTTCCGCACTAAAGGCACGGGAGGGAGTTGTCTTTGTAGGGGTACTGGATTGGATTTGGGTGTAGTGACCATAGGTGCACTATCACTGGGAGGGGCATTGATCTTCTTCGCTATTGGAGTACTAGAAACACTGAGGGAAGAAAGAGACCCCGCGCTCATCATAGTTGTACCTTGAGCGCTTGTCAAAGTCCTTAACTGATCCTCCATCCCCCCGGTTGCTACTTCTAGAGCTTGTAGTCTGATATCAATGTAATCAAGCCTGGCCAACAGGGGATCTAGAAGTTTCCTAATAGCATCAACAACGAAATCAATGGACTGAGCCCTTGCACCACAAGACCCTTCACCAAATATAAATGGGCAGGCCGATACGTGCATCTGTGCACCAACAGGGTGCAATGAGCTTGCTGTTTCAGTGGCCATCACGATAGCAGGGTGTTCCGTCGTTTCAGGTCCAGTGCCAGTAGTCTTTGGGATTTGATCCAGTTTGGGTCTTTTCTTGCCCTTCGGCTGTCTAGTTCTTTTTCTCTTTGGAACTGCACCCTCCCGGAGCCCCCGTGAATGAACTGCGTTTAAGTCACTACCCTCATCCACAATGGAAACTAGGTTAGATGTTAGAGAAATTGAGACCTCAGGTGGTGTAGGACAGGAGTCTCGACGTGGATTCCAAGGGGTCCGCAGCTGCTGCAGAACAGATTCTATAGTTTGATCTATGCTGTCCAAAAGAGAAAAATGGGGGACGTTCTCAATATCAGGAGTTTTGGCAATCATAGTTTGGCAAGGGGAAAGGTCAGATCCTTCCACAGACCGATCTTCTGGGGATGTCATGCTACTATTTACAGCAGTATTAAGTTTGATGAAAAAACCATCCAAAGTACCTGTATCCTTGATGGATAAACCTGATGGTTTATTTCTGGTCTCCCTCGTTGCCATGGTCTTGCAGTATCGGCTTATTCCCGAACAAGCAATCGCGGTCAGTCACGGGGGGACCAAGAGGGGTGGCCCGGTCAGGTCTCCTCCGGGCTCGAACGGGCTACAACGGGCCCGCCCTTGGCCCGGGCTTCGCCCGTGCCGACCCGCACGCGTCCCGCGTGCGCGGTGAGTGGAGGAACTATAAAGAAGTAAGCGGGGCGGGAAGAGTCTCCAGGTGCAGCCGGTTGTGCGCCGCACTGTCCTCTGGGACTCGCAGTCCCGCTTTCAGCGCTGACCAAGATGATTTACCCCCAAAGCGCCAGTCAGGTCACACAGGAAAAGCCAGGGAAACGGTCTCTCGCCTCTGCCCTCACGCCTCGACTGCGAGCGGCTCCCGCGGAGCGGGGGCCACGAGTCGTGATGAGGTCTCAGGAGGTGGGGCGGGAAGAGTCTCCAGGTGCGGCCGGTTGTGCGCCGCACTGTCCTCTGGGACTCGCAGTCCCGCTTTCAGCGCTGACCAAGATGATTTACCCCAAAGCGCCAGTCAGGTCACACAGGAAAAGCCAGGGAAACGGTCTCTCGCCTCTGCCCTCACGCCTCGACTGCGAGCGGCTCCCGCGGAGCGGGGGCCGCGAGTCGTGATGAGGGCTCAGGAGGCGGGGCGGGAAGAGTCTCCAGGTGCGGCCGGTTGTGCGCCGCACCGTCCTCTGGGACTCGCAGTCCCGCTTTCAGCACTGACCAAGATGATTTACCCCCAAAGCACCAGTCAGGTCACACAGGAAAAGCCAGGGAAATGGTCTCTCGCCTCTGCCCTCACGCCTCGACTGCGAGCGGCACCCCTCGTACAAAACCATTGAAATTGCTCCTATATAGTTAGTTGTACTAAGTATATTTCGCGCACCCGCAATCCACTGCTGATGATGTCACATATTACATCATTCATGACATGGTCAGTGACATCACTGATGACATCTCAAATGACATCACTGATGACATCATCCACGTGACAATCACATACACCTTTTCATACACTCGTAAAATCTTTCATTACTCTTTGTAAAATACAGAGTATCATATTTGAATCCATTGTTACAGCAATACAAGTATCTAAAAACCCACTCAGTGATTCATAGATGTATACACACATCTAATCACTTACCTGTAGATTCACGCATACATGCTGTCAATGAACAATAGAACACTATCAAAAATACTTATACACCTAAATCGACATTACACACCAGCACACATCCTATTCACATATGAAGTCATCCTACTCACTTATGCAAACAATAGATCATACTTACATATTTACTTAGCTACACCATCTGATGCACCTTCCCTGGCTGGCAGGAAGATACCAACGCTCCTATTTGCTGATGATACCCTTCTGATCTCTAAATCTCCATCGGGCATTCAAAAGTTGCTTTCTGGATTCAAGGACTTCTGTGACACCAGGGGCCTATCTATAAATGTAGGTAAGACTAAATTCCTTGTAATTAACCCACCCAGAAAATCTGTCTTCCCCCCTGTCCTGGACTCTGTTGCACTCGATAGAGTCAAAGAGTTTGATTATTTGGGTATACGACTCTGCGACACTATGAGTTGGAAGCCACACCACCACAAGGTATTCCTGACCCATAAGAGGGTTGCAGGGGCTCTGCTCAAAGAACAACGTGCCTCATTTATTAAACCTATTGGGGCTCTTTGGATATCTACAGGGCAAGGGTGGTGAGCGCAGCCTTGTATGGCGCAGAACTGTGGGGCGTACAGAGAGTTGACTGTTTAACCTGCCTCGAAAATAACTTCCATAAAGATCTTATGAAGTTACCCCACAGTACCCCTACTCTCCCCCTCCTGCTTGACGCAGGCACATATCCTATAAGGGACCAAGCCAGGCTCCGTCCCCTCTTATTGTGGGCAAGGATTTGGAATGTTCAAGAACTGTGCAGTTATGCCGACGAATTACGAGATCTTCTATCTTCTCCAAGCTGGCATAAAGTGACTTGGCTCAGGGAGGTTAAGCGGCTCCTTTATGACTTGGGCCTAGGCGATGCTTGGGTTAACAAAACAGCCCCCCCTAAGCAATCGTTGAAGAAGGTCTGTTGGTTGTGGGTGGCTAATGCGCGAAGGTGTAACCCAAACCTTTGTAAATCTGCCGTTCAGTTCCTCTTAATTAAGGAGCTCCCACTTAGAGAATCCTACCTGGACCTGATTCATAACCCTGGAGATAGATCTCTGTATTTCAAATTCAGGGTGGGTGTCTTACCTGTGGGATTGTTTACCTCCACCTGGAAACCTCCACTTCAAACTTTACCATTTTGCCCCTTCTGTGCCTCAAAAGTAGAGTCCATTGCCCATCTGCTGTTCGAGTGCCAGGCGTATGCGGCCCCTAGGTCGAGATGGCTCAAGCCACTTTGTAGGAGTCTGGGTACCAGATCGCACGTGGAAGCCTTACGCATCCTTTGTTCTGATGCCCGACCCTTTTTTGCCTGCTGTATGGCAACATTTTTGGGCTGGGCTTGGCGAATAAGGTCTGCAAGGATGCTATTAATTCACTAGAGTCCTTTTTTTTAATTGTATGAGTTCTACGATCTGGATAACAACCTATTTTTAGTAAAGCTAGGCTGATCCCTAGGTCTTCTATCTTTTGTATTGCCAAATCGATACTGATGTTCGCTTTTTAAATGTAAATGTTAAATGTTTTATCAAATTGTATATTGTAATGCAAGCTTTTATGATATGTTTTTATATCGAAATAAAGCAATACAACAACAACAACAACTTAGCTACACACTTAAACAAACACAACTTCACCTATTCATTTAGATAGTAAATCATACTTAGGTAATTATAAAATCATTATTACAAGTATAAAGTTATCCATACAGTCACTCACACAATCATTGAGTCTTATGTATACTTATTTATATACAACAACTGACACATACACTGCCTTTTATTTTTCTAGTTTATTGGACATGTACCATTGAGAAATATATTTGCTCATCACCACACCCATAAAGATATTCACTCACCCAAACAACTATTAGAACATGTAGTTTTAACTTCATATATCTAGTGAATCAACTATTCACACATCTTTGGGCAGTCACACACCCCCCACCTAACCACACACACATTCACTCTCCCATACAAATACTCAGTTAACTAATCAATAACTAATATAGACTTTCACATAGCTAGTAACCAACTGGAGAACCAGTTTACACAACAACTGACAAAGTGATACAGATATTCACACAGTTTAGTCACTATCCACTATATTTAGTGAGACACTATAAATTGGTCAAGTAAACAGTCAATTACACTGATACTAAATCCTCCATCCATATATTTATTTTTATATATCCACTCATTCTTCAATGCCAATTGCTATATATATATATATATAATGCATATTTAAATAACGAAGCAAACCACATTCACTGGATGATGTCATCAGTGAAGTCATTTGAGATGTCATCAGTGATGTCACTGACCATGTCATGAATGATGTAATATGTGACATCATCAGCAGTGGATTGCGGGTGCGTGAAATATAGTTAGTACAACTAACTATATAGGAGCAATTTCAATGGTTTTGTATGAGTGAAATGTCCAGCTAACTATAACACCCCTAAAACTTATAGTTTTTTGAGTGAATTTTAAAGGTTTTTTAAATGCTAATTCCTAACTATATCAGGCCTGAAACCTATGGTTTTTTCAGTGAATATGTATATATATATATATATATATATATATATATATATATATATATATATATTACCTACTGGCGGTCGCCAGTAGGTATATATAGTTAGGATTTTTTCTCTATGGGATTTTTGAAAATTCTATGTCTAATAACTTTGACGTTTGTGGACGGAATTGGCTGAAATTTTCAGGAAAATGGAACATTTTGTTTCTGAGCAGCCCCTGAAAATTTGGAGGGGGTTCGTCAAGGGGGGGCCGAGAAAAAAGGGGGGTCCCAAAACGGGTTTTTCCCATGTTAATTTCCATAGGGCGGTTGGCCTCACTTTTAGCCCGAACGGCTGAATGGATTTGCACGAAACTTGGCAAAATTGTAGGGACTGTTAGCCCGATGTGCCTTTGCTAGGTCTCAATATATGTGCTCCAGTGGATTTTGAGAAATTAACGTTCAAAAAAAGATATATATCTGTGACAGCGCTCCGGGTAGCGCCCCGGTTCGCGTACCTGACGCGTAACGGAACTTCGCGAAGCGAAGCTGATTGGCTCTCCGGTGTCTGTCAACATTCTAAACAGTCCGGAGCGGCCGCCATCTTGTCTCTCGGTAGGATCGAGAGACAAGAGGAGGCCAAAACAAAGGGGGAAATGACCATAAGGGGGCATAGTAGATCCTCCCTGACCCCCTAGGTTTGATGTGGAGGCTTTAAAAGGGCCCCGCGGGGCAAAAAGAAAAAAAAAATTGTTGTTTTTTTGCGTGGGGAGCGCCCGGTTCGCGAACTGGGAAGCGGCCCGGGGAGCGTACTATTAGGAAAAAAGAATGATAGACTTTTTAAATATTGTATGTTAATTGATTGTTTGTTTTTTTGATTTTTTTGATTTATTTATTTTTTAAACAATTATTTATTATTGTCATTGTGTTTCAAAATTTAATAAAATGTCTACCATTTCACTGTCTGAAATGTCGTTATTTTCATTGAACATAGCTTGTAATGTTTGAGTGTGTAAAATGTCCTCATTTTCAAGGAGGACATCTACTGATTGCACACATTGCAGTAGTTCTTGGTCCCAAGTTTCATCCATAAATTCAATATCATTTGGATCAATGATTTCTTTGTTGGTCTCTGCAAGGAGATTTTCAAATGATACTTTCTGTTCGCCTTCCATTTTGCCTGAAATTTGCATAAAAAAAATATATATTAGTAGAGATAGGGCACTGTTGGGATTAATTTTAGATAGGCAGTTTTTAACAGTGAATTTATCTTTGGGCAGTGTATATTATCAGAGTGGAAGTAGGAATATAAAAAAGTGTATGTGATTTAACGTAAGTAAATTCATAATTATAAAAGACAAGCCTAACTCCATCCATAACTATAACAGAGAAGTCTATCTAAATCTATAACTACTACAGAGGGATAGTATATAACTATCAGAAAAAGTTTACCATATTAACTTAAAGTGCACAATATACTTCAGTTTTTAAAATAACAACTTACCTTTAAAAAGAAGTTGAAGTTATTAGTGAAAATCCTATTGAAATGTACACCAGGAAGTAGTAGTCAAAATGGCTATGTTTCCTTCTCTTCCTTTATATATATTCAGGTACATAACCAATCAAATGTCAGGTAAAAAAAAATAGAAAATGAAAGTAACATTTTAATTGGTTGTCAATTCCAACACTTCAGATGTGTTTTGTGAAGTAATTTACCTCAGGGTATTTAGAGAGGTCTACAGGCTAAATGGCTAAATGGAATTCCAACCAAATTTGTGAAAATGGTAGGGATTGGTATGTAGTATGAGCAAATCTATATTTGGTGAAAGTGTCTCTAGGGTTTCTTCTGTAAATTACTTTCCCACCTTTTTTAATGGAGCGCTTCCCGGGGAGCGCCCCGGTACGCGAACCGGCAGCGTTACGGGAGTCCACCATTTTGTGTTTCGGTCGAATTAAAATACAAGATGGAGGGCAAATAATGTTCAGAATGGGTAGAAGGGGGCACGGTAGACGTATCTTGACCCCCTAGGTTTTCTGAGGGTGGCTGAGGAGGCCCATATGTGCGGAAAAAAAACATTTTTTTTAAAAATTTCGCGCGGTTAGCTTCCGGTTCGCGTACCGGGTAGCGCTCCGCGGAGCGTACTTTGTTGAAAATTAGTGAAAAAAGTTAGAGTAAAATAATAATTGTGAGTGATCAGCTGTAGGGTAGCTCAGAGAAGAGCTTTTGGGTTTATGGTACATTTAGGTACTTATAAGTAGGTACCAATGCATAGTCTTAAATTCAGGATGAAAACTCTGTTCCCTTCATCTGAGAAGTGAACTCCATCTCCTCTGTAGATATCTTGCATGTAGTAACGCAAGTTATTGTTGTAGATGGAGCCCATTCCATGGTCTCTCATGTAAGCTGAAACAGACTTATTTACATGCTTCCTCGATTTCTCAATTTGTGGACAAAATTCGTTTGACCACCTCCATTTCTGTCTTTGGCATATATTTGAATATACCAAGGCAGTTTGAGGAAAAAGTGCCATCAATTGCTCAAAGGTGTCCTTTAAAAGCATTTCCAGACCTACCCCAGTCAAAGTGCCCAAGTCATTACCTCCACAGTGCACAATTAACAGGTCAGGTTTTGGCAAATGCATAAAGGTTTTCACCAATGGTATCAATTGGTGACATTTTAATCCTCTGTGGCCAAACCACTTAATTTCCACATCTTGTAAATTGAGGTTAGGTAAATTTCTGTTATCAGCATACCTCTGAGCCCAGTAGATGTAACTATGTCCAACAATCCAGACAGAAAACATGGTGAGAGGAGGTTCTGCTGCAGTCAGATGAAGTGTGGCAATGAAATGGGAGTTGAAAAAATAAGAGTTTAAAATGAAAAAAACTGTGGAGTTTCTGTGTTTGTGGTATATAAATAAATAATACCGGATCTATTTTTGGATGAATGAATGAATAACAGATAGCTCAATAAAATAAGAGTCAAGATTCGAGGTAGTAGGAGTTTCTGCAGGTTTATTACAGCATAAGGACCGGATCAGGACAACCTGCATAGGATGACCCAGCAGCTGCTGGGGCTAGGTCTGGGATGAGAGCGCTAACTTTTAATAACAATACATCGACTTATATACATAGCGCAAACACATAGCATTACATTGCAGTAGGCGTAGCAGTGGGTGGAGCAGAAGGCGTGACGCGTAGCAGTCGCGAAAGATAACAGTAAAAAGAGGTGTAACTGGGAGTATACATAGACATGTGAGGCAAACGTAACAGAATATGTCATGAAATGGGGCGGAAACATTGGAGGGGGCTACCTAAGGAGCCGGGACCTCTAACCTAATGGTGCGCGAAAACTGGCAATGACGTGTTACTAGGAGAAGCTGGGGGCTACGAACTCTGTGCTAGGAGCAGAGACTAGAGTCTGGAGGGTCGGAGCGACATGTACCTAAACCCTATCTGGTATCTGGTGTTTAGGGAACATGTTGATATAAACTAGAAGTCATGAGGGGAAAAGCTAACTTGATTCTAAGACTGGACCATGCATTATTCTACATGTAGTGCGTGATGAAGAATATTAAATGACCATTAATACAGTATTTCTCTAACGTGGAGCCACATAGGCTAGACAATGACGGAAACTATTGATGCAGTTCAGTAGCTTAGGAATGCAGAGGAGGAGGACTGAACTGATAGCTGGAACTATAACATACTCTTGGCAGACTCAGAGGCAGAGCCAAGCTGCACCGGGCACTGCGAGGCAGGAAGTAAGTGAAGGGTCGAGGATACAGGTGGGGGCTGTATCGCTCCTCAGCGAGGCTTTCAGGAGACAGGAGCTGAATCCGATGTCCGGGCCCTTTTGAGGCCTGGAAACGGGGACTTTACAATGGAATAACGTGCACACTGAGAAACGTGGCAACATACTTTACATAGGCCTGATATTCGTAGTATTCACGAGGACTGGAAACTAGCATACTAAAGGTGGACACAACTGTAATTGCGTCATTAATCAGACATGGGGAATAACATATGCATATTGGTCATGCACACATAACATACGATGGATGAGGCGTAGGGACACAGAACATGGCAAAATTTACTTTTCCACATTCCCTCCTTGTCACTACGTTTCCATCAGGAAACATCAATTTTCATGATACCATCTATCATTTCATACAGTACCATTTGCTCGTCTCGAATTGTCTTGGAACGGGATTTAGAACGGGGCTTGGGACTAGGAATACAAGAGGTAGCGCACATGCTGCAAATCGCAGGGCCACATTGTATACAGAGGCAGCAGCTAAATATGATCGCTACTGCAATACCTAGAAAAGACAGGACTTTCCATCCCCATGCGGAAATTATATTCCAGAACCAACCGGACCATGTCCAGGTGCCTGGATCTTGGTGTAACAGATGGGCAATTTTATGGAGTCTGGTTATAGCTGAATAAACAGACGGCGCGTTATTTGGAATGAAAATGCAGCAACTAGATCCGATGACTCTACAGGCCCCGCCCCTATCGGCCAGTATGACGTCAAGGACGAGACGATTTTGCAAAACGACAAATCTCATAGCAGATTGTTCTTCGGTTAGATTACCTAGAGCAGAGGCAGTCTCATTTACTACAGCTTCAAGGGTTCTTGTTAACCTACGGATCAGTTTACTATTCTGGACAGGTCCTACAAAGAAGAAGAAGCCTTTATTGAAATCTGTATACTGTTCTAGAGTAGTTTCAGTATAATCGACAATTGGGGACTCCCTTCTATGTCTAATGTGTACTAGATGTGTGTTTCTGTGATAATCAGATGGGGCTAGGAAAACAGGTGGCAGTAGGAAAGCAATGTAACAGGTTCCCTCCCAATCGAGGGGCAGACGAACATATGCAGTTTGACCGCAAATAAAATAAGAATGACGTGAAGCTTTGAAAACAGATTTCCCACTGTCACTATACTTGACAACAGTAGTACATTCACTATGTCCTACATGTACAGAACCATAATTACGGACACATAATTCGCCTTTGACTGGTAGTACTGAAATAGCAGGTAAGTCTGGAGTAGTATCAGACTGAACATTCAGGACCATGAAATTCGACGAATAATTACCTAAATTATATACTTCATTTTCCAAATCTAAACCTGTTCTGTGGGGGAAACCTTGCTTGTCTGAGAAACATGTACTGTTAAGAAAAGACATATCTGTTGAGGAAGACGTTAACGTGGACCATGCTCCACACGAACCATTGTGTGAGAATGGATAAGGAAAGAGTGGCAGAACTCCCTTCGAGGTCTGGAAAGGGGGGAGTCGACCACACACCCAACAATTAGTGGCATTGCTGGTCTGGTGTGAGTAATGTAACATACGGATAAATGTGTTGTTGCGCATAGCGAGGCGGTAAGAGAGTTCATGAGGAGGCAGATCACTAAACGTGTGCTCTACTGTAGCATTAGCAGACATATTTACATGAGGAACTGGAAAATACAGATAGAACGCATAGCTGGTGCAGGAAATCAAAATGCTGATGAATAATACGAAACTCAGAAAAACGATACATCTGATTGAACTTTGACTGACTCTCTCACTATGGGGGTCTATTTTATACATGTCAGAAACAGTCTAACCGTTTCACCTAGGGGAGGACTTATACAATCAAACTGACTGACTTATTTTACTAGACCTGAGCTTTAACTTATACTCCTGTTGCGGAGTTTTCTCTAACAAGGGAGGGGTTGTAATAATGTCTTGTGCGGGACAGTCCTTAAGAGCAATATTCTGGCAGTCCTTCAAATCCTGGGAAATGTATTTAGAAACGGATTTCAGTCCTTTAAAAAGTTTAACATGAGAAAGGTGGATCCATCCTTTTCTGCCTTCCAACTTGACGGCTGTACGGGTGGTGAGGAGGACCTGACGTGGTTCCTTCCAACGTGGTTCCAGCGGACTTGATCTGTCGAAATTCCGGACCATCACTAGGGAGCCTGGAACGATCTCGTGCGGTGCCACCTCGGTATTGTCTGGAAATGCGGCGGCAACCTGTGAACGACATGAGTTGAGGGCAGACATCAAGGAAGCTAGGTAATCTGTCAGCATATTACATGAAACATCGGTAATACTTCGGGGTCTAGGAGTACCCCACATGTTAGGGGGGCGGCCGAATACGACCTCATACGGGGACAGACCTGATCTGGAATGTGCGACCATGCGCATATAAAACAGAGCAACTGGCAGAGCTACTAGCCAGTCCACACCTTTTTCTTTACAGACTTTGGCAATACGGATTTTCAGGGTCTGATTATGTCTCTCTACGAGACCGGCTGCTTCAGGATGGCGTACACAATGGAACTTCCACTGGTACCCTAACAAAAGGGAAACGTGCTTCATGAGTTCGGATGAGAATGGCTGACCGTTATCAGAATATACGACTCTAGGGAGTCCGTATCTAGGGAAGAATTCACGAACCAACTGCTTGGCAGTGGTCGCGGCTGTGTAATCTGGGACTGGATATGCTTCTGTCCACCTGGACAAAGCGCATACAACTACAAGGACATACTTGAAACCTCGACATCGCTCCATCTGAATATAATCCATCTGGAGGACCTCAAAAGGGTGGTCAGGGGGCTGGAAACCACCTTGTTCCACCGGGACACTTTTACCTGGATTAAACTGACAACATATCATACAGGTGCGGACTTTCTGCTTGGCTGCAGCTCGTAAATGCTTGTTGAACCAAATGTTCTGAATACTGTCTAACATAGCTTTTTCTCCTAAATGTGCTGGACTATGTGCGGTGTTGATAATGACTTGAACCATAGAGTCGGGAAGAAACCATGTGGCTCTACCCTTCGTTAACCATCCTTGATCTGTCTGGACCCCTCCTTGTTCAGACCATTTCTTGATTTCATCGGGAGTAGCATGTAACTGGATATCTATGACATCTTGTGTAGGGTCCTTAACTGTCATGCAGGTAGTCAGATCTGGAGTATGTGTCTGATTAACTGGAATGTCTGGAGTCTGTGCTGTAAGCTTGGCTGTGCGATCTGCTAGATCATTACCTTGAGAAATAATGTCAGTAACTTTCGTATGTGCTTTACATTTCATGATAGCAATGGATGTCGGTAAATGTATGGCATCTAACAGGGCTTGAATAAGGAGACCATGCTGAATCTTGGTTCCATGAGAAGTCATGAAACCTCTCTCCTGCCAGAGCACTCCGAAGTCGTGTACAACTCCGAATGCGTAACGTGAATCTGTATAAACATTAACTTTCAGGTTCTTGGCATGTATACAGGCTTGTGTCAGAGCGACTAGCTCTGCTGCTTGAGCGGACAGGGTGTCAATACGGTGTGTCTCAATAACTTCGGTGTCAGTAGTTACTGCATATGCGGCGACTAGTTCTCCTGTACTAGTTCTCATACATGAACCATCCACATAAAGTGTCAGGTCAGGATCTGGTAACGGAATGTCTGTCAGGTCTTGTCTTGGCTTTGTCGTAATATTAACTACTTCCACACAATCATGTGGGTCTGGATTTGAATTAACTGATGGTAACAGTGTAGCGGGATTCAGGACGTTGCAGCGTCTAATTTCTATGTGTGGCTGGAACAGTGTCAATTCATAACCTGTTAAACGTGCAATTGTCAAGTGCTGAGTTTGTGTTCGGTTTAAAAGAACTTCTACTGAATGTGGGACTTGTACTGTCAGGGAATGTCCTAAAACTATGGAATCACTTTGTCTGATAGCTAGTGCTGTGGCTGCAACTGACTTGAGGCACGCAGGCAACGCCTGGGCGACTGGATCTAATGTGCTCGAAAAATAAGCACAGGGCTTGTATTGTCCTGCTTGATCTTGTGTGAGAACAGATAATGCTGTACCTTCGCGTTCAGTAACGAAAAGTGTAAAAGGCTTACTGTAGTTCGGTGTTGCTAGAACTGGAGCTTGACATAGGGCTTTCTTTAACTCGTTGAAACTAAGTGTATGGTCAGATGTCCAAGGGAGGACAGTCGATACGGCTGCCTCCTGTGTCGTTAACTGTATCAGTGGCTTGGCTAGAAATGCATACTGGGGAATCCATTGTCTACAATAAGAAGTAAGGCCGATAAAGGCACGTACCTCCTTCTGGGTTCTGGGCTGGGGAAGACTCGCTATTAACTGGATACGGTCGGGTGTCAACTGCCTACCCCTCTTGGACAGCAAGTGTCCTAAGTATACCACTTGCTGGACACAGAATTGAAGCTTCGAAGGTGACACCTTGTGCCCCATCTCGGCTAGAAAATACAAAACTGTAAGTGACGCTCGTTCGCAGTCACGTTCAGAACGGGCTGTGATCAGTAGATCATCGACATACTGGAGCAGGGCAGTGTCAGTTGGCATGTGAATGTTGTCTAGTTGTCTCTTGAGTGCTTGACTGTAAATACTAGGGCTTTCTGTGAAACCTTGAGGAGCGCGTGTAAACATATAGCTCCTTCCATTTAAACAAAATCCGAAAAGAAACTGGCTGTCTGGATGAATTGGAACACTAAAAAATGCATTCTTGAGGTCAATGACAGTGAAAAACATGGCTTCGGAATCAATGGCTGTTAACAGGGAAGAAATATCTGGGACAACTGGGTACTGAGGAATAATACATTTATTAAGCTCTCGTAAATCAATCACTAATCGATATACTGGGGGCGCATTTGGATCAGTGCGTTTCATGACTGGAATGATCGGAGAATTGCATACATTGGAGTCAGTTTCTACAACTACTCCTTGAGCCATGAGCTCGTCAATAATTTTGGATAAGGCTGCTACAGCCTCAGGTGGCAATCTGTACTGTCTGATTCGGGGTAACACTACACCTGGCTTGAGAGTCACACGATGGGGTGTGATTTGCATGTAACCTACATCAGTTGGACCTTGCGCCCATAAGTGCTGCGGAACATTAGACAGTCTTGAATCAAAATCTCGTCATACATAGTGACCCTTAAAGTCACGTAGGAACAGACGTATTCCCTCTGGGGAACAGCAAATAACTGCACCTAATTCTTTCAGTGTCTTAATGCCTAATAGGTTTTCTGGACATGACTTAGTAAGTAACAGATCAGTAGTACGGGACAATGGACCTACTTCTAGAGTGACTGGCTTTGATATCTCATTAACTATTGGCTTTCCTGAAAATCCAAGGGAAACATTTCTTGAGCCTGAGAGCGGAGCCCCTGGAACTTCGGCACGATTAATTGTGGTCCTACTTGCCCCTGTATCGATCAAAAACTTTCTATCTTTCCCTAATACTTGACTGTGAACATAGGGACCTTCTTGATCTACAGGTATCTCGATGAGAGGCAAGCCTACCTCCCTCTCTAGGCTGTTTCATGAATATGACTGGTACTCTGGATACTCAGACTGCGCATACTGGTACATCTGCGATGTGACATGCTGTGTTGCAGCAATAGGCTGCGGTACTGTAACTGTCTGTTGTGCATTCTGTGACTGAGGAATCTGTGAAACTTGTTCTTGTCTAGGCGGACGTGGTCTTTCTTTAGTCTTACCAGTAGCTATGTTATGTTTCAGAACTGCACACTCGTTTATAAAATGACCTGGTTGTTTACAATAATTGCAGTTCCCTTTAACGGGAGCTGCAGGATGACTGGCTTGATTGGCTTGATTTGGACCCCTCTTCTGACTGTCTTGAGGAACAGATTGTGCAACTAGCACTTTCATTTTCGTGTCTTTCATACGTTTTCTTTCGTGTTCTTGCTCTTCTCTAATTCTATTCTGGTGATACTGGAGCATCTGGAGCATCTGGGACGGGGTATTTGCTTGCCAGGTGCTTTCGACTTTCAAAACTCGATTTTTAATTTGTGGGCTTGAATTCTCGACTAATTTGGTAACGAAAAGGTGAGGGTATGACTCACTACTTGTCTTGAGACCACTGTTGATACTGAAACATTTTTCAAATCTAGAATAAAAATCACTAATATCCTCATCTTGTTTCTGTTTACAGGCTGAGATTGCATCCCAGTCTTCTTTTCTAGTTGTCAATAATCTGGGTAAAACTTGAATCAGTAATTCTGGTAATTCTTTACATTTATCTCCAAGACCGGTACCTGGTACTCGTGCCTTGTCTTCAGCTTCTAGAGCTGTCCAATCGATCTTTTTCTCTCCCACCTCCCATTCTTTTTCTTTTAATTTTTCATATACCCCTGCGGGTAACAGGACCTTTAACATTTTAATGATATCTGGGTAAGTGTATTCTCCCATACGGAGCATGTCTTTTAATTCTCTATGGAACCCTGCTGGATCTTTATCATGACAGGGAATTAATTTCTTCATTTCAAGAAGTTCCATCTTTGATATTGGAGTGTATACAAACACTCGTTGCATTACGCCACCCGCCCCTTGGACTGGGTGGACTTCTCGTAACGGATTCTGTCTGTCTATGTAGAATGATTTACTTTCTGGGGGTGAGACATGAACAAAATGCGGGTTCAGAAACGTTCTGTATTTGTGGCGCTGTTCTAAAATGACACTAATTAAATCGGTACCTAGACCTCTCCATCTATACTGGAGTAACTCGTTCAGGACATCATGTAACGGGCCTGGATCAGAATGTTGACCCTCATACAAGGTAATGAGGTGCTGAATCATATACGTACCCACCAGTCGTTGCTCGGCTGGGGGCATTTTCAGAAACATTTGTGCCACTATTTCGTCTGGAAAAGTGGTAGAATCAGTAATCCATCGGACTGCTGATCGGGCTAGTTCTTGTTCATGCATGGTACTTAATTCACTATAACCGATTCGTGATTTCAGAATGTGATCGGTAGCTTGAAATACTTGTTCTAGAGAACCTTGTTCTGGTGCTGGATGATGAAAAATAGACTTGGGTTCTAGGCGTAAATGGCGATCTGGAAATCTAGATTTTCCTACATACGCTATTCTGGCGGGATTCTCGTCTTCCTCTTCAGGATCAGAGATACTTTCTTTTTCGCTTACTTGTGCTGCTTTACGCTGTTCGTGTATCTTTACTATTTCTTTACGAATTTTCTTGTACATACTCTCCATGGCACCGACGGTCTTGTGCTTACCCTCGGCTATATTATCACTCCACCTTGTCAGGATTCTCATTTCGGCGGAATCTTTAGACGGGTAATCTTGTTCTCTTATTAGACAATTGATCAGGAACTTTAATATCATGAGCTGAATCTCGGCTTTCCTTTGAGACATAATCTCGCCAATACTTTCTGGATCATCCCCTGTACGGATGAAACGATATATTCTGTCTAGATCTTCTTTCATATTCGGTAAGGTGACTAGATACTCGGTCACTCTCCTTACACGTAAGGAATATAAAACCATATTGTATTCGCCTGGAACTGGATCATAGACACATTCGGTAAGGGTTTGCCTGATTTCTGTAACAGACTGATGTTTGGGCGTACGCTGTAATGCTTGAGCATGTAATTCGAGTAATGTTGAACGCTTGTGTGGCGGCGGGGTTTGAGGAGGACCTCCTCCTGCGGCCCCTAGACTAGAATCGTCGACTGACATTCTTCGTCCTGGCAGAGTCGGTAATTGTAACGTGGGCTGGACTTGTATGGCGGACTGGACCGGGGGAGCTGTTAAGGGCACCCCGGTGTCTGAAGGAGCATGAATTACCTGGTTTACAGGGACTGGCGGAGCGCGAACAGGATTTGCATATTCGGGGACTGTGTCGTCCAGATAGGACGAAATAAAAATATCAGCTGCGGTCGGTTTGTGACGTAGCTTGGTCGGAACTAATGGTGGCGGGAAATTACTAGATGCCTCTGGGGTCGCTTTTGGCACACCTTCGGCAAGAAGAGGATACATACCCTTAATGAGGGCATGCCTCTGTCTGTCTGACTGTTCGGCTTTGACTTGTTCACCTATCTCGATTAATTCTCTTTCTTGGGCTCGTTCCTGCGATTCTCTACTTAACTCTGACTTTCTGACTTCTTTCTCGGTTCTTCTATGAGCTTCCTTACGCCATAACTCGATGGCATCTTTCTGTGACTGTCTGGCTTTCTTTTTCCATAATGCTTCTTCTACTCGCATGATACATTCGGCATCCCATGTACCCGATACGGGCCATCTATACTTTTCTTCTAACTGTTTGGTATACTCTACCCATAAATCTAGATACATTATGGCGCTTATGCCATGTTTCTGATACATAAAGTGACCTGGACTGTCCCTAGGCGGGACAGGAACTGCTTCCTCTAATAAACCCTTTCTAGTTTTTAACTGACGTAACTTGGAAAATATAGGCATGACTGAACTGTAATCTAGACACAATACAATATACAATGAAAACACGAAATCACGTCGCACTCATACCACAACAGTAAAATACATGAAGAACATTATAAATAACAGTTCGAACAGAATATTACCTGGAATACTGAAAACAGAAACAGAACAGAATTTCTCGAGAACGGAACAGACTAGAGTTACTGGATGCACTGCTGTAACAGTACGGAACATACCGGTCCCATAAAGGGACGCATCAAGACCCGTATCCACCTAGGCGAACACTTTGTTTGTGAGTCTGGGCACCACCAACCCACGGACCAGGAGTCAATTTAGATTGGTCCTGTCTAGATACTACCCCAGCAATGGTACTCACCGGGCAGCACGGAACGGAAGGCCTCGAACGGGACTGGACTGCTACGACGACGAACTTCGGACTTCGGACTTCAGTTACGGGTGGGCCTCCGGATACCTCGGACCTTGGACTCTCGGCTTGGGCTCTGGTCGGGACTCGCCGCGTTCCTCCACCGTCTCGTTCGGATGCTGGACCGCCTCCTCCGTCTCCTCCGTGGGCCTGAGGGATACTTGGAGCAGAAATATCTGCCAGTGCACGGTATGGTTCCGTCACGACTGCAGAGGGTCAGGGGGCCGGCGTGGCTTCACCGACGCGTGGGGAAAGGGCAAGTCCCTGTTCGGGCGCCATTATGTGGTATATAAATAAATAATACCGGATCTATTTTTGGATGAATGAATGAATAACAGATAGCTCAATAAAATAAGAGTCAAGATTCGAGGTAGTAGGAGTTTCTGCAGGTTTATTACAGCATAAGGACCGGATCAGGACAACCTGCATAGGATGACCCAGCAGCTGCTGGGGCTAGGTCTGGGATGAGAGCGCTAACTTTTAATAACAATACATCGACTTATATACATAGCGCAAACACATAGCATTACATTGCAGTAGGCGTAGCAGTGGGTGGAGCAGAAGGCGTGACGCGTAGCAGTCGCGAAAGATAACAGTAAAAAGAGGTGTAACTGGGAGTATACATAGACATGTGAGGCAAACGTAACAGAATATGTCATGAAATGGGGCGGAAACATTGGAGGGGGCTACCTAAGGAGCCGGGACCTCTAACCTAATGGTGCGCGAAAACTGGCAATGACGTGTTACTAGGAGAAGCTGGGGGCTACGAACTCTGTGCTAGGAGCAGAGACTAGAGTCTGGAGGGTCGGAGCGACATGTACCTAAACCCTATCTGGTATCTGGTGTTTAGGGAACATGTTGATATAAACTAGAAGTCATGAGGGGAAAAGCTAACTTGATTCTAAGACTGGACCATGCATTATTCTACATGTAGTGCGTGATGAAGAATATTAAATGACCATTAATACAGTATTTCTCTAACGTGGAGCCACATAGGCTAGACAATGACGGAAACTATTGATGCAGTTCAGTAGCTTAGGAATGCAGAGGAGGAGGACTGAACTGATAGCTGGAACTATAACATACTCTTGGCAGACTCAGAGGCAGAGCCAAGCTGCACCGGGCACTGCGAGGCAGGAAGTAAGTGAAGGGTCGAGGATACAGGTGGGGGCTGTATCGCTCCTCAGCGAGGCTTTCAGGAGACAGGAGCTGAATCCGATATCCGGGCCCTTTTGAGGCCTGGAAACGGGGACTTTACAATGGAATAACGTGCACACTGAGAAACGTGGCAACATACTTTACATAGGCCTGATATTCGTAGTATTCACGAGGACTGGAAACTAGCATACTAAAGGTGGACACAACTGTAATTGCGTCATTAATCAGACATGGGGAATAACATATGCATATTGGTCATGCACACATAACATACGATGGATGAGGCGTAGGGACACAGAACATGGCAAAATTTACTTTTCCACATGTTAATGAAGCAGTAGCAGTGATTGGTGGATTTTGATTGCTGAAAACAGAAAGTTAGGGTGCATGGATGAGTTCTTTGAAAGATGTAATTTGAATGGTCAAAACAAAACATTTTATGAAAGATTGCACTGGATATGGAGGTGTCCTGAGAGTTCAGAGTTCAATTGAAACATTGTTGTGTGAACTTGCAAACATGAGAGGTCTTTCAGGAGGTGGTTGCTATGCAAAAAAGGCAGAGAGGGCAGAGGGGGGAAGGGTGTTGATTTGAAAAAAGTGAGGGAAGAGTTTTGATTGGGTGACATGAGAGATATGTGTGATGAGTTACAGCATTTCTGTGCTTTTCATAGCTGCAGACTCTGGAATGCATACCTTTTGCTCTGCTAAAGACAAATTGGTGTGTTTCTGAGACTGTTTTGAAACTCATAAAGTATTTGCTAAGGTGAGAAAAGATTCATTTAATTTAGATAGACAATAGTATGCTTTAGGGAGAAAATTATGAAGAAAGTTCTGTATTTAAAATGTTGCTTTGTGTCAAGTGTTTTACAAATAGATTTTGTTTCTTTGAGTTACATAGCCATGTTAAAAGTGACCCTTAAAAAAACGCTTTCATGTGTCTTAGGGCATTGTAAGTCATTTCCCGATGAATGTAGGTATATAATTGATTTATATGATGTGTTTAAAATCGTTTTTTGAAAAATATTAGGTTTCTTGATATGTACTGGTAGAGCTTCATAGGTTGCTTGGGACATATTTATAAGGCATTTGAGTCTCTCTGATGTTATTTTTCCCATTTTAATTTAAGACCTTTCCTCGTGGAGCAAGGTCCTTGTAAATATGCCCCCATCTGTGCTTGGCAAATTTTGATTTTAATTCTTTGACTAACATAGCCATGTTAAAAGTGACCCAGAAATGGGGCAAGGGCCTTAAAAAAACGCTTTCATTTGTCTTAGGCCATTTTAAGTCATTTCCCCTTGAATGTAGGTATATCATTGATTTAGATGACGTGTTTAAAAACGAATTTTGAAATCAATTAGTTTACTTGATATGTAGTGCTAGAGTTTCATAGGTTGCTTGGGGTATATTTAAAAGGCATTTGAGTCTCTCTGATGTTATTTTTCTCATTTTAATTAAGGACCTTTCCCCGTGGTGCAAGGTCCTTGTAAATACGCCCCCATCTGTGCTTGGCAAATTTAGATTTTAATTCTTTGACTATCATAGCCATGTTAAAAGTGACCCAAAAATGGTGCAAGGACCTTAAAAAAACACTTTCATGTGTCTTAGGCCATTTTAAGTCATTTCGCCTTGAATGTATTTGAATAACTGCTTTACTTGATGTGTTTAAAAACGTTTATTGAAGTCATTTAAGTTTCTTGATATGCACTGCTAGAGTTTCATAGGTTGCTTGGGGTACATTTAAAAGGCATTTGAGTCCCTTTGATGTTATTTCTCCCTTTTTAATTAAAGACATTTCCTCGTGGTGGAAGGTCCTTGTAAATACACACCCATGTGTGCTTGGCAAATTTAGATTTTGATTATTTAACTTACATAGCCATGTATGCCTCTTTTGCATCAATGTGCGTCATTTTTGTGACGCAGCGGCGGTGCAAAAGATTTGCTATGTGGCGACATATTTACAACTTGATGCATCTAGGCAGATGTGTCATGCTGTAAAGTCCCGTGCCACATGAAACAGATGCACCATGTTGCAAGACAGGCCTCATTTCATCTGCAACAAGATAAGAAGCTGAGTCTTTTGTAAATGTCAAAATTGTTGTATACACTGCTCAACTTATGTGTACTCTTTGATATGCTAGAGTCCATGTGCAGTATGAGATACCTAAGCAAAGGAAACACAGGTGATGTGATTGTGAAATGAGGAAAAGAAACTCCACATTTTTCAATTACATCACCTGTGTTTCCTAAGTTTACGAATGACATTGTGCAGATGAGGTTTAGGTCTGTCCACGGACACAGAAGAGGTCTGGCCTTTGTTCAAGAGTGAATTGGATATGACTTACTTCATTGGTAGGCCTTTACATATATTATCTCCTCTGTACTCTTCAACAAGTGTAAATCTCATCTGCAACCCTGAGTAGGCCTCACCTCAAACAAACCTCTGGATAGGCCACACCTTATGGTCATCCTGAATCAATCATTTAAAATGTTAGGGACAGATTTATGATAGGTGTGTGTCTCTTTTGCGCCGCTGTGCGTCACTTTTGTGACGCAGCGGCGGTGCAAAAGATTTGCTATGTGGCGACATATTTACAACTTGATGCATCTAGGCAGATGTGTCATGCTGTAAAGTCCCGTGCCACATGAAACCAATGCAGTAGTGATGTAAAACATGCACCATGTTGCAAGACAGGCCTCATTTCATCTCCAACAAGATAAGAAGCTGAATCTTCTGTAAATGTCAAAATTGTTGTATACACTGCTCAACTTATGTGTACTCTTTCATATGCTAGAGTCCATCTGCACTATGAGATACCTAAGCAAAGGAAACAAAGGTGATGTGATTGTGAAATGAGGAAAAGAAACTCCACATTTTTCAATTACATCACCTGTGTTTCCTAAGTTTACGAATGACATTGTGCAGATGAGGTTTAGGTCTGTCCACGGACACAGAAGAGGTCTGGCCTTTGTTCAAGAGTGAAGTGGACATGACTTACTTCATTGGTAGGTCTTCACATGTATTATCTCCTCTATACTCTTCAACAAGCGTAAATTTAATCTGCAACCCTGAGTAGGCCTTACCTTAAACAAACCTCTGGATAGGCCACACCTTAATGTCATCCTGAATCAATCATTTAACATGTTAGGGACTGATTTATGATAGGTGTATGACTCTTTTGCGTCACTGTGCGTCACTTTTGTGACGCAGCGGCGGTGCAAAAGATTTGCTATGTGGCGACATATTTAAAAATTGATGCATCTAGGCAGATGTGTCATGCTGTAAAGTCCCGTGCCACATGAAACCGATGCAGCAGTGATGGAAAAGATGCACCATGTTGCAAGACAGGCCTCATTTCATCTCCAACAAGATAAGAAGCTGAATCTTCTGTGAATGTCAAATTTGTTGTATACACTGCTCAACTTATGTGTACTCTTTGATATGCTAGATTCCATCTGCACTATGAGATACCTAAGCAAAGGAAACACAGGTGATGTGATTGTGAAATGAGGAAAAGAAACTCCACATTTTTCAATTACATCACCTGTGTTTCCTAAGTTTACGAATGACATTGTGCAGATGAAGTTTAGGTCTGTCCATGGACACAGAAAAGGTTTGGCCTTTGTTCAAGAGTGAAGTGGATATGACTTACTTTATTGGTAGGCCTTCACATGCATTATCTCTTCTGTACTCTTCAACAAGCGTAAATTTCATCTGCAACTCTGAATAGGCCTCACCTGAAACAAACCTCTGGATAGGCCACACTTTATCGTAATCTTGAATCAATCATTTAAAATGTTAGGGACAGATTTATGATAGGTGTATGTCTCTTTTGCGTCACTGTGCGTCACTTTTGTGACGCAGCGGCGGTGCAAAAGATTTGCTATGTGGCGACATATTTACAACTTGATGCATCTAGGCAGATGTGTCATGCTGTAAAGTCCTGTGCCACATGAAACCTGCGTCAGTTTTTATATAAGTGTTTTGTTGCAAGGTATGCATTAATTTGCATGAAAGCCCTGTAAAACTAACACAGTGAAATTTAGAAGATTTCACTGAGTCAGCTTTATAGCATTGCTGAATCAAATCCTTACGCCTGTTTGAAACAGGCATAAGAAGTGATGCACCATGCAATGTGAGGCTTCCTCCTGTGCATTGCAGTAGACATGTTGCGCTTATGACGTGATTCCTGCAATGTGCTGCTTTTGCGGCACAGATGCGTGACGCATCTGTGCTGTTTTTGCTCAATGGTGCTCCACATTGTAAATGTGGCACACTATGGGTGGCAGAGCAGCGGTGCACATTAACTGGTGCATCCATGGGGATGCGCCACTTAGCATAAATCTGCCCCTGTACATTTAAGTATGAGCAGGGGACACAGAGTCGGTGAGGCTTATCCAAGGTTAAGAAGAGATGAGTCCTGTTCATTGAAAACCTGGACATAGGCCTCACCTCCTCAGCATCGCTGGACATGGCTAAATAATAGCTGCAAAATGTTGCTCTTGTTAAACAAATTTACTATTATAATCTCTGAGATTTGTCTCTTACTGTGCAACATCTCATTGTTGTTCTCTTTCTTTAAAGATAACGACAACATCAACATGAGTGACAATCAGCAATCAGTTGATCTCGACCTCATCATTGAACTTATAATTGAAACGTCAGTGGAAGTAGATCCCTTGGATGATTTAAATCCTGAGGATGATGAAGAATATGATGAGGATGCCGATTTGTCAGAATTGTTTGAGATAGGGTGGGAAGCTGACCTGCTTGAGCCTATGGAACTATAAACATTTATATTTAAAATTTACAATAAATGAAAAGTAAAAATGTAAACTGTTTAATTTTAAATTAAACACACCTTCAAAAACAGGTTATGTGTAGTGTCTTCAATAAAATATTAAAATATGCTCATAAAATTAGATCAGATTCACATATAAAACAGGACAGGTAAAATGAAGAAGAATTCCATTTCTTTTCTGCTATTTCTGTATTCTAAATTTGCCAAAGCACTAAAAAATATTATATGTAAAAATGTTAAGTAGTGTGTTAAGTTTTTGATGACTGTTAATGATTTACCGTTTTGTAATAGTGGTTAATAACATTTTTTATTATATTTTACCACAGATTCAACTGCAGATCATTTCAAATTTTGAGAATGCCAACTAAGGAGAGAATGAGAAAGGCTACAAAACGTCAAAGACAGCAGGTCCATCATTTACTGCAGCAGTCCTCTACCATAAAAAATCGTCAAGTCACCAAGAAAGCACCGGGTAAGACCACGAAAACATTCATAAGAAACATTTCTAGAAAAAAAAGTAGTACTACAGAAAATGTTTTTGTCCAGAAAAAGAGAAGCAATTTAAACGGAAAGGAAAGGCCAATCAAAAATGTTACTGCTAGAGCAAGAGATAACTCTGTGCATGATAGTAGAAGGAAACAACAGTTTAGGGACATTCGTAAACGAATGTTCCGCAACAGGATAATTGGCAATTTGTTAAAAAATATTAAGAAAGGTCAACAGAAAGTGGTATTTTATAAGAGAAAAAAAAAATTTAGAAAGTTATTGATCAGGCATTTGAAATTAAACGAAAGTTATTTATTTTGATAATAAATAGAATTAGGAAGCTAAACAAGGCAATTTATGATTTCAAAAGAAATAGTAGATGGAAGAGAATAGTTAATCGTAGTAATTTTTGTGAAGTTTTTTCCGGAGAATGGATGCATAGTTCAAGTTGTGAGGCATTTTTCAATGAGGAGAGTTATTTCCAGGATAATGATTTGGTGCATGCAGTTGACACCAGCGGTCGAGCTTAAGAGGTGAAAGATGGTTGTCCAGTTGAAAAAGAAAAACTTGTGACAACAGAGGCAGAAGAGATGTTAGGTAATGAGGCTTTAGGAAGACGTCCTAAGGGACCTGTGTACACCTGGAAGTGTAGTAGTATTTGCAGTGTGCGACAGGATTCCATCAATTTGCTTTGTGATTTTGTACGGACATTTAATAAGAAAAGTTTGAAGCAGAAAATGAAGTTGTTGCAAGAATTAGATCCTTGCAGAGTGAGAGAAGTGACAGGTTTGCATGGTCATTCACTGGCTTGTCTTTCCAGAAGAGTATGCCAGAGTGTTTTTCATCATTTCAGGATGCTAGCAGTGCATCATAATAAAGTGAGGAAATTAGTTAGAATGTTGTATTATGCTAAGAGTCCAGCAGTTATGCTTAAACAATTATGCGCTGCTCTTTTGCATGGTTATGAAATAGATGTGAAGAATATGTGTGAAGAAATTGAGTTTTGTTACTTTGGAAGTAAAGAGGAGAATGTTGAAATTGACCCAGAAGAAGAGGGTAATGTGGAAGATAGTGTACAGGTTTCCAGTACAGATAATTTTCAGAAGGAAATTGCCACGTTTCAGGTGAAATCAAGTGAGAGGCCTAATTTCACTTGTGTGTGTTGTCGACGCACTTATTATAAGAATCAGACTAAGTTAGTGGATTTATATGCAAGAAGTGAAAGGGAAAATAATAGTGAATGGAAGGATTTCACTACATACTTGATGGTAGAAAATTGTTTTGATTTGGGATCGGATCAACGTGTGTGTACTTATTGTTGTAACAAATTAAATCAAAACCAGATGCCTGCTAGAGCGGTTCATAATAATCTGGAATTGGTTGAGATTCCTTCTGAATTGAAGGATTTAAATACTTATGAATCTATTTTGATTCAAAGTATCCATCCCTTTCAGGCTATTGTAAGAATGGAGCCAAAGACAGGGAAATTGCCTCCATCAGATTTACAGAGAGGATTAAAGGGAAGAGTTGTTTATTTGCCTCTAGATTTGAAGAAAAACATTAACACAATTGGAGTAGAAAAAGTGGAAGAGGAACCTCTGGTTATCTTAGTTAATGGGGTTCCGACAAAGAATAAAAAAATATGGCAAGATTTAGTGGATGTTAGGAAAGTAAAAAAGGCAGCATTGTATTTGAAAAAAAATAATAAGTACTATAAGAATGTATATGTTGCAGAAGAGGAAGTAAGTGAGGAAGAGGATAGCGATTTGTGTGCTGGTCAAATTGAGAAAGTAGAACCCTCTAAAAGTGAAGAAATATATGAACATTATAGTGTTCATCCTTTGCATTCCAAGGAAGTCATGGGGAATGCTATTGAGTTGTTTCAAATGAAACAAGCCAAAGGGAGTCCCATTAGTGTCTGGGAGGAAAGTTTGGAAGCTCGGTGTTTCCCACAGCTATTTCCAACAGGTCAAGGAGGAAGATATGATGAGCGACCTCATCAAATTCCTGCTTCTGAATACCGGACTTTACGATTGTATGCAGAAGATGCTAGGTTTCGACAATGCATTCCCTATTTGTTTCATCTCCTGTTTGAAAGCGATCTGTCTGGACTGTCATATGCAGTGAACCACATCTTGAAAAGTGGTATACATATGCAAAACATCTCGGCAAGTGACTTTATGGATAAAGTCAATGTCCAAGACAGTATTTTGGATTGTCACCTGATTAATCTCATGGCGTGTCAGCGTGGTACTAATGAGTACTGGTACCGTCGTCATGGTGATTTAAAATGTATGCTGAGGAACTTAGGAACTCCCACATGGTTCCTCACTCTGAGCTGTGCCGAGTATGGCTGGGAAGACTTACTTGAATTTCTACGAGAGGCAAATGGAAACATCGAAAACATCGAATTCAAGACACCTGGAGAACTGTGCTCTTTGGATCCAGTGAATGTATGCAGGTACTTCAATCATAGATTTGAAGCTATGATGTCTTTCATCATGAATAAGAAGAATCCACCTCTTGGAGAGGTGTTGGATTTCTTCTGGAGAAAGGAGTACCAAGCAAGAGGTGCTCCTCATATACATATGCTGCTGTGGATCAAGGATGCACCTAAATTTGGAACAGATCCAGAAGACTTAGTGATGAGTTTCATAGAACAGTATTCTACATGTGCTGTTCCAAACGCAAAGGAGGACAAAAGCCTAAGAGAACAAGTTCTACGCTTCCAAAGCCATCGTTGCGGAAAGTACTGTCGTCGTAAATTCAGAAACAAGGACAAGTTCTACACCAAATGTCGTTTCGGCTTTCCACGACCGGTGATTTCTAAAGGAAGAGTGAACAGTTTGATGTCTTCGCTGCGACATATTGTGATGAAGAAATCACCTAAAAACACATACAATTTGAAGAGGAACGAAGAGTCCAAGTACATCAACGACTACAACCCAGTGATTTTGTCCATGTGGAATGCTAACATGGATATACAGTTTGTGGCTGATAACTGTATGGCTGTGGCTCGGTATGTGACATCTTACATCACCAAAAAAGAAAAGACAGAATTGAAGGATATGTGGGAGGACATTTCCCATGAAAAGAGCCTCAGTAAGAAGTTGTACAGTTTCAGTCTGAAGATGTTGTCGCATCGAGAAATCGGAGCTTACGAATGTTCTGACCGGTTGTCTTCAGCAAGTCTCTATGCCAAATCTAGGAGTATCGTTTGGGCGAGTCTTGGTCTTGCTGCAACGCGTAATCGAGTTCTGAAACCTGTGCGGGCAATTGAGTATTTGGCTGAAAAGGAGCCAAACAGTACCGACATTTTGAAGACCAACATGTTGGATACATATTATCCAAATCGAAGCAGTCACCTCGAGAATGTTTGTCTGTATGAGGTTCTACAAAATTACATATTCAAGAGGAACATCAAAGAAGATATTGATAAAGGAGTGTATGCTGTAATTGGAAGTGAGGGATGTCTGGTCAAGCAAAGAAAATGCCACTTGGTAAACCATCGAAAATTGAGTGGCGAATCTCCTGAAAAAAAGGAGTTTTTCTATTTAGCACTTTTGCAACTTTTCAAGCCTTGGCGTGCAGAAGAGGAACTGCTTGGAGATTTCCTCTGTTATGAAGACTCTTTCACTGCCGCCAAGGAGACCATAGAATGTCCTGCTTTTCCCAAATATGTACAAATGTTGAATGCAGAAATCGAGCAGGAAGCAACGATTTCAGCCGAGATTGCCAGAGACAGTTCTCAGGACAGTCAGAGTTCTGTTTCATTGAGTCAGGATCCACTAGGAGGACCTGTTATCGAAAATGAAGCTGCCACTGCCATGAATGAAGTGGAAAGAGCCATGGCACATGCTCAGGAGGATGCGGTTAACTTAGAAGACTTGGAAAGACAACTCAACGTTGAGCAGAGGAAAATATATGATGAAGTTACTGTGGAAAAGTAAATTTTGCCATGTTCTGTGTCCCTACGTGTCATCCATCATATGTTATGTGTGCATGATTAAATATGCATATGTATTCCCCATGTTCGATTCAAGACGCAATTACAGTTGTGTCCATCTCTAATATGCCAGTTTCTAGTCCTCGTGAATACTACGAATATCAGGTCTATGTAAAGCTACGTTGCCACGTTTCTCAGTGTGCACGTTATTCTATTATAAAGTCCCCGTTTCTAGGCCTCAAAAGGGCCCGGACACCAGATTCAGCTCCTGTCTCCTGAAACCTCGCTGAGGAGCGATACAGCCCCCACCTGTATCCTCGACCCTTCACTTACTTCCTGCCTCGCAGTGCCCGGCCCAGCCTGGCTCAGCCTCTGAGTTTGCCAAGAATATGTTATGATTCCCGTTATCAGTTCAGTCCTCCTTCTCTGCATTCCTAAGCTACTGAACTGCATCAATAGTTTCCGTCATTGTCTAGCCTTCACGTCTCCACGTTAGAGAAATACTGCATTTAATGGTCATTTAATATTCTTCATCACGCACTACATGTAGAATAATGCATGGTCCAGTCTTAGAATCAAGTCAGCCTTTCCCCTCCTGACTTCTAGTTTATATCAACATGTTCTCTAAACATCAGATACTAGATACTGTTTAGGTACATGTCGCCCTGACTCTCCAGACTTCAGTCTCTGCTCCTAGCACAGAGTTCATAGCCCCCAGCTTCTCCTAGTGATACGTCATTGCTAGTTTGCGCACACCATCAGGTTAGAGGTCCCGGCTCCTTAGGTAGCCCCCTCCATGGTTTCCGCCCTATTCATGACATATTCTGTTACGTTTGCATCACATGTCTATGTATACGCCCTGTTACACCTACTTTTACCCTTATCTTTCGCGACTGCTACGCGTCACGCCTTCTGCTCCACCCACTGCTACGCCTACTGCAATGTAATGCTATGTGTTTGCGTTATGTATATATGCTCATGTATTGTTATTAAAAGTCAGCGCGCTCATCCCAGATCCAGCCCCAGCAGCTGCTGGGCCCTGCCATCCTATTCCTATGCAGGTTGTCCTGTTCCTGTCCTTATGCTGTATTAAACCTGCAAAACTCCTACTACCTCGAATCTTGACTCTTATTTATTGAGCTATCTGTTATGTTATATGTCTAGTCAAAAAGAGAGGTATTATTTATTTATTTACCACATAATGGCGCCCGAATAGGGACTTGCCCTTTCCCCACGCGTCGGTGAAGCCACGCCGACCCCCTGACCCTCTGCAGTCGTGACGGAACTCTTCTGTGCACCGGCAGATATTTCTGCTCCAAGTATCCCTCAGGCCCACGGAGGAGACGGAGGAGGCGGTCCAGCATCCAAACGAGACGGTGGAGGAACGCGGCGAGTCCCGACCAGAGCCCAAGCCAAGAGTCCAAGGTCCGAGGTATCCGGAGGCCCACCCGTAACTGAAGTCCGAAGTTCGTCGTCCGTCGTCGTAGCAGTCCAGTCCAGTCCGAGGCTTTCCGTTCTTGCTGCCCGGTGAGTACCATTACTGGGGTAGTATCTAGACAGGGTCAATCTAAATTGACTCTGGTCCGTGGGTTGGTGGTACACAGACTCACAAACGAAGTGTTCACCTAGGTGGATATGGGTCTTGATGCGTCCCTTTATGGGACCGGTATGTTCCGTACTGTTTCAGCAGTGCATCCAGTAAACTCTAGTCTGTTCCGTTCTCGAGAAATTCTTGTGTTTCTGTTCTCAGTATTCCAGGTAATATTCTGTCCGAACTGTTATGTTATGATATTGTTCAATGTATTTCCAATGTTGTGGTATGCCTGAATTGTTCTCCAAATTGTTATTGTTTCTCGTGTATTGTATTGTGTTCCGATTCAAGTTTACAATGTCTCTCTTTTCGAGATTACGTCAGCTAAAAACTAGAAAGGGTTTGTTAGAAGAAGCAGTTCCTGTTCCGCCGAGGGACAGTCCAGGTCATTTTATGTATCAGAAGCATGGCATAAGCGCCATATTGTATCTAGATTTATGGGTAGAGTATACCAAACAGTTAGAAGAAAAGTATAGATGGCCCGTATCGGGTACATGGGATGCCGAGTGCATCATGCGAGTAGAAGAAGCATTATGGAAAAAGAAAGCCAGACAGTCACAGAAAGATGCCATCGAGTTATGGCGCAAAGAAGCTCATAAAAGAACTGAAAAGGAAATCAGAAAGTCAGAATTAAGTAGAGAATCCTTAGAACGAGCACAAGAAAAAGAACTAATCGAGATAGGTGAACAAGTCAAAGTCGAACAGTCAGACAGACAGAGGCATGCCCTTATTAGGGGTATGTATCCTCTTCTTGCCGAGGGCTTGCCAAAAGCGACCCCAGAGGCATCCAGTAATTTCCCGCCACCATTAGTTCCGACCAAGCTACGTCACAAACAGACCGCAGCTGATATTTTTATTTCGTCCTATTTGGACGACACAGTCCCAGAATATGCAAATCCTGTTCGCGCTCCGCCAGTCCCTGTAAATCAGGCACTTCCCGCTCCTCCAGACACCGGAGTACCTGTTACGGTACCCCCGGTCCAGCCCGCCATACAAGTCCAGCCTGCATTTCCATTTCCCACTCTGCCAGGACGAAGAGCCTCAGTAGACCTAGACTCCAGTTTAGGGGCCGCAGGGGGAGGTCCTCCTCAAACCCCGCCGCCACACAAGCGTTTAACGACAGCCGAGTTACATGCACAAGCGTCACAGCGTACGCCCAGACATCAGACTGTAGCAGAAATAAGAAAATCCCTTGCCGAATGCGGCTATGATCCAGTCCCAGGCGAGGATAATATGGTTTTATATTCATTCCGCGTAAGAAAGGTGGCCGAGTATCTAGTCACCTTACCAAATATGAAAGAAGATCTAGACAGAATATATCGTTTCATCCGTACAGGGGATGATCCAGAAAGTATTAGCGAGGCCATGTCTCAAAGGAAAGCCGAGATCCAGCTCATGATATTAAAGTTTCTGATCAATTGTCTAATAAGAGAACAAGATTACCCGTCTAAAGATCCGGCCGAAATGAAAATCCTGACAAGGTGGAGTGATAATATAGCCGAGGGTAAGCACAAGACCGTCGGTGCTATGGATAGTATGTACAAGAAAATCCGTAGAGAAATAATAAAGATACACGAACAACGTAAAGCAGCACAAGTAAGCGAGAAAGAAAGTAACTCTGATACTGAAGAGGTAGAGGACGAGAATCCCGCCAGAATAGCGTATGTAGGAAAATCTAGATTTCCAGATCGCCATTTACGCCTAGAACACAAGTCTATTTTTCATTCTCCAGCACCAGAACAAGGTTCACTAGAACAAGTATTCCAAGCTACCGATCACATTCTGAAATCACGAATCGGTTACAGTGAGTTAAGTACCATGCATGAACAAGAACTAGCCCGATCAGCAGTCCGATGGATTACTGATTCTACCACTTTTCCAGACGAAATAGTGGCACAAATGTTTCTGAAAATGCCCCCAGCCGAGCAACGACTGGCGGGTATGTATATGATTCAGCACCTCATTACATTGTATGAGGGTCAACACTCTGATCCAGGTCAGTTACATGATATCCTGAACGAGTTACTCCAGTATAGATGGAAAGGTCTAGGTACCGACTTAATTAGTGTCATTCTAGAACAGCGTCACAAATATAGAATGTTTCTGAACCCGCATTTTGTTCATGACTCACCTCCAGAAGGTAAACCATTTTATATGGAGAGACAGAATCCGTTACGAGAAGTCCACCCAGTCAGAGGAACGGGTGGCGAAATGCAGCGAGTGTTTGTATACACTCCAATTACAAAGATGGAACTCCTCGAGATGAAGAAATTAATTCCCTGTCATGACAAAGATCCAGCAGGGTTCCATAGAGAATTAAAAGACATGCTCCGTATGGGAGAATACACATATCCAGATATAATTAAAATGTTAAAGGTTCTGCTGCCCGCAGGGGTGTATGAAAAGCTCAAGGAAAAAGAATGGGAGGTGGGAGAGAAAAAGATCGATTGGGCAGTTCTAGAAGCTGAAGACAAGGCACGAGTACCAGGTACCGGTCTTGGAGATAAATGTAAAGAATTACCGGAATTATTGATACAAGTTTTACCCAGATTATTGACAACTAGAAAAGAAGACTGGGATGCAATCTCAGCCTGTAAACAGAAGCAAGATGAAGATATTAGTGATTTTTATTCTAGATTTGAAAAATGTTTCAGCATCAACAGTGGCCTCAAGACAAGTAGTGAGTCATACCCTCACCTTTTTGTTACTAAATTAGTCGAGAATTCAAGCCCACAAATTAAAAATCGAGTTTTGAAAGTCGAAAGTACCTGGCAAGCTAATACCCCGTCCCAGATGTTGCAAATGCTTCAATACCACCAGAACAGAATCAGAGAAGAACAAGAACACGAGAGAAAACGTATGAAAGACACGAAAATGAAAGTACTAGTTGCACAATCTGTTCCTCAAGACAGTCAGAAGAGGGGTCCAAATCAAGCCAGTCATCCTGCAGCTCCCGTTAAAGGGAATTGCAATTATTGTAAACAGCCAGGTCATTTTATAAATGAGTGTGCAGTTCTGAAACACAACATAGCTACTGGTAAAACTAAAGAAAGACCACGTCCGCCTAGACAAGAACAAGTTTCACAGACTCCTCAGCCACAGAATGCACCACAGACAGTTACAGCACCGCAGCCTATCGCTGCAACACAGCATGTTACATCGCAGATGTACCAGTATGCACAGTCTGAGTATCCAGAGTACCAGCAGTATTCATGAAACAGCCTAGAGAGGGAGGTAGGCTTGCCTCTCATCGAGATACCTGTAGATCAAGAAGGTCCCTATGTTCACAGTCAAGTATTAGGGAAAGACAGAAAGTTTTTGATTGATACAGGGGCAAGTAGGACCACAATTAGTCACGCCGAAGTTCCAGGGGCTCCGCTCTCAGGCTCAAGAAATGTTTCCCTTGGATTTTCAGGAAAACCTATCGTAAATGAGATTTCAAAGCCAGTTATTCTAGAAGTAGGTCCATTGTCCCGCACTACTGATCTGTTACTTACTAAGTCATGTCCAGAAAATCTATTAGGCATTAAGACACTGAAAGAGTTAGGTGCAGTTATATGCTGTTCCCCAGAGGGAATACGATTGTTCCTACGAGACTTCAAGGGTCACTATGTATTACGAGATTTTGATTCAAGACTGTCTAATGTTCCACAGCACTTATGGGCGCAAGGTCCAACTGATGTAGGTTATATGCAAATCACACCCTATCGTGTGACTCTCAAGCCAGGTGTAGTGTTACCACGAATCAGACAGTCCAGATTGCCACCTGAGGCTGTAGCAGCCTTATCCAAAATTATTGATGAACTCATGGCTCAAGGAGTGGTTGTAGAAACTGACTCCAATGTATGTAATTCTCCGATCATTCCAGTCATGAAACGTACTGATCCAAATGCACCCCCAGTATATCGATTAGTGATTGACCTACGAGAGCTTAATAAGTGTATTATTCCGCAGTACCCAGTTGTCCCAGACATCTCTTCCCTATTAACGGCCATTGATTCCGAAGCCACGTTCTTCACTGTCATAGACCTCAAGAACGCATTTTTCAGTGTTCCTATTCATCCAGACAGCCAGTTCCTTTTCGGATTTTGTTTAAATGGAAGGAGCTATATGTTTACACGAGCTCCTCAAGGTTTCACAGAAAGTCCTAGTATTTACAGTCAAGCACTTAAGAGACAACTAGACAACATTCACATGCCAACTGACACTGCCCTGCTCCAGTATGTCGATGATCTACTGATCACAGCCCGTTCTGAACGTGCTTGCGAGCAAGCATCCCTTACAGTTCTGTATTTCCTAGCCGAAATGGGGCACAAGGTGTCCCCTTCTAAGCTTCAATTCTGTGTCCAGCAAGTGGTGTACTTAGGACACTTACTGTCCAAGAGGGGTAGGCAGTTGACACCAGACCGTATCCAGTTAATAGCGAGTCTTCCTCAGCCCAAGACCCAGAAGGAGGTACGTGCTTTTATCGGCCTTACTTCCTACTGCAGACAATGGATTCCCCAGTATGCATTTCTAGCCAAGCCACTGATACAGTTAACGACACAGGAGGCAGCCGTATCAACTGTCCTCCCTTGGACATCTGAACATACACTTAGTTTCAATGAGTTAAAGAAAGCCCTATGCCAAGCTCCAGTTCTAGCGACACCGAACTACAGTAAGCCTTTTACACTTTTCGTCACTGAACGTGAAGGTACAGCATTATCTGTTCTCACACAAGATCAAGCAGGACAATACAAGCCCTGTGCTTATTTTTCGAGCACATTAGATCCTGTAGCCCAGGCTCTGCCTGCGTGCCTCAAGTCAGTTGCAGCCACAGCACTAGCTATCAGACAAAGTGATTCCATAGTCTTAGGACACTCCTTGACAGTACAAGTTCCACATTCTGTGGAAGTTCTTTTAAACCGAACACAAACTCAGCACTTGACAATTGCACGTTTAACAGGTTATGAATTGACACTGTTCCAGCCACACATAGAAATCAGACGCTGCAACATTTTAAATCCTGCTACACTGTTACCATCAGTTACTTCGAATTCTGCCACACATGATTGCGTGGAAGTAATTAACATTACGACAAAGCCAAGACAAGATCTGACAGATGTTCCGTTACCAGACCCCGACCTGACACTTTATGTGGATGGTTCATGTATGAGAACTAGTACAGGAGAACTAGTCGCCGCGTATGCAGTGACTACTGACACTGAAGTTATTGAAACACACCGTATTGATACCCTGTCCGCTCAAGCAGCAGAGCTAGTCGCTCTGACACAAGCCTGTATACACGCCAAGAACTTGAAAGTTAATGTTTACACAGATTCACGTTACGCATTTGGAGTTGTACACAACTTCGGAGTGCTCTGGCAGGAGAGAGGTTTCATGACTTCTCATGGAACCAAGATTCAGCATGGTCTCCTTATTCAAGTTCTGTTAGATGCCATACACTTACCGACATCTATCGCTATCATGAAGTGCAAAGCACATACGAAAGTTACTGACATCATTTCCCAAGGTAACGATCTAGCAGATCGCACAGCCAAGCTTACAGCATAGACTCTAGACATTCCAGTTAATCAGACACATGCTCCAGATCCGATTACATGTATGACAGTTAAGGACCCTACACAAGATGTCATAGACATACAGTTACATGCTACTCCTGAGGAAATCAAGAAATGGTCCGAACAAGGAGGGGTCCAGACAGATCAAGGATGGTTAACGAAGGGTAGAGCCACATGGTTTCTCCCCGACTCTATGGTTCAAGTTATTATTAATACCGCACATAGTCCAGCACATTTAGGAGAAAAAGCTATGTTAGACAGTATCCAGAACATTTGGTTCAACAAGCATTTACGAGCTGCAGCCAAGCAGATAGTCCGTACCTGTATGATATGTTGTCAGTTTAATCCAGGTAAAAGTGTCCCGGTGGAACAAGGTGGATTCCAGCCCCCTGACCACCCTTTTGAAGTCCTCCAGATGGATTATATTCAGATGGAGCGATGTCGAGGTTTCAAATATGTCCTTGTAGTTGTATGCGCTTTGTCCAGGTGGACAGAAGCATATCCAGTCCCAGATTACACAGCCGCGACCACTGCCAAGCAGTTGGTTCGTGAGTTCTTCCCCCGTTATGGACTCCCTAGAGTCGTATATTCTGACAACGGCCAGCCATTCTCATCTGAACTCATGAAGCATGTTTCCCTTTTGCTAGGGTACCAGTGGAAGTTTCATTGTGTACGCCATCCTGAAGCAGCCGGTCTCGTAGAGAGACATAACCAGACTCTGAAAATCCGAATTGCCAAAGTGTGTAAAGAAAAAGGTGTGGACTGGCTAGTAGCTCTACCAGTCGCTTTATTTTATATGCGCATGGTCGCACATTCCAGATCAGGTCTGTCCCCGTATGAGGTCGTTTTCGGCCGCCCCCCAAATATGTGGGGTACTCCTAGACCCCGAAGTATTACCGATGTTTCAAGTAATATGCTGACAGATTACCTAGCTTCCTTGATGTCTGCCCTCAACTCATGTCGTTCACAGGTTGCTGCCGCATTTCCAGACAATACCGAGGTGGCACCGCACGAAATCGTTCCAGGATCCATGGTGATTGTCCGCAACTTTGACAGATCAAGTCCGCTGGAGCCTCGTTGGAAAGAGCCCCGACAGGTCCTCCTCACCACCCGTACAGCCGTGAAGTTGGAAGGACGCAAAGGCTGGGTGCACCTTTCTCATATTAAACTTTTTAATGGACTGAAACCCGTCTTAAAGAACATTTCCCAGGATTTGAAGGATTGCCAAAATATTGTTCTCAAGGACTGTCCCGCAAAAGATATTGCTACAACCCCTCCCCTGTTAGAGAAAACTCCGCAACAGGAGTACAAGCTAAAACTCCGGTCTAGTAAAATAAGTCAGTCAGTTTGATTGTCTAAGTCCTCCCCTAGGTGAAACGGTTAGACTGTTTCTGACATGTATAAAATAGACCCCCATAATGAGAGAGTTAGTCAAAACTCAATCCGATGTATCGTTTTTCTATGTTTCATATTATTTCTCAGCATTATGATTTCCTGCACCAGTTATGCATTTTTCTTGTATTTCCCAGTTCTTCATGTAAATAAGTCTGCTAATGCTACAGTAGAGCACACGTTTAGTGATCTGCCTCCTCATGAACTCTCTTACCGCCTCGCTATGCGAAATAACTCATTTATCCGTATGTTACATTATTCACACCAGACCAGCAATGCCACTAATTGTTGGGTGTGTGGTCGACTCCCCCCTTTCCAGACACCGAAAGGAGTTCTGCCACTTTTTCCTTATCCATTTTCACATAATGGTTCGTGTGGAGCATGGTCCACGTTAACGTCATCCTCAACAGATATGTCTTTTCTTAACAATACATGTTTTCCAGACAAGCAAGGTCTCCCCCACAGAACCGGGTTAGATCTAGAAAATGAAGTGTATAATTTAGGTAATTATTCTTCGAATTTCATGGTCTTGAATGTTCAGTCTGATACTACTCCAGACTTACCTGCTATTTCAGTACTACCAGTTAAAGGCGAATTATGTGTCCGTAATTATGGTTCCGTACATGTAGGACATAGTGATTGTACTACTATTGTCAAGTATAGTGACAGTGGGAAATCTATCTTCAAAGCTTCACGTCATTCTTATTTTATTTGTGGTCAAACCGCATATGTTCGTCTGCCCCTCGATTGGGAGGGAACCTGTTACATTGCCTTCCTACTACCACCAGTTTTCCTAGCCCCACCTGATTATCATAGGAATACACATCTAGTACACATTAGACATAGAAGGGAGTCCCCAATTGTCGATTATACTGAAACTGCTCTAGAACAGTATACAGATTTCAATAGAGGTTTCTTTTTCTTTATAGGACCTATCCAGAATAGTAAACTGATCCGTAGGTTAACCAGAACCCTTGAAGCTGTAGTAAATGAGACTGCCTCTGCTCTAGGTAACTTAACCGAAGAGCAATCTGCTATGAGATTTGTCGTTTTACAGAATCGTCTCGTCCTTGACGTCATACTGGCCGATAGGGGCGGGGCCTGTAGAGTCATCGGATCTAGTTGCTGCATTTTCATTCCAAATAACGCGCCGTCTGTTTATTCGGCTATAACCAGACTCCATAAAATTGCCCATCTGATACACCAAGATCCAGGCACCTGGACATGGTCCGGTTGGTTCTGGAATATAATTTCCGCATGGGGATGGAAAATATTGTCCTTCCTAGGTATTGCAGTAGCGATCATATTCAGCTGCTGCCTCTGTATACAATGTGGCCCTGCGATTTGCGGCATTTGTGTTACCTCTTGTATTCCTAGTCCCAAGCCCCGTTCTAAATCCCGTTCCAGGATAATTCGAGACGAGCAAATGATATTGTATGAAATGATAGATGGTATCATGAAAATTGATGTTTCCTGATGGAAACGTAGTGACAAGGAGGGAATGTGGAAAAGTAAATTTTGCCATGTTCTGTGTCCCTACGTGTCATCCATCATATGTTATGTGTGCATGATTAAATATGCATATGTATTCCCCATGTTCGATTCAAGACGCAATTACAGTTGTGTCCATCTCTAATATGCCAGTTTCTAGTCCTCGTGAATACTACGAATATCAGGTCTATGTAAAGCTACGTTGCCACGTTTCTCAGTGTGCACGTTATTCTATTATAAAGTCCCCGTTTCTAGGCCTCAAAAGGGCCCGGACACCAGATTCAGCTCCTGTCTCCTGAAACCTCGCTGAGGAGCGATACAGCCCCCACCTGTATCCTCGACCCTTCACTTACTTCCTGCCTCGCAGTGCCCGGCCCAGCCTGGCTCAGCCTCTGAGTTTGCCAAGAATATGTTATGATTCCCGTTATCAGTTCAGTCCTCCTTCTCTGCATTCCTAAGCTACTGAACTGCATCAATAGTTTCCGTCATTGTCTAGCCTTCACGTCTCCACGTTAGAGAAATACTGCATTTAATGGTCATTTAATATTCTTCATCACGCACTACATGTAGAATAATGCATGGTCCAGTCTTAGAATCAAGTCAGCCTTTCCCCTCCTGACTTCTAGTTTATATCAACATGTTCTCTAAACATCAGATACTAGATACTGTTTAGGTACATGTCGCCCTGACTCTCCAGACTTCAGTCTCTGCTCCTAGCACAGAGTTCATAGCCCCCAGCTTCTCCTAGTGATACGTCATTGCTAGTTTGCGCACACCATCAGGTTAGAGGTCCCGGCTCCTTAGGTAGCCCCCTCCATGGTTTCCGCCCTATTCATGACATATTCTGTTACGTTTGCATCACATGTCTATGTATACGCCCTGTTACACCTACTTTTACCCTTATCTTTCGCGACTGCTACGCGTCACGCCTTCTGCTCCACCCACTGCTACGCCTACTGCAATGTAATGCTATGTGTTTGCGTTATGTATATATGCTCATGTATTGTTATTAAAAGTCAGCGCGCTCATCCCAGATCCAGCCCCAGCAGCTGCTGGGCCCTGCCATCCTATTCCTATGCAGGTTGTCCTGTTCCTGTCCTTATGCTGTATTAAACTTGCAAAACTCCTACTACCTCGAATCTTGACTCTTATTTATTGAGCTATCTGTTATGTTATATGTCTAGTCAAAAAGAGAGGTATTATTTATTTATTTACCACATCATGGATCATGGATTAAGTCATGAGACGAAAGAGTTCTCATGTACATCGTTGAAGCCTGTCCGACTGTACGTGAGTGGAGAAGCGGGAACTGGAAAGAGTTTCCTCATTAAAGCAATTTCATGTTAATTGAAGGAAAGGACTGAGTCATCGCTGTCTTGTGTTGTCACCGCTCCAACTGGACTGGCAGCACATAACATTAAAGGTATTACTTTGCATCGTCTACTGATGCTGCCAGTGGAGCATGCTAACAAATTACAATACCACAAGTTATCTGGAGATGCTTGTTGTGAAGTTTCAAGAGTCTTGAGGAAAATGAAACTTCTTATCATTGACGAAGTAAGCATGGTTTCCAATGTCATGCTTGCCTTTGTGCATTTGAGAATGCAAGAAGTTCTTAAAACAGAGTATGATGTGTTATTTGGTGGCAAACACATCATTGTTTTCGGAGATCTTCTGCAGCTGACACCAGTGAAAGGACAACCTGTGTTCAAAATGCTCACGCATAAAGATACCAGGAAGTACCTAGGGAGCATTGGCAACGTCAATAAATGGTTAAACTTCAATTATGCTGAACTGCATGAAAATATGCGTCAGGCGAAGGATGAAGTTTACAAGAATATTCTACAAGATGTTAGAATTGGAAAAGTGACCGAGCATGGGAAACAAGCTTTACATGCACGATTACTGTCAAATTTATATCCAGAACAAGACGTTGTGCCTGAGAATATTTTTCAGAAAATTACTGAGAAGAAATCTGGAATATGTTTGATGCCAACTCTTGCAGAATGTGCCATCTTCAACAACAAAATGTTGTATTTAGAAAACCAAGAGATTGTGAAACTGGAAGCTATTGACAGAGTAGAGCATATGGGATCAACAATTATTTTGTCTGAGAATTTGAAAACAAAATTGGATTTATTAGAGAAGACTATATCTAAAACTGCAGGTTTTGAAAAGACTCTGAATGTGTGCTTAAATTGCCGTATAATTTTAAGAAGGAATTTACATGTTGAAAGAGGTCTGGTAAATGGATCAATGGGTAATGTTGTTGATTTTGTGAAATACAGAAATAGAGATGGAATTGAATTTTTAAAAATTAAATTTGATGGCATTGAGGAAGTACAGCTAATTGGTCGTTGCTCTGCTAGATTTTTGCTTGTAAAAGACTTATATGTTCGCCGTAAGCAGTTTCCTGTTTGCTTGGCATATGCGGTGACAATCCATAAATCGCAAGGTTTAAGTGTAGACAGTGCATTGGTGAACATTGGCAGTTCTGTGTTCAAGGAAGGTATGGCATATGTGGCATTGTCACGAGTCAGAACTTTATCGGGATTGTACTTGATTGAGTGTGATGTCACAAACATTTGTGCGGATCTAGATTGTGTTAAGGAATACAATAGGGTAAGAAGAGAGTATGCGCCACATTTGCCTCAATATCCTTTGTTTGAGAAACGTGTGGTAGGCCGGAAACGAAGAAATGTGACCAATACTAGGGAGGTTGTAGCAAAAAGACGAAAAGTCGATGAACCTGATGTTATAAGCAGAAAGAAAAAGGATTCTGTTGAAGATGTTGTTGGTTTTCAATTTGAAAACAGTTCTGGTGTCAACTGCTATGCTAATGTAGTGGTTAATGTTTTGTTTTCTCTAGAAAATGTAAAAGAAGAGATTGTGGTCAATTCGGATCACAGATTTTGCAGTTTGTTAAATTCTGTGTTAGAGAAATGTAGCACTGATAGAACAAAAATAGAAAGTGTGTCTGAAATTCGAAATCTGTTAGACAGATGTTCAGGTCAAACACAATTCTCTCAAAATATTCAGCAAGATTTTCAGGAGTTTTTAATGTATATCCTTGATGTATTGCATGCTGAAGGTGTAGATGTAGATCACCTGTTTGGGCTTTCTTATCAATGGCAGCATGACTGCGAGAACTGTAGGGTATCAAGTACTACTAGTGTAGACTCAGAAAGATTTATATATTTAACTTTGCCAGACAGTAAATCAGTGTCCTTTAATAAGCTAGTAAAAGCAGCTGATCACAACATGGAGTGTAGCCAATGTAAATCTGAAATGATGTCAACATTAATTATACGAACATATGGCCAGTATGTCATTTTAATGTTCCAACGATGTAGGGCTGATGGAACAAAATTGACAACTTTAATTAAAAATTTTGTAGCTTCGCAGTTGTCAATATCAGGAAGGACTTTTGTAACTGCAGCAATTATATATCATGATGGTCCTTCAATAACATCAGGACATTACACAGCTTATTTAAAGTCTAGAAACGGCTGGTCAATCTGCAACGATTCTGTTTTAACTTTAAAAAAAAAATTGCCGTATGACCTTAAAAATTCTTACCTGGTGTTTTTAAAACCAAAATTTTAGGGAAAGAATCTCAGGATGTGCTCTGAGGAATTTCAAGAGGTTCTAATGGCTCCTACACGATTTGGCCTTGAGGATAAGTGTAGTACAGAGACAATAGTTCCTGGAAAAAAAGAAGATTTTCTTACAGAAAGTGATGGGCACAGATTAGTTGAAGGACAACAGAGTATTTCCCAAAGCAAACGGTCTTCTTACCATAACACTTGACGTCATGGAAAAATAACTGCACTTTGAATGAGTTCAGAAAAACTGTTTCTTTTTATAAGCTAATTCAAGCAGCCAATCAAAACATGGAGTAGAGGGAATGTAAGTCTGTAATGCTGTCTAGATTATTGGTCCAAACTTTTGATTATAATCCAATTATATAAACCTGATGAAAGTAAGTCTTCAACTTTAATTACAAATGTTGTGGCTACACAGTCGTTGATTTTAGGAAGAAGATTTGTAACTGCAGCTATTATATTGCATGATGGTCATTTGACAAGATCCGCTTATTACACAGGTTATTGAAAATGTAAAAAAATTTGCTGTTTCGGAAATTATTGCCATTTGACTACGATACAATGTTTACTAAAAAATATTCTTACTTTCTGTTTTCAGAAAAGAAAATTTAGGGTAGGTAACTGGCGTATAATGATTCTAGGGGTTGATATAATTTTATCTACTGTTTTATATTGCTTTGTGATTAAAAGTGATGTAGAGAATTAAATAATTGTAGTAGTCATAGAGGTAGTGTAAGTCTGCTTCATATTAAGCAGTATCAGTGTCATAGGAAATGTAGAACATGAGTGAGCAAAAAGGGTAAGATATTACTAGTCTAGGATTGTGAAAGTGATCTTGAACGTTTTCTTTCTGAAAGTTGCGGAAATACAAAATGACGGGATTTGCTTACAAGAATTCCAAGAGTTATAAATGGCTCTTACACGATTTGGCCTTGAGGAAACGTGTGGTAGAGAGCGAGAAGTCATTTATTGTGTGTAACATATTTTTCAAAACGATTGAGCTTTTCTTTCAGAAAGTGGCGGGCTGAAAAAACAGCACAACCGAGTGTAAGCTGTTCATAGGACATCCTTCGACGTCATGGAAAGTAAGTTACTTTTGAGGAGTTATGATTTTTGATTGGTTATGTTATATGGGTTTTTTAAACACAATCATTTTGATTTTTTTTTTTTTTCCCCGCTGTCATATGATGAATACCTTCAAGTCACTGTTTTTAGTGAAATTTGATACATTCTGAGAACAGCAAAAATAAACCATTTAACATGTATAGTTAATTCTGTACTGTTTGTATTTATGATGTACATTTAGAACTGTGTAGGAGGCATGGAGAAGGCGAGGCTTCTGTAAGTGTCAAAGTTGTTGCATTCAGTGCGTACTCTTTCATATGCTGGACTACATTTGCACAATGAGATACCTAACCAAAGGAAACACAAGTGATGTGATTGTGAAATGAGCAAAAGAAATTGCATATTTTTCAAATACATTACCTGTGTTTCGTAACATTACGAATCAAATTGTGCAGATGAAGTTTAGGCCTCTCCAGGGAAACAGAGGAAGTCTGAACTTTATTGGTTGGCCTGCACATGTATTATCTCCTCTGTACTCTTCAAAGAGGCTAAATTTGATCTGCAACCCTGAGTAGGCCTCACCTGAAACAAACGTCTGGATAGGACACACCGTATTGCCATCATGAAACAATCATTTAAAATGTTAGGAACAGTTTTATGATGCTTGTGCACCTCTTTTGCGCTGCCATTGCATCACTTTTGTGAGACAACAGCAGTGCAAAAGATGCACCATGTTCCAAGATAGGCCTCACTTCATCTGCATCAAGATACTGTTAGTTTAAAATGTATATCTTTAGGACTGTGTAGGGGGCCTGGAGAAGCAGAAGCTTCTGTAAGTGTCAAAGTTGTTGAAAAACTGTTTGTCCTTCAATCTTTTCCCTTGTCTTTTCTAATTTTTAAATACATTTTTTAATATTTTTCAAATGTTTGTTATCTCTTTCACAGATTGAAAGTATAAAAATAACAAGTGAGTAAGTTAACGACAATTATAAGGTAAATGTTTTGTACTCTTTTCGTTACATTTCTATGACATTCACCTACTATTAGTTCCACAGCTTCATTTCTTTAACCCTCAGTTTCCTGCCTTTGCTACTTCCCTCATTCCTTTCTCTATTACCTACTTACTCTACTCCTTCCACTCCTTTTCTCAGTCCCTCTCTTCTCATAGTTCCTCACTCTTGTTCTTTCACTCCATCTCTATTACTCTTAGTGTCTTTGACTGATCACTCTTTCACTACTTGTTCATTATGCTTTTTCTGTGTAGTTGAAGCACACTAAGGGGCATATTATGAACACAGCCAATAAAATTATTGCTGTTTTTATCGGCAGAAAACTGCTGCAAAAGTGGTTTTAGCGGCAGTTTTCTGGCGCAAAAGCGGCTTTAGCGACACATTTCTGCCGATAAAAGCTGCAAAACATTTATTGCCTATGTTGATAATATGGCCCTATGTTATTTACATTTCTTTGCTGTTTCAATTATTCTTTTTCTGTTACTTCTTCTTTTCTGCTTTCTGTTTTTTCTCTCTGTTATTCCACATGTTTTAATCTTATTTTGAACATCGACTCTTATTCTCTAAGAAACTCTTCTTTGTTATTCTTCTACTCTCTTTTTTTCTTTCACTTCCTTATCTATTTTGTTTTTCACAATTATACCCTCTTCCATCTTTTCTTCGGTAAATAAATCTATTAAACAGTATCTCTGGTTTACTCCCTATAGCTGTCTTTCTTTTAACATTACTCTCTGTTTACTTCCGTTATACTTACTCTTCTTTTTTTTGAAAAAAATATTTTAGTTCGCTCCCGGTTCGCGTACCGGGGAGCGAACGGGGAAGCGAACCAAAAGAAATAGAGGTTGCCAGAGTGCTAAACATTCTAGCAATTTTTTTATAAAGGGGAGGTAGTTCTGAAAAGAACTTTTTTTTAATTTTTTGTTGTTTTATATTTTTTTTTTGTTTTTTTGGAGGGGGGGAAACAAAAATGATTCAGTACAAAGGGCTCAACAGGAGCAACCAAAAAAAAAGAAAATTTAGTTTCGGGGACGTTTTGAACATTGATGATGTTCATATGCTGTATTTATTAGAGTAACACTCATCTGTCCACATGAAATTAATTTGCCACAATCTAAACATGTCATTTTAATTTTTCCAAAGTTCTTCTGAATATTTGGGACCGTTTCCCTTGCCTCTGATGCTGTCATTGCCACTTCATTGGTGGATGTACTGGCAGGTCGGGGGTTGTCCACCAAATCTCTCATTTGTGCAGCACTATAATTAAGCGGGTGCCACCTCTCCATGTGTCGATGCATGGTATAATTACCATAACTATATATTTTTTCGGTCCCTCTGGAGAGTTGATCGTGGCAGATCAGGCAGGTAACGTATCTGGTATTTACTTTCTTTGCATGTGGAGGCAAAGAAAAAAATTGCCAAATAAAATTGACTTTAACATGGGACGTCCTTGGCATTTCTTTCAAAGACCCCCTTGTCCCTTGCTCCTGTTCCTCGTCTTCCTCTTCTTCCTCCTCTTGTTGGAAGATGACCTGGCCAGTTGGACCTCTCTTCTTTGGTGGTGGTCGAGGTGGTGGGGAGCCACCAGCTGCAGCTACTACAGATTCCATGAGTAAGCACGCAAAAACAGGTCTTTACTCCGAATGTATCTAAGGTTATATTAGAGTCTGAAGAGGTTGATCGTATTATCACATGATTGATGTCATCAGTGATGTCATCAGTGATGTCATTTGGGTTGTCATCAGTGATGTCATCAGTGATGTCACTGACCATGTCATGAATGATGTAATATGTGACATCATCAGCAGTGGATTGCGGGTGCGCGATATATAGTTAGCGCAACTAACTATATATGCGAATTTCAATGGTTTTGTGCGAGTAAAATAAGGTTTTGTAAATGCTAATCCCTAACTATATATGGTCTATAACCTATGGTTTTTTCAGTGAATTTTCAAGGTTTTGTAAATGCTAATTCCTAACTATATATAATCTCTAACCTATGGTTTTTTCAGTGAATATATATATATATATATATATATATATATATAAAGCGTTCACATCCTTTGAAAAACCGGGACCCTCGTACTGCGGTGCGCACCAGGCTCAAAGGCACCCTGTATGTATAGCGTTTCACCACACGCTCACAAGCGTGAAAATGCACTCGAAATCCAGAGTATATTCACCATTCAATTATACCATCCAGTAAAGTTCATGGGTATAAATTCTTTATTCCAGCATGGAACACAGTTCCATGAACTGTGTTCCATGCTGGAATAAAGAATTTATACCCATGAACTTTACTGGATGGTATAATTGAATGGTGAATATACTCTGGATTTCGAGTGCATTTTCACGCTTGTGAGCGTGTGGTGAAACGATATATATATATATATATATATATATATATATATATATATATATATATATATATATATATCTATACTACTATTATAAAGTAAGAACTTTGAACCTTTGAGGCGGGTAAACTCGGGAACCACAGCGCCAATCCAAACACACGATACATCATTAGAATTGTCAGGGTCTGCAGAGTGACATAGGCTATATATACCCCAAAAATATACGTTCTATAAAAAATATACATTCATAAAAAAGTAGTCCCTTGGAAGTAGCGCCGGCCATGTGTGCTAACGACGTGAACGTGCGTGCTGGCATCATGGGGGGGGGGAGCGGACAGGAGCGCGAGGAGGTCGAGGAGCAGCGGACAGGAGCGAGGAACTCAGGCTGAGGTAGGTGAAGCGAGGGGAGGATCGTCCGTTCTAAAATCCTGCAGACAAGCGAGTGCTTACTGCAAAATAAGAAATACAAAAACGTCGAGTTTTTTTTTAAAGTATCTTGCTCTCCCGGAGAGAACCGATATGCCCAAAAACAAAAAAACACAAGCTTACACACAAGTACCGCATGCATAAAAACCTGCTGCTGTTTTAACAACAATGAGGCCCAACAACAGACATGAAGCTTTGCTAAACGTTTAATTTTACCTTACCGAAGAGCAAAGTGTGTGTTCTTGAAGCAGAAAGAGACCCCGGAGACAGCTGCTCCCCTGTCCATGTGCAGGCAGGCTATCAGCAACTGGTCCCTGTCAATCACTACCAGCCTCTTGCATTCCTGATAAAGAATGTCCGCCCCAATGGTTCTAAAGACCGTCTTTCTCCTCACATCTTTAGCAAAACAATGGGCCAGCAAACAGTCACATGAGAAGAAACTGGGTGGGCAAAGGCCCGTTGGTGACACCAGTGAAGTTGTGCCCCTTTTTTGCCAAAGCTTATACCTCCCCACTCAAATGGCAGTTTCGATTTCAGAGGCAGAGAAGACAAGAGTCCAAATCACAGCGTTCTAGCTTCAAACATAAGTAATCCTGGGCAAATTAATTCATAACTCAGTTGCAGTATCGTCATGTGTGCCAACATGGGAATACTTAGGCTGAGGTGAAAGGTTGGCATCTAGCATGTATGTTAAAAAGTGGACACTTGATTCTAAACAAATACCCCATCCAGCGTGGGGAGGAGCGGTGAACTGTGTGCAGCTGATTAGGGGCCCTGAAGGTGGCGGGTGCGCAAAGGGGGACCCCGGACAACGTCGGGACGGGCTGCTAGTATATATATATATATATTACCTACTGGCGGTCGCCAGTAGGTATATATAGTTAGGATTTTTTCTCTATGGGTTTTTTGAAAATTCTATGTCTAATAACTTTGGCGTTTGTGGACGGAATTGGCTGAAATTTTCAGCAAAATGGAACATTTTGTTTCTGAGCAGCCACTGGAAATTTGGGGGGAGTTGGTCCAGGGGGGGCCGAGAAAAAAGGGGGGTCCCAAAACGTGTTTTTAACATTGAGTTTTCCATAGGGCGGTTAGCCTCACTTTTAGCCCGAACGGCTGAATGGATTTGCACGAAACTTGGCAAAATTGTAGGGACTGGTAGCCCGATGTGCCTTTTGTAGGTCTCAATATATGTGCTGCAGTGGATTTTGAGAAAATAACGTTCAAAAAAAGATATATATCTGTAAGCGCGGACCAGGCAGCGCCCCGGTACGCGTACTTGACGCGTAACGGAACTTCGCGTAGCGAAGTTGATTGGCTCTCCGGTGTCTGTCAACATTCTAAACAGTCCGGAGCGGCCGCCATCTTGTCTCTCGGTAGGATCGAGTGACAAGAGGAGGACAAAACAAAGGGGGAAATGACCATAAGGGGGCATAGTAGATCCTCCCTGACCCCCTAGGTTTGATGTGGAGGCTTTAAAGGGGCCCCGCTAAGCAAAAAAAAAAAAAATTTTTTTGTTTTTTTTCGTGGTTAGCGCCCGGTACGCGAACCGGGAAGCGTTCTGGGGAGCGTATCACAATGAAAAATGAATGATAGACTTTTCAAATGCTGTATGTTAATTGATTGTTGGTTTTGTTGATTATTTTTTTTTTTTTTTTTTTTTTAAGCTTTTTTTATTGTGTTTCATAATTTATTAAACTTTCTAACATTTCATTGTCAGAAATTTCATAATAATCATGGAATATAGATTGTAGTCTCTGAGGTTGTAAAATGTCCTCATTTGCAAGGAGGTTATCTACTGCTTGTACACATTGCAGTAGTTCTTGGTCCCAAGTTTCATCCATAAATTCAATCTCATTTGGATCAATGATTTCTGTGTTGGACTCTGGAAGGACAATTTCAAATGAAATGTTTTGTTCACTTTCCATTTTTCCTGAAATTTGCATAAAAAAAATATATATTAGTAGAGGTAGGGCACTGTTGGGATTAATTTTAGATAGGCAGTTTTTAACAGAGAATTTATCTTTGGGCAGTGTATAGTATCAGAGTGGAAGTAGGAATATAAAAAAGTGTATCTAAATTTATAAGTACTACAGAGGGATAGTATATAACTAACAGAAAAAGTTTGCCATATTAACTTAAAGTGCACAATATACTTCAGTTTTAAAAATAACAACTTACCTTTAAAAAGAAGTTGAAGTTATTAATGAAAATCCTTTTGAAATGTACACCAGGAAGTAGTAGTCAAAATGGCTGTGTTTCCTTCTCTTCCTTTATATATATTCGGGTACATAACCAATCAAATGTGAGGTAAAAAAAGTAGAAAATGAAAGTAACATTTTAATTGGTTGTCAATTCCAACATTTCAGATGTGTTTTGTGAAGTAATTTACCTCACGGTATTTAGAGAGGTCTACAGGCTAAATGGCTAAATGGAATTCCAATCAAATTTGTGAAAATGGTAGGGATTGGTATGTAGTATGAGCTAATCTATATTTGGTGAAATTGTCTCCAGTGGCTTTTCTGTGAACTACTTTCCCACCTTTTTTTCCCAGGGAGCGACCCGGTACGCGAACCGTTGAGCGCCCCGGTTCGCGTACCTTAAGCGTTCCGGGAGTCCACCATTTTGTGTTTCGGTCGAATTAAGATACAAGATGGAGGGCAAATAATGTTCAGAATGGGTAGAAGGGGGCACGGTAGACTTATCTTGACCCCCTAGGTTTTCTGAGGGTGGCTGAGGAGGTTTATATGTGCGAAAAAAAAACATTTTTTTAAAAAATTTCGCGAGGTTAGCTCCCGGTACGCGTACCGGGTAGCGCCCCAGGGAGTGTACTTTGTTGAAAATTCGTGAAAAAAGTTAGAGTAAAATAATAATTGTGAGTGATTAGATGTAGGGTAGCTCTGAGAAGAGCTTTTGGGTTTATGGTACATTTTGGTACTTATAAGTAGGTACCAATGCACATTTTTAAATTCAGAGTGAAAACTCTGTTGCCCTCATCTGAGAAGTGAACTCCATCTCCTCTGTAGATATCTTGCATGTAGTAACGCAAGTTATTGTTGTACAGGGAGCCCATTCCATGGTCTCTCATGTAAGCTGAAACAGATTTGTTTACATGCTTCCTCGACTTCTCAATTTGTGGACAAAATTGGTTTGACCACCTCCATTTCTGTCTTTGGCATATATTTGAATATACCAAGGCAGTCTGAGGAAAAAGTGCCATTAATTGCTCAAAGGTGTCCTTTAAAAGCATTTCCAGACCTACACCAGTCAAAGTGCCCAAGTCATTACCTCCACAGTGCACAATTAACAGGTCAGGTTTTGGCAAATGCATAAAGGTTTTCACCAATGGTATCAATTGGTGACATTTTAATCCTCTGTGGCCAAACCACTTAATTTCCACATCTTGTAAATTGAGGTTAGGTAAATTCCTGCTTTCAACGTACCTTTGAGCCCAGTGAATATAACTATGACCAACAATCCAGACAGAAAACATGGTGAGAGAAGGTTCTCCTGCAGTCAGATGAAGTGTGGCAATGAAATGGCAGTTGAAAAAATGTGAGTTTGAAATGAAAAAAACTGTGGAGTTTCTGTGTTCATGAAGTAGTAACAGTGATTGGTGGATTTTGATTGATGAAAACAGAAAGTTAGGGTGTACAGATGTGTTGTTTGAAAGATGTATTTTGAGTGGTCAATAAAAAATCATTAAATGAAAGAAAGCACTGGATATGCAGGTGCACTGAGAGTTCAGAGTTCAATTGCAACATTGTTGTGTGAATTTGCAAACACCAGAGTTTCTCCAAGAGGTGGTTGCTATGGAAAATAGGCAGAAAGGGCAGAGGGGGAAGGGTTTTCATTTGAAAAAAAGTGAGGGAAGAGTTTTGATTGGGTGACATGAGAAATATGTGTGAAGAATTACACCATTTCTGTGCTTTTGATAGCTGCAGACTCTGGAGTGCATACCTTTTGCTCTGCTGAAGACAAATTGGTGTGTTTCTTAGACTGTTTTCAAACTCAAAGTATTTGCTAAGGTGAGAAAATATTTCTTTACTTTAGATAGAGAATAGTGTGCTTTAAGGAGAAAATTATGATTTATGTGGCGCAAATTGCTTGTAAATATGCTCTCACATGTGCATGGAAAATTTTGATTTTGAATGTTTGTGTTACATAGCCATGTTAAAAGTGACGCAACCATGCTGGAAAGCCAATCAAAAAACGCTTTCATGTGTTTTAATGACATTTTAAGTCATTTTCCCATGTGCAGTGTTTAGAAATTATGATTTTAAAATCGTTTTTGGGGAAAAGGAATTGTTTATAAAATCATGACAAGGACATAATGGTGTATGGTTCTTTATAAGGCAATTGACTGTTCCTGATGTTATTTTTCTCATTTTAGTGTAAGACCTTTCTCTGTGGCGCAAATTGCTTGTAAATATGCTCTTACATGTGCATGAAAATTTTAATTATCAATGTTTGTGTTACATAGCCATGATAAAAGTGAACCAACCATGCAGGAAAGCCAATCAAAAAACGCTTTCATGTGTTTCAATGACATTTTAAGTCATTTTCTCATGTGCAGTTTTTTGAAATTATGATTTGAAAATCGTTTTTGGGAAAAAGGAATTGTTTTTAAATTCATGAGAAGGACATAATGGTGTATGGTTCTTTATAAGGCAATTGACTGTCCCTGATGTTATTTTTCCCATTTTAATGTCAGACCTTTCTTTGTGGCGCAAATTGCTTGTAAATATGCTCCCACCTGTACATGGAAAATTTTGATTTTGAATGTTTATGTTACATAGCCATGTTAAAAGTGACCCTACCATGCAGGAAAGCCAATCAAAAAACGCTTTTATGTGTCTTAAGGACAATTTAAGTAATTTTCCCATGTGTAGTGTTTTGAAGTTATGATTTGAAAATCGTTTTTGAGGTAAAGGAATGTTGTTAAAATTTATGTTCGCCATATGCCCCCAAATTTCTTTTTCAGGGTTGCAGCAGGGTGTTCTTGAGACACCCCTGCACCTTTGGAATAAATTCCTAATTTGTGATGAGCAAATTGTTAATCGCAAATTGCACCTTCATTTATATGAGCCTCCTAGCCCATGGAAATGAATGGGTAATTTGCAATTAGCAATTTTCTCAAACAAATTTGGAATGGTAAAGAATCGCTATTTATTCCTTAAAATTCGCTTTTTTGGAAATGCAAAATAGTTATATGATACATATGGCGGTTGATGTCTAACAAGATAAGAAGCTTATGGATACATTTATGATGACTGGTGCAATGAAGTAGAAATCACTTACTTCATTGGTAGGCCTTTACAATAAATTATCTCCTCTGTATTCTTCATCAAGCGTAACTTTAATCTGCAATCCTGAGTAGGCCTCACCTTAAACAAACCTCTGGATAGGCCACATCTTATTGTCATCCTGATTTAATCATTTATAATGCTAGGGACAGATTTATGATAGGTGTATACCTCTTTTGTGCCACTTAGAAAACATTGTCCATGGGGAAATGACTTAAAATGTCATTAAGACACATGAATGTTTTTTTTTAAAACGTTTGCAATTTTTTTGGGTCACTTTCAACATGGCTATGTGTCTGAAACAGTCAAAATCTAAATTTGCAATGCACAGGTGGGAGCATATTTACAAGGAATGTGCTTCATGGGGAAAGGTCTTATAATGTAATATGGGAAAAATGACATTAGAGATACTGAAATGCCTTATAGAGAAGCATACACCATTATGTCCTTGTCATAAATTTGCAAACCATTACTTTTCCCCAAAAACGATTTTCAAATTATATTTTGAAAACACTGCACATGTGGAAATTACTTAAAATGTCAATAATTCAAAATTTGTGATTCCTTAAATGCAATGTATCAAAAAAAAATATGTAAAAAATGATATTAAGGATTTGGAAACTACCACCAACTTCTAGTTTGTGGTAATTTGCGAATTCTTTTCAAAAAGCATTTAAAAAAAAAAAAAAAAAAGTCCCATATGACGCCCATACATGCCATTAGGGCATGTAGGTGTGCCATGTGCTCCCAAATTTCTTTTTCAGGGGTGCAGCAGGGTGTTCTTGAGATACCCCTGCACGCTTGAAAAAAATCCTATTTTGTGATGAGCTAATTGCTAATCACAACTTGCAACATTAATTCCTATGAGCCTCCTAGCCTATGGAAATGAATGGGTAATTTGCAATTAGCAATTTGCTCATTGCAAATTAGGAATAGTAAAGAATCGCTATTTATTCCTTAAAATTTGCTATTTATAATATGTAAAATATTTTGATGATACATATTGCAGTTCATCTGTAACAAGATAAGAAGCTTAGGGATAGATTTATGATGAGTGGCGCATCACCAGGGATGTGACAGTCATCCTGCGCCACTGTTCCGCCACCCATGTTGTGCTGCATTTACAATGCGGCGCAGCATGGGGCAAAAACGGCACAGATGCGTGACGCATCTGTGCCGTAAAGGTGGCGCATTGCTGGAGTTGTATCATAAGTGCGATGCAGCTCCAGCAAGGCTCAGGGGTGCCCCATCTATACAATGCTGCGTCAAGACCTATGCCAGCTTCAAGCAGGCGCAGGGTTTTGAAGCAGCTTTCTCCTATCTGATTGTAAATGCGGCACACCATGGGTGGTAAAGCAGTGGTGCACATTAACTGGTGCATGCCTGGGGATGTGCCATTTAATATAAATCTGCACTTTAACATTTGAGTATGTGCAGGGGACACAGAGTCGTTGAGGCTTATCCAAGGTTAAGAACAGATGAGTCCTGTTCAGTGAAAAATTAGACATAGGCTTCACCTGCTCAGCATCGCTGGACATGGCTAAATAATAGCTGCAAAATGTTACTCTTGTTAAATAATTTTACTATTATAATCTGTGAGATTTGTCTCTTACTCTGCAACATCTCATTGTTGTTATCTTTCTTTAAAGATAAAGACAACCTCAACATGAGCGACAATCTGCAATCAGTTGATTTTGACCTCATCATTGAACTTGTAATTGAAACATCAGTGGATGTTGATCCATTGGATGATTTAAATCCTGAGGATGAAGAAGAGCGTGATGAGGATGCAGATTTGTCCGAATTATATGATATAGGATGGGAAGCTGACCTGCTTGAGCCTTTGGAATTATAAACATTTATTTTTAAAATTTATAATCAATAAAAAGTAAAAAGGTAAACCGTTTAATTTAAAAATAAAGACACCTTCAAAAACAGGTTATGTGTAGTGTCTTCAATAAAATATTAAAATATGCTCATAAAATTAGATCAGATTCACATATAAAATAGCATAGGTAACATAAATATAAATGTCATTTCTTTTCTGGTATTTCTGTATTGTAAAAATGGCAATGACTAAAAAATCTTCAAAATAAAATGTCAAGTAGTGTGTTATGTTTTTGATCACTATTACTGATTTACTGTTTGATAATAATGTTTAATAACATTTTTTATTATATTTTTCCTCAGATTCAACTGCATATCATTTCAAGATTTCGATATGCCTACAAAAATAAGAGAGATAAAGGCTGCAAAACGTCAAAGACAGCAGGAGAAAAAAAAAACGCAGCAGTCCTCTAACAAAAAGATTTCTCAAGCCATGAAGAAAGCACCGGGTAAGAGCTCTAAATATTTCATAAGAAATATTTCTAATAAAAAAAATATTAGTACAGAAAATGTTTCAATCCATAACATGAGAAGTAAATCAAATGGAAAGAAAAGGACAAATGAAAATGTTACTGCTAGAGCAAGAGATAAATCTGTGCATGATAGTAGAAGGAAACAACAGTTTAGGGAGATTCGTAAACGAATGTTCCGTAACAGGATAATTGGCAATTTGTTAAAAAATATTAAGAAAGGTCAACAGAAATTAGTTTTTTATAGGAGAAAAAAAAAAGTTGAGAAAGTTATTGATCAGGCTTTTGAAATTAAACGTAAGTTATTTATTTTGATAATCAATAGAATTAGGAAGCTAAACAAGGCAATTTTTGATTTCAAAAGAAATAGTAGATGGAAGAGAATAGTTAATCGTAGTAATTTTTGTGAAGTTTTTTCTGGAGAATGGATACATAGTTCAAGCTGTGAGGCATTTTTTAATGAAGAGAGTTATTTCCAGGATAATGATTTGGTGCATGCAGTTGACATCAGTGGTCGTGCTTATGAAGTGAAAGATGGTTGTCCAGTTGAAAAAGAAAAACTTGTGACAACAGAGGCAGAAGAGTTGTTAGGTAATGAGGTTTTAGGAAGACGTGCTAAGGGTCCTGTGTACACCTGGAAGTGTAGTAGTATTTGCAGTGTGCGACAGGATTCCATCAATTTGCTTTGTGATTTTGTACGGACATTTAACAAGAAAAGTTTGAAGCAGAAAATAAGGTTGTTGCAAGAATTAGATCCTTGCAGAGTGAGAGAAGTGACAGGTTTGCATGGTCATTCACTGGCTTGTCTTTCCAGGAGAGTATGCCAGAGTGTTTTTCATCATTTCAGGATGCTAGCAGTGCATCATAACAAAGTGAGGAAGTTAGTTAGACTGTTGTATTATGCTAAGAGTCCAGCAATTATGCTGAAACAATTATGCGCTGCTCTTTTGCATGGTTCTGAAATAGATGTGAAGAATATATGTGAAGAAATTGAGTTTTGTTACTTTGGAAGTAAAGAGGAGAATGTTGAAATTGAGCAAGAAGTAGAGGGTCATTTGGAAGATAGTGTACATGTTTCCAGTACAGATAATTTCCAGAGGGAAATTGCGACGTTTGACATGAAATCAAGTGAGAGGCCTAATTTCACTTGTGTGTGTTGTAGACGCACTTATTATAAGAATCAGACTAAGTTAGTGGATTTATATGCAAAAAGTGAAAGGGAAAATAATAGTGAATGGAAGGATTTTGCAACATACTTGATGGTAGAAAATTGTTTTGATTTGGGATTGGATCAACGTGTGTGTACTTATTGTTGTAACAAATTAAAACAAAACCAGATGCCTGCTAGAGCAGTTCATAATAATCTGGAATTGGTTGAGATTCCTTCTGAATTGAAGGACTTAAATACTTATGAATCTATTTTGATTCAAAGTATCCATCCCTTTCAGGCTATTGTAAGAATGGAGCCAAAGACAGGGAAATTGCCTCCATCAGATTTACAGAGAGGATTAAAGGGAAGAGTTGTTTATTTGCCTCTAGATTTCAAGAAAAACATTAACACAATTGGAGTAGAAAAAGTGGAAGAGGAACCTCTGGTTATCTTAGTTAATGGGGTTCCGACAAAGAATAAGAAAATATGGCAAGATTTAGTAGATGTTAGGAAAGTTAAAAAGGCAACATTGTATTTGAAAAAAAATAATAAATACTATAAGAATGTATATGTTGCAGAAGAGGAAGTAAGTGAGGAAGAGGATAGCGATTTGTGTGCTGGTCAAATTGAGAAAGTAGAACCCTCTACTAGTGAGGAAATATATGAACATTATAGTGTTCATCCTTTGCATTCAAAGGAAGTCATGGGGAATGCTATTGAGTTGTTTCAAATGAAACAAGCCAAAGGGAGTCCCATTAGTGTTTGGGAGGAAAGTTTGGAAGCTCGGTGTTTCCCACAGCTTTTTCCAACAGGTCAGGGAGGAAGATATGATGAGCGACCTCATCAAATTCCTGCTTCTGAATACCGGACTTTGCGATTGTATGCAGGAGATGCTAGGTTTCGACAATGCATTCCTTATTTGTTTCATCTCCTGTTTGAAAGCGATCTGTCTGGACTGTCATATGCAGTGAACCACATCTTGAAAAGTGGTATACACATGCAAAACATCTCGGCAAGTGATTTTATGGATAAAGTGAATGTCCAAGATAGTATTTTGGATTCTCACCTGATTAATCTCATGGCGTGTCAGCGTGGTACTAATGAGTACTGGTACCGTCGTCATGGTGATTTAAAATGTATGCTGAGGAACTTAGGTACTCCCACATGGTTCCTCACTCTGAGTTGTGCCGAGTATGGCTGGGAAGACTTACTTCAATTTCTACGAGAGGCAAATGCTAACGTAGAAAACATCGAATTCAAGACACCCGGAGAACTGTGCTCTTTGGATCCAGTCAATGTATGTAGGTACTTCAATCATAGATTTGAAGCTATGATGTCTTTCATCATGAATAAGAAGAATCCACCTCTTGGAGAGGTGTTGGATTTCTTCTGGAGAAAGGAGTACCAAGCAAGAGGTGCTCCTCATATACATATGTTGCTGTGGATCAAGGATGCACCTAAATTTGGAACGGATCCAGAAGACTCAGTGATGAGTTTCATCCAACAGTATTCTACGTGTGCTGTTCCAAACGCAAAGGAGAAGAAAAGCCTAAGAGAAAAAGTTCTGCGTTTCCAAAGCCATCGATGTGGAAAGTACTGCCGTCGTAAATTCCGAAACAAAGACAAGTTCTACACCAAATGTCGTTTCGGCTTTCCACGACCGGTGATTTCTAAAGGAAGAGTAAACAGTTTGATGTCTTCGCTGCGACATAATGTGATGAAGAAATCACCTAAAAACACTTACAATTTGAAGAGGAACGAAGAGTCCAAGTACATCAACGACTACAACCCGGTGATTTTGTCCATGTGGAATGCTAACATGGATATACAGTTTGTGGCTGATAACTGTATGGCTGTGGCTCGGTATGTGACGTCTTACATCACCAAAAAAGAGAAGACAGAATTGAAGGATATGTGGGAGGACATTTCCCATGAAAAGAGCCTCAGCAAGAAGTTGTACAGTTTCAGTCTGAAGATGTTGTCGCATCGAGAAATCGGAGCGTACGAATGTTCTGACCGGTTGTCTTCAGCAAGTCTCTATGCCAAGTCCAGGAGTATCGTTTGGGCGAGTCTTGGTCTTGCTGCAACGCGTAATCGAGTTCTCAAACCTGTGCGGGAAATTGAGTATTTGGCGGAAAAGGAGCCAAACAGTACCGACATTTTGAAGACAAACATGTTGGATACATATTATCCAAATCGAAGCAGTCACCTAGAGAATGTTTGTCTGTATGAGGTTCTGCAAAATTACATGTTCAAGAGGAACATCAAAGAAGATACTGAGAAAGGAGTGTATGCTGTAATAGGAAGTGAGGGATGTCTGGTCAAGCAAAGAAAATGCCACTTGATAAACCATCGAAAATTGAGTGGCGAATCTCCTGAAAAAAAGGAGTTTTTCTATTTAGCACTTTTGCAACTTTTCAAGCCTTGGCGTGCAGAAGAGGAACTGCTTGGAGATTTCCTCTGTTATGAAGACTCTTTCAATGCCGCCAAGGAGACCATAGAATGTCCTGCTTTTCCCAAATATGTAGAAATGTTGAATGCGGAAATTGAGCAGGAAGCAACGATTGCAGCCGAGATTGCCAGAGACAGTTCTCAGGACAGTCAGAGTTCTGCTTCATTGAGTCAGGATCCACTAGGAGGACCTCTTATTGAAAATGAAGCTGCCACTGCTATGAATGAGGTGGAAAGAGCCATGGCACATGCTCAAGAGGATGCGTTTAACTTAGAAGAGTTGGAAAGGCAACTCAACGTTGAGCAGAGGAAAATATATGACGAAGTTACCATGCAAATTGATCATGGATTAAGTCATGATAAGAAAGAGTGCTCATGTACGTCGTTGAAGCCTGTCCGACTGTACGTGAGTGGAGAAGCGGGAACTGGAAAAAGTTTCCTCATTAAAGCAATTTCATGCTATTTGCAGGAAAGGACAGAGTCATCGCTGTCTTGTGTTGTCACTGCTCCAACTGGACTGGCAGCACATAATATTAAAGGGATTACTTTACATCGTTTACTGATGCTGCCAGTGGAGCATGACAACAAATTAGAATATCACAAGCTATCTGGAGATGCTTGTTTTGAAGTTTCAAGAATCTTGAGGAAAATGAAACTTCTTATCATTGACGAAGTAAGCATGGTTTCCAATGTCATGCTTGCCTTTGTGCATTTGAGGATGCAAGAAGTTCTCAAAACAGAGTATGATGTGTTATTTGGTGGCAAACACATCATTATTTTCGGAGATCTTCTGCAGCTGACACCAGTGAAAGGGCAACCTGTGTTCAAAATGCTCACGCATGAAGATACCAGGAAGTGCCTAGGCAGCATTGGCAACGTCAATATATGGTTAAACTTCAATTATGCTGAACTGCATGAAAATATGCGTCAGGCAAAGGATGAAGTTTACAAGACTATTCTACAAGATGTTAGAATTGGAAAAGTGACCGAGCATGGGAAAGAAGCTTTACATGCACGATTACTGTCAAATTTATATCCAGAACAAGATGTTGTGCCTGAGAATATTTTTCAGAAAATTACTGATAAGAAATCTGGAATATGTTTGATGCCAACTCTTGCAGAATGTGCCAAATTTAACAACAAAATGTTGCATTTAGAAAAGCAAGAGATTGTGAAAGTGGAAGCTATTGATAGAGTAGAGCATATGGGATCAACAATTATTTTGTCTGAGAATCTGAAAACAAAATTGGATTCATTAGAGAAGAGTATATCTAAAACTGCAGGTTTTGAAAAGACTCTGAATGTGTGCTTGAACTGCCGTATAATTTTAAGAAGGAATTTACATGTTGAAAGAGGTCTGGTAAATGGATCAATGGGTAATGTTGTTGATTTTGTGAAATACAGAAATAGAGATGGAATTGAATTTTTAAAAATTAAATTTGATGGCATTGAGGAAGTACAGCTAATTGCTCGTTGTTCTGCTAGATTTTTGCTTGTAAAAGACTTATATGTTCGCCGTAAGCAGTTCCCTGTTTGCTTGGCATATGCGGTGACAATTCATAAATCGCAAGGTTTAAGTGTAGACACTGCATTGGTGAATATTGGCAGTTCTGTGTTCAAGGAGGGTATGGCATATGTGGCATTGTCACGAGTTAGAACTTTATCGGGATTGTACTTGATTGAGTGTGATGTCAGAAACATTTGTGCAGATCTAGATTGTGTTAAGGAATACAATAGGTTAAGAAGAGAGTATGCGCCACATTTGCCTCAGTTTCCTTTGTTTGAGAAACGTCTGGTAGGCCGGAAACGAAGAAATGAGAACAATACTGGGGAGGTTGTAGCAAAAAGACAAAAAGTGAATGAACCTAAAATTACAAGCAGAAACAAAGAGGATTCTGTTGAAGATGTTGTTGGTTTTCAGTTTGAAAACAGTTCTGGTGTCAACTGCTATGCTAATGTAGTAATTAATGTTTTGTTTTCTCTAAAAAATGTAAAAGAAGAGATTGTGGTCAATTCTGATCAAAGATTTTGCAGTTTGTTAAATTCTGTGTTAGAGAAATGTACCACTGATAGAAGAAACATAGAAAGTGTGTCTGAAATTAGAAATCTGTTAGATAGATGTTCAGGCCAAACACAATTCTCTCAAAATATTCAGCAAGATTGTCAGGAGTTTTTAATGTATATGCTTGATGTATTACATGCTGAAGGTGTAGATGTAGATCAGCTGTTTGGGCTTTCTTATCAATGGCAGCATGACTGCGAGAACTGTATGGTATCAAGTACTACTAGTGTAGACTCAGAAAGATTTATATATTTAACTTTGCCAGACAGTAAATCAGTCTCCTTTAATAAGCTAGTAAAAGCTGCTAATCACAACATGGAGTGTAGCCAATGTAAATCTGAAATGATGTCCACATTATTTATACGAACATATGGCCAGTACGTCATTTTAATGTTCCAACGATGTAGGCCTGATGGAACAAAATTGACAACTTTAATAAAAAATTTTGTAGCTTCGCAGTTGTCAATATCAGGAAGGACTTTTGTAACTACAGCAATTATATATCATGACGGCCCTTCAATATCATCAGGACATTACACAGCTTATTTAAAGTCTAGAAATGGCTGGTCATTCTGCAATGATTCTGTTTTAATTTTCAAAAAAAAATTGCCGTATGACCTTAAAAACTCTTACCTGGTGTTTTTAAAACCAAAATTTTAGGAAAATAATCTCGGGATATGATCTGTGGAATTTCAAGAAGTTCTAATGGCTCCTACACAATTTGGCCTTGAGGATAAGTGTAGTTCAGAGACATAACTTCTAATCATAGGATTGGACATCATGGAGATGTATGTGCACTTTAAATGAGTTCAGAAAAACTGTTTCTTTTCATAAGCTAATTGAAGCAGCCAATCAAAACATGGAGTAGAGGGAATGTAAGTCTGCAATGCTGTCTACTGTTTTACATTGCTTTGTGATTAAAAGTGATGTAGAGAATTAAATAATTGTAGTACTCATAGAGGTAGTGTAAGTCTGCTTCATATTAAGCAGTATCAGTGTCATAGGAAATGTAGAACATGACTGAGCAAGAAGGGGAAGATATTACTATTCCAGGATTGTGAAAATGATCTTCAACATTTTAATTCTGAAAGTTGCGGAAATGCCAAATGATGGGATTGGCTTACAAGAAATCCAAGAGTTATAAATATCTCTGACTAGATTTGGCCTTGTGGAAAATAGTGGTAGAGAGCAAGAAGTCATTTATTGCATGTAACGTGTTTTTAAAAACGATGGAGGTTTTCTTTCAGAAAGTGGCGGGCTGAAAGTAATAACAGCACAAAAGAGTGTAAGCTGTTCATAGGACATCCTTGGACGTCATGGAAAGTAAGTTAACTTTAAGGAGTTCTGAATTTTAATTTCTGATGTTGTATGGGTTTTTTAAACACAATCATTTTGATTGTGTTTTTTTTTCCCCGCTGTTACATGATGAATACCTTCAAGTCACTGTTTTTAGTGAATTTTGATACATTCTGAGAACAGCAAAAATAAACCATTTAACATGTATAATTAATTCTGTACTGTTTGCATTTATGATGTATATGTAGAACTGTGTAGGAGGCATGGAGAAGGTGAGTTTTCTGTAAGTGTTAAATTTATTGTATGCAGTGCTGCACTTCTACGTATTCTTTCATATGCTGGACTACATCTGCACAATGAGATACCTAAGCAAAGGAAACACAAGTGATGTGATTGTGAAATGAGCAAAATAAATTGCACATATTTCAATTACATCACCTGTGTTTCCTATCATTACGAATCACATTGTGCAGATCAAGTTTAGGTCTGTCCAGGGAAACATAGGAGGTTTCTACTTTGTTGAAGAGTGCAGTGGACATGACTCACTTCATTAGTAGACTTTCACAGATATTATCTCCTCTGTACACTTCAACAAGTGTAAATCTCATCTTGAACTCTGAGTAGGCCTCACCTCAAACAAATCTCTGGATAGGAGACATGTTATTGGCATACTGAAGCGACACTTTTCTGAAACAAGAGCAATGCAAAAGATGCACCATGTTTTAAGATAGGCCTCACTTCATCTGCATCAAGATACTGTTAGTTTAAAATGTATATCTTTAGGATTGTGTAGAGGACCTGGAGAAGCAGAAGCTTCTGTCAGTGTCAAAGTTGTTGAAAAACTATTTGTCCTTCAATATTTTCCCTTGTCTTTTGTAATTTTTAAATACATATTTTAATTTTTTTCAAATGTTGGTTCTCTCTTTCACAGATTGAAAGTATAGAAATAAAATGTGATTAATTTAACGGCAATTACAAGGTAAATAGTTGTACTCTTTTCGTTACATTTCTATCACATTCACCTACTATTAGATCCACTGCTTCACTTCTTTAATCCTCAGTTTCCTGCCTTTGCTACTTTCCTCATTCCTTTCTCTATTACCTATTTACTCAACTCCTTCCACTCTTTTTCTCAGTCCCTCTGTTCTCATAGTTCCTCAGTCTTGTTCACTCACTCCATCTCTATTACTCTTAGTGTCTGTGAATTACTTTCCCAACTTTTTTTTTTTTGGACCGCTTCCCGGGAAGTTGCCCGGTTCGCAAACCAGCAGCGTTATGGCAGTCCACCATTTTGTGTTTCGGTCGAATCAAGATACAAGATGGAGGGCAAATAATGTTCAGAATGGGTAGAAGGGGGCACGGTAGATGTATCTTGACCCCCTTGGTTTTCTGAGGGTGGCTGAGGAGGACCATAGTTCTTCACTCTTGTTCACTCTCTCTGTTTCTATTAATGTCACTGTTTATGACTGATCAAAAAAATGTTTTTTAAAAAAGAACAGTAACTATAAGGGAAGGAAATAGACAGTTATGTTAAAAGAAAGACAGCTATAGGGAGTAAACTAAGGATACTGTTACCTACAATCCACTGCTGTTGATGTTACTGACCATGTCATGAATGATGTAATATGTGACATCATCAGCAGTGGATTGTAGGTAACAGTATCCTTAGTTTACTCCCTAGAGCTGTCTTTCTTTTAACATAACTGTCTGTTTGCTTACCTTATACTTACTGTTCTTTTTTTTAAAAAATATTTTTTTTGGTTAGCTTCCGGTACGCGTACCGGGTAGCGCTCCGGGAGCGAACTAAGAGAAATAGAGGTTGGCAGAGTTCCAAATATTCTACCAATTTTTTTATAATGGGGAGTTAGTTCTGAAAAGAACTTTTTTTTTATGTTTTTGTTGTTATATATTTTTTTTAGTATTTTTTGAACATTTTTTTACTTTTTTTGTATTTTCTGAACGTTTTTAAATTTTTTTGGGTTTTTTTGGGGGGGGGGGGAAACAAAAACGATCCATTATAAAGGGCTCAACAGGAGCAAAAAAAAAAAAAGAATTTATTTTTTGGTGCGTTTCGTACAAACATTAATATGATTTTGAATTGCTCGCAAAATCAAAGTGATGCTACTTTCTCTGTAGCAGATGAAAGTGCCACATTCCACGCACACTTGCTTTACGTGCCCAAACAACATTTGGATGTTTGCGATCATCTCCCTCGCCTCTGGTCCCGACACCTCTGGAACCACCGATCTTCTTGCCATTGGGAGGGGATTTTGTTGTTCGTCACGTAGCTGGGCAGCACTATAATTATTTGGGTGCCACCTACTCATATGCCGATGCATAGTATGATTGCCATAACTGTATTTTTTATCAGTGCCCCTTGACAATCTATCACCGCATATGCGGCAAAACACGTAACGTGCATTCACTTTCTTTTGCCCCTCAGGAATTCTGTAGAATTGCCAGATGTAATTCTCCTTTCGATTGTACCTCCTGGGCTCCTCTGGCAAAAACTCATGCTCTTCCTCCTCTTCCTCCTCTTCCTGTTCTTCCTCTTCTTGCAAAATTACTTCTGCAGGTGGTCCTCTCTTTCTTGGATTTGGTGGAGGTGGTGGGCTAGCACCAGCTGAAGCTACTAATGAAGCCATCTCAAAGTCTCAATAAAGGGTCTTTCTCTCACCAAGATGAAAGTCAGAGTGATGAAAGAAGGAGGGGTTTTCATCATTTGGGAAAAACAAAAGTTCTAAACCAATGAAAAGTGTCCATTTTAGATCACATGACCTTGTATTACATCATTAGGAAACCAAAAGTGAAATGAACCAATGAAAAGTGTTATTACCGAGTCACATGACCTGCTATGTTTACGTTACGCGGTCGGCGCCGCGCCGCGGATCGCTTCCGGTTCGCGTACCGCTGCGCTTCCGGGTACGCGAACGTAGCACGTAATATGACGTATTACGCGAGAACGCGAAACGTCATGCTGACGCGAAGCGTCACGATGTTGTTTTGTAACGCGAGAGGTGCGCAAAAGGAACGTTTACCAGTTCGCGTACCGGGTCGCGCCTCCGGATTGAGCTAACGGGAAGCTAACCGGTACGCGTACTGGGAGCGAAACAAAAAAAAATTTAAAAAAAATTGTATAAAAAACATGTAAAAAATATTTTTCTTTTTAAAGAATAATACATTGTAAAGGTTTTGATATTAGCTATTAAAAAACCAATGAAATTCACTGAAAAAACCATAGGTTATAGACCATATATAGTTAGGAATTAGCATTTACAAAACCTTAAAAATTCACTGAAAAAACCATAGGTTATACACCATATATAGTTAGGAATTAGCATTTAAAAAACCTTATTTTACTCACACAAAACCAATGAAATTCCATATATAGTTAGTTGTACTAACTATATATCACGCACCCGCAATCCACTGCTGATGATGTCACATATTACATCATTCATGACATGGTCAGTGACATCACTGATGACATCACTGATGACATCTCAAATGACATCACTGATGACATCACTGATGACATCTCAAATGACATTACTGATGACATCACTGATAAAATCATTCATGTGATAATACGATGAACCTCTTCAGACTCTAATATAACCTTAGATACACTCAGTGTAAACACAGACTCACAGATTGTCACTCATCCATGAAGTTACTCACACACCTAGACAGTCATGCAAACAATCAATCACACCTCCGTTTCCTTAACTATACAGTTAAACACACCTTACTTATTCAAACATATACTAAAACATATTTACTCACTTATACAATCCTGGATACAAGTTCACAATGATCCATACAGCCACTCACACATTCACTGGCTCTTATGCACAGTTATTTATATATGTCAACTCTCACATGTACTGTATTTTACATATGTACTTAATTTGACATGTAGCACTGAGATATCTATTCACTCACCAATACAGTCATGCACACAGTCAACCGCCCATACAGCTGTTTCCAACATGCACTTTTGAATCCATACATCTATGCACAGAGTCATACACTTCCCAGCCACCCACACACACACTCAGTCTCCCATACAAATGCTTGTGCAACCAATCAATAACCTATATAGTTACTCATATAGCTACTGATCAACACATGCAGCAGTTTACAGAACAACAGACATAATGATGCACAAATTAAGACAGTTTAGTCACTAACCCATGCACTCAGTGAGACACATTTAATCACTCACTCATACATTCAGTCATGCACCTACTAAATCCTTCGTCCAGACACTTATACATCGACTCATTCATAAATATGTAAGACATATTTTAACTTTACAGAAAAATACAGTCACTGGATTTTGTCATCAGTGATGTCATCAGTGATGTCATTTGAGATGTCATCAGTGATGTCATCAGTGATGTCACTGACCATGTCATGAATGATGTAATATGTGACATCATCAGCAGTGGATTGCGGGTGCGTGATATATAGTTAGTACAACTAACTATATATGGAATTTCATTGGTTTTGTGTGAGTAAAATAAGGTTTTTTAAATGCTAATTCCTAACTATATATGGTGTATAACCTATGGTTTTTTCAGTGAATTTTTAAGGTTTTGTAAATGCTAATTCCTAACTATATATGGTCTATAACCTATGGTTTTTTCAGTGAATATATATATATATATATATATATATATATATATATATATATATATATATATATATATATATATATTCACTGAAAAAACCATATGTTTCATGCCTGATATAGTTAGGAATTAGCATTTAAAAAACCTTAGAAATTCACTGAAAAAAATGTAGATTTTAAGGGTGTTATAGTTAGCTGGACATTTCACTCATACAAAACCATTGAAATTCCTCCGATATAGTTAGTTGTACTAACTATATCTTGTGCGCCCGCAATCCACTGCTGATGATGTCACATATTACATCATTCATGACATGGTCAGTGACATCACTGATGACATCTCAAATGACATCACTGATGACATCATCCACGTGACGATACACCTCATCATACACTAGTATAACCTTTCGTCACTCACTGTAAAATACAGAGTACCATATTTAAATCCATTGACACACCAATACAAGTTTCTAAAAAACTACTCAGTGATTCCTAGATCTATACACACATCTAATCACTCCAAAACAGAAATTGTTGGCAGCCATCTTGTGCCTCGGTAGACTGAGGCACAAGAAAGCGATTTTTGAAAAAAATAATTTGTGGGACCCCCTGAGCAGGCCTAGGGGGTCAGGGTGCTTCTACCCTGCCCCCTTTTTGAGTTCTACACGTTGTTTTTCTGCTTTCTTGTGCCTCAGTCTACCGAGGCACAAGATGGATGCCAACAATTTCTGTTTTGAAGTGTTGACAGACAGTGGCAGCCAAACAGCATGCAGCTCCTGCACGCGAAGGTACGCGTACGGTACTCGTACGCTGCGTGCACGATGCGAGCTTATAGATATATCTATTTTTATCTTTTGATTATCTCAGGAACTACTGGAGGGATTTACACCATTTAAGCAAAAGCGTGATCTGCGAATCAGACGCTACCATTTTGCCAAATTTCTTGTAATTCCGTTCAGCCGTTCGGGCTGTAGCCGTGTCTAAAGGTCCTATGGAAAATAACATGGGGAAAACACGTTTTGGGACCCCCTTTTTTCTCGGCCCCCACTTGACGAATCCCCCCAAAACTTTCAGGGAAGGAGCGGAGCGGAACGGGCCATATTCTTTGAGAAATTTCCGAAGATTCATCAGCCGGCGTCAAAGTTATTCCAAATAGAATGTTGTGGATTTCCTATGAAAATTAGGTCCTAACTATATCTACCTACTGGCGACCGCCAGTAGGTAATATATATATATATATATATATATATATATATATATTACCTACTGGCGGTAATATATACGTATTCGTCCGTCACACTTCACAACTTGCGTTACAGTGGCACAGAACTCGTCAAACACTAACCTCTGTGAGTTGCACCATTCTTTTTTTTCACTATTGCAAAGTAAAAATAATTTGAAGTGCAAAACCAGTAAACAAATGAATCTCCCAGGCTACCACAATTCGGCTTCTGCCTTCTACTGAGGCTAAAAGTGCACTACGGTGAGAATGGAAATCCCTTTTCTACTGTAAGTTTGCTCTTTCCATGCCCAGTTAAGCACTGGTACCCAAATGCATCTCTCATGGTGACTCATGTAATTGTGAAAAAGGGTGTCCCTTCCTAATAGTGAGTCACAAAGTTATGTATGAATGTTTTGCGATCGGGAATGCAGTTGCAAAACATTTTCATATTACCACCAATTTTAAAATGTGGTAAGCCATTCACAAACAGGAAGAGATCCCCAGGGGGCCCTGACCCCTTTGTGCATGGGGCCGCCAACATTTTTTCAGAGCAGACAGTGGATGCACGGACCACTGTCTACTGCAAATAAAATGAAAAGAAAACTTGTCATTTTTATTTTTGAAATGCATCCGATTTTCCTTTAAGGAAAACGGACTGCATTCACAGACATGGTGGTTTTGCTGACCCCAACCAGGCCATCATCCCTGTGAGTGCCGGCCATTCCCAATGGGTCACAAATTGTGACCTGCTTCATGAATTTAATGAGACAGGTTCCTTGTGACCCATTTAGGAATTGCAAACAGTGTCGGAGACACTGTTTTACATCAGGTGCTGTGACTCTCAAATTGTGAGTCACTAAAAAGAGCAATTTGCGAAGCGCAAAACCTAACTGTATTACATGTGGCCCTTGGATCTAAAAATGCTTGCTTTAAATGGCAGCATGGCTTCTACCAACACTTTTAGCGCTCTGATGGAAAACATTGCCTTGGGTACCCTGTAATCCAGTTTGTTTTTTTAGGACAAAACACAAAAAGTAGTCATTAACTTACCCGTAGTGCTCACAAAAGTGAAAAGGTATCCATGACCTGTTCAAACCACGTTTCTTACTTAAGGGCAACACCAACATGTTTGAGATGAAAAATAAATAGAGGCCAGAGAGCATGGGGAGTGATGATATGCTTACCATATGGCACCATAGTAGAGCTACAGCATCCACAGTCTTTGTGGAAAAATTAGAAAAGTTAAACAAGGGGGTAGCAGCAATCACAGGCCCTGTGGAGACCTCACACAACTTACAAGAAGTTAACAAAAGTACTCAAAGTCATGCTCTTCTACATAAAAAAAATCACCTCACACATTTTCCTATTACTCTTTCTTTTCCGTACTTGTTGATGTGTTGCTTGTGTGAATCACAGGGGAGTCTCTGTGAACATTACGAATTCGGATATACATATGAAACCCTCTGGCACTTTTGTTACCTGAAAATCCAAAGGGAATGAAAAGAAATTAGTTGTTCAAACTCTTTTCTATGAATCACCATCCTAATGAATAGTACATTAAAGTGACGTACTGTAAATCATGCACTTTTATGGTAGCATTCCTTAATGCAGTGAAGTTCTTAATTTTTCATCAAGAATAAACATGTTAAGGGTACAACAAAACTTACACCTGGGCCATAGAGTGTTAACACGACCAGGGTAGCTAAGACAAAGTCAGTTACCTTTGTAGCTACACATTTTGTCTCAGCGGTGATGTAGATTTTAATTCTGGTGTGTTTTTAGTTCAGAATATTTACTCCATTGTCACGAGTTTCTAAGTCTATATTTAACTAAGTCTAATCGTATTTCTATCAACAGGTTAACATTGAAGCAGAAGTTAAAACTGATTATTCTATAAAATGCGTGCACACTTTTATCACTACATTCTTGAAAATTTCATTAGTACTGCTTAAAAACAGATTTTTTTTACTCTTTGTAAAAATGTTTACTTGCTTACAGCAAATAGGACAGGAATAGTGTTTTTGCCTGATAAAATATGGGGAGTCCATTATCAATAATACATTTTTGGTCTTCACAGTTTTTTTATACATCAGAAAATTTTCCATTTTACAGCAGTGATATTTCGTTACCATTGATGCCACTTTATCACCACATATTGGATGTTACAGAAGTTATTGGTATTTCATTACCACTGTAAGAAATGTTTGCTGTCTGTTTTTAGGAAACTGCTATTTACAGTGCTGCTCCTTTTTCGTGATATTATCCAATAGGGTTGAGTTACACAATGAAGCTTTAGAAGAGGAGCAATATCACGAACAAGAATCCTTCCTGGCAGATTTATTTGAACTTACCTAGAAACTTCCTTACACATTCTAAAATACACAGCATTCGTTGAGTAACACTCATGTGAGAACATATTTAAGTAATTTCAAGAGACATGGTGCTATTGTATTAGCATTTCAATGGCGCTTTTTCTTAAGAGGCCTAAAAAGAATAATTGCTACTCCTAATTTAAAAAATGAAATATTTAGCATTTGACCTTTCTTCCATTTCAAGTGCTGGCAAATTAGAGTATAGTGGAACAGAGAGTTAAGGAATTTGACAATGATCATAAAATATAAATATTAAAGCTGGACCTTGGTCCTCCTGTATCCACGATTGTCACGCATGTCACTAGACCACATTCACTCCACCATTTTGCATGATGAGGAAGACAATTATTTAATCCAAGCTTAATTGTATGTTTTTAGGACATAAATATTTTGTTTGTGTATATGCAAGCTTACTTTTTTTTGCCCTTAATATTATTGTTAGGATTAAAGTGCAACAGTAAGAACTGTGTGTTTGTATGCTCATTGCCTTTGGATTCCTAAATGTAGCCATTTTGTTCTGTATGTAGCCTACATATTTAACTTATCACTCAGCATATATTGCACAACTGTAAGATTATATGCACATTTTACGAATTTAGTAGGGAGGTTTATGTTTTAAATAGCACTCAGGATTTGTATACATTGGCAATAATAATTTCATCTGCACCAATTTCCCCCCAAAATAACAATTCACATCAGAAACCGATGTGCAAATTATTGAAATGGGCTGTATGTTCAAAAAAACGTCAGGGCGCCTACAGAAGATAATGCATGTCAGAGTTCAGGTGCTCAGGGAGACTTGTATATAAATCTGCACATTATGCTGCAGAAGTATTCCTGCAGTACTGATATTTTGAGCAATTTAGGTCATTGACTATTAGACAAGCAGAATAAATTGGTTGAGTTGGTATTGTGAATCTGCACTCTGTATAGAACTCTTACAAAGCAAGACGTGCTCACTGATGTGGCACAACACTGTGGAGTGATGACCCCACATATCCAAGATGCAATCGTGTAACTAGATAGCCAGTGCAGTGATATTGCAGAAAAACAATATAGTAAAAAGAATATTGATACAATAATATTACCATGTAAAACATTCATGGGAAATAAATCTAGTAACTTCAAAGGAAATGTAATTATTGGCAAGAAAATACTGTTTAAGGAACATTATAGTTTAAAAAGAATAAGGGCCATATGTAGGTGGGCAAATACCGGTCGGTAACACCGAAAATGGGTCGTTTTCTGCGTTACCGACCGGTATTTGGCCATGTGAGATGTAGGTAATACCGAATTGAATCGATAATTACGAATCTGTAAAAAATTACCGATTCCTTATTTACCGATTAGAGAATACCGAAACAATGAATACCGAATCTGAAATAACGATTCGGTAAAAACCCCAAAAATGCGATGTAGCAAACCTTGGTATTACCGAATATGACCAAATTCGGTGATAACGATTCGGTAATTAGCCCTTTTCCAGAGCAGGTGGTAATCAACTGTGTAAACACAATGGCGGCCCTCTACCTCATAGCAAGGTGGCTACGCTTGAGAGCAGCAGGAGTGAGGATCTTGAGACAGGAAGATCAGGTGTACAGACTGCGCATCACATTGTTCCAATTGACTGAACCAGAAATCCATGAGAGGTACAGACTGCACCTAGATACCATCCTTGACCTAATACGGGACCTAAAACCCTATCTGGAGCATCAGACACCAAGGGCCCACGCAATCCGCACCCACGTCCAGGTACTCTGTTGCCTGCACCTCCTTGCATCCGGAAGTTTTCAGGGTGTGATAGCCACAGTGGGTGGTGTGTCAAAGAGCTGTCTATCCCGTTTCCTCAACACCTTCCTGGATGCCATGATGGACAGAATGGAACATTACATTACCTTCTCCAGTACACAGGCGGAGCTGCAGAGGACCAAGCTGGAGTTCTACCAACTTGCACAGTTCCCACACGTAATTGGCTGCATCGATGGGACCCATATACCCATCTGCCCACCTGCAGCGAGTGAATACATCTACAGAAACTGCAAATCCACCAACTCCATCAATGTGCAGGTGATATGTAATGCCAAGTACATTGTAACTGACATCGTGGCCAAATTCCCCGGGAGTAGCCACGACTCGTACATCTTCCGGAACAGTGGCATCCATACACGTCTGCTTGCTGGTAAATTTGGAGATGGATACCTACTAGGTAAGTCAATGTGACACACCCTGATGTACACCCTGGCTCGAGCTGTTGGTCACACAAATTAATGCCACTTTCATCTGTACATAGGTGACAGCGCATATGCCCTCCGGCCTTATCTACTCACACCATCTCTAAACCCAACCAACCCAAGGGAGAGGAGATACAATGTGGCACATAGGAGCACACGCAACGTTGTGGAGCGCACATTTGGATTGCTCAAAAGCAGATTCCGTTGCCTCCACAAAACTGGAGGTGCATGTCTGTACAGCCCCATCAAATGTTGCAAGATAATTGCTACATGTGCAATGCTACACAATCTGGCCACGAAAAAAAGGAACAGCAGTGGAACTAACTGACTCAGAGGATGAGGATGAGGACAACCCTCAGCCAGAGCCCTGCGCAGCTGGTGTTGCAATTGAACATGATGGTACACAGAGACGGGCAGAGATTACGTCAAACTATTTCTGAGTGAGTAACGAGACAGAGCCAGTAACAGTTACATGTTAAGGTGTTTATTAGGGCACACCTCCAGTATTGTGAACAATGTCCAATCGGACTTGGGTTACATCACCCTGAATGTATGGCAACAGGCATAGGTCTCTACTTCCTGCGTCCACGTGCTGCACGTGCACGTTCCCTATCAACACTGTCTGGTGTGTTGGACTGTTCCTGTGCAGCCCCGTGGCGTTCACTGCGCCTCCTGCACTCGGTGGGTGAGGGCATAATGCTACCACGGCTGGTAGCCTCCTCACTGTCCCCCCTTCCATTGTGGCCGCCTTAGCAGTCTGCAGGAGCTCTAAAGCTGAGGTCATAGACACCATCCCCCTGGCCACATCCCTGCTGCAATGCACCATCTCCTCCTGCATGGCAATGGACCTGCGACACATCAGTAAAGTTGCAGTGGCCAGCCGGTTCATGGATTTGGCATAGGCCTGGAGCCTCTGCCTCTCCTTGCGCCTGCCAAGACGGTCCTGCTCCAGCTGGCTGCAGAGGTTGTCCACAGAGGTCACTACTCTCTCCATTCCCGCACACATGTTTTCTCCCATTGCACTGATGCCCTTTTCCATCCTGTGCATGTGCTTGTTCATGTGTGCCACCTCCCTGTGGATTGATTTCATCTCCCTCCATTGCAGGCGCTGAACCTTCAGCATGTTGCCTTCCAGTCCAGTGAACACACTTTCACCCTGCTCGGATGCTTCTGGACTGTCCGTCCTTGCCCTGCGGCGTCTGGATGAAATGTGGGCGCCCTCGGATGGAGTACCAGCCCTCTCCCTGGTGGATCTCTTACGTATTGGACTTTGTTCGCCCACTGCGCCCTCCTCTGACGACTCCTCCATCTGCTGGAGGGTGGCCAAGGCATGCCTCCTGCCTGACTGTGGTGGTGGTGGTGGTGTTGGTGATCGTCGCAGTGGGGACTGGGTGAGAGGGGATTGCGGACTTTCCTGGCGCTGTGGTGATGGCTGTGGTGGAGGATTTGATGGCTGTGATGGGGCCGAGCTTGGGGACCCTGCAGGCATGCTGTCATCCTCATTTTGCCTCCCCTCTGGCCTGGCTGACTTGGCTCTGCTGCCCTCTGCTGCACTGCGAGATGACTCGCCTGTAATGACACAAATTTAGATATACTCACTGCTTTGTCTGCAATTGAATTACATTAAACATCTTGCCTACAGAGCACAGTGATTGTCCTGACGTAGCCAATCACTTTACCATGCTATTGTGTTCGCTAGCCTGACTGTCCTATACATTAGTTCACTCTGACTACATCACCCATAATGTATTGGGGTTGGGGAGGGGGTAGCACAGCATGCTGGGCATGCTTCTTACCTTGTTTTCTTGCTGCTCTGGCGGAGCTGTCTGCGTCTCCCACGCCACTCACACTCTCCGGCTGGATGATGGACTCCACCATCAGTTCCAGTGGTGTTAGTGCTGGGGCTCGTTTTTTTCCTTCACCTGTTTTGCCAGCCTGCCTCTGTCTCTCTGCCATCCTTAGTTTTGCTGTCTTCCTGAGGTCGTACCACCTCTTCCTGATGTTTTCTATGGTGCGCTGGGTCACACCTATGGCATTGATTTTGTCCCGAATGCCACTCCAGATTTGCCTCTTCTGTGACTCGGGCACCTGGTGGGACTGGGCTCCAAAAAGCTTGTGATAGTCTTGGCTGACATCCTGGATCAGTACCTCCAGCTCCTTGTCACTGAACTTCAGTTTTCTTTCCCTATCACCTCCCTCCTTCTCCCTGTCCTGGCTTGCCATTTCAATGCTTGATGTCTTGTTTTTGAATTTCTTGCTAGTAGCTGTGTGGCTTTGTTGCTGCTGGCTCCTCAGCTCACCTGCTTGCCTGCCTCACAGTGAGCTCAAGGTCCTGTGCACCTGCCTGGGTGTGGCCACTTTCTGTTTGGGAGGTAATTGGGTGCACAGGATTGGCTGATTCCACGAATTATGAATTTTTGAATTACCGATTCGGTATTTACCGAATCGGTAATGTATTCTGTAACTCCGAATCGATATTTGTCTTTCGGTATTTTTTTTTTACCGATTCATTCACATTCGGTATTTATTACCGAATTTTAATGAATCGGTAATGTTTACCGATTTTTTGTCTACATCGCGTTTACCGAATTCTTAATACCGAATCGGTAAAATTCGGTATTAAGGATTCGGTATTCTTGTTTTACCTACATATGGCCCTATGTTGTTAGTAAATACAAATGTGAAAGTACCATGTGAAGATATCAAAATACCGTAAGTAAATTCATAAATTACATATGGCAAGGGATACAATCATTAATGCGACACCATTGTTCATAATACTCTCCTTAACAAAACAGTAACATGCTGGCTCTTTGCATATTGAGTAAATTTATAGACCTCTGTCCGGCTGGACATGTCGCTCTAGAATATAGAATTGATTCTGTCTATATTTATTTACCTACAACATTGTGTATGCATGGGACCACTGTTGTTCTTAATTAGTATACTCCCCGAGGTCCTGTGCTGACTAAATTGGGCCCCCTTGTTGTTCTCTAACGGAACCTTACATCAGGCACCTGTTAGACCTGTCATTTAAGACTGGGATAGTGCCTAGAGACTGGAAGCAGACGGTGGTTCTACCCCTGAGGGTGAAATCCAACATTAGTTTTGAAAAATTAGAGAACCTCCGACCTATCTCCCTTCTACCCTACCTGGCCAAAATTGCGAAGAAAGCGCCACTCTACTGAATCGGCGCTCCTGATGGCAGTGGAGACCCTACGCCAGGGGGTGGATGAAGGACAGACCATGGCCCTTATCCTACTGGATCTAAGTGCGGCATTTGACACTGTAGCACATACCACCTTGCCTCAGTGTCTGAATAATGGAGGAATATCGGGCACTGCACTTGGATGGTTCCAGTCCTTCCTGACGGGGAGAGGCTTCCAGGTCCGCCAGGGTGAATGCTATTCCGGGGAGATCTGTTTGAGACAGGGCGTGCCCCAGGGCTCGTCCCTGAGTCCCACCCTGTTTAATTTATATGTCTCCCCGGTGGCCTCTATTGTGGAGGGCCATGGCCTGAATATACTATCCTACGCCGACGATACGCAGCTGGCGATCTCCCTATCGCGCGCACCCGGTCTGGCGGCGGACCAATTCAGAACTTGTATGCAGGAGTTGGCAACCTGGATGTCCGCCAATTGCCTCAAATTGAATGGCAATAAGACCGAGGTGCTCATGGTGGGGGGTGGCCCATCTGTGTGGTCGTCGGCATGGTGGCCCTCTTTTCTAGGTGAGGTTCCAACCCCCTGTCGGGAAGCCAAGAATCTTGGAGTCTGGCTTGATGCTGACTTGTCCTTTGGACCTCAGATAGGCCGTGTGGTGGGTGTCTGTTTCAGCGTCCTAAGAGGTCTGCGGAAGGTATTAGATCTACTTCCCATGTGGGCCCGCAGGACGCTGGTGCATGCCCTCGTCACATCACGCCTGGATTACGGCAACCTACTATACCTTGGAGCAACCAGTAAGGTGTTAAATCGTCTCCAGGTACTGCAGAATGCAGCAGCTCGCCTCATTCTGAAGCTTCCTAAAAGATCGGCCTCCAAAGCAGCCCTTCAGACTCTTCACTGGCTTCCAGTGAAGAGCAGGGTGTAGTTTAAGGCCCTCTGTACCTGTCACCGTATCCTTAATGGGAGGGCACCAGTACCACTCCAGAGTTTGGTCTCCAGATACGAACCTACGCGAACGCTGCGCTCCTCCCGTGGCGGCCTATTAAAGGTACCCAGGACGAGAAAGGCTCGCTTGGGAGGCAGATCCTTTCGCTACTTGGTGGCGAAGGGCTGGAATGCTTTACCCTTGGACCTTCGCCTTGAAGTGTCTGAAGCTGACTTCAGGAAGAAGTTAAAAACACACCTTTATGCACGATAAACCTAGCTGATTCTGCGGTCCATTTGTATGAGTTCTGTTCTGTCTTAGCGCAGGGACACACCAGCTAGCATAACCGCGCGCTTTATAAAACTCCCTTATTATTATTATTATTATGGAAGCCTGGCAGAGCAGGAGCACTTTATAGAATTTGTACATGGTAGACAAGTACTTTGCAGGAATACCTTTGGCCGGATCTCTTCTAAGAGAGAAACTAAATTGTGAATCACAACTTCGAAAGTCATAGGAGCAAGATTGGTATTGGCCATGATACAGGGATGGATGAGTGATGCTGACATCGTGACACTTCTACAGGCAGGGTTCCGGTCTCACATAGGGACCCTTGACCAAGCCTTCAGATTTGTATTAATTTACTGGAAGGAGGTTACTTTAGGTGGGGGCATGCTTTTTGCGGCATTTGTGGACCTTAAATCCGCTTTTGATCTTGTCCCAAGGGTAAAATTGTGGGAAATACTATTGAAAATAGGGATGCCCAAAGATTTGGTTTCTATTTCAGTCAAACGTCATGAACATACCCATGCGCAGGTTCGTTGGGGCAAACTAGGTGAGGTTACTGAAAAGTTTGAGGTGAGGAAAGGCGTCCGACAGGGGTGTGTGCTGGCTCCCACCCTGTTTTCTTTATTTATTAATGGGGTGGTCCAGTATTTGGTGAATCACTTAACGGACGTGCCAATGTTAGCTGGCATGAAAGTGCCACTGCTCATGTTCGCGGACGACACCCTGTTAATATCCTAAACGAGACAGGGACTGCAGTTGGAACTGTCTCGTTTTGAGTTGTTTTTCCGCGAACATGAGCTTGTGGTTAACATAGGGAAAACCAAGTTTATGGTGCTCCATGGGTCGAAGCCAGTTAAAGCACGTGTTTTCATGGAATGGCGAACTATTGGAGCAGACTGATGTTTTTACCTAACTGGGTGTCACATTTAACGACAAATTGAGTTGGTAGCCCCAAGTTGATATTTTAGCGCTGAAACATGCTCAGCTAGCCGGTGCCCTGATTAAGGAGCACAGTTTGTCTCTAACCAAGACTATTGCCCCTGTTGGTAAAATCTATACGACAAAAATCTGCCCAGCCATCTTATATGGTGCCGAAATTTGGGGTTTCAGCAATTTATCCTCACTTTCCACAGCTCAGAATACATTTATGAGATCAATAGTGGGTCTGCCCCAATCATCCCCTCGAATACCTTTGCTTTTTGATCTCGGTTGTCAGCCACTTGAAGATGTTGCACTCTATGGACCACTGGCATTCTGGAGGCGCCTCTGGATTACTCCAGAGCTCCACCTGTACGCCAGGGCGCTGTTGGACGTAAGAGGGCTAAGCCGTGCATATAAGTTCCCATGGTTGACTGGTATTAAATCCCTGTTGACTGATATGGGGATGAGGAATCTTTGGGATCACCCAGACACTGCGGAATTTCCATCAAAAAGGTCTTATAGAGCAGCGTACTGGGAGTTGATCAAAGTCAGGAGATTCTCCTCCCATATCAGCCTGTCTCTGTTGAAGGATTACCTTGACATCAAGGATGAACCCCTTTTGGAAGGCTATTGGGATCTTATAACGAAGCAACATGATTGAAAACTTTACCATCAGTTTAGGGTAGGAACACTACCCCTACGTTGGCTAACAAGCAAATGGAACCCTGCTATTAGTAATAAGTGCTTATTTTTCCAAGACCATATAGAATATACTGATAATTTTTTATGTGCATGCCCTGTTTATCACAAACCGAGGAGCACCTGGTTGAAACCAGTATGCCTGCCCATGGGAGCTAGATCAGCGATGGTTGCAAAGAGAATATTGAAATCTGATACGTCCAACCTCGCTGTAATAGGAGTAGCTAGGTTTTTGAGCTGGCTTATGTACTACGTGATAAAAATGGGGGGCAAAAGAGCTATGTAAAGTTTTAAGCTGGGCATATGAAATTAGGGGTTGGAGTCGGTAACATTTAATAGAATTTATGACTATAATATTATTTGATGTTCAAAGTCTTTATCCTGGTTAATATTTTTTATCTTTTTTTAGAACTGGTTTTAAAATGTAAATATAAATGTATCTATTTATTAACTGTGTTGGTGTAATAGCTGTAAGTTTTAGATCTCTGATCATTTTTGTTGCATTTTTTACGGATGTAATATGTAATAAATTATAATCACTGTCTTTTATAATGAAGAATTGCAATAAAGACTCAATGAATGAATGTATTTATATTAACTCTTTTTATTAAACAAATACATCTTAATATGCAGTTTATTATTAGTATTAAAAATATGGGGAAAAGTCTACTCCGTTGATTTGTGATGTTCCCAAACATCATATTTCTCCTCTTTTGACTGCATTGGATTGCTTTCACTCATAAAACTCTGCTTAAGTATATGGATATTGTTCACAGAGATGTTTTTCAAATCTTTTCAAAATTTATTGCTTACACATTTATTTTGCACAGGTCTAGCCAAAAGCATAGGTTGAATGACCAGTTTCTTTTAATTGTGCATGGACCAAGAACAACTAATTTTTGTAGCTGTGCATTCTCAGTTGCCAGCACAGGAAGTGTAACTTTCTATTTTTATCACTTCACTCAGAATATGCTCTGATTCACTTTAGGAAATTATTAAAGACATCTCCTTGTGTGCAGGCCAGGTTTTTACAGTGCCATGAAACTTTGGTGAGAGTGCACGTTATAAGTAACATATAACATGACAAACCAATATAGGGTATCAAATACGTATTAAGCACAATTATAAGATAAAAGACACAACGTGTTAGAATAAATATTCTTTAATACATTTCCATAAAGCTTTAAAATGCTTTTCATTTTAAGCAGCACTAAAATATTTATTATATTCCCACATTTAAAACAACAATATAAACATATATAAAATATATGCACCAGATATATCTATTTTATTCAATCTTTACAAACAAAAAAGAAATTGAATACAAAGAAATTGGCAATGCAATAAAAGTATGTTTTAATATTAATGAATCTGAATTGTGATACTGTTTAAAAAGTTCTTCAGTCTTCGGAGCGGGTGTGAAGTAATTTGTATAGTAGCTGGCCCAGCGATGCGGTTAAGAAAAAGGTTTTCCACAGTTTTAGCTAAATTTGTGTTTTACATAGGTTTTCTGTAAATTTTTTAAACTGTTTGCAGATTTCAGCAGTGAGTAAAGAAGATGGCACAGGCTTTGAAATATGACCAAGAAGAGTTTTTTTATTTTAAAGATTTTATTGTAGTTGGTCACCTAAGAGAAATGGCAAGTGCCTCCCTTTTATTTTTTGGGGTTTTATTTGTGTTTTGGATCACCACTGAGGTTTATCTTTACATTTTCGTGTGTTGATTCTTCAATGCTTGTCTTTCTCAGGACTGTGTTTTATTCTTTTTGGGGGGATTTATATAGTTTTGAGTGGTTCTTTGAAAGAATTTCATATGAGGAGACACAACCTTTATTTTTTATGTTTTCAAACGGTGAGTTTATAGTAGGTTCCCTTAAACTCTGTGCACCGTTTCTTTTTCGGGTCTTTCAGGACTATGGATTATGATTTTTTAATGCAAGCAAACCATTTTGTGTGTTTTTGTATGAGGTCTTTACAAGGGAATATTGTGGCATAATAAAGATATATCCCTAAATAAAGTCAGAGAAATTATAAGTCAGTTATGTTTCTTATATTAGGATACAGTAGATCTCTCTAGGTGAAAGCTGCACCAAAATATTTACTTTGGATTGGGCCAACATAGAGACATTATTAAATAAACTTTTGCTTGTATAAAAAGGTGGTGGCACAAATATAATAATATTTATGCCATGCTTGTTCTACTTCCAATACTTTGGGCTTTGCAATATTTCCCTGAGCCAAACTTAAATGCAGTTAAAACTTTGGACTACTTGCTGGTCCAAGATAATCACTCTGCTGGCCAGCATGTATAAGAAAGCCTCCCTCGGACAGCTCCCCGATTTGGTGGGAATTAGGTTTCTCTTGGAAGAGTAAGAGGGATGTTTCAGGTACGTCTTTCACAGAGAATTGTGAAATATGGAAAATATTTTACAGTTCAGTGTGATTTATTAATTTTGTCATCATAATCATAGCCACCAAAACACTCTGCAAAGCTTAACCATTGTCTGGACTACTTTTATTATGCAGCTTAGTGGACCAATGTGACTAGCAATACATTTACGTACAGAAACGATACTGCATCTTTATTTATGAATTCACCTGTTATGAACTCCACGTCAACCCTGACTCCGATATACATAGTTAGGTAGACCCTGAGACCCAGGCCCAAGGCCACTGACTGTCAGATCACAGGTGAGGTAGCACGTAGCCAGCAAAAATGAGAACAGGAAATCCGAGATCAAACCCACAGATATGCACAGTGACATCACAATAGTCCAGGGAGATGGGCCCCAATTAAGCACACATGGACAGAGGGGTGCGCACTTTCCCCAAAAACCATAAAGTCAGATGTCACATAAAGTTAGGAACACTCAGCCAATCAGGACGCAGCCCACACAAAACATACAGTGATCACATGCTCCCCATTCCAGACATCTGCACACATTATCTACTGGCTCCATTGTGTCCACGTAAGGCCCACCTGGAGTCTTTATTCAAAAATTCATTTATGGCCCCAAAGACAGCAGTCAGCATACTATTTTAAAACACCCAAGGAACTGTATAAAAGTCTATGTTAGACCGATTGTAAATTGAGTACTCAGACTCTATGCCAATACCTGTTCTCCCGGTTGCACTGTATAATTAAACAAACTGTTCCAATCTTGCCAAATGCCTCCTGTCTCATACTTTTTTCAAGGTATTTCATGTTCAAGGAACATTTTGGAGAGATAGCAAGGAGCAGATTGGTAGGTGAACCCGACTACAGCCAAATGAAGGGACCCCACCAGGACGGATTCACTGTTGCGCAGCAAGGATTGTGAGCAGATGATGCACTTGATTGAAAGTTCTGCTGAGGTCTGCACTGAAGCAGCCATCACAGAGGGTAAGATCTACATCAGATCCTTAGTGCTGTATGCGGTGTATGGCAAACTAGGGAGAAGTGCAACAAATTAACCTGAGTGCTCTGCCACTGACAAAAATCTATCATATTACCTATTTTATATGTCCTACGTGTGTAGTTGCAAGGCAGCCTCAGAGGTGATCCCACAGAAGTAATAATTTTTCAAAAGTGAGCATGCTAGGAAAGGTGAATATGTATTGCATTTATTATCTGAGTCGACACCGCAAATATTTTTTAGTTAAAATGTTTCTCAGTGCCACCAATTTACCAGCCCCATTGATATCTCAAAGAATTGACATTTAGAGAAAAAGATTTGGACCTGGGAGATTGGGTGTAACTTGTGTTTGGCCAAGAGGGTCATTTGGTCCTTGAGTTATTTCCTTTTTCTGCAAATTATTGTATTATCTTTTTTCCCAGAGCCGATAGTGACAGACTATCAGGTTCACTTAGTCCTGTGTAACACACAGAGCATCCCCTGGTCACAGCATAGCATGTGCTAGGAGTGGGCTGATGAAGTTTTTTTTTGACAAAGTCATAATATTTTCTATTTCAGTTTCTTTTTTGGTGTTGGTTGTTTGGACCACTGAACTTTATACAGATGGTACGCTTGGCCCCTATGTATGATACAGAGTACGATTATTTATTGTGCCAGCTACATGAACTGCTGGGCATGATACAGAGGGTATGCTTGGCTCCCGGGTGTGATATAGGGTGCAAATTATTGATGTGCAATTGATAATGTGCAAATTGCTGAGGTGCAATTGTTGATGTGCGATTGTTGATGTGCAATGTTAAGTGTGGAGGAAATATACACAAGGTTACTGCTTTTAATTCAATGATTCAGTTACTATGAGCTCAGTGCTATCTATAGATACATTGAAAGATTCAACATGAACGTTTCATAAACGCACACAACAATGCATATGGAAGGTTACAACCTAGAAGAAATTCAGTTGTTAGTAAAAAAACTGAATCTGAACAATATTGCATTAATGTCAAATACAGGTTGTGAGAAATAGCAGCACCTTCATATGGAACATTGAATTATCGACAAATACACAACACTTACACAAGCCACAGTTTTGCAATATTAACAGCAACATATCAGATCGAAACCAGAAAGTCCCTATAAAAAAAGAAGCTAAGGTTTCTTATCCTCTAAACTGCCAAACTGATGATAGAGACACCATTAAAACACATGCAAACCAAATTCTCCACGCAGGCTAAAAAAGTGAATAAGGTTTACCAAGAGTGTCAGACACACACGAAGACACGTACATCTGCCTGGCCAAAGGAGGGAACTTTTGACACTAACATAATTAAACACATGAGAACACACATACAAGCCAAATACACAGGTCAAAAGAAACAGCCAGCATATCCTGACGCGTTTCGAGCGTCCTCGCGCCCTTGGTCACAGGTGTTGGCTGATGGATGTGAGCAGCAATACGCACTTCAGTAATCCATTTAAATAGTCCCGCCCATCTGGGCGTGTCAGCATAGTGCAAACTGGGATTCGAAGTCTTTTACAAGGTAAGTCTTTGAGTAAATGCGGCCGACATCATACCATCTAATTCGATACCACTGTGGGTTTCCGTACCTTGTCAAGGTTGTAGTAGGGCTGTAATAACCCTGTGGCAGGAAACACAAATAGCTCCATTAGTGCGTCTGAAATCATCACGCTGGACCCGCTCATTTAGCGGTGGGGCACCTCCGCAACCCCGGCAGGCCGCCATTAATTCCATCAAAAAGAAGCACCAGACTTGGAGAGCCACTCGCCATGTGTTATGTTTATTTCCTGCCAGGCAGCCCCACTGACACCCAACACAAGTGCAGAGATTTCTTACAGCAAGAACAGCCTGACGTGTTTCAAGCGTCCTCGCGCCCTTGGTCACAGGTGTTGGCTGATGGATGTGAGCAGCAATACGCACTTCAGTAATCCTGCTGTGTGAGACTTACTGGAGGTAATAGGAGAGGTAGTTGGCAGTGCATTGCTGGGGCACAAGTTATAGTTAGCTCACTAACTATAACGGCTGAATTTCGTTGGCTTTGTATGAGTGAAATGTCAGCCTAACTATGACATCCCTGTAACCTTTGGGGTTTTTTCAGTGAATTTCTAAGGTTTTTTGATTCCATGTCCTAACTATAATGTCCTAGTAACCTTTGGTTTCAGTGAACAAAAAAAAAAAATATATATATATATATAGATATATATATATATTTTTTTTTTCACTCAAGTTGCTCCTTCTGTCTCCCCCTGCCCAGGGCAGGCTGATCATCGGATGTCAGCCGAGCATGCTGGCTTTGAAATTCTCCCTAAGATTGTAACTGAGATTAAAAAAGACCTGGTGGTGAGAATATACCTTTGTGTGATATCGTCTACTTTGACAATTTGGGAGAATATATATATATATATATATATATATATATATATATACATATTTATTTATAGATAAATATGTACATATAGATATAAAGGTATATAGATATATTTTTTGATGAATTTTGTTGTGTAATAAATACTTCCACCCTTTCTAGAATGATTAAGTTATTAGAATGAACGTCAGTGTCAAAACAAGTCTTTTGAAATATGTTTTACAGATCTTTCTCACTTGTTTTGCAAGTAAGGAGTTCAGAAAAATAAATGAACAAAAACTCTCTTTGAGACTCAAAAGCGCAGATAACTGAAGAGCTCCTGAGACACTAGTCTCATCACAACACTCTTACTTAGATTCAGAAAAACTTCCCTTCACAGAAGGTTTCCTCGGAATTCTGGAACACTGCTCTCCAAAGACGAGTATGCTACTCGGAAAGCCTCACATGCACAGGATAACTTCACTTCTCCAGTCCAACAAATTTGCTTTTTAACTGCAATTCTGAGGAGGTGCAAAAGAGGAACGCTGCTTTCCTCACTAGAATTACAGTTGAAGGAACTCAACTCGCGCATGCACGTTAGTTTGCCTTCTCATTCACGCGGCCAAGACAGTTAGACCGTGTTTCTGACTTACAAAGAGTAATGGCCAGTATAGGAAGTTCACCCTGGGAAAATCTTAATCTTTGCAGGATTACCTAGAATTTTATAGCAAAGGTGTTTTTTTAATCTAACTAAGGTCTGCTTGAAAGACAAACTATGAAATGCTAGAGGGTTGCTTATAGAAGGGCACAAAGTCCTGTCTGAAAGAAGGGATTGTGCCCCTATCAAAAGATTCTATGGACACGCAGGGGTTCCAGGGTAAGGTTATGAGAGTCCGCTACACAAAACCCTTAGAGTTGGACATGGAAGGCAGCTGTATAAAGGGGCTATTGCTGTATCATCCCTCCTCCCGACTACTTTCCTAGGTAGAGAGTTAATGGCCAAACTAAACTTAAACATTAATTTCCTGGAAGATGGGACAATGAGCTGCTTGACACCTGGGGTTTCTCAATTATGACTCATATCCTTAAACTGCCCCATCACACAGATTGGCTGATGAGGACATCGCCCACTGACCGGACAGCCTTCACTAATGCTGTCCACACAATTATCACTAACACACTGGGAATGCTTGGGCATACGGTACAACTACCCCACAATTGTTTTTTTCGCTGGTAAGCACGTTATGACTGGGAACCCCAGGAGGAGTGTTAGACTGAGCAACTTTGGCACATTTTGACCCTGTCTTTTTTGCTTCTGACTTCTTATTTTTGACTACATGCTGCATTTTGATTTTGCTGGTTTTGAAACTCTGGGCACTTTACCACTGATGATCAATGCTTAAGTGCATGTGCTCCATTTGTAAATTGTGATTGTGATTGATTATCCATGACTGACATATTTGATTTACTGGTAAGACCCTAGTAAAGTGCATGTGCCTAGGGCCTACGATTCAAATGCTCCTAGTGTGTCTGCAGTTTTAAATTGCCATGGTGACCTGGCATGTACAACCACTTGCCAGGCCTAAACATTCCCTTTTACTAATTGTAAGGTATCCCTAAGGTAGGCCCAAGGTTGCCCATGGGAGGGATGCAGTGTATTTAAACGGTAGGACATGTACTGGTGTGATTTACATATCCTTATGTTGAAATACTGCCAATTTAATGTTTCACTATTACAAGGGTTATCCCTTCCATATGTTATCATTGGGACTGCTTTGCAACCTCTTACAAGTGTAACTTAGAATTGTCAAGACCCAGGGATTTAGCGTTTGGGGTCTCTGAACTCACAATATAAAAATATATCTTTTAGTGGTTAGTTTTTAAATTGTGAGTTTGAAAATGTAAACATGCTGTGCCTCTGCTTGCCTGTGGAATCCACATCTGAGGGAGGGTGACAGTTGGGCTGTTTGTGCATTCACTCTATACAGTCACACAAAGGAAATTGAGGTGTGCCCTGTATATCCTGATGGCCCATTACCAGGCTGATGAGTCTTCCTGAACAAGAGTGGTGGGAGGAGTTGTCACTGAAACCTGAATAAGCTTTGCCTGCCCTCATACAAAGTTGTCTCCCTGTAGTGTATTTGCAGCCAGGCCTGGAAAAGGTAGGGTGTTGTGCACTATGGAGACTTTCCTTTGAAGTTTGCCTATTTCAAAGGCAGAAACTGGTAGAAGTACTGGAGCTGTGATACCATAAGTTCAGAACGCTTCTGGATGAAGAGGCGATTCTGCCCAGAAGAAGAGCTGGAAAAGCTGCAGGAGGGGAACTGCCACTCTGCTTGTTGCTGTGTTGTGCTAGCCTACTGCTTACTGCTTCTGTCTTGTGCAGAGAAAGGCCTTGACTTTACTTTCTGTATCCTGCTTGCCAAGGTTCTTCAAGGACTTGTGTGTACTTGCCTCCTGTTAAGACGTCTCAAGGTGTCAACGGTTGTCGAAGTTACCAGAATTCACAGGAACAGAACAATGCTCGAGTCCCGAAGCCTCTCCTAATTACTCCTTAAACCCCTCACCAGCCTTCTGAAGGGGTCTAAGGGTCTCCAGGGGGGAGGGGAATTGGGCAAATTAATAAATCAACAGGAAGAGACTGCCTTGTCCTTTAACTGCTTGCGTGCGGCAGGAATTCCAGCCATGTGCTGGACATTCCAATCGCGGGTGGGTTGTGATGGAACCATTCCATCATCAGCACAGCCTAACCATGACTCATGATGGAATGGTTCCGTCACGAGCATGGAAGGGGTTAATCTTGAGTATTATGAACTTTCCTTGGAAAACTATGTTTTTGGAAGAATTTGCACTCTGTACAGAAAGTCAACAATAAACATTATATAATATCTGTCTGGACTTTTAATACATGTATGTCTCTCTAAATCTTCCTTCAGCAGTAAAACATACCCCCTTTTAGACTGGCTTTAGCTTCTTTTCGTCTTAAAAGTGTGTAGTAATAGATATTTATTCTTTAAAAATGTAAAGCATGGGAATGAAAAAAGACCTTCAAAGCGATTTCCGTCAATTGCTACTTAGTATTTCTTCTAATATTCAGTAGCTAACTATAAACTGGGAGGTTACCAAATCCTGTCACTCGTATTACATAGTACTTAAGCCAGACTTGCCTACTTACAACATTTGCTGACTTGTCAGTAAGTCTAAAACCAGAAAATCCTTCATCACTTTTTTTGCTGATGCAGCACCGCCGTGTGGCTGAAAAACCCATGCATCGCTGCAGTGCAGCCAAAGAATTGATGCAGCATCTGCCATGCAGATGAAACATTGGTACAGCCCGAGTTCTTGACATTGTGTCTACGACATCCGAGGCACCCGTTCTTCATCAACGTAGTCCAGCAGTAAGGAAACAGTGCTGTGTGTCCGGAGATCGATCCATCACCTCCCCTTGTAGTAAGGAATCAATGCATCACCCCCCCCCGGACAGTAAAGAATCAACGGATCACCTCCGCTGACAGTAAGGATTAGACACCTCACCTCCATTGTGCTGCAGTTAGGAAATGATGTATCATCTCCCCTGCCAGTAAGGAATCGATGCATCACCTCCCCAGGGAGTGAGGAATCAATGAATTGCTTTGCTCTTCAGGCACCTTATCTCCCCATGGCCTGTTTTCATCTTTGATTTGATGCATACCAGGTACTTTGTGATAAATGTGACACATCCATTGTTTTCTATAACTGAACTGTTTTGACCTTTTTCAAAGTGATATCTTTGCCTGTGTATATTGGATTCTTTTGTTTTTGGTTTGTTTTATTTAGATAAATATTGGTTATTAAGTGGTGTGGTGTCCTTTTGTAGTGTTTTCACTGTGTTACTGTGTGTGTATGTACAAATGTGTTACACATTGCCTCAGAGATAAGCCTGACTGCTCATGCCAAGCTACCAAGGGGGTGAGCAGGGGTTATTTTAGCTGTGTAATCCCCTTACCCTGACTAGAATAAGGGTCCTTACTTAGACAGAGTGCAAGCCACTGCCAACTAAATAACCCATTTCTAACAAGGAGGTATTGCTTTGCTTGGAGGCCATTGAAATATAGCCTGGTTATGGGGTCCTATTGGCCACTGACCAAGCAACCATGATGTGGACGTGTATCATCTTAGATACCCCTGTTCTCCATGTACAGGATGTAACAGATGATCAGTTGTTTAACAAATGCCCAGGGGCATAAAAGATTGTTTTCACTGACACAATCTAGGTTAGGGTAGGACTGTAGAATGATACCCCATTGCCCATAGCGGTACTGACCACATGGCAGGAGCAAGACTTGTCGGCAGCACCCCTGCAATTATGGGCAGAGGGGCCCTATTACATAGGTCTCATAAATACAGACAAACCTGTAAGGATAATGGTGCAGGAAGTAGCCATCCTACCTTAAGTGAGCCAGTACCCGCTCTCCAAAGAAGCTGACGGGGGAATAGCACCCACAATCGAGGCATTAATTGATGAAGGGGTCCTTCACGTGGGAGTATATCCCTGCAACAGGCCAATCCTCCTGGTCAAAAGAGTAAAGGGGGAACCTGACATCTGGTACAGGACCAATGCCCCCTCAATGACATTGTGGTCCTAGAATTTCTGGTAGTGCCATACCCTTCCATTATCCTAAAATACCCGTGGATGCCAGCTACTTCTCAGTGATAAATGTCTAGAACACGTTCTTTAGCATCGTGCGGCACCCGACAGCCAGTACCTGACCCGATTCAAATTTCGAGGGGTTCAACTGCTATACCAGTCCCCGGTTAACAGTCCCCCATTATCTTCAATTGAATACTGAGGAAGGATCTCATGAACTTCCAGTCAGGCAGCACCCTGTTACAGTATGTAAATGACATTTTGATATGCAGCCCCTCTGAAAACCTATGTCACCAGGACATGATAGCCCTCCTCACTGCACTTGCCAAGAGGAGCTACAAAGAAGAGAAGGCCAAGATGCAGTATATGCAGCAGGAGGTTATCTGGGTTAACTAATCTCAGCGACAAGCCGAAAGGCTGCACCAGTGCACGCAGACTCCATCAAGGCTTTGTCAACACCACAAATAAAAAAATGTAGGATTGTGTAACTACATGCGGCAATGAGTCTTTTACTATACCACACTCATTGCCACCCAGCTTTAGGTCATGAAAAGGGCAAAAGCTGGCAATGAGAAACTGACATGAACGTCCGGGATGCTTGGTACCTTTATAAACTCAAAACAGAGATAATACACTCCCCAGTGTTAGGAACACCCAATTATAAGAAGGAATTCCTCTCATTAAGCCACAGCGATGGCTGCATCATGTCAGCAGTCTTGAAGCAAAAGTATCCCTTGTGTCACAAGCCCCTTGCGTACTACAGCGGGCTCTTGGATTCAGGCATGCAGGACCACTTTCCATGTGAACAGGCTCTGACTGTAGCAGCTTTTGCTATCAACAAAAGCACCCCATTGTAACAGGGTTACTGCTGACCCTGTATGCTGAACATTCAGTGTTCGCAGTCATAAAAAAGAGAAAGATCACTCTAACTATGCAACGGGTCTCAGGCTATGGTCTGATACTCTCCAAACCATCTTTAAAAATAGTGCAGTGCCATCTAGTGAACCTGGCCACATTCCTAACCCACAAAGTTCAGGAGGAAAGGGAGACGCATGACAGTGCAACATATATCCCGATGGGATCAGCCAGGCAGAAGAAGATCCCATCCCAGACAGTGAGGCGCTGTTCATGTGCAGTTCTTCTGTGATAGACCAGGAGACAGGGGTGAGACACACAGGGGCTGCAGTAGTTCTGGCTAGTAGCCTCGTACCCTCGGAAATGCTGCAAGTTACAGCACAGTAAAATCTCCTTCCCCACCTCTCTGTACAGGTGGCAAGTCGAAAGCACTGATTGAAGTCCTCACCCCTCACTGGGCACTCGTAAAATGTTACACATCCACCTTATTCATTTAATATGATTGACTATCGATACTTGATTGAAGTAGTCTGCCTATATGCAGGTGGATCAAAGCCAGCCCTTGCGTGCATTGCGACTCCAAGGCAGTAGCTACGTTCCTCATCGGGGAAGTAATATCCCGGTGGGGGGGCACCAGGCATCATTTGGTCAGACAATGTAAATTATTTCGTCAACACCATAGTTGACCACATCTGCCCCCTGCTAGGAATAACTCATAAATTAGCCTCAGAGTAGCAGCCCCAATGAAATAGCCTGTTAAAAAACAATATAAGCACAATCTGTACCAGCCTTATTAAAAAGTGGCTCCATTGTCTGTCGCTATTCAGACTTCATAACACTCTGTAGCGACCACCATCTCACACCACTCCAGGTCGTGACTGGTAGATTGCTGGGGATGCCATCCCAAAGCCCAGACCAAATTATGTGCCAAAGCTATCTCCAAGCACTAGGAAATTAATTACATGTATGTCTCTCAGAACAAATAAAAAATGCTCAGTTCCTATCCAGACAGGTTAATCACCGGACCACCAAGTGCACCATCACCAAGTTACCATTTCAAGCTACCCAACCTGGACAAGTATTCTACATTTGGAATTTTGTAAGGAAGTGGAAGCAAGCCAAAATTTGAAGGACCCTACCGGGTGATTTTTTCTACACCAAAGGCCCTCAAGGTGGGGGGGGGGGGGGAATGCATGGGTCCACCTTTCTGACGTATGGCTGAAACCATCCATGGCAAACCTCCCATGAACTACACTATGAACTTTTTTGATTGAACTTTTTGATTGAAAATACCTGATTACCAGAGAACCATAGACATCTCCCTTGAAGCCATATCACAAGACCTGCAATGTTCAATTACAAGCAATGTATTTTTGCCTTTCTATGTACCCTCTGTTTAGTTTGGGTGCTACACCACCTATTCGCTACTAAATAACTGTCTGGCCAAATGTAACCGATTCAGAATGATCACAGCACTTGCATAGGGATCTTGCCCATGTCACTTATAATTACACCAGCCCAAACACTAGTATTCCACATGCACTACACAGTGCCCTCTTACACAACATGTGGTATCAACACATGACCAATGTGGGCTTGAAGACATTAGCGAAGTGGTGTTCTATCTGTTTGCTGATACCATTTGTAGAAGGCGCAGATTGACTTTACTTGTCCAAGTGATAGCCCCTGAAAGAGTAAAATACCTTCACCAGCTGTACCTATGCAGAATCAGGGACAAAATAAAGCCTAATAGGTAGAACTGCATAGACTAGTAGTAAATTCAGCCCATTACGAAGCAAACCCAACGGCTCTATACCTTTTCACCGAGCCTAGCGATATTCAAACTGAGCTACACATGCAGAGCAGAAGGGGCGCCATAGGGGAGGATACTGTTTGACCCCCGAGACTTCCCAGAGAAGAGATTCTTGGAGGTCTAAAAACCCCAAACTGAATGCACAAACACATCTGCCCCTGCCTCCAATTGTGGCCCAAGGGTGGCACTTAATGTACCGTGGGCAGTTTTCTTTAACAGCAAGTGGACCCCAGACATGGAGGTTCTCACAGTTGAGTTCCTTTTTTCTGACCCCTAGACATTGTTTGTTGGTAGTACTATTGGTTGGGGCATGTGTCTAGTTGTGGGTCACTAATTTTGCCATTGGACCCTCTTTCTAACTGTTGGGTTTTGTTCCTATGTAGGACCACCCAGATCCATGATGCAAAGGGAAATAAGTATTGAGGGGCAGAGTTGAACAAAAGCATAGACACCCCATATCAAGAAATCTGGGATGCCGAAGTGGTTGGATACATTTGTCTAGAAAGGAAAGGGCGACCCCTAATTGTATGGAAACTTATACTATGGGCCAGATGTAGGTCGGCAAATACCGTTCGGTAACGGCTGATTTCGGCCGTTACCGACCGGTATTTGCTAATGGAGATGTAGGGGCCTTAAAATATACAGAATCAGTATATTTACCGATTCGGTAAATTTACCAAATCGGTAAATCCAGATGTAGGTGGCACTGAAAACAGTGCCACAGGCCATTACCGATTCGTTATTTACCATGTAATTCTACTGCATGGTAAATAACAAATACCTGTGTACATGCACATCTGTGCATGTACACCTGTGCCATGTGGCACACATGCCAAAATCAGGGGTGGAACAGAGTGTCAAAGTGACACCCTGTCACCCATGCAAAATCGGTAATTTTAACGAATCGGTATTTACCGATTCGGTAATTGACATTGATTCCTATGGGCCTGTAGGCCCATAGGAATCAATGGCAATTACTGAATCATACAGATTCGGTAAAAATTACCGAATTTTTACCTACATCTGATTTACCGAATCTAGAATACCGAATCGGTAAAATTCGGTATTCTAGAGTCAGTAAATCAGATTTACCTACTTCTGGGCCCAAATTCCTTGTGTTTCGGAGGTAAGAAAACACTTCCACTGGGTATGAACGAGAACTGTGGCACGATGCTGCACATTCTGGGTACCCAACAGGGCACCTCCATGCTGTTGAATACCTACATGCATTACAGTGAGTTTGCCTACACTAAACTCATCCCTGGATGGCACTTACTTTGTTCCCTTGTCACCATACACATCTGGACCCTGGTTATTCCCAGAGAAGAACTATCAGATTTGTACCAGCACCCGCTAAGGAGGAAGACAACCTTGCTCCATCAGGGTTGTGAAAAAAAGAACTGCAAAGTATTTTTATAAGGCTCATAACAAGAAGATTTCAGAAGAATTCAGACTGTTCTTGGATACACAAGTAGCAGCAGGAGGGTCCATACCCTTCTTCACCTTGCAGACAAAAGCTAATGCCCGCTAGTTACAAATTACCAGGTGGGAGTTACTTAAAATGATGAACAGCGCTGACATTGCCCTTAATTCGATCAAGGAAAAACTGAGAGCAATCTGCCTCATAGTGATGCAGCATTGGATGTGTGATAGACTTAATGACCTAGATAGAGGGAGGAGTGTGTGCCAAGATTGGTGCATCATGCTGTAAGTTTATCCCAGGGAATGACCTGTATAAGAGTATTTTGACTCTTCCTATCCAAGCACTGCACCGTTTGCAAAGAGACATGCGTGAGGAGGGATGTGACCCTGAACTGAAGTGGTTTTCAAATTGGTTCTTCTGGCTACCCAGAGGCTTTCCGGACTGTGAACATCATTGCTACCAGTTTTCATAATGTCTTGTTTTTGTGTGGTTCCCTACAATTGAGCCTTTCCTGCTTGGAAAGTAGTAATTGTCAAAACCGGAAATCAACAGACCCCCATTAATGTATCTATCATGAAGTATGGGTTTGATTGTGTAGTTGAAAATTCATCTAAGGGGGGAATATTAATATTGAAAAAGGCAATATCAATTTAAATGACAATACATTTACTTACAGAAACAAAATTGAATCTTTATTAATAAAGTCACCCATTGTAAACTTCGCTTCAACTCTGACTCTGAAATATATAGTTAGGCACACCCTGAGACTCAGGCCCGAAGTCATTGATTGACAGATCGCACGTGGAGTAGCACATAGCTAGCAGACGAACATGTGAACAGGAAATCCCAGATGAAACTCAAAGATAGACGCAGTGACATCACAATGGTCCAGGGAGACTGGCCCCAATTGTCGCGATTTCCAGCAGGCAGAGTAGAAATCAGGTAAAGTCAGGGCTTTCACACACTTCACCCTTCTCTGTTGCAAGTGTGCATGCAAAAATCAGTGGAAATGCCCTTAAAACTACAGCTCACAGAAGGCTTAGGGCTGCTTCCGCACTAAGTAGATGTCTGACCCCTCTTGGCTGTTCCGATAAAGCACCACCTCAGAAACAAAATGGTGCTTGACAACATCGTCCGATGCTGAAAAGCGGATGGTGCTTCCCCGCTGGAGGAGTTCAGCACACACCCTGCATTTCCCGAGAGTACCGACTTTCCTGAACAAATACCAAAGCTGTGAGACGTCCCCGCCGATTTAGGTAATCTACCCCGTTCCGAGAGTGGTAGATTGCTCCAGAAAGAGCTCTCCTCTCGAAAACAGCATGACGTTGATTTTATCGCTTATCTTCGCCGAGGAGCAGCCCGCAGCAAGGGGCTTCTGGGATCCCAGCCTCATTGTTTTTTCTGCCGAGACTTTAAACAACCAAACTCAACCTTTCTTTTTCCCGAGCAGAGGTACAGCCCGCGTTAAGGGGCTTCCGGCTTTCTTGCTATATTTTGTGTTCATGGTTGGCATTTAATTACTAAGACAGCTGGCAGCCTGCTGTATCGGGGCTTTCACGTGGGAGAGTCCTGCCAGGCTTTTTCTTTGTTCTATTGAAATTCGAGCCGAAGACTATAGCACAGGGCTTAGCTAGGTGTAACAATGATGATACCAATATTTAATCGCTTGATATAAAAAGAACACAGTGTCATTATTCTTTCATCAGTAGCAGGCTTCAACCTGATGAAATGGTCTATGACTGAATAGATCACCACGCACTTTGCCTTCTTTTGAGAAACTAGTGTGCCTACGTTTCTATGTAGCATGATGTATGAATAACAATGGTATACTACTAATTACCTTAAGCTACAGGAGCCAAAGCTTTAATGTAAGTGCTCTCGTAGCAGAACGCTGAAGTGTTTCTTTGAATGCCTTTTTCTTGTACATACAGACTCCCTGATAGAAGCAAGTGCTCTTGACCAGACCTGTGAGACAACAGGATGCTTTATTATTTTATCCACTCCCCTTTTCCCTTGGGGACTCCCTGTTCTCGCGATGTCATAACTACATTGTGGGAGAGGAAGTGTCTAGGGCAAGAGGGGGGCCTCTCTTCACGGCATCGTTCCTGCTGGCTGTTACAGACAGGTTAGTGGCGTACCTCTTCCCTGGAGCTGCTGACAACCCCGACACCAATAAAGCACACATGGCCGGAGGGGTGCGCGTGTTCCCAAAACACCAAAAAGTCAGATGCCAAATAAAGTTAGGAACAAGCAGCCAATTATGACACAGCACACACAGTACACTCAGTGATCACACGCTCCTCAAGCCGTACATCTGGACATGTTATCTACTGGCTGCATTGTGAAAATGCAAGGTCAAGGCCCACTTGAATTCTTCATCTAAACAATTATTTATGGCCCCAAAGACAGCAGTCCGCATTCCTTTCCAAAAAAGGACTGGAACCATTTTATTACACCTAATGAACAGTAAAAAAGTCTATATTAGACCCTATGCCTGTGAATTTTTTTACGGCCTCAGTGTTTAATTAAAGGAACTGTTCTTGTTTTGCTAAATGCCTTTTGTGTCTTATTTTTCAAGGTGCTAAATGTTCAAGCAACATGATGTGTAGCACATGGTCTGGTAGTTTTTTTTAAATTCGAGATTGAAGCCTTGTTTTTAGAAATCTGTAACTGTGTCAAATGCCTTAAGTCCATAATTATGGGGTAAATTTCATAACTTAAATTATGTAGAGGACTAATTACTTGTATTTTTGTGAAATGAGATATAAAATTCAACCTGCTTAAAACTGATTTGATGAAAGTCAAATTAACTAGTGATGTTAGTGAGGCCATTAAAGGAAGGTTATTGGGTAGCTCATTTCTATTTATCCTGTATAGAAAAATCCTCCAATTAATTAAAAGTACCAGTCAATGGGAAAAGAAAAACAGGCACTATTGAAGTGTTCCCTCATACCTTCCTTTAAGATGTGTAAATGTTCATATACTCCCCGATAACCCTGCACAGGCATCATCTTTTAAGAAAAAAAAAGCAGGAAATCTACTGTATTTTAACTCCTTGAGCCATTCATTATTTTAATTCTCATACAAATTTGATTTGAACAGACATTTGTGAACGGATAACGGGATAAAGGTTTTTTCAAGAGTGAGTTTTAAAGTTAGCCTATATCAATTGCAGTAGGACTGGAGGGTGATGGATAAGTAATTTTAAAAAGAATAAGATAGCTGCGACATAGTAGCACCCACTATGAAATTTGTAAAACAACTATAGGCTCCACTTCTATGGTATCATTAACCCGATATGTATTAGCGAGTGATCTTTATGCACACTTGTGATATTTCCATTCAGCTATTTTCAAACAAATGAATAGGTCAAAAAAGGGTTTAGTAAATGAGGATTTTAAAACCTTGAACCAGCAAATAAGTGACCGCTGTATTATATACCAGGATTTCAAACAGGCAAGACATTTGTTGGGAAACATGGAGGTAGGTTATTTTCCTTCTATATAGACTAGTCTTTGACTACCACCAGGGTAAAATATGCAATACTATGAAAATGGGGCATTTCACTTCTACAGTTCAGAGCATTCAATTGCTTCACCACAATAGATGAGTATGTGAAGGTCAGTAATTGCTAGAGAGTTTCAAAGAGATTTATGACGAGTCAGTAGTTGAAGCTGGTCCTTTTATTCCAACGATCCGCAATGATGAGAAGTGCAATAACAAAGACACATGCATGTGCAAGGCTGAAGAGAGCTATTCCTGGACCAGCGCATCATTTCCCAGCTGATGCTCTTTGTAAACCATATCCATTGATAACTAAAATGCTCTCTGTTCAGTAGAAGAATAGATTACCTTTTGACAGTAGCTCTCACAAGATATAACCACATGTAAAACAGTGTCTCTGTGTTTCTCATAATGTGATTGACAATACATGTTGAAAATAATGTACTTATATGGCGTAGTTGGCTTAGTAATTATGTATCATTTTATATAGGCCGGATGTGTCTGTTTAGTAATTCCTAGCACCATTGCAAAGACGCTGCAATAGGAAGCATCCATATTGGAAACACACAGCATATAACTGTTTTATAAAAGGAAAAATGGCATGTCATTATTAGATATAGGTCAGTTGGTATATGGCATAAGTTAAAGGTCTAAACTTATTTTCCTAAAAGGGCATATGACAAAGGACTTGAGAGAGGAGAAAGGAATATAGAGCCACATGCATCATCCCAAATGCAAAAATTGCAATCTAAGTAATCGCTAAACTTGCGATTACTTAAATTGTGATTGCATTTAGGGAATCGAAAAATTGCAATTCTCTAAATGCAACGCATTATTACCAAAAACGTTGCAATTTCGCAAATAAGTATCGCAAATAACCAAGTTGATGGTAATTTGCTAAAACTTTGAAAAATGCACAAAAGTGCTATTTTCAAAGTTCATGTTGCACACATGCATGCTCTTGGGGAATGTTTGTGCGCAACATGTGGCCCATAGCAATTTCAGGGGTGCATCAGGGTGTACTTTTGGCACCCTTGCACCCTTGAAATTGCCTGCACAATTTGCAAGTACCAAATAGGTACTCGCAAATGGTGCATGATGAATGGGAAGCAAATAAGGAATTTGTAGGAATCGCAACTTTAATTGCGATTCCTACATGCATAAGAAATTGCAATCCCCAAATTGTGATTTCTTAAAAATCGCAATTTAGGAATCGCAAATGCTCACTTTGATTTATGTGGCCCATTGACCCTTGGTACCAGTCATAGAAAGGAGTGTACTCATTTCTTTATGTAATCTTGTTGAAGGATGGATAAGCGATAAAAAACAATTTAACTCCATAAACATTGTTTTATAATCATATTTTTTAAGTCTTTTTATGTTCACTGTTAATTTTGCACCAATGTGCTTTTCTTTTAATTTTGCCTTCCTTTCTTGGGTGACGACACGGTTAAAACTTATATTCTGTCAGATTAAAGAGTTAATGTGTTACTTATTCAGATACTTAATATATTTATAATGTGAGTTTCACAGCGGATAGTCATCTTGGAGTGCAGAGTTAAGACAACTGTCACGAGATTGATACTTAAGGATTAGATAAGAAAACTGTGGATTTAATGGAAAATCAATGCAAAATATAAAGAAATGCATGCACTGGCCTTAGAATGACTCATTGATGTGTGTAGTCCTAGGCATCTAACAAGACTAGGGTGCAAAGGATAGTATTGGAGGGTCATACTAGGTTTTAGAAGTTCAGACTTTTGGGAGAAGTGGTAAATATGCTAAAAATTGTGTTGGAACCCCACCTTGACTAAACTCACCGTTCCCCCACCCTATCCAAAAGTTAGGGACTATCAGGCTTCGAGAGGGAGGAGTCTCACTCAGTTGGATCCATTTTCAGAGAATCTTGACCTGATAACTAGGAGGCAAACTAGTGAGCGTACCACCCACAAAGAAAGCTTTGTGGGGGGGGATACATTTCATTACAGGTGCGGCCAAAGCGCAGAAAGCACTCCCCTGGAGTTTGAGGAACTCCACGGACCTCCACGCATTCAGGAAGGAACTTAAAACTTGGCTTTTAACCCCTTCGCTGCAGCCACGATTTTTCCCCTGTGCGTTAAACAAACGAACAGGGTGGGACCGTGACGAACCCCAGCCGTCATCAGCACACGCCCACCGCGGGGTGTAACGGCTGGGGTTCGTCACCAGCATGGGAGGGGTTAACCTATAGTATCCTCCAGCGACTCTTTCCTTGCAACCCTATTCTCAGTAGAGTGTGAGCTACCAGTGCCAGGACACCCTTGGGTAACCATGTGCTTTATAAATATAATAAACATAACATGACCCATCTGCTACAGGGCTGACAGGTGACAATGAAAAGCACCTCGCTCTAATATGGGTGTGCGACCGCCAATAGGTGTACCTTTCTGTGACCACCATATGGGAGTCCAGGAGCCGTATTACAGATGACTGTGCCAGCGCTAATTGTCACTGTGTGCCTGAGTTTGCGCCCAACAGCATTACAGAGGATCGGTCTGTAATGCGCCGTGATGTTGGTGCAGACTTTGAACTCTGACTTTATGTGCACTTGCATCTGTGCGCATATTGTGTTAGTGCACAGACGTAAACGTACAAAAACACAGACATACTTGGGTGCCCAGCGACAATTAGTGCTGGCACAGTCATCTGTAATACGGCCCCAGGAGAGGGAAATGAATTAAAGATTCCAACAAGTAAAGCCAGTTCATTCTTGTCTTTCAATTAGAAACTCCCACTTTTGGGGTTTGTTAATAAAATGTTTAAACAATGTGGACGGGCCCACTATGTGGATGTAATTATTTTAGTCATTATTTTGTAGCCTGAGTTAGGACCCATTAGGTGCTATTAAAAGACCCCTCACACAGAAACCTGGTTGGTGGCATGCTTCATCATCGGGGTCCCAACCAGGTGGCTGAGTGCCACCTGGTTGTGCTACGACGCCTTCTTACAGCGGAGCGGGTGTGGGTGCAAAAATGTGATGTGATGTGAATATAATACAGTTAAAAATACCTCTGGGAATCCTTACCTTTGTATTTTAATGTTGGCGGCTCAGGGTATTGTTTAAAAATATGTGTGGTGCAACTACTAAAGGAGTAATTTACCTATGAGTTGACTTATGTGTGGCGGTCTACATGTTTCAGCCACCGCTGTGTAATTAACGGGGCTTTCTTCAGGACCAGGACGGTGAAAAGTGAGTGGCGAAAGGTGAAAGTTGCCAAGTGAAAAAAACAGTGTTATCCCTACACACTCGCTAAGGTGTGTGGTAAAGAAAATGTCGGCGTACTCACAGACAATTTGGAGTAGCAAGACAAATGTCAATGCTAAGGGGTTTTGGGCAGACATCGGGCTCGGGGAAGAGGCACATCATGGGTCCAATTTGGTAGAAGTGTGTCCTCTGCTGCAAACCTATCTGTGGTCCCTCGTGGTCCCGGCTGGTCATGTTTATAAAAGCAATAACTCTGCATAGCAGGCAAAGCAAAAATGGCACCCTCTCTATAAAGTTATCTAACATAAGTGAAACTGCATTCTGGTGACTGCACTTCAAGCTTCAGAGATTCCTCCCAGTGAAGCAGGAATCCCTAAATCGGAAAGGGCTGTCCTCCGCAATAGGAGCAGAGTCTATGGCCTCCAAAAACCTGCGGGGTTTCTGAGGCGCCTGTCATTCTTTAAAAGACACTTTTAGTCTTTCTGTGATGTATAGCCCTGAGATAAAATTTATGAATGGTGTGTGTAAAATTATTTTGTAACTGATGTTTTTAGGATTCATTCAAAATTAATATTATAGTGGCAAGCAATTTGATTTCAGATTTCCAAGAATTAATTAGGAAAATAATGGTCTCAATGTAGTATTTGTCTCAATTAAAGTGACGGTGTACTGAATTTGGAGAAACATCAGAAATATATGATAATGCTCTATAGACCTTTGTGTAATGCTTATCAAGATAAGACTCACTCTGAACCCTGTAAAAATGTGACATTAATAAGTATTAGCCTATAATAATTGATCCCAGTTTTCTAAAAGAGGGGAACATGCTGAAATGCTTAGAAATGCACTGACATATGTGGGAACAGAATACTTTTTTGAACAATTAATTATAATCATTACAATCTGGACCTCCTTGTGTGACTACAACTTGTACATTTTCAATTTTTTTCTGTTTCTATCTCTTCCTTGTGTGACTTTACAACTTGTACATTTGCAATTTTTTCCGTTTGTATCTTTTATGTAACTCATGTAATCCTAATTCCTTATGTATCGCAACTGGTTCTTATGTAAAGCGCTCTGACACCTTCGGGTAATGTTCGCGCTATATAAAATCTCATTAAATAAATAAAATGGCACTGGGAGGAGAGGGACGGCGCCTGCCGTGTCGGATCTCCCCACATCTAACACCATGCACGAGGCCCTTTGCCCCCGGGCCTGCCATGCAGCCAGGTCTGGGGCGCCGAAACTGACCGGGGCACTACCCGGCATGGAAAACGGGCCCAACCAGGCGCCGCAGCCTGCCCTCCGCCGGGAACGGGGCAGAGAGAAAGCAGCCATCCACTGTAGGTAAGGCCCCCCACACCGCAAGGTCCCAGGTGCCCTGGGCCAGCCGGAGCAGTGACCCCCCCAGACAAGAGCACCGCACGCCGCAAAACTCCTCCACCATGCCAGGCTGCAGCGGCCCGGGCAGCCTCTCCCCAGGCACCACCCTCCCCTTGCTGCCCCAACCCTAACAAAGAAATACATCCCACGGGAAAAAAAATGCATTCAATGCGGGTGAAGGAGCCGCTCGGCCCCCGGGAAAGGAGCCCGGGGGGAGCACTCACTCATAACTTTTGGACTAGAAACACGTGTGCGGCGTGCGCCCCTCCAGTATGGGACCGTTTCCTGTTGTCGCTCTTGTCCTTGGTCTGCTCAGATACAGATCTAGAAGCCCAAATTTTATGGCAAGACCGGAGGCTCCTATTATGCTTTCTTATCTTGCATTTATTTTAACAGCAGCCAAGATAAGTAAAAAACTACAGTTCCCAGAGGGCCAGAGAACAAACTGGGCCATGGGAACGAGAAAGAACGAGAATACAGTAACCAATCACAGTAGACCTAATAGATAAAGACCCTAACTGACTGCGCAGCTTCCTCTTTTCTTGCTGCTCGCAGTCAGATAAGTGTCTTTATCTATGCTCACAGTAATGTTTTATGGGTTTTTATGCATATTGTGCTAATTTTAATGCTATTTTCATTGTTATTGTAAAGCGCGCCCTCGCGCTCTTACTTTCACGCTCCTCGCGTGTGTTGCCTTTCATATCCGGCGCTTCGTTCCCGGTCCCCCCCCCCCTCGGCTTCCCTTGGTTTCGTCCTAGCGCGCGCTGCTTCGCGCGTCTTCCCCGTCCTTCTCTCACCTCTGAGAGGCTTTTCCAGTCACCGGCCCCTCGCGTGCCTGCATTTGCTGTTCCGGTGTCTTCCTTCAGCAGCGTGTGAAGCCGCCTGACGCTCTCTGCCCGGCCCAGCCCCCAAACACGCCCCTGCCTCAAAAATTAACCCTCGCCTACCTCCTGTTTCTGTTTTTTGCCTATTGACACAGCCTGGCAATGGAACTCGATAGTTCCTCTGAGGAGGTCCCCACACAGGACGCTCAGTCCTTCAAAAAGGACTTAAATAAATGTATTAACAATTCTGTTGAAACAGCTGTGGAGGTATCCATGAAAAGAATGTCTAAAAACATGGAGAACTCCATGTTAAGCATCATGTCCAAAGTATTGGCCCAATCTGCGGGGGAAAGCAGAAAAAGAAAGGTGGAACACTCTGCTCAATCTCGTGTCTCTAAAAATGCGTCATTGGTTGGCGAGTCTTCCTCGCTTTTGACTGAGGACCCCGCTCCTCCCAGGCCTCCTTCTAAGGAGGGGTTTGTTGGTTCCGAGGGCAAACGTAAGCATAAAGACAAACATGCAGAGTCTCCTAGGAAAAAATTAGTAATTTCCACCATATTGGACACAGATGATGATGATGATGCTAACTTTGATGACGCAGATCAATTGATTGACCTTTTCGACACGACCGACCCTTCCCCCCCCCCTCCTAAATCTTCCAAATTGGATTCTTTTGCTTTTGACCCAGTTTTTGATTCCGAAGGTTATCCCATGTTTGATCCTTCTACTATTCGACACCCGAACTCTACTGAGTGGCTTCCTTCTCACCATGTCGGTGAATACATCTCAGCCAGGTTACGTCTACCTTTAGAGGCCCCAGTAAGAGCCAGGCTCAAATCTGAATGCCCCAAGCCTGCTCTTCCTGACAAAATCACTTTGGTCCCTTCCATTGACCAACCACTCCTCACCTTCTTTTCCAAGTTTGGCAAGGACCCCCGTAGAGGGGTGGACAAGGCCTGGTCCACTTGCCAGGACAAGTTGCTGGATATAGTGGGCCCTCTAGCCCGTATATTTGATTTGGCGGAATCCTCCCGTTTGGAGGGTACTGAACTTTCTGCTGAGGAAGTCTCCATGTGGGCTCAACGCGCCTTCTGTCTTTTGGGTAATGCAAATTCCGCAATTACGCATGACCGTCGCAAGGGTCTCTTGATCAAATTGGATCCCAAACTCTCCAATCTAGCTCCTATGGATCCTGGCCCCAAGGCGAACGGTCTCCTTTTTGGAAAAAATTTGTTTCGTGACCTTAGTAGATTCGTTTCTACTTTTGCTTCTTTGGACAAAGCCCAGCATACAGTGAAAAAGGTTTTCGCCCCTCGGGTTTTTGGACGGGCCGGCAGAGGCAGGGGCCGCTCTTCCGGCCGTCCCTATCACCAAGGTTCCAGAGGTTCGTCCAACACCAACCAGGACTACAAACCCCAATTTTATCCCCAACGTGGACGTGGCTTCCGAGGGAAAGGTCAACGAAACTACCGTCACAACCCCAACCAGCAAGGTAAGCCTTTCTTCTTCCCCTCCTGTCGGGGGCCGCTTAAAACTGTTCCTTCAAAAATGGTGCACTCTCAGTGCAGACCCTTGGGTCTTACACACGGTACAAGGCTTCCTAATAGAGTTCATTTCTCCTCCCGTTCAGTCTTCTCTCCCCCCCCCCTCCCGTCTTTTCACTTCTCGTGGCATCTCAGATCTCCACCGAGATCGAGGCTCTACTCCAAAAAAGAGCAATTCAAATTTTTCCCTTCGACTCCTCAGGCTTTCTAAGCTCCATTTTTCTGGTTCAAAAGAAAAACAAGAAGCTCCGCACAGTCATCAACTTGAAGTGGTTCAACCAATTTGTGGTTTATCGCCATTTCAAAATGGAAACCATTTTACATCTGAGGGACACTCTTCGCCCCAACGATTGGATGGTCCGTTTGGATCTTCAGGATGCTTACCTCACGGTCCCTATTCATCCCTCTCAATGGAAATATCTCCAGTTTCAGTGGGCAGGTGTCAACTATTGTTTCACCTCTCTTCCCTTTGGCTTGTCATCCGCGCCCTGGTGCTTCACAAAACTCTTGAAACCAGTGGTCGCCTATCTTCGCTCTCTTGACATCAGACTAATTATTTACTTGGACGATATCCTCCTCATGAATGCCGACCAACAGTCTCTCCTCGCCGACCAACAGTCTCCCCTCACCGACCTGCTGGTGACTCGGTCGCTTCTTTTGGACCTGGGTTTTCTCATCAATACCGACAAGTCATCTCTGATTCCATCTCAGAACATGGAATTCTTGGGTTTTCTGGTGGACTCTGCTGCAGCGTCCCTACGCCTGCCCCTCTCCAAAGTTTCCAAGATCAAAGCGGAGATTGTTTCCGTCCTTCAGTCCTCTCTTTTGTCTCTCCGATCCTTAGCGAGGATCGTCGGCCTCCTATCATCCTCCATTCAGGCCATCTTCCCTGGCCCGCTCCATTATCGCGCTCTTCAGCGCCTCAAGATTCAACACCTTCGACAAGGCCTCGCTTATTCAGATCTCGTGACTCTCGATCCCGAGTCTCGTACCGAGCTTCAGTGGTGGATAGACCATTTAGATGCGTGGAACGGACGCACTATCTTCGCCACTGCCCCAGATCTTGTCTTAGAATCCGATGCAAGCCTGTCGGGCTGGGGCGCCCGATGTGGACCAATCTCGACTGGAGGTTCATGGTCCGCCGAGGAGTCCAAGTTGCACATCAACTGTTTAGAGATGCTTGCAGGTTCCTTTGCGATCAAAAGCCTTACAAAAAACAGGATTCACTGTTCTATCCTTCTTCGTATGGACAATGTTTCTGCGGTCCGCTACATCAACCATCTAGGCGGAACAAGGTCCAAACCCCTGGCGGACTTAGCCAAGAGTCTGTGGGAGTTCTGTCTCGCACATCATCTTTCTTTGACCGCAGAGTATCTCCCCGGAGATCTCAACAGTGTAGCGGATTGGCACTCGAGATTTCTTCGAGATTCCAGCGATTGGAAGCTCTGTCCATCCGTCTTCCTGTCTCTTTCCCATCTTTGGGGCCCTTTCTCTATCGATCTTTTTGCATCCCGGCTCAATTCACAATTACCCCGGTTCTTCAGTTGGCGCCCGGACCCCTTGGCTTTGGCGACAGACGCTTTCCTACAGGACTGGTCTCGTCACCTTCATTATGCCTTCCCTCCTTTCCTGATGATCAACAGGGTCCTTTCTCAGGTTCGCCGTCAGTCTGCGTCTCTAGTTCTTGTGGCCCCCTTCTGGCAAGCTCAAGTGTGGTTTCCGACTCTTCTCGAGATGGCAGTGGATTTCCCTGTCCTTCTTCCCTCCTTCGAGGATCTTCTGCTCAATCCCCAAGGCGTTCAGCACAGTCTCATTCTAGACTCCTCCCTGCAGCTCTCGGCCTGGAAAGTTTCCGGCCTTCCTCTTCTGACGTCCTCATTTCACAAGAGGCTTCAATCTTTATCAGCCAAGCCTGGGCTCCTGGAACATCCAAAGCTTACAAATCCGCCTGGTCTCTTTGGACAAGCTGGTGTTTGGAAAGGGACCTCGATCCCATTTCAGCCTCTCTGAATTTCATCATTAATTTCCTCGGTTCTCAAGCCAGTGCCGGTAAGGCTTACCGCACTATCAATCTCTATCGTTCAGCCATCTCCCTCTACCATTCCCAAATCGATGGCAAACCGGTTGGTGCTCACCCTCTGATTTGTCGCCTACTCAAAGGTGTTCGTTGCGCAAAACCACCGTTGGCTAAGTATACCTCTTTATGGGATGTTACAGTAGTTCTTAAATTGTTTTCTAATTGGCCAGACAATTCTGTTCTTTCTCTCAAGATGCTATCTGCCAAACTTACCATGTTACTGTGTCTAATCTCTATTAAGAGAGTTTCTGATGTTAAAGCTCTAGATGTTTCTGCTCGCCAATTCTCTCCTACAGGTGTTCTATTTCAGATACGCAGACGTACTAAGACTCATTTGGATTCAGTGTTTTATCCTTACTTTCCAGATCATCCCAGATTGTGTGTGGGACAATGTTTAAAAGTGTACGAACAACGAACTGCTGATCTCAGAACGCCCTCTCATTTACAACTCCTCATTTCCTTTCGTAAACCCCATCTTCCTGTCTCCTCTCCTACCCTTGCCCGTTGGGTTCGGTGGGTCATGTCTCTTGACGGAATTGATGTCTCCATTTTCGGGGCTCATTCGGCCAGGGGAGCCATGGCTTCTACAGCCTTTTGGTCTGGCTCTCGTTTGGAGGACATTTTGAGATCAGCAGACTGGTCAAATGACAGTATTTTTCGCATGTTCTATTGTAAACCTGTACATACTGTGGCTTCTGATGTTGTTAATATGCTTTAAACAAGCATAATAGGAGCCTCCGGTCTTGCCATAAAATGTAGATTTTTCTAGTGTTCATGACGGAAAATCTTAATTTTATTAAAGACACGGAGGCGAGTATTATCCTGCCGCAACATTTCTAACATTGTTCTCCCTCCCTACAGCGAATCCAGCCCTGCCACCGGCTTCATCTTAGAAGATCTTCACTTCGTCTCCTTCGATCTTCACCTCCATCTTCTTCTTCTCCAGCGCTCCTGCATCATCCTCCTGGACTCCTATTTGGTCTTCTTCCTTGGATTCCCCTGCTACAAGACTTATGTTCCTGGACTTTGGCTATATCCTTAATTTTATCTATTTTCCCTTTGTTTAATGACTATGCTTGACCTGCTCGCCAGCGAAAAGAGGAAGCTGCGCAGTCAGTTAGGGTCTTTATCTATTAGGTCTACTGTGATTGGTTACTGTATTCTCGTTCTTTCTCGTTCCCATGGCCCAGTTTGTTCTCTGGCCCTCTGGGAACTGTAGTTTTTTACTTATCTTGGCTGCTGTTAAAATAAATGCAAGATAAGAAAGCATAATACTCGCCTCCGTGTCTTTAATAAAATTAAGATTTTCCGTCATGAACACTAGAAAAATCTACATTCACCTGTACTCATTTACATACTGGAAGGTCTCGCAGTTTATCAGGGAAATCTATAAAGGTTCTCAGGGCATTCTTGAAGAGATGTTTTCCTAGACCACTGTAGAACACACACGTGTAGGGAACTTGAGATTAGAGAAATGAGTGCAATGACAGTGAGGCTGTCAAGACAAAAGTAATCTTGCAGAACCCCCTCTAATAATAATCTTCCCTTCCTGCAGGGCAAGCAGCTTCCAGCTCCATTTTTGCATAGAGCACAGATTGTCGGATTTACATGGTTCATAGATTTATATACACCCCTCCCCACTTTGTCCCTTAAATTATTATTAACAATTTACACAGTGCTTTGTGGCTTTTGGAATGGCACTCTTTGCCATCTCTGTCGTCTCAGAACACATGTAGCCCAAGAAGCACACTTGCATGAAACAGCCACCACTTTAAAATGGAGTCCTTGCTTCTCTAGAGGTAAAATGAAAACAATATGGGTTATGCACTTGTTTTGGTCCATACGATGCTCATGGGATTTAACTGAGCATCCCTCCCCTCACTACACTCACTGGTTTCTTTACATGATTGGACCACCCCTGTACATGATGTCACACTTTTCCCTCTTATAACCTCAAGTAGTTCTGTTAAAAGAAACTATTAAAGGCGCTTATTATTATACCCTATTGCTAGATGGAAAATTCTTGTATATTCCTTTGGGCATCTCCACTGACTATCAATAGCATGCTCTCCGATATTAGTACCAATCATCAATTCCCATACGGAGCTGCTGTACATGCCTGTCATATATTATGTGTACTATACTATCTACCGTACTCATATCATGCTGTGTATTGTAATACAATTAATTATACTGTACTATGTTATGGATCCCGTATGACACAAGCCCTATGTATCTTCAAACTATTCTTTAGTAATTTAAATGCGAATATAATTTTAGAACACAAAACATAAAATGGATTCCTAATCATTCGTGGCAAAGCAATTCACAGTTCACTTTTCCATTTGGAATAGTGCTTGTTAATTGGATCCCGATGCGCCAGACTGTGCTGGATCACATGTGTGAGTGTGCATCTATATTTATAAAGGTTTCATCTTCTTTAATTAACTGCAACTGAAGAGGTACATTTAAGGAGGTAGAACTGTATTGAAGTGTTACATGTATTTCAAGAACAAACGAGATGGTATCGAAATGACCAGACTGGATTCAACTCCACAAGCCCGTTTTCAGTTGAAAACAATTATAACAAATACGCATCTGCAGTTGTGTCAGAAATGTGCAGTGTATATTATTTTTATACTATATTGTAAAACAGTCTTTCGAAAGGAACGTTGCATTGCTAGGTGTATTAAAATAAAAAAAAACAACGATAAGGAGTTAAATGGTAGCTAAGCCATTGGGTTAAAATGGCATTACAAACATATTCAAGAAAAACCGTATTAAAATGTACTCGATACCAGCCAATGAACCACGTTAAGAGGGGAAAAAGTAAAAAAGTTATTCTTCACAATGATTAGTGGTTTCAATAGAAAATCCAATAAAAATCAGTTACAACCACAAGATTGTGACATGCTGTATTAGTTTTAAATTCGAAAAATAAATCCAAAATGATTTCCAAGTTGTCACTCATTGTACTACTCAGTAGCAGCTGCTACTGGACAGGGGTGATGGGGTGGCTGGGGTGGATGGAAAAAAAATAAGACTTACCTAAAACGGATGGACGGCCGGCTCTCCTCCGTTCTCTTCATCTACTGGTCTCCAGTCCTGGCCAGCAGCAGCAGCAGGAAGCACGGGGCACACAGGCTCTCCTGGGCCAATCAGAACACTGCAATAAAACAGCGTTGTGATTGGCTCCCGATAGCCAATCACAATGTTGTAATGCACCATTGTGATTGGTCTGAGCGAAGTGGTTCAGTGCTCAGATGGGGACAGGGAGGCTTTGCATGTTCCTCACCAGGCTGTGTAATGCAGCCTGTTGGGGAATATGCAAAATGCACAGGACTGCTTGACTTAAGGAGTACAAACCACTCCTCCCTCTGCGCTGCCCAGCCCCTGCCTTGTGAGCCATTCTTTCCATAGGAAAAATACAATGATAAGAACCATATGTAATTATCATTGCATTTTTCCTTTTGAACAGTGGGGCAACACTCCTCCGCCTTAATGAAGGAACTGCCACTGATATTACTGCCTACCAGAGGTGCACTAAAGCTGATTTCTAGAGTCTGAAAAGCCACTTGAACTAGATTCATTTACAGCACGATGATTAAAACAGGAATATTTCATCAAACAGTGTAGTCCTTACCCAGACATTCCTGTCCCCAACGGAAACTTTAAATACTCTGGGCCAAATCAGAAAATGGAAGAGAAGAACAATTGTAAAGTGAACTAGTGCCAGAATAACAAAATACTTTTGAAGGAAAATAGCATTGGTATTGTTTACACAATACTACATAGTTGAATAATGTTCATTCTATTCGTAATCATGTATTTCTAGGCGCACAGATTTTTTTGTAAAAAAAAGAGCATTGGTAACATACAGCGTATAAACAGAGATGTTCATGGAGTGCATATCTCTAGAATGGCTCTTAATCATACATGTATGCAGAATATATGTGGCGTTGTCTGTTGCATACATATCCGAGGAATGCATGTGATGCTTTTAAACTGATTGCAGTGTATCTTACAATCATTTTATTTATTCTGAGCGTTATAAATTGTTCCCCTCGCAGGGACATTGGAGTGTTTTTAAATGTCTAGAGTGCAGCTTTGTCATACAAGCTCACCATACATTTTTCAGGATTTAAGAGTGCCTTAGTTATTCAGAAATAGATACTAATCACAAAATATGGAGTTGCTACTCATAGAGAGACACAATGACCTTTGGTAATAAACCTTTTGGACATTTTCTCTAACCCCGCATTTAACGTTTCTGGTCAATGAGTATTTTACTGAAATGTATCATTTAAACCTCAAGTGATGATAGTTTCTTCTGTGTGTGTTCAGACACTGCAGTTTCTAGAACAAAAGTTTGCACTTTATGCATGCCAAGATCATCTCTGCATGTGTCATGTCCAAGATTGACTACTTTAACAGTTCATATCCAGACCTCTTTGAACGTACTCAGTGCAAATTCAGAGGGTCTAGAATTTGACAGCCAGAAAGATGAAGGACCAGAAATAAATATACCACGTGGCACAGACATAGAAGCATTTGCATTTGTTCCTTGGAAAACAATTGATGCGCTTTAAAAAATCTGTATGTTGCATAAGTTAACTATGAAACCAACGCTTTCTTTCTTAAAGATAGATTTGCCAAAGACTCATCTGACAGAAACCTACTTTCTAATTTCTACCGGTAGCTCTACATCCTCTGTGTCAGAATTACTCAGTTTTCAGAAAATCTCTTAAAACCTTTTGCTGGGTTGCAGTTTCAATCTGTGTTAGAGTTTGCTTTTTCGGCAGGTTTACCCCAAGACTTTTTGCTTTTTGAGATTCTGTTGAAGGACTTTTCAGTATCCACCAGGATCATAACAGTGGGCTCGTTAAGTCCATCTGCGACATCACGACCCATCATAACTAAGCTGATTAAAAAGACATGGTATTGACTTCTCTACCTCGGATCCTCAGATTGCTGCATCAAGCATTTCCTTCCTATGACCAGTTAGTTGATGCAGACTAACTTCCCGTATGCAGCTATCTATCATTTCTTGAGAGGCACCACAGTCATCTTGATACAGAGTACAGTACAGTTCATAGAAAAAGGGAACAATATACCTAGGGCCTTGTCATAATCCTGCTGGGCATAGTTTTGAGATAATATTGAGTTCTTGGTGTTTCCATATTTTACCTGATCTCATTGTGCTTAAAGCTAGAGACTTGTTTCACCAAAGTTTTTAAATGGCCCTATCCCAATTTATTTTTCTTAAGTATTATTCACAATGCACTCAACTGTTCAAATGTTAGAGATACTTTTTTACTCTATCAGGTGGCAATTGTTTGCTAATGCTAACAAAATAATGAACAACATGTTGAAGAAAATTGGACTGTTCTTGTGCCTCTTGTAATCTGGCTGCATTTTCCCATTGCATAGTGTAGCTAAGGTTCTTACCACGGACAAAGACATTCAAAGTATCCCATACCACTAAGATTGCCGCAGAGGCTGTATTAATACTAATAAATCCCCTCCAAAAGCATAAGGATAGGATAGGATGAGTCTAGTAGTATTTTGTGGGCAAACTTCCACCAACATGGTAGGATCTCACTAGTAAAACCAATAGGTTTAATACAGAGAAAGAGAGCATTGTGATTCAACACAATCCTGGTTTTAAGTTTTACTGCTCGAACCAGCATAATGGTGTGCCAGACAAATAACATGTCCACACGATGAACCATATGATGTGAGGCAGAGAAAAAACGGACTCCATGTTTGAGCCCCAAGAAACTCACTTTGCCTCTGAGAGGGCATTTGATTAAATCATTTGTTTCAAGGAGGGTCTAGATTTTTCATGCAGTAATAAATAGATTGCAGGGTCAAGGCTTAGTTGAAGAACTAGAATAAAATCACCACAAAGAAAAATGGGGTCCTTCCATTGATTAAGGTCCAGCAACATACACGAGCAAAAATGACAACCCCAAAGTGTGGCACGCAGATACAGAAATACAGGAAGTTGCAAGTGTCTTAGTGCCTAAATAACCCAATGTATTAGTTTCTTGTCTTGTTAGATATGTCTCCTGCAAACACAGAAGACGAGTTATGCTCATGCACTTACTAATATATCTAATTCTGGCTGCTGATCAAATACCATTAATATTCTAGCTAAGAATATGTACATGCTGGTACCATGCTGTATTATGCTAGCCAATAATTAACAGCACTTTGTGTATGAGGGAAAACAGCATTTACAACGCTGTCATCACATGGCAGTGCTATTACAATGCAGTCGTTACAACAATGGTGTTGTTAGTACTCGGTACCTTTACATCACAAGTCATTAGAACGATTTGCTGTAGGTGGCACTAAGGTATTGGAATTGAATTCCAACACCTTCCCTACTGGTTCGCAAACGGGCGTCGGAATAGTAAATAATACTATTCCTAAGTCCAGTGAGCCCTCTTTCAGTAAGCTGTTCTAATGACCTGCGATGTAAAGGTATTGTGTAGTAACAATGCGGTTGTTGTAACGACCGCGTTGTAAAAGTACGCAATGTAACAGTATGCGTTGTGACATACTATATTCGTGTATGACACATGTTTCTTTGAAGCCATTGATACTTTTTGGTTTTCTCTTTGCCTCTGAAACATCACACTAACCTAACCCCCAGTGACAAACCAAAACAAAGAAAACAAGGATGTATCCCATCTGAGAAAAACTCAACCCATATGAAACTGTTAGTGATCATACTTCAGCCATCTCTGACCACTGCCAGCCCCAAAGCTAGAGTGAACGTCTAAATGAAATCAATGTGGTAAACTCAGACAGTGAGAAGAAGGAAGAGAAAGGTGAAGGGCTATACCATATAAAAATAAAGCAAGCAATAGAGAAAAAAAGAATAAGCTACTTTTTAAGGCAGGTTTAGCCAGCTGCGCCACAAAACTCAGCAGTCATCATTGTCTGAGGTTATATAGCAATCGTATGTTCAAACTGTTTTATTGTGACCCCATTGCGTAAAGAGATCATGCACCTTGCCCAGATCTTGACAGAATAATGTTTGACCCTGATGACAGATCCTCACATTTGCAGGCTCCAACTAGGAGACTGTTGCATCAGTTTTGTGAAATGCTGGAATCATTTTGTGCAAACGCCAACAGCACTGCAAGTCTCACGGCAAAAGTCTATTCAACAAATAACTCCACTCCACATGATTTGATGGGACTTTGTGGGTGTGAAAGCTGAAAAAACTATCTAGGAATGCAATTGCCAACATGGCTTAGAATACCCAAGGATGCTTGGTGCTCTACCTTTAGCAGGTTTGCGGAAAGGGAATCTATGAGCTCTCTGTCAGTCCATATCCAAATCATTCAGCAGGTGAAATTACTGTTGAAATCAATGAGCTATGTATGTTCTTGCGCCATCGCTCTTGTTTCCCTCAAGTATGCATAGCACTCGAAGATTATTGTGTTGCATGCGGTTCTCCTTATCCTCCATTCTGTAGGCCATATTCTTTAGCTTAACTCATGTTGGACTACTTGATCCAGGATTGTACGCATTGTCTATAAGGCTAGAAGAAATTGTCTCAATATCATTCAACCTGCCCTGGAGTATGCCTATGTTTTTAGACATTTTACTTAACCATCTCAGTTTTAAGGTGAGACATCTTCAGAGCGAGGAAGTTCATCTTGCACTGTTCTCTATGCAGCTGGAGCAATGTCCCAGCAGATAGAAGCAAGATGGTGGTATACTGATGAACTCTCCTGCTGCTTTCACTAAGGTTGGTGTGTGATGGTATGGCTACTGAGTGTGTGGGGTTAGAAAGATGGACATGCTGGATTACCTGCTGTTACATGCCAAACCCCTTTCTGCCTAGCCTGTGTCTTCTGCTCCATGGTATCTTGACCTTTGTGCTGTCCAGTCACTGGATCCCCTGCTATCTGGAGTTCTTCATGAGGATGACATACACAGCTCATCAAATAAGTAGTTGTGGACAATGCAAAACCTGCAGAGTGGCGTCTTTGCAGGGAAGGCTAGCTCTATGCCCGCACCAAATTCCAGGCAACTGAGTTGAAGGTCAGCATAGCTCTGAGCATGAAGATTCGTCAGATGTAATGACCCTTACTATGGCACCCAAACGGCCCAAGGAGCCCAAGAAGCTCAATGAGGCCATCGTATTGGGGAAAGTAGACTGCTTTAGCTAGTGGAAAGGTAGACTCTAAACTGACAATACCAAGGTGTCAACAGATGCTGTTGCAGAGATATCGTCTGATACAATGCAGGTACAGAGGTTTGCCACTCTAACACACATGCCATCTAAAGAACATACAGGCCACAGTGACTTCCATGCTGGTCATTCTAAAAACAACATGGTGGATTTTTTCAGTCCCAATCCGAGGAGTTTGGAGGCTCACAAAGTGGGGGTGGGGTTATTGAGCAAAGCAAGAAGGTTGCCCCTCCATCCATTCTGCAAGCGGAAGTCGCACTGGCTACCATGGAAACATCCCGTATTCTTTCTGTCGCTAATGCTCCTGGTAATGCTCTTGGTATCTTTGGTAGGTACTTAAATTATTAATTGGTCTTTGGCTGCGGGAGCAGCCCTTGTCAAAAAGTCTAATTTTGCACTGGTGCAAGTGCAGGTGGTTGGGGACATTACTAAGAATTTGGACCGTAATACAAGTCAAAATATCTGAAGCCATGAAACACCATCTTTATCTTTAGGTGGTCAAGATGTATAATCAGTTAATCCCTTTTGCAATATTGCCTCAAGCCAGCTATTTTTGGATTGTAACAGTCTTGTCAGTTTGGCTCATGAGACACAAGAAACTCTCAAGGCTATTTTTCACTATCTTACTTATCTGAAGCCACCAGTTTTAATTCTACTTCTGAGTCAGAATATGGGTCTTAAATAGACTCTCCACCAATTAAAACTGAATCCAATGTTGATATAGGCAATGGAGGGCCCTCTGCCTTAAAACCAATTTAAATGGAAAAGGCAAGACAATGCCTTGCAAAATGAGTGGTGCTGGCATGAAGGTGGTGAATATCTTAAATAATGCATGCCCCAATGGAGATGGCAAGCTGATCTTGGATCCCAAGGACAGATTGAATTGACCAGAACAAATACACCTTATCCTGCAATGCAGATACTCCCCTCTCATAATTTACAAATTATAACACTCCTCTCGGTGTATCTACTCACTCCCTCTCATGTGAACAAACTTGGAGTCTGACTTACCAGGGCAAAATGGCTGCTGGTTCTTCTGATCTGGGGCCACTGGGATGGCTACTTCTACTGCTCTCTCTTTATAAGTTCTGCTGCTCCTTTGGCAATTGAAATGCTCACACATTGCAGAAAGGCAAGCTAAGAGGGTCACGGGGTTTACTAATGTGGAGTTGGACATTATTTGTAAGGGAGTCCACTAGAAGTATCTTCAGCTCTATGGGGATCCAGAGACCCACTTGAGCACTGCAGTGCAGGCCTGATCTGGAGGGAAATCAACAGGCGCTGCTGTGCAATCCATGTCTATACCCACAGATGGAAGGAGTGATCCAAGAATTGGGAGGACTTCCTGCACTGGCACATAATAAGGCTCAGCAGGAGCTAAATGTTGGATATTGGGTTATTGGTGGATAAGTATGCAGCTGCCAATAGTAAAAAGGCCACTAACACGGGATAGGGTAGAGAAAAGGTCTCAGTATATGAGCCCCTTGGAAGCTGACAATGAGCAGTCAGGCCTATCATAGGAGACAGGTGTGTAACGTATTTAAAAACACAAATACATCAAATAAGTAGGACACTACACACAATACAAAATCCCACACAAATTTAGAAAATTAGGAAATATTTGTATGAATAAATAGTCAGCAAAACACAAAAAATCCAATGTAGGGAAGCGGATATATGACTTTGTAAAGACTAACCACTTAATTGCGCGCAACTCTGGGCCATCTGGTTGAGCTGGATGTATGACATTACAATGCATGCTTTTACCACGCATGCCTTTACAACGCTGTTTTTACAATGCATGCCTTTACAACGCATAGTGCTTTGGGGCGCTGGATAGTGAATAGTTTAATTTACTATTCCAACTCCAGTCCCCATGGATAGTAGGGAAGGTGTTGGATAGTAAATTAAACCTATTCCCTATCCTAGAGCGCCTCCAGCGCAATGCGTTGTAATGGTTTGTGTTGTAAAAGTTGCGTCGTAAAGGCACTGCGTGGTAAAAGTTGCATTGTAAAGTATGTTTCCTGGTTGAGCTTGACCGAGACAAAGTCAAAGTTTGAGGCTGACCATGATGGAGTCCTAATCAGATGCTCTGAGTGGGAGGCCTTGGTCAAAATGTTACCTTCACTCTTAGAAACCTTTCTGGAGTTTCTTCTTCAACATCAATTGACTCTCCCCACAGTCCGAATTCGGAGAGGGTTCACTGGCTTGACTTTCTGCAAGGCCCTGGTCAAATCCTGTAAGAGCTTTCAGTGGGACGAACCTGAAATCCTGGCCAGGATGCGGTTGAAGGTTGTTAGGCTGACCCTCGAGGTCGGGTCGGTCTCCTTATGAAGCTTTTGCACAAAAGTTCTCTAAAGTTCTTCAAACTTCAGGATGTGCTTCCGGAAGGTCTCCATGTAGGTTCAAAGTGTTCAAATCACCATTTGAAATGTCTGGAGTCTCCTAGATGTTCTCTGAGATGTCTCGACTACAGTTCCCACAATGCTCCATGCCAAATCCTTAAAAGTCCAATGAATGCACTCTAGATTGGAGACTCTTGGTGAAGACGATGCAGGTGGGCTCTGTTAACCTGTAGTTTGCTGGGAGTACACTCCTTAATCTTTTTGTAAGCAAGTCACAGTCCCAGGGGCAGTAGTACCAGATTGTGAAGCAGACACAGACAGAGTGCAGGCATTTGGGTGTAGATCCAGATTCCAGCAGGGCAGTCCTTCTTTTCTTTGTAGTTTCAAGCAGCAGATCTGAAAGACTATGCAGCTTACACATATTTATTCAGTGTTCTGTGATGACAAGCAGGGGCAGCTCTGTCCGATTAGATGTTGGTAAAAGCATGACAACTTACTCCAAAGTGTGGCATCTTCTTGTGCCACAAATCACTGCATTTCCAGAATTCAAATTGGATGATTTCTCTCCAGAGGAGTAAGAAGTAGCTAAATCAGCCACAAGTGTGGCTCATTTCCATTAGCTCTTCTCCTCCTGATCTCTGCAAATTCCTTTCCTAAGCCTGCAATCTGGCTGAGGCACAGTGTATAGGGGTAGTAATGCCTGGCATTCCTTACTGATCTGCTCTCTCTTTGACTTCAGTTTGATGTATCCAGCCTTCTCTGCAGGACCATCCTCCTCAGCTTCAGAGCTCTTTTCATCAGACAACCTCTGCTCCAGCCAGGCCACTTATCACATAATCAAAGCAGCCTGGCTAAGCCTGTTTAGGCTGACCAATCAGCAGAGATTACTAGAAGGCTGGATTTTGGTTTACAAAGGAGAAAGTTCTATAACGTCTCTGATGCACTAGTTATGAGAAAATTCAGCAGTGGCAAATTGTTGCATTTATCAATATCAATCTTTTATGTCTTTGAATGATATTTACTCCTTTCCTAGCAATAGTTATATCTAAACAAAATATAGCAAGGTTAGCATATGGAGCTAAGTATTTACAATGGAGAAATTGAAATGGGCAGTTTTTCCCCACCAGGGCATATACAACATCTTTTGTAAGGTCCCTGCTTACAGTTACATGGCCTGCCACCCCGGGGACACATAGGGGAGACCTGTGAGGGTGCCTAGTATGTGCAAATATGGTAGATCATCACTTTTAAAGTACCCCTACCAGAAACGTTGAGTTTGCCAACAATGTACTTTTAAAGACAGTCTGCAAATCCAGGATGTCTTTAAAATGATAGCAGACGTTCATCAGTGCACACATTCAAGTCCAGGAAATCTGCGGGGCCTCTAAACTTGTATGCCCTATTAAATACTAGGGACTTATAGGTAGTTTTAACCCCCTAGTCGTATCTTACACTAGGGAGCTATAGGGTCTGTCAATACAAACTGTAGAAGGTACTTTTAAACACAGGTTGTAAGGCAGGACTGCCTTTAAAAGGACAGCAGGCACACAGCAGTGCACACATGTAAACATGTAAATGAAGGAAATTTGCTGGGACTCTAAACCTCCATGCCCCATTGTTTACAAGGGTCTTATAGGTAGATTGCTCACCTGGCGCCAGTATCTACTAGGGACTTATAGGGTCTGTCATTGCCAATTGTAAGTGTACCCCATTACATGTGCCTTCTTGGACATAGCATGGTCCTGGGCATGGTTAGCAGAGGCTAGGGTATCGTCAGAGCCAGTTAACACCAGTATCATTCAGAAAGAAATGGGGGTGAATAGGGCAAAAGCATCACTTTCTAACACTAAGTCTGTCCAAGCAGCTAAGGTTGCAGCCCCCGACTTACACCAATGCACAGTAGGGTCATCATGATGCACAGTATGATCATCATGAGGACACCCACGTCAACCCACAATTCTCTACTGACAATACTTGGGCAATAAAGGGGCCTTATGTATAATATGTGTCTGATAACAAAAGTGCACATCTGTGTGGAAAATGTTATCAAATTATGTCTCTAATTAAATGTTTTTTATTATGTCCATCTTGTCTGTGGCATATATCGTCCTTTTATACTAATTAATTTAATGATTGTGTTTCATTTTCATGTTATTTGTTCATTAAGTTGTTTATGTAAAACACATTGTTTATGTTTAAAAACTATACAAAATTGTTATATAAAAACCCTGCTTCATGAGTACTCGTACAGAAGTTGATCTTGGATTCGTTCTCTATATGTGGGAATGTATGACGTTCCAACACATACATTTACAATGCATGCCTTTACAACACAGTTTTTACAACGCAACATCCTTTACAATGCACTGCATTACTTCGCATGACACTACATCGAATTTTTAGAAACTACCTTTACAACGCATTCCAATATATATCGCATTATACCTTTACAACGCATACTATTATAACGCATACCATTACATTGCATTTAAGGTAAGCATTGGATAGTATTGGGGTAAAAACGCCAGGGGGTGAAACAGTAAGGTAAGTTTTAGATAGTGCAGTGGTAAAGTGTCTATTCTAACTCCAGGGTGTGCAACAGTAGGGTAAGTGTTGGATAGTGTAGGGGTAAAATTACTGTTCTATCTCCAGGGGGTGCAACAGTAGGGTAGGTTTTGGATAGTGTAGGGGTACTATGCGTTGTAATGGCATGCGTTGTAATGCCTGCGTTGTAGTGACATGCGATGTAGGGTCATGGGTTGTAATGGTATGTGTTGTAATGCCTGCATTATAGTGACATCCGTTGAAAAGGATGTTGAGATGTAATGACTGCGTTGTAAGTGTGGTGCGATGTAATGGTTGCGATGTTTCCCACATGTGGTGGCACACGGCAATGATGTCTACTTTTACCCATCCTATTCACTCTTGTTATAGAGCCCTTGGCCCACGACTACAATTAGATGGGTGACGATATGGCATATCATTGGATGATGTGGTGCCTGTAGTTTTGCTATATACAGACTATGTCTTTGGGATGCATCAAGGGATTTAGCTCCCATTTCGGAGTCATTCAGTGTCTTCTGCACAGTGGTGTAGGGATTTGCAATGTTGGAGTGAAGCGGAGAGTTCTGTGCTATACTGGGAAGAGACCCATAGCATTTGAAAAGGCCCCATTGCAACAGCTTGGGACACCATGCTAATAGAATGCAAAGCATTTATGGCTGAGAAGTCCCCTGCTCAAAATACATCCTCCAATGCATAAAATACATGCTAAAGTAGTCTTTCCGGTGGGTGGTCAGTTATGAGCCCTGATAAGAGTGAAACAGGTCCTGGTTTGCTTAAATTCTAGTTCAGGGAGGTCCTGGTATGGTAATTTGGGCAGGACTGTTCCCACTAGCGCAGCGTCAAGACTGATTTGCATATGGCTGGAACCAAACTGAAGTGGTATAGTGATTGAAAAATGGTGGACTGAGATGTGGCCTGAGCAATTGCCACTTGATGAGATTGATCCAAGTATTCCATCCATCACCTTTTTTTCTGATGTAATAAGTCGGATGGGTGTGCCCAGATGTGGGTACCATGCTCACTGTGCCAATGGAACCAAGCTATACCTGGCTGATAATTCCTTATTAGGGTGAAACCAATCCTTGGTTATTTGTGTTCTGGTTCAAGGAGGACCTTGCGCAGCAGTTTGGGTGGGACTATTCCCACTGGAGAAGTCATGATGGGTAAAAAGTTTTGGCTTCGTGCTGGATGAAAAATTAGGAATTGGAGTGCGGCCCAAGTAGTTGTCAGAAGCTGACACTAATTCAAGCATTCCATTCATCACCTTGTTTTTTGATGCTTTAATATATGGTGGCAATATCCCATCAGACACCACAGTTTGAACATGGACATTGAATAGGCCGTGAGGCTGACATTGCATAACATTTACTTACTGCATGTAAGGATTTTTTTTCAAACTCTGTTAACCTTTTTAAATATATTTGGTGAGCCTAATGATATTTTTATTAGCATATCTTAATGTAATATATACAACCAAACCTTAAGAGAAAATTCTATCTCTATTATTTTCATGATAGGCAGCATGCTGTGGGATGGTACCTGGGTGAGATTGTTTGTCATGACACAATCCTACCTATAAGCTTCCATTCCAAGAAAGATGTCCTCTGCAGAAGTCCTGGTTTAAAGATTGTAGAATCATGGGTGACTATTTGAAAAATAATGGGTATGACTTAAACACCAATATAATGGAAGGATCATCTTAGACATTACCATAGCACAGAGCACTCAAAGTCTTCACAGTGTTAAGCATTCTCTGGTTTAATGTTGTAATTTCCTTGAGAAATATATTATGTATATGATGTAGTTGACATATGCACTCATCATTTCTTCATTTGGTCTTCAATCCATTTCAGTGGGCAGAGCTGGCCATTCAGCACCACAGCAGGGCCCGATACTAAAAATTATGAGTCTTTGGCATCATACGTGGGCAGAACAACTTTCTACCACAGTAAGAACTAACTGTAGATATTTTGCACTTGGAAACCTAGTATAAATGTAGGAGGAAATCAACAGATATAAATTTGTATAGATTTTAGTTGGCCTTTGTGAATAAGTCACTGCATGAGCCCAATATTTTTGAATGCAACTTGTTGTTTTTCAATGCAGTCTACATTATCATATGACTGAGGAAATAAATGCATCCACGTCCTACTCAGTCACTTTTTTCATGAATAATTCTTTTTTTGGCTTAATGAATAGGTCCTGCCTAAAGGATACAATCTAGCTGAAATTGGGAATAACACTCAGAAATTTTAAAAAGTAAATATTCCCACTTGTTATTTCTCATTCCAGATGTGGAATGTCATGCTACTTGTTGGACTTGGCCCTTTTGGCAGGTTCACCCCTGAACTTTTTGCCTTAAGGTCTGACATAGTGGTAGTGATTTTTGGCCTCTGCGCACTTCAGCACTGTGGCCCAGTGTAAGGTGCGTGCGCTCTCTGAGTGCGTGTGGTGTGATTGGCCTGCCCTCCCATAGGAATGCATGGGGGATATGTGTGTCCATGATAATTCCTGGTATGAGAGGAGTACAGGGGCAAGTTTAGTATGTATGAACTCGTGAGCATAAATGCTGAGCAATGGTGTGTACAGATTTATGGTGACGGGTGGAAAAATGCCACTTTTAGAAGTTGGCATTACTGTGTACTGTGTGTCAGCTTGCCTGATGTGAATTGCATGTCTGGCTTGTGATTGACAGGAGCTGAGAGGTGTGGGTGGCTCCAGGAGACAGAGTGAGTCAGCCCAGTGGTGAATAGAGAAATCTGCATCTAGATGGGAGGGAGGAGTTGCACCTGGGACCTGAATAGGGCTGTGCCTTCCCTCCACAATACTGGTTCTGCCCCCTGTGGTGCGTCTAATCACTGAGCCCCTACCTGACAAAGGGGAGAGGAGCTGGGCAAAACAAAGTGCTCCAAATCCCCTCTAAACCAGTCCTGACTGGTATCCCCAAGCCCAGTGCTGTGACACAAAGAAAAAGGACATATAACTATAGGGGCTGGGCCCCCATGTGTGTGTGCAGTTCACTTGACTTGAGGGGGGGGATGCTGCTGCCGGGCTCCAGGAGGAACTGCCACAAGGGACTGCCTCCCTGATGGAGAGCCCTGGGAGCTGGCCTGCCTGGGGCCCAGCCCTTTGCGCCCCTTCCTTGGATTTTGGCCTCTAGCGCCCTGTGAGTGCTTTACTTTTATTTATTAAAAGTGTTTTTCATAGCGCTGTGCTTCCTGCAGCTGAGGAAGAGCACTTCAATCCCTTTTAGAGGGAATCCCCGGCATAGGGATTCCCCCACATTGTTGGGTTCTTGCTGGTGCCCATCCTGCTGTTGATGCCGCAATTATCGTTATATTAGCGGGTGCCCACCCCGATTTATATGATTTAAAGAAGAGGGAGCCTACCCCTCATTGCCGCCAAAGAAATCAGATCTCCGCCGCTGTCCGCGGCCCACCTGGTTGTGGGCGAGGCCTGGCGGACGGAAGTGGAAGAGGAGAGACAAAGGCGGCTCCTGCTCGCGAGGGTCTCCCATATGCAAAGGGAAGACCCTTGTTCCGTACATGAGGGTAGTCGTCTGGAGCCTCGCAGGCTCCTTGGGTGAAGTAAAGTCCCGGGTCCCAAGAAGGGGCCCGGGTGAAGAAGAGGTGGCCGGAGCAGGCCGCGACCAAGCAATAGCCCAGGCTGGGCTCCAGGGGGTGAAGAGGGAGCCCCATGGGCTGCCGCAGTGAGACCAAGTGAAGCCTCCCTCACAGAGCCCAGTAAGTGAGGGCTTGGGGTTGTTCCTTTTGGCTTTTCTGAACGGTCCCGCCATTGCGGGCCGCTCCAACAAGAGGGGCAGTGTTTATGTAGTTATGGGCTTGTGGGGCCAGAAGGCACCAACGTTCCAGGCTCCTATTTCCCTTTACAGCTGCCCCGCTTGCTAGAGGGCAGCTGCCCCACTTCGGGGGCATGTTTTTGGGAGAGCCCATGGGCTCCAACGTGGGGCCTGATTTTTTTACCAGAGCTCATGTCCCTACCAGTTTGAACAGTCCTACAGCTGCCCCACTTGCTAGAGGGCAACTGCAACATGGGTAAAATTATTTCTAGGGCCCCAAGGTGCCCATGCCTTCATTTTGTTCATCCTCAGCTGCACCGCATCAGCGCAGGCAGCTGCAACGTTTGGCACAATTGTTCAGAGGGCACAGTGAGTGCCAGGCCTTCCTTCAATTTACAGCTGCGTAGCAATTAGTGTCATCTGCACTGTTTAGGCTATTCTTTCTTTGGGGGCATGTGTTGAGTTAGTAGTGGGACGCACTTCTTGGCCCCATATCTTTCCCAGCTGCCCAGCAAGTAGTGGGCAGCTGCTACGTTTAGGTTTGCGCAATGGCGCACCTTGACTTCCGCTGCATTGGCAGCACGCCCTGACATTTTGGACACAGGGCATTTGAGCCCCTTTTGAGATGGCCAGTTGGCCAGGGGGACTGTTGGGTTTATAGGGCGCCTGGCCCTAAAGTGATTTATGTGGTGCTATGAAATGTGATTCATGTAGTATGAGTTACGCACCCTGTTTGATATCTCTAAATGTAGTTTTATATATGAGGTTGGTTTGCATATTATGGTTTATGCTAGTGAGATTATGTTCCACTATTATTTATGCCCCTAATGTGAGTTGTGCTTAGTAGGTGAGGGTCTAATGCATTTTGACTTATGAGAGGATTGCATAATGTGTTTATTCTGGTGAGGTTGGCGCAGAATGCAATTCGCGCCTGATGTTATACTGTGCATGAATTCGTTTATGTTACAGCCTGATGCTGAGTACAGTGATTACCAGTGGTTACTGGTTGTACGTTTATGATATGTTTTACTTTTACTACGTTCACTCTGCGATGGTTCTGACAGTGGTCCAGTGGGCCCTGTCAGGTGTATATAATCCAATGTAGATATGACCCAGTGCCAGGTGGCACTATGTATAATATGTGTTTAGTATTCTAATGTGTTATGAGAATACAAAGCCTATTTTTGATATAACCTTCTGTGGAGTTCCTATTGTAGTGTGCCTGGGATGTTGTTGCTGTGGGCGTGCGCAAGTGCTTTACACATGGCCACCGGAGAAGCCTGACTGCTCGTGCCAAGCTACCAAGGGGGTGAGCAGGGGTTATCTTTGGCGTGTATCTCCCTTGCCCTGACTAGAGTGATGATCTCAGCCTGGCTTTGGCGCAAGCATTAGCCAACCAGATATCCCATTTCTAACACTACTGGTACCTCACATTGCGTATTACCATGCCCGCTATACTGGGTCAGTAGTGATTGGGTCCTAATAGGAGAGATTACTTTTTGCTAGTGAACAATAGGTAAATAAGCCTTAGCTTGAATCACCACGAAATTTGGAAAAAAATGTTTTAACATCACAACCCTGCTTTTTCATGTGGGTTTGACCACTATAGTCCCTTCCCTGATGCACTTACACAATTTTAAGAGGTAGATTTATTTGAATCACCTCCAACTCAATCCTCCAAAAATGTCTAAGCTTTCGCAAACCTTGATTAGAAATATTAATAATTCGAGACTGATCTAATTCTACGAATACAGAACTAGTCTCTAATACTATTCAACACCTGTCTTTTGTGTAGTCAGATAGTTTACATTGTGATAAGTATTACCGGATGCATAGGGTGCTACTACGCAGAACTTTGGATTGTGTGACACAGGCTTAATTTTATTTTATTTATTTTCCTGACAAATTCTCATTTTACCGTTCAGTCAAAAAGAGATGTGATCTCTGCATCAAATTCGTACTATCCAAATGGGCTCAGTTTCATATTATGGTTTGTATAGTGCATTAGACAATGTGACACTCCCATGATTCATCTTGCTAACTGCATTTTAATAATCCTTGTCCTTAACAGGCACAGTGAAGTGTGTTCCAGGGCGCCGAGCTGTGACTTACTCCGGTGCATGCATTTATATAAATTACATTTATAGGTTGCTTAAAAGCCAATCCAACTGATTTAAAACAAAGTATTATACTGTTCCTTTTTTATCGCTACCTTAATAGACATTGACACTGTAAATTCTCCTGAGAGGAGGTAAACGCGATTAGCCTGCATAAAATGAAGGTGATAGATCAGCAAGTCAAAGAGATTCAAAAAAGTATAACATAAACCATTGAGAGAATATAAATGAGCCAAAAAATAAACAATGTGGTTAAAAGTGTGCTTTCTCAATGTTTTATGATAAAGTAAGTAGACGTTATAATTCGGGTATAGAAATACACTTAAAATAAACTCCACAAAAATAAGCATAGCGGCATGAGTTCATTTTTACTTTAAACTAGTAAAAAAGCCACACAACTTAAACAATATGTATGTTATGTACAATTGTGTGCTGAACTGGTAATTTGCATCGAGTTGATTTGTCTGTATTTGTCTGCATCCCTACTCGGCAATCGTTCAGATTGCATAAAGAACTCCACAGTGGTGCAACTTGAATTTGAACCTACTAACCTACCTGAAAACGATATTTGCAAGAAATCAACAATGCAAAATTGAACTTTGGTTGGTGTAAAGGTTTTTTTTCGCAGCTTCGTGAGCGGAAAATACCAGAAATAATGTATGTGATATTTGCTCAGATGTTCAAAGGTTACTGATATGCCTTCAGAGAAAACAATTGTAATGTAATATATAAAGATTAATTCACATCACTGCCTCCAAATGAGAAAATTAGATTTACATTTTTTGCTGTTTATGTCATAGATGTTCTCATTTCCATTGTTCTTTGCTGTCAGTACCACGGCTTCAAAGTACTGTAATCTCAGCCTCTGATAGTGGATGGGTGGAAACTGAAACCCACTAGAGCAATCAGGCTTTTGGAAAAATCACATTATATTATAAAACAGCCCTTCAACTTTTAATCAATACATTTTTTTAAATTAGAGGTACCTGACTATTTGCATCCTTCATTGATTTTTCAACAGCATTTGATAGCGTTGACTGGCCTACGTTATGGAGAAATGTACACGGCCTTGGTATCCTGGGTTCCTGTTACTATTAATTATTGAATTACATTCTGCCACATGGTGCCAGAAGATGGGGGAATAAGGATTTATCATCTGTAATCAATACTAAAAATCGATTGAAAAAGGCTGTCTTTTGGTGCTGTTGTTGTTTTCCCTTTACATCGCTGATTTACCTTCCTTTTTACACACCGGTGATTTGCCAAACATTGGGGTAGTTTGGTGTCTTGTCTGCTATATGCAAATGACATTGTAATCCTGGATTTAACACAGAAGGGATAGAAAAGTTGTCTGGTGCCATTACAGAAATTCACATGTACACGTTTTCTGAAAATTGATGTCTCTAAAAGTAAGATCCTGGTATTTAAAAGCACAATCTCCCAGAAATACAATAATTAAATCTAGCTCTGAAGTGAAGAAAAACTAGTGGTAATTAAGTCACACCCCTTTCTGGGGAAAATCATGTCGAGTAATTTGAATGACAGAACAATTTTCTCAGAGTATCATATTAGCAAGGCTAAATCTCAGGCTTATGGGCTATGGGCCTTTTACAATGCTGTGAGGGGAAGGCACTTTGGGCACTTAATATCTCTGTGTAAAGCAAAAATCCCATCTATCCTGCTTTATGCATTGGTATTAATTAATGTGAAGAAGTGGGTTTTTTTGGGGATAAGACAAAAGGTTCAATTTTGAGGAAACTATGTGGTTTCATTAGGCAGATGGCTCTGCCAGCAATTAGATTAGAATTTGGACTAAAGAGTGGCAGATATTCAGGACGCTTTCAGTTATTAAGAAGTGATGTAACTTCACCAAGAAAGTTGGTGTGTAAAGAGAACTTTAAAATTAGAAAATAAAAGTCCCTGTTTTATAGACATTTTATTCATGTGTTAAAAATGTTTGATCTAAACCAAGAATATTGTCTTTCCTGGTCTGAGCAACAAGTAAAAGCCTATATTAAGCAGGTATCCCCTAATCTAAGTTGTCATTTAGATGCTGATTGTTGTAGGAAAAATTCTAAATTCAAGAAAGACCCAGCAATATTCAGCTTGGGATATTGACCACCGTGTTAGATGTTGCTGGTCCCTAATAGTCCTTGATATTTTCCATTAAGGATATACCCCCACATGCATCAACCTATTTAGGAAGTGCAAACGGTGCGAATCGGTAAATTCGGCCGTTTGCACTTCCTAAATACGTTTTTGGGATGCATGAAACAATTCGCTATTTTTTGCATTTCTTAAAAATGCAAATGCAATTAAGGAATCGCATTTGTTCGATTCCTTAAATGCAATGCATCAATTTGTAAAAAATTGCGAATTTTGAAATTGGAAGTGCAAATTAACACGAGGTTGACCCTCGTGTTAATTTGCGAAAATTTTTAAAAAAGCAAAAAAATTCATTTTTTAAACATGCATGTTACAGACACACATGTCCTTAGGACATGTGTGTGTGAAACATGCACTTGAAAATACATTTCAAGGGTGCAGGGGGGGGTCCTTTGGACCCCTCTCTGCACCCTTTGCAATGCATCAACAAATTGCGAGTGCAAAAAATAAATAAATGCAAAACGGCATTGATTCCTATGGGCCTTTAGGCCCATAGGAATCAATGTAATGCCATTCCTTAATTGCGATTCGCAATTAAGGAATCGCAATTTCCGAAAATTAAGAAATCCTAAAAACTTTTAGGATTTCTTGATGCATAGGATTTTGCATTTCCTAAATAGCGATTCCTTAATTTTCGCTATTTAAGAAATGCAAAATCCTAGATTGATGCATGTGGGGGATAAACTGCTAGCTGGCATAATTTACCAAGCAGGGATAATATATGTAATTTATGTAATCATGGTGTCCAAAATCTAAAACATGTGCTATTTATTTCTCCTACATTGGCCTCTATCACCATAAAAGCTTGAGACCGCTGTTTCTGACTGATCAGGTTTGAAAAATGCCTGACTCTTTAAATGTTTTATTATTCCCTTCTAATAAAATTATTTCTTTTCAAATGTTCAAGATTTTTAAATGTTTTTTAGACTTGTATTGATTATGATGTTAAGTTGTTAACGTCATTGTTGTCCAACTAATGAAATGTTTAGATTGTACAATTTTATAATTTTGGGTCCATATTTAAATCTATTATTCTGTGAAGGCATGTTGTATTGTTTCTGTGGACGTCATTTGAGTTCCAAATCTTGAAATAATACTTGACTTGATAGCATGCAGGCATGTTCATGTATTGTTGGGAAGGGTAATCACGGGTGTAACCTATTTGTTGAACAAAGGGTGTTAGCTGAGTGACTTCTGGGGAAATGTCACAAGTACAGTATTACCAACAAGAGAGTCAGGGTTATTACAGTCACTCCTGTACCCCTATTTAAAGTATATATTAAACAACCAAAGAGTAACTTAGTGAATAAAATAAGATTTGTAAGCATTTTTTAGGCAGATTTGGACAGAACACCAAAGGTAAGCTATTCCTTACTGTCACAAATAGAGATTATACACCCAAAACAAGGCAAAACACTCCCATTAAGGGCACACCATGCCCTTGTGATTAGAAAAATAAAAACGTTTTACTTTTTAAAAAGAACCCTCACTCACCACTAATTGGTGACATGCTTCATCATTGGGTTCCCGCTGGGGTGACCGAATGTCCACCCCAGCGTGCTACTATGCCTGGTTACAGCGGAGCTGGTTCGTGGTGTGTGGAACAGTGCAAAAAACTAATGAGAGATTTTAAACTGTGTGTGACGTTAAAAAATGCAAGGTTGTAACCTAAATAATTTTTAATAAAGGTCAACCAGCATTAGGTTAAAAACTGTGTAAAACGGACTATACAGGGTTCTGTATTATGAAACCCGTGTCCTTAGTCAAAATTGGTCAACATGTTTCTGCTGTAAATTAGCAATTTCGCTCAGCATTCGTCAGACCTAAAAAACGTATCCTCCGGTGGTATGCACTCCCTAAGGTGCACCCTCCAGTGGGGATTTTAGTGTGAAAAATTCATTCTGTGATTTACTCACGGACATTATCCGTAGAGGCTTGCCAGACTTTGCTGGAGCCAGATACCTATAGAAAAACGGGAGACAAAGGAAGACACACATGACATCACATAAAGACATGTACCTACATGTAATCGTGTAATGTTATTACCAGGTAATCACAATCAATAGGCATATTCCCCTTTAGTCAACATATTGTGTGCATCACCCTTTCGCATATGTTATCACCTGTGTGGCAATATCACAACCGTTCGTTTGCCTTATCAAGGGTTGTGGACCCTACTCTGCATTAAACTAATGTGGCCGGGTACAAATTTCCATTGCTTTCAAAAACAATTTTTTATTGAGTTAGTTCGTATACAGTATGCCATAGGGACCACCTTTGTTTGTCCCTGGTTTCTTGTATACTAAATGTATCCATAGTTCGTAGCAGCACCCCCTTTAAAAATAGTCGTCAGTAAAAGAATTGCGGCTACATTTAAAAATTATTTTGTATATATGGAAGACCAAGTCTCGTATGGAAGAACACTCACTTTAACAGAAGCGAGTACCCTCTTCCTGGGCTCAAGCGGCTCGGGTAACCTTCACGTCGTGTTTACACTAAATACAGGGAAGGGATAGAAGAGTTTTGTAGTTGTTTAGTTGCATCTTTGTTTTTCGAGCAGAGTAGGGAGTATCAGAGCGAACCGCCTCTTAAGGAAAAAAGGGGGGGAGACTTACTTGTACACAAGCGACTCCCCGTCGACTACTTAAATGTAGCGTTGCTGATGGCCCGAACGGTAAGGAAGCCGTCGGGTCATTTTGAATAGGCTAGTTCTGGTCACGTGTGCAACGCGCTATTGCGTTCCCTGTCTAGCAATTAAAGGGGACTTCTCCCTTTTTACCTTTGTAGCAGATATTCGAGACTCAGCGAACAAGTTAAATTAATGAAGGAAACCAAGAATTGACTCTATAAATAATGTGCATAATAAAAGAATTAAACATATGCACTATAAACTTAAATGGAGATCTGCTTGGTTCTCGAGAAAATATGTACGCAAGTGTGCCTTCATGCCTTTCAAAAAACCGGGTACTTTATTGAACACTGTGGTGACATTACACAGGGACCCGTATGGTTTTTGAAACGCATGCGTGCAAGGGTACCTGCGCATATTCAAACCACGAGTGCGTTATCATTCGTGGAGATAACCCCTTAATTATAGTACATGATGTAATTCAATCAGTCCATCATTATAAAAATACGTTTGATTTTTAGTGCTCCCGGGGAAATATTTGCTTTTAAATGGAAGCCTTTACACACTTAACCTACAGGCACTGTATTAAATACGCTTCTAGTGTCCAGGACTTGGCGGTAACAAGGAGTGACCCTCATTAGTAGGATCAATATTGTAAGCTTTATCAGACTGTGTGATTTGTTTTGTCATGCGAAATAGCAAGCATGTGTAATTTCTACTACATCAAGATAGCTCCTGTCTGTTGTATCCTATACGTTATCTACGAATTGTAGTCAAAGTACTCAGAGGAAGGTAATAGGGCAAGTGGCCAGATCATACAACAACACCCATGTCAATAGTGTGACATGATTTCTAATAGTATGGTACTGATGTTGTTTATTTATCTGTCGTTAAATTGGACAAAGTTTTTTTAGCATGGTACCCAAGTACCCTATCTAACATCTCTGATACTATCGTCTCATGACTATGCCCCAGGGGATATCATCGTTTAGACCTTTCTGATGGGTTGCCAAACGGTAAATCCACCTTTGTTCCTTTTCGAACAATCTTGTCTCTGATCCTGCACTCAGGTGTTCTATTATAGTCCACTGAATGTCATTTGGGGTATGTCTTTTTTCCAGATAGTGCGTGGTAAGTTTAGTTGTGCTTTTTTGACATCGAATATTACTTCGATGTTCGCATATCCTCAATTTTATGCATCTTGTCGTCATGCCTATATATTGTAGGCCACATGGGCATGTTATTAAATAAATAACATTGCTCGTATTGCAGTTCGTATGGCTGCCCTGTTCCCATTGTTTGCCCGACTCGATGTTCAGTGTCTTGGTGTGAGTCGTCAGATGCCAGATGTTACAATTTCCACAGGGAAAATGGCCAGTAACTGCAGGAAAGCCCCTGGCATTCAGAACTGTAGCCTCCTGTTTCCTCACTGGGTTCCTTGGGCGCGTGTGGACCAGAGAGTCTTTAAGACTCATAGCTCTTTTGTAGGAAAAGAGGGGTTTCTCCCATTTGTGTTTATTACTGGTAATTATCTTCCAGTGTTTGGAAATGCATTTGCTTACTGCATTAGATATTGGGTTGAATGTAGTAACACAGGTCAAAGGAATTTCAGTAGTGTTTTCTTTTGGATAATTCTCAAGAAGAGCATCCCTATGTTGGTTCCGGGCTCTCTTCTGGCTCTTTTCAAGAATTCTTTTAGGATACCCTCTCTGTTGCAATTTTAAAGTCAGATCACCTGCTTGCTGTTTATAGTCCATCAATTCACTGCAGTTCCGTCGTATCCGAAGGTACTGCCCATAAGGGAGATTCTCCCGCAGGGCACGAGGATGAAAACTTGAGAAGTGCATTAAGTTGTTCTTTGAGGTTGGTTTGTAATACGTTCTCGTCTTCATCTGTTCCATATGTTTCTTAATTGTAACATCCAGAAATGTGATAGTATCCACTGCGTGATCATGGGTAAATTTCAAATGTGGTTTGCACGTGTTAATCCAGTCAAAAAAAGTGAATAGAATACTCTCCTCTCCTTTCCAAATCATTAGCACGTCATCTATATAGCGCTGCCATAAGATGATATTCGCTGCATAAGGATTGTCCGGGCTCAGTATGAAATTGCATTCAAAATAAATACATCTAGGCCCGCCACCGAAGGGGCAAAAGTACTGCCCATCGATGTGCCCGTAGCCTGGAGGTAGATCTTACCCTCGTATTCAAAAAAATTCCTCTTTAAAGCTAGAGTGGCACATTCTACCACAAAGGACCATGTGGTCGCATAATTCCATGGGGTTTTATCTAGAGCCTCACTCAGCACCTTGATAATTTCATCCTGGGGGATGCAGGTGTAGAGGCTTTCGATATCCAAGGTTACTAGAAAGCAGGGTTCGTCTGGCATATTAATAGATCTCATCATTTACAGGAGACTCTTAGTATCTTTAATATAAGTACTGGTAGATTGTATTATCGGTCTTAGAAAGACGTCACAGTACTTAGAGAGGGGTTCCAATAGGGAACCTATCCCTGAGACAATAGGTGACAAGTGTCACAACCGAATTGGAAGATCATGTGTGTCAGTTCATCTTCTTGCGCTGTTTCCCCTATTTTTATTGTTCTGGATAGCTCTGAAATGTGGCTATTGTCAGTTAATTAGGAGTTAGTCGGATGTCAGACCCATTTCTATTTCCATGTAGTAACACATTTCACTCAGTTAAATAAGGTATTTTTGCACAGGACTCACGTTCAGTACTACAAAGTGCAGACAAGGAGTGAAGGGGAGAAGCACATTATTCCACATTGAACTAAAACATTTTTATTTGACTTTAGATTACATGGATTTCCTACAACCAGTGTTGCAAGGCATAATTCAATATGTGAAGTGCATTTTAATATGAAATGTATAATTGTTGATAGGAAAGTACAATGAAAGCCACATTTGCCATTTATAGATAATCTGTGAGGATACAATGAGTAGCAGGCTAAGATACCAACTACCAACGCTCCTTGAGTCTAGAAATTTGAAATGTATTCTACCCGAGTTCAACTGACGGACAAAAGGCTTTCACATTTATGCCTGCATTCATAGCTTATTGATGACTTTGTGAATATGTTATGTTGTTTTTTATAGTGCACTTGTCACCTGAGATGGTATCCTGGAACTTGGTCAGGTGTGTAGGTATGTGGTTCCCAAGGTGTTTATACAAAGAGCTATGCCTTAAGCTTCTTGCGGAACTCAAGCAGAGGGAGAGGTTCTAATGTGTTGAGGGAGTTCCATGTTTTGGGTGCAATGTCGAAGAATGAGCGACCTCCAGTTTTGCTTTTGCAGATGCAAGTGAGAGTAAGGCAGAGCACAGATGTCTGGTGGGTTGGTAAAAGTACATGCTGCTGTTCAGGTATTCTGGTCCTGTGCTGTGTAGGCCTTGGTATGTGTGCATGAGAAGTTTGGATTGGCTGTACTTGTGAATGGGGAGCCAGTGAAGCTTCCTGAGGTGCTGTGTGATGTGGTTGTAGGGCCAGCTTTAGGGTGATGTGACCGCTGCAGCTGCACTGGGGTCTGTCCTGGAGGGGGGCAATGAACTCATGGAGGGCGCTGTGTTTAGCAATAATTTACGATTTAAAAGCACCTGCGGCAGATGTCCTTGAGCTTTCAGGCTGCAATACAAATGCCATGGTAACTCTTTCAATTAAAGTTCCTGCCAGCCGCAGCCCATGGAGGGAGTTCTGGTGGGGCAGAAAGGCGGGGCAGGGTTGTGAGTGCTAAAAACCAGAATATGGATGATTGGAGGTAAGGAAACAATTAAATAAATAAAACAAATTTCGTAGTGCGCGCTGCATCGCATTTTGCGATGCAGGGCGCGCTACGAAATTTGTGTCATTTATCCAAGATGCTATATACGTGTTTGCCAAACATCATTTGTGTAAAAACACATACGGATCTGTAAGTACTTGATAAAATCACTCTGATGTATAGCAAATTCAGCCTGTAGATCCCAAAAACTTTTTACCCCCAACTCAACCATCAGATCCCCCAACCACTTAATGTCCGAGTTTCTCCACGTGCCAAGATTAGCAAAAGTGAAACACTTGGGTAGGTCAGGATTATCGCATTCTATTCGATTTTTATATCAGTCACACCAAACTGAGCAAATGGTATAATAGATCGTACAGTTGCCCACGTTGCTCAGGCGCAGCGGCTGATACTGTCCATATGTTTCTTACGTGTCCAAAACTTTCATCATTTTGCAGGTTCAAACTTCTCGAGTGATAATCTCTCAAAGATGAGGCTGTTGGGTATAGATACTAAAGATTGGGTCCTCTATAGTCTCTCACTGGCTAGGATTTTTTGTGAGGAATTGGAAATCTGCTATCCTGCCAAATTTGATGAGTGGTGGAAAGAGGTTATGGCAGAGTATGAATTTGAATCTAAGATAGCACAGGTTAGAGTATCTATGGTTAAACATCATTATGTCTGGGGGATTTAAGAGAATATATTGGGTGAGTGTAGACTAGAGACTGTTGTACACTCTGCTTGTGCATACAGTTGTTTGCTTAATTATTCAACTAATTTTGCTATGTATTATTGATGTATATAATGAATTAGCTTAATGATATATCTGAATTTTTGTACCACTTTTTTTAATGGTTATAATGAGTTTGTGTCCTTCAGGCTTAGTCAATATTTAATACTGTATGCAATTTTTCTAAATGTGCAATATTGATATTCTACATGCTGTAAATTACCTGCTTGCACTCTCAAAAAACGAAAAAAGAAAGACACACATTTCAGAGAGGGGCTATGGAGAGATGAGGGGCACTTTTTTAGGGTGGTAGTGAGGTAATCTGAGGAGGAGGTCATATGGGGGTGTTCGCCAAAAACGATTGTCGAACTGGTAGCCACCAGCTCTAAAGCTGGTCTTATGTGGTTGCAGCATGGGCGGTCGAGTATGAGCCTTGTGGCAGTGTTCTGGAAGGTCTCTGTGGGAGTTGTTTGGAGATTACATCGTATAGAGTGTTGCCATAGTCCAACCAGCTGATGATGAATGCTTGTGTGACGGTCCGTCTGGTGTTCTACGGCAACTATTTGAAGATCTTTTGCAACATGGATAGGATATGGAAGCAGGAGGTGACACTGCTTTGACTCCTGCAATCATGTCGAGCTTGAATGATCCCTAGATTTCTTGCGTGGTCTGTGGTTGTTGGTCCTAGCTCGGACAACCACCAGGTGGAGTCCCATGGGGAGGTCTTGCTGCTGAAGACCAGTAATTGCATCTTGCCGGAGTTGAGCTTCACGTGATTGGTCCACAATCCAGTTTGCCACCATGGTCATGCAATTGGAGAAGTTGGTTCTAGTGGAGGTTGTCTTGTCCCTCAGGGGGAGAGTGAGTCTGGTAATGAGTCTGGTGTCATAGGAGTAGAAGATGATGGTGATCTCTTTGGATCGGATGATGTTGGTGAGTGGTGTCATGTATATGTTGATATATGTTGATAAGGGTAGGGATGATCTATGTAGGCCTCCACATATGATATGAATCCTTTAATGCCAATCTTGTAGAGTCATCTGACAAGGGTGTTGTGGGAGACAGTGTTGAAGGCTGCAGAGAAATCAAACAGGATGAGAGCCACTGTTTGTACTCAGTCCAGGATTATTCAAATTTTGTGAGTGCTGTTTTAGTGCTGTGGTTCTTTCTGAATCCTGATTGAATGTTGTATAGAAGATGGAGACGTTTGCGGTGGGATGTGAGTTGCTTGTTGATGGCCATCTCAATCACTTTGGCTATATAGGGGAGAAGGGAGACATGTCAGAAGCTGAACAACTGATTCAAATCAGTTGTGGGCTTCTTGAGGAAGGCATTTCAATTCATTCGGGAAAGTGGCAGACGTGATGAAGGTGTTTAAAATGTGGGTCAGGATGGTGTCTCAGGCTGTAGATGTGGTGGGGGCATGGGTCTTTTGTAGCACCTGAGTGAAGGGTCTGCATGATTGGTGGGGGGTAGATTAGCGGGGAGTGCTATGTGATTTTGCTGGGGAAGAAGCTGGATAGGTTACTGCAAAATTGTTGAGAGGCAGCAATGTTGTAGAAAGTAGCTGAGGGCGAGGTGAAATCCTTGACGATCTAGAAGGTCTCCTTGCAACTGTTAGAGCTTCCTTCGATGCGGTCCACTATTGCTTTTTTCTTGGTGTTTCTTATTTGCTGATGATAGCATCTGAGTGCAGCCTTGTAGGTAGTTCTGTTGGTTGTGCCGTGGCTGACCGTCCATTTCCTTTCTAGCTGTTTTCATTGTTGTTTGGTGTCCTGGAATTCTTCTGTGAACCTGCGGGCCTGATCTACTATGTTGTTGGGTTTGTTGGGTGCGAGGGAGTCAGCACAGTTCTTGATTCAGATGTTGAAGTTGTTGATGTCCTTGTCAAAGTTGTCTGTAGGACTAGGTTGATCTGTGCTGAGGGTGCTGAGCCAGTCTTCTTCTGTAATTTTTCCCCAGCTGTGGCTTGGAATGCTGAACCTAGTAAGGGTGTTAATTTGAGGTGTGTTGATTTGGAAGTGGATGACTGAGTGGTCACTTCATGTGGTCTGTGTGGTGGACTTGTATCTGATGATGTCTCTTGTGGTGAAGATGGGGTCCAGAGTGTTTCCTACTGTGTGTGTTGATTCTGAGATGAGCTGGGTGAGAGTGATGCTGATCAAGCTTTCGAGGAGTGCTGTGGAGCAGGGATCGTTTTGGTCTTACAGGTGAAAGTTGAATTAACCGATCAATGTACGCTCTGGAGTCGATGGTAAGTGGAGTGACAAATTCAATGATGAGGGTCATAAAGGTGGTTCATGGTCTGGGTGGTCAGTAGGCGAGGGCTCCGTTCAGGGTGACCTTTTGGGACACTTTCAGCTTGAAGTGCAGGTTTTCCATGAACAGGGTACTCTGTGGATTTCATGGATTCCTTGTAGATGAAAGTGAGTCCTCCTCCTGGCTTGTGAAGGTGGTCCTGTGGAGTGATCTTGTAACCTGTTGGAATAGCAGTGGCAAAGTTGGGAGCTGATCAAAGGTTGAGATAGGTCTCTATGATGAAAAGGATGTTGGGAGCGTCGCTGCTCAGCAAGTCCCATATTTTGGTTGTATGTTTGCTAAATGATGATGTGTTGAGAATCATGCATGCGAGTGGGTGTTGATGTACAGGTTTGCTGTAGCGTATGTTCTATAGGTGGGGGTGTAGGCATTGTTGGTGCTTGTGTGTCATGTTTGTTGGGAAGGGGTGTTGAGAACATGGTTAGTATTTGACTGGGGGTGTGGGTGGGTGGCTGCTGGAGAACCAGCAGTGAATACAGGAGCAAGCTTCTACCATGATGTGAGGCATGGTGCAGCAGCAGTTATGGGAATGGCGTGCAGGGTCTAGCAACCTAAGGAGTGCTGGAGAGTATTGCTGGGTGTTGATTGGACCATATTCCTAGAGCGAAGCGCAGTCAAGGCGCAAACGGGCAAAGACAGGCTTGCTTTTGACTCTGCTTTGGAGCCCCAACAGAGCATCTTCTGCACGTCTATGTTGCATCTGCTATTGGGTAGGACCTGGGGGGAGGAGAGCAGGGTGCTGTGATGTCATTCCTTGTGCTTATGTGTGATGAGAGATCTCTTGCCTGGCTTCTTCTTTTATAGATGGTTTTGCTGGCAGACCAATAGTCACTTCCTGTCCAGATGGATGATGGAGTTCAGTGATGTAACTTCCTGCACAGGCGGATGATGGAAGATCAAGGGATGTCCCTTCTTGTGCTGATGGGTGATGGGAAATGTGACATGCCAGTTGCTACCTCAAACAGCTGGCCACACAATAACAAGAAAATGAGATAGGACATGAAGGTAAACTTTCTTGAGATGTGTTTGCATTTTACAAGGCGCCAGGTGCGCCTTTATTATTCAGGACAGTTGTCCTCCCAACCTCTCTATTTTCATACATCAGCCTCCCGTTGAGGGGCTTGAAGGGCCAATGTCCTGCTGCGGAATGATGTTACTCCTATTGAACATCCATCCTTTTTTTAAGGGCATGGTGAGTCTTCAAACAGAGGAATCTGCTTTATACCTAGAATAATACATGTGAACCTAATACACCTGGACAATTTTCCTGCTTGGCATGTGAAACATTTTTCTTGGACTGGTGGTAGGTACTATGAACAAAAGTAAGTGTGTTTGGGTTAGAGAGAAATCCTGAACCCACTTGAAATTGAACATTTTATGGTGGACTGGAAACTAGAGTTGTGGGAAGTCCCTTGAAACTGGAAACTATGATTCGGTTCTCAAGAATAGGAGTTTGTGAAAAAAAATCTGAACAACAAATATGGTAAAACCCATATTTTGTTATTGTACCTTAGAGAGTTAGAGAGAGAAATGTAGATTTTCCTAATAGTTTATGACGGAAAGTCTTAATTTTATTAAAGACATGGAGACTAGTATTATGCTTTTCTTATCTTGCTCTATTTCCCATAGCAGCCAAGATAAGTAAAAAACTACAGTTCCCAGAGGGCCCAGAGGAAACAACTGGCCAATGGGAACACAAACAGAACAAACATTGCACACAATCATAGAACACCATTCTGGATAATGTCACAATCTGACTGCGACCATTCCTCTTTTCGCTGGTGAGCAGCTTAGATAGAGTCAATAAACAGTGGAACAATCAAAAAAAACAATAGAAAGGGCTCAAATCCATGAACAAAATTCTTGACCAACATCCAACCAGGGTCGGCGAACTGCAGGAAACACTGTAGCAGAATTGAAACCGGAAGCAGAGGCGTCTGGGAGAAGCGGAAGGCACTCTTGCAGAGGATCTGTTCCATCATGAAGATGCAGGAGGCAACGCTGGAGCCGCTAAAGGGAGGGAGAAACTCAGGTTAAAAGTGTTGTAGTGGGATAATACTTGCCTCTGTGTCTTTAATAAAATTAAGACTTTCCGTCATAAACTATTAGGAGAATCGACATTTTATGACAAGACCGGAGGCTTCTATTATGCTTGTTTAAAGCATATCAACCACCAAAGAAGCAGTGGTAACAACAGGTTTGCAGTAGAACACACACAAAACATTGTCATTAAACCAATCTGCTGACCTCAGAATGTCCTCCAAACGAAAGCCCCCCCAAAAAGCTTTGGATGCCATGGCTCTCCTGGTGGAGTGAGCTCCGAAAACGGAGACGTCAATGCCTGCAAGGGACATGACCCAGCAAACCCAGCGGGCCAGAGTGGCAGAGGAAACGGGACGATGGGGTTAACGGAAAGAAATGAGAAGTTGGGACTGAGAGGACGTTCTGAGGTCAGACGTTCTTTGCTCGTACACCTTGAGGCATTGACCTACACATAACTTAGGATGGGAAGGGAAGTAAGGATAAAAAACGAAATTTAAATGTGTCTTTGTCCTCCTATTAATGTGGAACATAACACCTGTAGGAGAGAACTGCCGGGAGGAAATATCCAAAGCCTTAACATCTGAAACACATTTTATCGAGACGAGGTAGAGAAACATGGTAAGCTTAGCTGACAACATTTTTAGAAAGAGCAGAATTATCTTGCCAATCAGAAAACAACTAGAGAACTACATTAACATCCTGTAAATTTGAATACTTAGCCAACGAAGGTTTGGAAAACCAAACTCCTCTCAGAAGACGGCAGATCAAAGGTTGAATGCCCACTAGCTTGCCCCAATAGGGGAATGGTTAAGAGAAATGGCAGATCTGTACAAATTGACTGTACTGTAAGACTTACCTGCACTGGCTTCAGAGACCCAAAAATTTACCACAAAATTCAGAGGGGTTGAAAAGGGATCGATATGTCTTTCCATACACCAGCTTGCCCATAAAGACCAAGCGGATTTGTAAGCTTTTGAGGTCCCAGGGGCCCAGGTTTTGCTGCTAAAGAGAGAAGCCTCTTGTGAAAGGAGGAGGTCAGGAGGGACAGGCTGGAAACTTTCGAAGCAGACAGGACCAAGGAATTGTCCATAATGAGACTGTGCCGAAGACCTAGGGGGTTCAGCAGTAAATCCTCGCGTGTTGGGAGAAGCACCGGGAAATCCACCGCCATCTCCAGGAGGGATGGGAACCAAATCTGAGATTGCCAAAAGGGAACCACGATGACCAAGGACGTCGATTGACAACGTACCTGGGAAAGAACCCTGTTGATCATGAGAAAAAGAGGGAATGCAAAGTTGAGGTGAAGGGACCAATCCTGAAGGAAAGCATCTGTTGCAAGGGCTGAAGGGTCCAATCGCCAACTGAAGAAACGAGGCAATTGAGTGTTGAGGCAAGAAGCAAAAGGATCGATATAAAACGTACTCAATTTTTGAGATAGGGATTGGAAGACGGATGGAAGAAGCCTCCAGTCGCTGGAGTCTCGAAGATAGCGAGAATGCCAATCTGCCAACGAGTTGAGATCTCTCTGAAGATATTCCGCTTTCAGGGATAATTTGTTTGACAGACAATACTCCAAAAGGCTCTTTTCCAACTCTGCAAGAGGCTTGGATTTGGTGCCACCAAGAAGGTTGTTGTAGCGGACTGCAGAAAAATTGTCCATCCGAAGAAGAATGGAACATCGAACTCTGTTCTTTGAGAGGCTTTGGATCGCAAAAGAGCCTGCAAGCATCTCTAAACAATTGATGTGCAATTTCAACTCCTCGCAAGACCATGTACCTCCAGTCGATATTGGTCCACAACGAGTAGCCCAACCCGACAGGCTTGCATCAGATTCTAACACACGATCTGGGGCAGAAGCGAAGATAGTTCACCCGTTCCAAGCATCTAAATGGTCGATCCACCATTGAAGTTTGTTGCGAGACTCCTGATCCAAGGCAATAAGGTTGCCGTAGTCCAATCCTTGACGTAAATGTCTGATTTTTAAACGTTGAAGAGCCTGATAGTGGAGGGGACCAGGATCAATGGCTTGAATGGAAGCGGAGAGAAGACCGACGATCCTTGCAAGAGAACTGAGGGAAAAGAGGAAGGTTCAAAGGACGTGAAAAATCTCTTGATGATTGAGACCTTCAATTGAGGGAGCAGGAGGGAAGATGTCGGGCAATCCACAATGAAGCCCAAAAACTCGATGCTCTGGGCAGGTAGAAGAACTTACTTTTTGTAATTGAGAAGGAATCCCAGATCCAGTAGCAGGGATTAAGTGGTACTGAGATCGGACAGAAGGAGCTGTTTGTCTGAGTCCATGATCAAAATGTCGTTTAAGTATATGATAAGTCTGATCTCGAGGGATCGCAGGAAAGCCACCACTGGTTTCATGATTTTTACACCAACACCCACCAAGGTGCTAAAGAGAGACCGAAAGGAAGAGAGTTGAAATGATAAGTCACGCCCACCAATTGGAATTGTAGAAACTTGGTATGAGCAGGATGAATTGAAACGGTGAGATATGCGTCCTGTAAGTCCAATCGTATCATCCAATCCTGGGGATGAAGGATAACTCTTAGATGAATAAAAGTCTCCATTTTGAAGTGGCGATAAACCACAAACTGGTTGAATCACATTAGACTTATCACAGGACGCATCTTTTTGTTCTTTTTCTGAACTAGGAAAATTGAACTGAGAAACCGTGTGGGATCGAAGGGAGCAGCTTGAATGGCCTGCTTTTGAAGAAGACATTAAACTTCCAGAGAGATTAGCTGAGCCATTTCGGTTGGGAAAAAGAGAGGAGGAGGGAACACAGTTTGGGAAGGCAGCACATAAAGCTCTATAAAATAACCTTGAACTGTATTTAGTACCCAAGGATCTGCACTGATAGTTTTCCACTTTGAAAAAAATGTTTTAAATGTCCTTCTACCGGGGGAGGTGGTGTAAGACGTACCTTGTTGGTTGTTGTTGCTGTAATTTTTCTGACCTCGACCTCTGTATCCACGTCCTCTCTTTGGGTAGAATTGATGCTTGTCGTCTTGGGAACTGGAATTTAAGGAACCCTCGCGAGCCGTGTATGTGATATGGACGGCCGGAAGAGCAACCCCTGCCTCTGTCGGCCCTTCCAAAAAACACGAGGGGAAAAAACTTTTTTGATTGACTGATGTGCCTTGTCCAAGGAGGCGAAGGTAGACACCAACCATATGAGGTCTTTAACAAGAGAATCTCCAAAAAGAAGTCCATTGGCTTTATTACCGGGGTCCTGAGGGGATTGAGTTCGATAAGAAGCCCTTTGCGGCGTTCATGCGTAATAGGGGCATTGGCGTTTCCTAGAAGACAGAAAGCTCGCTGGACCCACATAGAGATGTCTTCTGCGGGCAAATCAGAGCACTCCAAACAGGCAGCTTCTGCGAAGTCAAAAATACGCGCCAAAGGACCCACAACATCAAGTAATTTATCCTGACAGGTGGACCAAGCCTTGTCCACCTCTTTACATGGGGAGAAAGGGTTGATCTATGGAAGGGACCATGGTAACCTTCTCAGTTAATGAGGGCTTAGGGCACTCAGACTTCATCCTCGACCTAACGGAAGAATCCAAGGGAAGACGAAGTCTGGCTGAAATATAATCGCCAACATGAGAGGCAGGAAACCATTCGGTAGAGTTAGGATGGCGAATGGTGGACGGGTCAAACATAGGCACCCCTTCTGAGTCCATAACGGGTTTAAAAAAAAGGAATCTGACTTGGATTGGAGGGGAGGGGGGGTCAGATACATCAAGAAGGTCAAAGGCGTCATCCGTGTCACCCATGTCGTCATCTGTGTCCAAAATGTTGGAAATAACACATTTTTTGGCAACCTCTGAATGTTTCATTTTATTTTTGCGTTTGCCCTCTGAACCTGACAACCATTCCTTGGAAGGAGGCCTGGGAGGCACATAGTCCTCAATCAAGCGCGAGGAAGCCTCGCTATTCAAACATGACGCAGCATTGGAAGCATGTAAGGAAGCAGAGGAAACCACCTTTCTTTTTCAGCTATCCCCGCAGACTGGGCCAGTGCTTTGGACAACAGATTCATCATGGAGTTCTCCATGCCTTTAGACAGGCGCTTCATGGATGTCTCTACTGCATTCTCCACAGAATTATTTAAAACTGGTTCAAATCCTTTCTGAAGGCCTCACCTTTGTGGAAAAGTAAATTTTGCCATGTTCTGTGTCCCTACGTGTCCCCCATCTTATGTTGTATGTGCATGATTAATATGCATATGTATTCCCCATGATCGATTAAAGACGCAATTACAGTTGTGTCCATCTCTAGTATGCCAGTTTCCAGTTCTCGTGAAAGCTACGAGTATTAGGCCTATGTAAAGCTACGTTGCCACGTTTCTCAGTGTGCACGTTATTTCATTGTAAAGTCCCTGTTTCTAGGCCTCAAAAGGGCCCGGTCTCAGATTCAGCTCCAGTCTCCTGAACCCTCTCCGAGGAGCGATACAGCCCCCACCTGTATCCCTGACCCTTCACTTACTTCCTGCCTCACAGTGCCCGGCTCGGCCTGGCTCTGCCTGCCAGTCTACCAAGAGTATGTTATGATTCCAGCTATCAGTCCAGCTCTCCTTCTCTGCATTCCTAAGCTACTGAATCGCATCAATAGTGTCAGTCATCGTCTAGCCTTTACGTCTCCATATAAGAGAAATACTGTATTTATGGTCATTTAATATTCCTCAACACACACTACATGTAGAATAATGCATGCACCAGTCTTAGTGTCTGTTAGCCTTTGCCCTGATAACTTTTGGATTCTATCAACATGTTCTCTAAACATCAGATACTAGATAGTGTTTAGGTACATGTCGCTCTGACTCTCCAGACTTTCGTCTCTCCTTCTAGCTCAGAAGTCATAGCCCCCAGCTTCTCCCTAGTTACACGTCATTGCCAGCTTGCGCGCACCACTAGGTTAGAGGTCCCGGCTCCTTAGGTAGCCCCCTCCATGTTTCCGCCCCATTTGTGACATATTCCGTTACGTTTACATCACATGTCTATGTATACGCCCTGTTCACGCCTCTTGTTACACCTCCTTTCTGCCTTATCTCTCGCGACTGTTACAGGCCCCACCCACTGTTACGCCTACTGTATGTACTGTAATGTATTTTGTTTAACTATATATGCTTGTGCACGGTTATTAAAAGTTGCTAGCCATCCCAGATCTTGCCCGTGCAGGTGGTCCTGTTCCTGTCCTTTATGCTGTATTAAAACCTGCAAACTCCTACTACCTCGAATCTTGACTCTTATTTATTGAGCTATCTGTTATTGTTATGTCCAGTCAAAAATAGAGGTATTATTTATTTATTTACCACATAATGACGCCCGAATAGGTACTTGCCCTTTCCCCACGTGCCGGAGAAGCCACGCAAGCCCCCTGATCCTCTGCAGCCGTGACGGAACCATACCATGCACGTGCAGATATTTCTGCTTCAAGTATCCCTCAGGCCCACGGAGGAGACGGAGGTTGCGGTCCAGCATCCAGACGAGGCGGTGGAGGAACGCGGCGAGTCCCGACCAGAGCCCAAGCCGAGAGTCCAAGGTCCGAGGTATCCGGAGGCCCACCCGTAACAGAAGTCCGAAGTTCGTCCGTCCGTCATCGTAGCAGTCCAGTCCAGTCCGAGGCCTTCCGTTCTTGCTGCCCGGTGAGTACCATTGCTGGGGTAGTATCTAGACAGGGTCAATTGCATTGTCTCTGGTCCGTGGGTTTGGGTACGCAGATCCAACACGAAGTGTCCACTTAGGTGGATGCGGGTCCTGACGTGTCTCTTTATGAGACCGGTAAGTTTCGTACTGTTTTAGCAGTGCATCTAGTTTCTGTTCTAGTCCGTTCTGTTCTCGAGAAATTCATGTATTCTGTTTTCAGTATTCCAGGTAGTGTTTTGTCCGAACTGTTATCCTAAATGTCATTCATGTATTTCAATGTCGTGGTATGAATGTGTTGTTTAGTAATCATCGTGTTCATTGTGTATTGTATTGTGTCTAGACTCCAGCCCAGTCATGCCATTGTTTTCCAAGTTACGTCAGTTAAAAACTAGAAAAGGTCTGTTAGAAGAAGCAGTTCCTGTCCCGCCTAGGGACAGTCCAGGTCATTTTATGTATCAAAAGCATGGCATAAGTGCCATATTGTATCTAGATTTGTGGGTGGAGTACACCAAACAGTTAGAAGAAAAGTATAGATGGCCCGTATCGGGTACATGGGATGCCGAGTGCATCATGCGAGTAGAAGAAGTATTATGGAAAAAGAAAGCCAGACAGTCACAGAAAGATGCCATCGAGTTATGGCGCAAAGAATCTCATAAAAGAACCGAAAAAGAAATCAGAAAGTCAGAATTAAGTAGAGAATCCTTAGAAAGAGCCCAAGAAAGGGAATTAATCGAAATAGGTGAACGAGTTAAAACCGAACAGTCAGACAGACAGAGGAATGCCCTCATTAAGGGTATGTATCCTCTTCTTGCCGAGGGCTTGCCAAAAGCAACCCCGGAAGCACCATGTAATTTTCCGCCACCCTTAGTTCCGACCAAGCTACGTCACAAACCGACCGCAGCTGATATTTTTCTCTCGTCCTATTTGGACGACACAGTCCCAGAATATGCAAATCCTGTTCTGCCAGCTCCTGTAAATAATGTAATTCATGATCCTCCAGCCACCGGGGCACCTGTTGCAGTACCTGTTACGGTACCCCCGGTCCAGCCCGTAGTACAAATTCCCGCCACATCAGTCACTCTGCCAGCACGAAGAGTATCAGTCGACGATTCCAGTATAGGGGCCGCGGGCGGAGGTCCTCCTGGTACCCCGCCGCCAAGTAGACGTTTAGGAGCAGTCGAGTTACATGAACGTGCGTTACAGCGTACGCCTAAATATAAGTCCATTGCAGAAATCAGGTGACTTCTTACTGAATGCTGTTATGATCCAGTCCCAGGCGAGGATAGTATGGTTATATATTCCGTACGTATAAGGCAGGTGTCCGAGTATTTGGTCACCCTACCGAATATGAAAGAAGATCTAGACAGAATGTATCGTTTCATTCGTACAGGACAAGATCCAGAAAGTATTGGTGAAGTCATGTCTCTCAGGAAATCTGAGATCCAGTTCATGTTATTAAAGTTTCTGATCAATTGTTTAATTAGGGAACAAGATTCCCCGACTAAAGATCCGAACGAAATGAAAATTTTGACAAAGTGGAGTGATAATATAGCCGAGGGTAAGCACAAGACACTCAATAGTATAGAGAGTATGTACAAGAAAATACGTAAAGAAATAATAAGGTTACACGAACAACGCAAAGAAGCACAAGTAAGCGAGAAAGAAAATGACTCTTCTACTGAAGAGGTAGACGACGAGACTACCGCCAGAATAGCATATGTAGGTAAATCTAGACTTCCAGACCGACATTTACGCCTAGAACACAAGAAAGTCTTTCATCTTCCAGCACCAGAACAAGGTTCTCTAGAACAAGTATTTCAAGCTACCGATCAAATTCTGAAATCACGAATCGGTTATAGTGAATTAAGTACTATGCATGAACAAGAACTAGCCCGATCAGCAGTCCGATGGATTACTGATTCTACCACTTTTCCAGACGAAATAGTGGCACAAATGTTTCTGAAATTACCCCCAGCCGAGCAGCGACTGGTGGGTATGTATATGATCCAACACCTCATTACACTGTATGAGGGTCAACATTCTGATCCAGGTCCGTTACATGATGTCCTGAACGAGTTACTCCAGTATAGATGGAAAGGTTTAGGTACTGATTTAATTAGTGTCATTCTAGAACAGCGCCACAAATACAGAACGTTTTTGTCCCCCGCATTTTGTTCATGTCTCACCTCCAGAAAGTAAACCGTTTTACATAGACAGGCAGCATCCGTTACGAGAAGTACACCCAGTTAGGACACCAGATGGTGAAATGCAACGAGTATTTGTTTACACCCCAGTTACCAAGATGGAACTCTTAGAGATGAAGAAATTAATTCCCTGTCACGACAAAGATCCAGCAGGGTTCCACCGAGAATTAAAAGACATGCTCCGTATGGGAGAATACACGTATCCAGATATTATTAAAATGTTAAAAGTCCTGTTGCCCGCAGGGGTATACGAAAAACTCAAGGAAAAAGATTGGGAGGTGGGAGAGAAAAAGATCGATTGGACAGCTCTAGAAGCTGAAGATAAGATACGAGTACCAGGTACCGGTCTTGGAGACAAATGTAAAGAATTACCAGAATTATTAATACAAGTTTTACCTAGATTATTAGCCACTAAAAAGGAAGACTGGGATGCAATCTCAGCCTGTAAACAGAAACAAGACGAAGACACTAGTGATTTTTATTCCAGATTTGAGAAATGTTTTATAATAAACAGTGGTTTGAAGACGAGTAGCGAGTCATACCCTCATCTTTTTGTTACTAAATTAGTCGAGAATTCAAGTCCACAAGTTAAAAATCGAGTTTTGAAAGTCGAAAGTACCTGGCAAGCTAGTACCCCGTCCCAGATGTTACAGATGCTCCAGTATCACCAGAATAGAATCAGAGAAGAGCAAGAACACGAGAGAAGACGTATGAAAGACACGAAAATGAAAGTACTAGTTGCACAATCTGTTCCACAAGACAGTCAGAAGAGGGGTCCGAATCAAGCCAGTCATCCTGCAGCTCCCGTTAAAGGGACATGCAATTATTGTAAACAGCCAGGTCATTTTATAAACGAGTGTGCAGTTCTGAAACACAATATAGCCACTGGTAAAACTAAAGAAAGACCACGTCCGCCTAGACAAGAACAAGTTTCACAGACTTCTCAGCCACAGAATGCACAACAGACAGTTCCAGCACCGCAGCCTATTGCTGCAACACAGCATGTTACACAGCAGATGTACCAGTATGCTCAGTCAGAGTATCCAGAGTATCAAGCGTATTTATGAAACAGCCTAGAGAGGGAGGTAGGCTTGCCTCTCATCGAGATTCCTGTAGATCAAGAAGGTCCCTATGTACATAGTCAAGTATTGGGGAAAGACAGAAAGTTTCTGATTGATACAGGGGCAAGTAGGACGACTATTAGTCACGACGAGGTTCCAGGGGCTCCGCTCTCAGGCTCTAGAAATGTTTCCCTTGGATTTTCAGGAAAGCCAATTGTTAACGAGATTTCCAAACCAGTTACTCTAGAAGTAGGTCCATTGTCCCGAACTACTGATCTATTGCTTACGAAGTCCTGTCCAGAAAATTTGTTAGGTATTAAGACACTGAAAGAATTAGGTGCAGTTATTTGTTGTTCCCCAGAGGGAATACGTTTGTTTTTACGTGACTTCAAGGGTCACTATGTTTTGCGTGATTTTGATCCAAGATTGTCTAATGTTCCGCAGCATCTATGGGCGCAAGGTCCAACTGATGTTGGTTTTATGCAAATCACACCCCATCGTGTGACTCTCAAGCAAGGTGTAGTGTTACCACGAATCAGACAGTACAGATTGCCACCTGAGGCTGTAGCAGCCTTATCCAAAATTATTGACGAGCTCATTGCTCAAGGAGTAGTTGTAGAAACTGACTCCAATGTATGTAATTCTCCTATCATTCCAGTCATGAAACGTACTGATCCAAATGCACCCCCAGTATATCGATTAGTGATTGATCTTCGAGAACTCAATAAATGTATCATTCCCCAGTATCCAGTTGTTCCAGATATCTCATCCCTATTGACAGCCATTGATTCTGAGGCAATATTTTTTACAGTAATAGACCTCAAGAATGCATTTTTCAGTGTCCCCATTCATCCAGACAGCCAGTACCTTTTCGGTTTTTGTTTAAATGGAAGGAGCTATAAATTCACACGAGCTCCTCAAGGTTTCACAGAAAGTCCTAGTATTTACAGTCAAGCACTTAAGAGACAACTAGACAACATTCACATGCCAACTGACACTGCCCTGCTCCAGTATGTCGATGATCTACTGATCACAGCCCGTTCTGAACATGCTTGCGAGCGAGCATCGCTTACAGTCCTGTATTTCCTAGCCGAGATGGGGCACAAGGTGTCTCCTTCAAAGCTTCAATTCTGTGTCCAGCAAGTGATCTACTTAGGCCACTTACTGTCCAAGTGGGGTAGGCAGTTGACACCTGACCGTATCCAGTTAATAGCGAGTCTTCCACAGCCCAAGACACAGAAGGAGGTACGTGCTTTTATCGGCCTTACTTCTTATTGCAGACAATGGATTCCTCAGTATGCATTTCTAGCCAAGCCACTGATACAGTTAACAACACAGGAGGCAGCCGTATCGACTGTCCTCCCTTGGACATCTGAACATACACTTAGTTTCAATGAGTTAAAGAAAGCCTTATGCCAAGCTCCAGTCCTAGCTACACCGAACTACAATAAGCCTTTTACACTTTTTGTCACAGAACGTGATGGTACAGCATTATCTGTTCTTACACAAGATCAAGCAGGACAATACAAGCCCTGTGCTTATTTTTCGAGCTCACTAGATCCAGTAGCCCAGGCTCTGCCTGCGTGCCTCAAGTCAGTTGCAGCCACAGCACTAGCTATCAGACAAAGTGATTCCATAGTATTAGGACATTCCTTGACAGTACAAGTTCCACACTCCGTGGAAGTTCTTTTAAACCGAACACAGACTCAGCACTTGACAATTGCACGTTTAACAGGTTATGAACTGACACTGTTCCAACCACACATAGAAATCAGACGCTGCAACGTTCTAAATCCTGCTACACTGTTACCGTCAGTTACTTCAAATCCTGTCACACATGATTGTGTGGAAGTTGTTAACACTATGACTAAACCAAGACAAGACCTGACAGATATTCCATTACCAGACCCCGACCTGACACTTTATGTGGATGGTTCATGTATGAGAACAAGTACAGGAGAACTAGTAGCCGCGTATGCAGTGACTACTGACACTGAAGTTATTGAAACACATCGTATTGACACCCTGTCTGCTCAAGCAGCAGAGCTAGTTGCTCTGACTCAAGCCTGCATACACGCCAAGAACCTGACAGTTAATATTTACACAGATTCACGCTACGCATTCGGAGTTGTACACGACTTTGGAGTGCTCTGGCAAGAGAGAGGTTTCATGACTTCTCATGGAACCAAGATTCAGCATGGTCTCCTCATTCAAGCTCTGTTAGATGCAATACATTTACCGACATCTATCGCTATCATGAAGTGCAAGGCACATACGAAAGTTACTGACATTATTTCCCAAGGAAATGATCTAGCAGATCGAACAGCCAAGCTTACAGCACAGACACCAGACATACCAGTTAACAAGACACCGACTTCCACTCTAGAACAGACTACTTGTATGACAGTTAAGGACCCTACTCAAGATGTCATAGATATCCAGTTACATGCTACCCCCGAGGAAATTAAGAAATGGTCCGAACAAGGAGGGGTCCAGACAGATCAGGGATGGTTGACGAATGGTAGAGCCACATGGTTTCTCCCCGACTCAATGGTTCAAGTCATTATCAATACCGCACATAGTCCTGCACACTTAGGAGAAAAAGCCATGTTAGACAGTATCCAGAACATTTGGTTTAACAAGCATTTACGAGCTGCAGCCAAGCAGAAAGTCCGTACTTGTATGATATGTTGTCAATTCAATCCAGGTAAAAGTGTCCCGGTGGAACAAGGTGGATTCCAGCCCCCTGACCACCCTTTTGAAGTCCTCCAGATGGATTATATTCAGATGGAGCGATGTCGAGGTTTCAAGTATGTCCTTGTAGTTGTATGCGCTTTGTCCAGGTGGACAGAAGCATATCCAGTCCCAGATTACACAGCCGCGACCACTGCCAAGCAGCTGGTTCGTGAATATTTCCCCCGCTATGGACTCCCTAGGGTCGTGTATTCTGATAACGGCCAGCCATTCTCATCTGAATTAATGAAGCACGTTTCCCTTTTGTTAGGGTACCAGTGGAAGTTCCATTGTGTACGCCATCCAGAAGCAGCCGGTCTCGTAGAGAGACATAATCAAACCTTGAAAATCCGCATTGCCAAAATCTGTCAAGAAAAAGGTGTAGACTGGTTAGTTGCCCTGCCAGTCGCTCTGTTCTATATGCGCATGGTCGCACATTCCAGATCAGGTCTGTGCCCTTATGAGGTCGTATTCGGCCGCCCCCCGAATGTATGGGGTACACCTAGACCCCGAAGTATTACAGATGTTTCCAGTAATATGCTGACAGATTACCTAGCTTCCTTGATGTCTGCCCTACACTCTTGTCATTCACAGGTTGCCGCTGCATTTCCCGACAATACTGAAGTCAAGCCACACGAGATCCTTCCCGGCACCCTGGTCCTCGTCCGCAATTTTGATCGTTCAAGTCCGCTGGAGCCTCGCTGGAAGGAGCCGAAGTTAGTCCTTCTAACCACCCGTACTGCCGTCAAGTTGGAAGGCAGGAAGGGGTGGGTGCATCTGTCACACGTCAAGAAATTTCACGGACTAAAAGCTGTTTCCAAGAACATTTCCAAGGATTGTCAAGATTTTAAAGACTGCCAAGATACTATTGTTAAGGACTGTCCCGCAAATGACATTGATATCAAGCCCTCCCTGTTAGAGAAAACTCCGCAGCAGGAGTATAAAAGTAAGCTACGGTCTAGTAAAATAAGTCAGCCAGTTTAATTGTCTAAGTCCTCCCCTAGGTGAAACGGTTAGACAGGTATCTGACATGTATGAAATAGACCCCCATAGTGAGAGAGTTAGTCAAAACTCAATCCGATGTATCGTTTTTCTAAGTTTTATATTGTTTTTAAGCTTAATGGTTACCTGCACGAGTTATGCATTTCATTTATGTTTTCCAATTTCTCATGTAAATAAGTCTTCTAATGCTACAGTAGAGCACACGTTTAGTGATCTACCTCCTCACGAACTATCCTATCGTCTTGCTATGCGCAACAATTCATTTATCCGTATGTTACATTATTCACACCAGACCAGCAATGCCACAAATTGTTGGGTGTGTGGTCGACTCCCCCCTTTCCAGACACCGAAGGGAGTTCTGCCACTGTTTCCTTATCCGTTCTCACATAATGGCTCATGTGGAGCCTGGTCCATGTTAACGTCATCCTCAACTGATATGTCCCTTCTGAACAGTACATGTTTTCCAGACAAGCAAGGTCTTCCCCACAGAACAGGGTTAGATCTAGAAAATGAAGTTTATAATTTAGGTAATTATTCTTCGAATTTTATGGTCCTGAATGTTCAGTCTGATCCTACTCCAGACTTACCTGCTATTTCAGTATTACCAGTCAAAGGCGAATTATGTGTCCGAAATAACGGTTCCGTACATGTAGGACATAGTGATTGTACTACTATTGTCGAGTATAGTGACAGTGGGAAATCTATTTTCAAAGCTTCACGTCATTCTTATTTTGTTTGTGGTCAGACCGCATATGTTCGTCTGCCCCTCGATTGGGAGGGAACCTGTTACATTGCCTTCCTACTGCCACCAGTTTTCCTAGCCCCATCTGATTATCACAGAAACACACATCAAGTACACATTAGACATAGAAGGGAGATCGAGTCCCCGATTGTCGACCAAACTGAAACTGCTCTAGAACAGTATACAGATTTCAATAGAGGATTCTTTTTCTTTATAGGACCTATCCAGAATAGTAAGTTAATCCGTAGATTAACCAGAACCCTTGAGGCAGTAGTGAATGAGACTGCTTCTGCCCTAGGTAACTTAACCGAAGAGCATTCTGCTATGAGATTTGTCGTGCTCCAAAATCGTCTCGTTCTTGACGTCATACTGGCCGATAGAGGAGGAGCATGTAGAGTCATCGGATCTAGTTGCTGCATTTTCATTCCAAATAACGCGCCGTCTGTTTATTCAGCTATAACCAGACTTCATAAAATTGCCCATCAGTTACACCAGGATCCAGGCACCTGGACATGGTCCGGTTGGTTTTGGTGTATTATTTCTGCCTGGGGATGGAAAGTATTGTCCTTTCTAGGTATTGCAGTAGCGATCATATTCAGTTGCTGCCTCTGTATACAATGTGGCCCTGCGATTTGCGGCATTTGTGCTACCTCTTGTATTCCTAGTCCCAAGTCCCGTCCTAGATCCCGTTCCAAGAAATTTCGAGACGAGCAAATGATACTGTATGAAATGATAAATGGTATCATGAATATTGATGTTTCCTGATGGAAACGTAGTGACAAGGAGGGAATGTGGAAAAGTAAATTTTGCCATGTTCTGTGTCCCTACGTGTCCCCCATCTTATGTTGTATGTGCATGATTAATATGCATATAAATGTATGTGTCTTGTAAAGCGCACTGCTGCCCTGAGGCATCGTGGCGCTGTAGACCGCTGGGGAACCCGTCCTGGCTATCCCTGTGAGATGGTCCCTACTGGGTATCTCCAAGGTGAAACCAGGCATCCCCAGCGTATGTGGGGGGCCGTTGTAGAGATGAGGCAAGCTTAATGCCCAGAGTTGCCAAGTGTGAATCCTGGTTTAGAGTAGGCACCGAGGTGAGAATTATCGAGTCCGCTGACCCTGGTCCAGGACCCTGCCGCGTCGGGAATTGAACCCTGGTCCCGGGCTGTTCTCTGCTTCCGCGTCTGCCGTCTCTAACCAGTGAGCCACACCTCTCCACTCTCTAACCAGTGAGCCACACCTCTCCACTCTCTAACCAGTGAGCCACACCTCTCCATATGTATTCCCCATGATCGATTAAAGACGCAATTACAGTTGTGTCCATCTCTAGTATGCCAGTTTCCAGTTCTCGTGAAAGCTACGAGTATTAGGCCTATGTAAAGCTACGTTGCCACGTTTCTCAGTGTGCACGTTATTTCATTGTAAAGTCCCTGTTTCTAGGCCTCAAAAGGGCCCGGACTCAGATTCAGCTCCAGTCTCCTGAACCCTCTCCGAGGAGCGATACAGCCCCCACCTGTATCCCTGACCCTTCACTTACTTCCTGCCTCACAGTGCCCGGCTCGGCCTGGCTCTGCCTGCCAGTCTGCCAAGAGTATGTTATGATTCCAGCTATCAGTCCAGCTCTCCTTCTCTGCATTCCTAAGCTACTGAATCGCATCAATAGTTTCAGTCATCGTCTAGCCTTTACGTCTCCATATAAGAGAAATACTGTATTTATGGTCATTTAATATTCCTCAACACACACTACATGTAGAATAATGCATGCACCAGTCTTAGTGTCTGTTAGCCTTTGCCCTGATAACTTTTGGATTCTATCAACATGTTCTCTAAACATCAGATACTAGATAGTGTTTAGGTACATGTCGCTCTGACTCTCCAGACTTTCGTCTCTCCTTCTAGCTCAGAAGTCATAGCCCCCAGCTTCTCCCTAGTTACACGTCATTGCCAGCTTGCGCGCACCACTAGGTTAGAGGTCCCGGCTCCTTAGGTAGCCCCCTCCATGTTTCCGCCCCATTTGTGACATATTCCGTTACGTTTACATCACATGTCTATGTATACGCCCTGTTCACGCCTCTTGTTACACCTCCTTTCTGCCTTATCTCTCGCGACTGTTACAGGCCCCACCCACTGTTACGCCTACTGTATGTACTGTAATGTATTTTGTTTAACTATATATGCTTGTGCACGGTTATTAAAAGTTGCTAGCCATCCCAGATCTTGCCCGTGCAGGTGGTCCTGTTCCTGTCCTTTATGCTGTATTAAAACCTGCAAACTCCTACTACCTCGAATCTTGACTCTTATTTATTGAGCTATCTGTTATTGTTATGTCCAGTCAAAAATAGAGGTATTATTTATTTATTTACCACACCTTCCTCATTATGCCGATCTGAACCAGGAGAACTATCTATTTCCATTGCCTGGAATGCTAAGGGGAACAAATGAGGCAGCAAAGGGTTAACGCGCAGGCAGGAGGGAGGCACACAGGAAGGACACTCCCTTTAGGGGCGTGCAGAAACCACCCATTTCACAAGAGCTCCGGAAAGCGGCAAAGCCAGAGGCTGAGCGCACTGCAGGGAAAAAACTGGAGGAATCCAACAGAGCACTCCCTTCTGTGCGAGCGGAGAGGACCACAAGCCAGAAAAGTGCCAGTAAGAGTGGAAAAGGAGCAAGGGACAAACGCACACCGTGAGGGGAGCTCCGGGGCCAGAGAAGTGCGCAACGGTTGAAACCAACCGAACTCAGCGCCGTGGGTGGACGCGGAGCGGCACAAGCAGCAGTGGCAAGAAAGCGCTGAAAAAGGAAGCGCTAAGCTGGCAAAGCAAATATTGAATTAAATACACAATAATAGAAGATATAAACCTATACAAATTAACCACAAAACATATATCGAGAAGAGCAACAAGGATAAGTCACTTATCTGACTGCAAGCAGCAAGAAAAGAGGAATGTTCGCAGTCAGATGGTGAAATTATCCAGACTGGTGTTCTATGATTGGCTGTAATGTTTGTTCTGTTTGCGTTCCCATTGGCCAGTTGTTTCCTCTGGGACTGCTGTGAACTGTAGTTTTTTACTTATCTTGGCTGCTTAGGGAAATAAAGCAAGATAAGAAAAGCATAATAGGAGCTTTGGGTCTTGCCATAAAATGTGACATCGGATCCACAGAAAACCTTGAGACAAGGGCAGATTTCGTGCCTTTGCCTCCATGAATCACAAAACATCATCTAGGGAGGAAAGGTGTTCCCGCACCTTTTCTGATTGGTGCATTAACAAATCTAATTATTCCTATCACAAAGGAATGATTACTAAGAAATACTGAAACAGCAGAATTTTTTAACAGTTGTAAAGGTTATCTTTTCAATTAATAAGAATGGAACCCTGAGTTAGGATGGTTTATATTCGCTGCTGAAAGCATCAGAATAGATGTGAAACAGACTGCATTACTGCAAACCTCCCACACGAAGGCCAGTAATGTAACTACTCATGCATTCCTGCAGCTCAATGTCTGTTTTTTGCGCCTCTTTTTCAGCTGAAGCAAATAACCCCAAAATGTAGATTTTCCCCATTACTCACATCTTCTTATCACTCACTGAGAAAACAAATCATCATGCCCTGAGCAACCAGTCCAGAAGATACGAAAACGTGTTCTCATGATAGCAACGCCACAGAAACATTAAAAGAACAGTTTGGGCTTAAAAAATGTTCATTCAGGAGGTCTGAACAAGATGCTCATGTTACCAAAAGGAGGGGATGTCAGAGGCTTTGTTCTAGTGATTTTTCACATTCTATGCTCTTTAGTGGTGCTGGAGTGGGGATAGGTTTCAATCAAAGTCTCAGTTTACGATCATCAGGACGAATCCCCACTGTCTTAGGCCCATTGATCTTTGCTGTTTTTTAGAGAAGATAAAGATCTGTACAACAGATTAAATGATCACAGTTCTAAACTATTTCAGTCAATAAAGAAAGTTTGCCAATAGTTAGAGGGTTGTAATTGTCACATTTTTAGTAAAACATCTTTATTCAGAGTCACAAGTTAATTCTTAGTAATCTCAGTCACCAAATATTAACAGAAATTGATAATAAATAATAGTCAACCATCCAAGCATAATAAAATACATAAGCTTATTCCATAAAGGAAATGTCCCTATTCTAAGAATGAGAAGGAAGAAGTGTCAGTCTCAGAGACCCATAAAGAGTTCTAATATTGAGAGAAATCATAACTCATAATGCTTCAGCATTAAAATCAGATCAATAAATCAATAATCTGTTAAAGCAAAACTTCTCATAAAGAGAGATTCAAGAAACTCAGTAGAGTCTCGGAGCAGCGCTGGATTTGGAAGAAAATGGGGATGCCTGGATCTACTCTAGGCACACTCACTATTATAGACAGACAAAATGTTTTGTTTCACTATTCATGTTGCTTCTTTCTTCTGTTGGCCAATCAGCTTCCGATGAGGCTATGAGAATGTGTTCACTTCCCATCCTCTCACAGGAACAAAATATTTTTCAGACATCAATTTCAAAGACTGCAACTATGTTTTATCATTTTTAAGTTTCCCATAATTCATTCTCTCATTCAAGTCTACATTCCCAAGAGTGAAACTTGGTTCCTAACCTTCTAAATGACCAGTGTATTAATTAGCTAACAATGGTCTTTTTACAAGTTGAAACATCTGTGTAAATGGGAAGAATTTTGAACAGCAAATATTCATTTGAAAAAAAATAGTTGAAAAGGTCAAGATTAAATTAAATGCTGAATTTACAGTTCATCAGCTATGTTAACTTTAATATGACAGCATCTCGGTGTTTTAGCCCTAGCACGTTTAAGTATGATTCCCCAGTGCAGTTTTGCATGAAATTTTGCATATTCCATCTTATTAGTTTTGCACATTAATAAACATTATTTCTCAATATTTTTAAAGGCTTCCCCATTTGCAAGTTCAAAGTTACAACATATGCAAGTCTGTGGCGCGTTGTTCAGATGCAGCTTCTGTGGTTGACCCACTGATTATTTTGACCTTTAGAAAAAAGAGACCAATCATTAACTTTTAATAGCTATGGCCACTCACTTTAGAAATGGGTTTACTCCAGCTCCTAACACATGTAAATGACTGGATCAAGAAAGAGTCATAATATGGTTTGTAAACACCAATAAATGATTACGTTTGCTGTGTGCACAAGAACCCAGGACATTTCCACAACTGAATACTCACTCTCCAAACACAGGAATAGATTTGCTCACGTTGACCCATGTATACAATTAAATCCATTTATGGGAGTGAAACTAAATATCTTGAACTGGAAATTTGGTTCTGTGCTCATAAATAAGGTTGCTTGTATATGTACGTCTGACTTCAGTATGCAAACAACTTTAAGAATCGTAGCTAGATTATTATTACCAATAACCCTTTTACTTATTTGAAAATGTGGAACTCATTCTCGGCATGAGATCATACCTCTGCAGCTCGTTGGTGTGCTTGGCCACACAATGGGCAGAAAAATAGAAGTGGACTTTGCCTAGAGCTGACAAGTAGTGGTACACAATCCCACTACCCACCTCCCCCACCTAAACCCCACAGAGCATGAACATAACTGCCTATAGGTAAAGCACCAGACCTCAACATGGAGTGTAGCAGAGGCAAGGCCAAGAACTGTGGTAATGGGCACTTTTTGAAGTGACTGCCAAGCATAGTCATCATAAGTGTCGGTGGCCTGTTACATTTTCAAAAGGCCATTGGTGAAGTACTGGCATCGTGTTTTACATTAGAGGATTGTGTTTTTTATGCGAATCCATAGGGTGTTTGTCTGTCTGTGGTCTGGTGCATGTCACTCACTGTGAGTTGTACATGGAAGATAAAGCACTACACATGTTGGGCTCTATAGGGCACCCTTTACAGCTACCTCTTAACATACTCGATTTGCAACAGTATTATTTTGGTATATTCTTGGCTTTCACCTCTGCTTAATTCCTTTAACATTGAACGTAAATGGTATCCACTAATGAGAATGAGTGACGTGATATGTTGAAGGGTATCCACTAATGAGAATGAGTGATGTGATATGTTATGTATAATCACAAACAAATATAACTTAATAAAAACATGTAAAATATGGATCGCCCAGTCCAAAAGGCTCAATTACAATGCATTCAATAATAAGTTCCAATTAATAGAGTAATTCTAACAGAACTTATCTTCGTCGGAGTCGTACTTATTTTTCATTTGGTGAATGCGAAAATCTGGTGATGTTTCTCTAGCTCAGCCGTAATTATTTGTAGTTCTCAGGCAGGCCGGCTTTATAAACCTTCCAAATGAAATGAAATCGAATGACCTGCCACGACATACTCCCTTCTTGTTGTTTTCCTCTTTTAGTATTCAGCGTTCGGCTTCTATCATACTTTACCAATACCCAGGCGCTCCTTTGCCGGAGAGCCTTGGGAAAGCATTGACTTTGAAGGTAACACATCAGCCTGCTCTCTCTGGGCCCGTGAATGAGATGCAATTAAATGAAATTAATTTGCTGACCACGGGAATGATTTCCAGCCGCATCTGGCATTTATTGCAAAACCACCGTTTAGGGCAATCTTCCACTGCCGGGTCTCCACTCAAGAGAGGCCAGCGATAAACTAGCAGTAAAATTGCCTTTGCTGTGATTCCTGGGTTTTTCGGATTACATGATTGAGCGTGCATCTACAGCCTGCCTTCCTCCCAGCTGCTTGCACTGCAGCAAGGGCTTCATCAGCATTCACCTCGGTGCGCTGCCAGTATAACAGAGAATGAATCTAAGCTGGGCAGGCGCGAGGAAAGAGCACTTCAGCAGTCGAGGCGCGCGGCCCAACTTCAATGAACGTCGTATGCAAAACGCGCGCCTTCAATAAGCACGTACCGACCTGCTTAACGTGATGCCGTATTATTGAAACAAACACATCTGATTGCACACCTACACGTAATACGCAGTAATTGGTGTTTATGAGAGTTCTGAACCAGTGTAGCTTTTAATACGTTTGAAAGGTTTACATTTTCATCCCGCACTTTTAAATGTATTGGAACACTCTTCGCTAATCATGGGTTCCTCCTATCAAGGAAGAAGGCGCCACACGGTTCAACCGATAAAAAGGAAAGCCTTTGAATGTGGAGTTTAATCACGCGCCTCCTTGCAGTATGCGCATCTTCATATTCGTGTGGCGCATTCTTAGTACGCAGCTGGATTCTGAAGAGTGTTTCGGTAAAAACAATATCCAAGGATTAGCAAAACAAAACACAAACAGGCATACTTCAGGCTACACAGCGGGAGCATGAAATTCACATTATCGTTCTAGTAATGACTGTACACATTTCAATAACGAAGGGGGGAGATCTTCATAATGTTGTATTGTCACATACCTTCGTAGCTTAGTTTTCATTACACAATTGCGTAGATAAGCGCAGAACGGCAACATCATAAAACTGAAAAACCTCAAAACACAATATTTCCGAAGTTGAGCGGTGCACAAAAACTAAAAACAAACACTGACAAAATCCAGTAGCTTTATTTGTGCATAGTTAAAAAGAGTATTCCAAGCTTCACAAGGGCGGAGAGCATAGGCACTTCATATGTAGCAGGTGGCAGACAATTGGTCTTGGGAGAATTATTGTGAAAGAGCAGAAAGTTGCAAAATTGTCACTGCTTGAGTGAAGTGAGTCACATGTGGGGCATACCATGCTTACTAATACGCAGGAACATATCAAGTAACCTGCACACAGAAAGGGAGACAATAACAATCAGGGAGCAATAAACTCAAACCTGTTAAAAGTCCTGGTGATGTTCTGTAGATTCACGTATGAGATCAAAATGCTTTCTACCTGAACACCGTCGGATCCTTGGACCCTTTCATTTAGTGCATCTGAATTTATTAGATATGTCATTAATTGCACAAACGACCTGTACTGATGATCGGTAAAAAATTTCCATGATAAATGTGTCAATAATTAATTTATGTTACCGCTCCGCTTGACACCACTGCTGTTGATTTTAAATTGTCAAGCATAAGATTAGATAAACATTGTGTTTGCGCTTCCATTTACACCAGACTTTGCGAACAGTGTTCTCCTTATTTCATACACATTGAATTTTTGTATACTCTCCAGGTCTTGAGGACACAGAAGAAATGGTATGTCCAGTTACGGAGCCCGCCCCTCTATCAAATTTTTAGGGCCTGCCCGTGAAGTCATATTTGCATGACTGTGTCCAGTCATGGACGGTACAAATACAGCATAGCATCCATAGCCTGCAAGCTGTCTTAATCAATCAATCAATCAATCATGCCATTTGTATAGCGCACTACTCACCCGGGAGGGTCTCAAGGCGCTTGGGGGAGGGGTATGCTACTGCTCGAACAGCCAGGTCTTGAGTTGTTTCCTGAAGGCGAGATGGTCCTGGGTCAGCCGAAGGTGGATGGGGAGGCAGTTCCAAGTCTTGGCAGCCAGGTAAGAGAAGGATCTTCCTCCGGCGGTGGCTCTTCGGATGCGTGGTACGGCTGCGAGGGCGAGGCTGGTGGACCGTAGCTGGCGGGTGGGCGTGTAGAAGGTCAGGCGGTCGTTGAGGTACTTGGGGCCCAGGTTGTGGAGAGACTTGTGTGCGTGGGTGAGGAGCCGGAACGTGATCCTCTTGTCAACGGGGAGCCAGTGCAGGTTCCTCAGGTGGCTGGAGATGTGGCTGAGTCGGGGGACATCCAGGATGAGTCGGGCGGAGGCGTTCTGGATGCGCTGGAGTCTTTTCTGTAGCTTGGCTGTGGTTCCGGCGTAGAGGGCGTTTCAGTAGTCCAGTCGGCTGGTGATGAGTGCCTGGGTGACAGTCTTCCTGGTCTCGGACGGGATCCAGCGGAAGATCTTGCGAAGCATACGCAGGGTGTTGAAGCACGATGAGGAGACGGTGTTGACTTGTCTGGTCATTGAGAGGGAGGGGTCCAGGATGAAGCCCAGGTTGCGTGCGTGGTCGGTTGGCTTGGGTGCGGTGCCCAGGGCTGGGGGCCACCAGGAGTCGTCCCAGGCGGAGGGCGAAGATCCCAGGATGAGGACTTCCGTCTTGTCCGAGTTCAGTTTCATGCGGCTGTCCTTCATCCACTCGGCGACGTCTTTCATCCCTTCGTGTAGGCAGGTTCTGGCGGTGTCGGGGTCTCTGGTGAGGGAGAGGATCAGCTGGGTGTCGTCGGCGTAAGAGATGATGTTGAGGTTGTGCTGGCGTGCGATGGCTGCGAGAGGTTTCATGTAGATGTTGAAGAGGGTGGGGCTGAGTGAAGATCCTTGCGGGACGCCGCAGATGACTTTGGTGGCCTCGGAGCAAAACAGGGGGAGGCGGACTCTTTGTGTTCTTCCGGCGAGGAACGAGATGATCCACTCCAGTGCCTTCTCTTGGATACCGATGTTGCTGAGGCGCTGGACTAGGGTGCGGTGGCAGACCGTGTCGAACGCAGCGGAGAGGTCCAGGAGGATGAGGGCCACTGTTTCCCCCTTGTCGAGCAGGGTCCGGATGTCGTCGGTGGCTGCGATGAGGGCGGTCTCGGTGCTGTGGTTGGCTCCGAAGCCGGACTGCGAGGGGTCGAGGGATCCGTTTGTCTTGAGGAAGGCGGTCAGCTGTCTGTTGACGATCTTCTCAATGACTTTAGCAGGAAAAGGGAGGAGCGAGATGGGGCGGAAGTTTTTGAGATCAGTGGGGTCCGCTGTAGGTTTCTTCAGGAGGGTGCTGATCTCGGCGTGCTTCCAGCTCTCCGGGAAGGTGGCGGTGTTGAAGGAGGCGTTGATGATGTTCCGGAGTTGGGGTGCGATGGTGGAGTCGGCCTTGTTGAAGACGTGGTGTGGGCAGGGGTCGGTCGGTGATCCGGAGTGGATGGTGTTCATCGTGCGGGCTGTGTCTTCAGTGGTCACCGTGGTCCAGGCGCGAAGGGTGGCGGTGGGGGGCGTTGGTTTAACGGTTGGGTGCGTGGGTGGGGCGCCGAAGCTGTTGTGGATGTCGGCGATCTTGCGGTGGAAGAACGAGGCGAGGGAGTCGCAGAGGTCTTGTGACGGAGTGATGTCGTTGGTGCCGGTGCTGGGGTTGGAGAACTCCTTGACGATAGTGAAGAGCTCTTTGCTGTCGTGGGCGTTGTTGTCCAGTCGTTCCTTCAGGGATTTCTTCTTGGTGGTGCGGATGAGCTGGTGGTGCTTGTGGGTAGCGTGTTTGAGGGCGGTCATGTTGTCGGTGGTCCGGTCGAGGAGCCATGCTTTCTCGAGGGTGCGGCAGGCCTTCTTGGAGTCCTTGAGGTCATCGGTGAACCAGGATGCCTTCTTGCTTCTGGGTCTGCTGGCAGGGTTCTTTAGTGGCGCGAGGTCGTCGGCGCAGGCGGTCAGCCACTGTGTGAAGTTGCGGGCTGCTTCGTTGGGGTCCGTTGTGTTGGCGGGTGGGCTCTGGCTGAGGGAGGTGGTGAGCTGTGCGGTGATCTTGCTCCAATTCCTGTGAGGTTATAAAACAAGATTTGATGAGTTAATAGCGCTAAGTTTGAGAAACTGAGTATGTTAATAATGAGTATTAGTAACTATGTAACACAAAAACAAGTTCTTTTTTTTGTAATTATTATTACTCTACTTTTATTAGTGTGATCTGCTGCTACTAGAATTACCACTAATACAACTCCAAATAATAATGTTTATATGGTATTCTGTGTCTAGTTTAGCCTAGGCAGAATATAATTACCCCAGCAATATTTTCCAAAATGTCTTAGAATTATGCATCATGCAAATTCAAATCTTGTTTTATAAACCAGGCATGCATTTTGCATTAATGAATCTTACAAGATACAAGCAAGAGCCTGATTAACACATAACATGCCTTACCTAGAGGCATTTCTACTCGAACAAGTCTCTTTTTAGTATCTCAGTAACTTGTGAAGCTTTTTAAAGTAAGTTGGGTCTCGAGCAAAAAAATTACGCAAGATACTGGTAAATCACATTCTCTGTGAAAAAAAAAGACATTGCAATAAATATCCATGGACTTTTATGAAATCTCACAAGAAAGTAGTATACTATGTTGCCTATCAGTTGTTAGGAGTCCGCATCTGGTGTATTTTGTCCAGTTCTTCAGTGCTCTTATGAGTATCATGACACTTCTCAGATGTCCCATCTGAAATATTTGGCAAATTCTTAGTGCATCATCAGCAGTGCTATTACTGCTTTCAGAGACCACAACCAGTCCCATTTGGAGTGCTGTGTAAAGTCAAGGTCACGCCTAAGTCATACTATGTTTACATTTGAAGTTCATATCTAAAGGTAATATTCGTGCTTACATTTGAATCCCTATGTTTAGTTCTAAAGCCACTTTTCTAGAGTTTGGCTACCGTTTCTGAATTTCTCCTCTTTAATTTTATTATGTCCAATGTTGATGGCTCCTCTAGAGTACAACAAAGTTCTTCGTGCCTCAGGTGGAGTATTTGTATTACTTGCAAATGTAAAATCCAGTGTATTACTTAAAACTCTAGAGACCACTTCGAGAGCATAATGTTGAGGGAATACTTTTGTCAGAATATAGCCTCACATAAATATCGTGTCCTAAATATATTCTAAAAAATATCTCACCATTAGAGTTTCTAATTGAAAATCTGTACCCAGTGGGGTAATATATTTGTAAATTATATTTCTTTCATTTTATTTCTGTCAAATGATGTATTGATATATTGAGGTTATCTCTGGACTATTGTCTCTTGATATAGAGGTTTCATATGAACTGTAGTTTCAGGCATGGCCAGTTCCGGTAAGAGTGGTAGGGCAGTGGGGCATGGGCGAGGCGAGGGAGAATTTGACAGACGACGGATTAGGGAAAATAAAATAAAATAATAAATAAAACCACTTACCTTGCGCTCGCCACATCGCCGAGGCGGCGATGCGGTGAGCGTAAGGTAAGTGATTTTATTTGTTTTTTATTTTATTTTCCCTAATCTGTTGTTTGTCAACTCCCCCCCCCCCCCACGCACCGCCCGACCCCTGCCCCACCCGATCGTTCTTTCTTGAACCGACCACGCCTGTGTAGTATTTAGTTCTGGTGGCCATATCTGTAGTATGGTACCCAAATCCACCCAGAAGCCTCAGCTTGAAAGTTTCCGTCTAGTTCTGGAGGCCGCATTGTTTCCCTCTATGGTTCTCAATTTGTCATACTGTTTACAGTTCTGTACTACACTTCTGACACATTGTCTATGAAGGATGCCTGTGGTTTAATATATCTAGTTCTAAAGGTCATATAATCTCTGTGTTTCAATGTGTGTGTGTGTATGTGTGTGAGGGTGGATGGCTGGGTGAGTGTATGCATGAATGATTACCCATCTATGAAGGTATACATTTGATGAGAGAGAGTGATTTACTCAACATATGGGTGGATGAGTGGATGAGTGCGTGGATAGGTTAGTAGGTAGATAGGTAAAAATGTTATTGTGTAATTTACATTAAAAATGAATACATTACAATGTCACAAATAATAAAACAAACTGATAACTACAGTCAATCATCAATTTAAATCCTTATTCATTTAGTTATATACATTGCCCCTAACATAGTTTATTGAGACTGGACCTTCAGACACAACTCTAGCAGTGAAATATATTTAGTGAGAAACCCGAAAGATGTATTAGAGCTCCCCTCAAAACAGAGCATCTTTAAGTGTTCCTCTGCCTGCTTTTGAAAAGGGGTTTCATAAATGTATTTCGGAAATCCTGCATTAGTGGACATAAACAAAGGATGTGTTCTACGGTTTCAAGAAATAAATTACACAAGCAGCATCATCTATTTGTATCCCCAGTCTAATTCCAAGACCCCTCAACTGCAGCAGTGGAATATATAAAATTCTAAAACGTTACATGCTTTTTTTAAACCTACATGTTCAAATTGGAGTCTAAACAAAGTTTCCCTTTCTAATTTTTTTTCCATATATGTAATGAACATTTTGAAATTTTGTTACAGCAAGTAAATCACTTTCATATGATACCATTTTCATCTTATTTTTGATTAGCGATTTGCGGGTCATTTTAGGGATTGTGTAAGGGTTTTTATCATATTGAGCTGATAATTTCCTGGCAGAGGGTTTAGCTTCATATACTTTGTGATCACTTGATCCCCTGTGTATATTTCCAGATCCGCCATGACTAATCCTTTAGATTTTACAAAGTTGCGTTCTGACAGTTACATAAATATTTAATCATATTTAGGTTGTTTAAAACAGTAAGCTTAGTAAGACCAAATTCTACTCGGATCATAGCATGTGGGGTCAAAGCCCGTAAATTAAACATTTGTCGTATAATTTGAGAAACTGTACATATAATTAGACAAGTCAGTTCATGTGTTGTTGACTAATTGTTCTGTACATGCACCGAGCTCCTCAGGGATTCATGGGAAGTGGAAGAATGTTTCCCTCAACCATGCACATTAAGGGCCACTGGCAATCTTGAGGATTAACTTACTTTTGCTGCGGATTCCCTGAAAAAAATGGAATCTCAAGGATACCTTTGTAGACACTAAAGTGTTGCACAGTATAAAAGGGGATGCTTTAGGATTAACAGTGTGCTATGTTATCAAGGGCCATGGGACTCACTAGGCATTCCTTTACCAAAATAACACAAATCAGAGATTCCAGCAAGTAATACCTGGGGATTGACCAGGGTTTAGCTGCTTCTATGAGGTGCCAATGCTGCAAAGTGGCTATGCAGAGCAACCTGTGGGACGAGCAATATCAGTAACGCCCTATTACCTACCGGTAATCTTCATTACTCCTGGCCCAATCGTCCTCATCCCATTCATAAAAAAAGTGAGATATTACTACCTCACAACATAAAAAAGAAATGAAGGAATGCTGGGCCAACCCACCCCCTCCCTCTAAGAGTACAAAAGAGTATCATTCCCAGCATTCCTCCTGGCATATAATGCCCAGATGAAGACTGGCAAGACCGGAAGCGAGGGAAGTAATGAATGGGATGAGGACAACAGAACCAGGAGTAATGAAGATTACCAGTAAGTAATAGGGCATTACCTCCCAGGTCACTCCTGTCCTCGTCCCATCCATAAAAAAGAGAGAATACCCAAGCAAACACCAGCATTCATCAACAACAAACCACCCAGACAGAAAAGGACTGCAAACCAAGTGATTTATTGAAGAAACAGGAAGAAATTCAGGAGCACACAGTCCGCAGAACCCCCATACCAAAATTCACATCCTTCCCCAGTAAATTCAGGATCCTATAATGTCTCACAAAAGTGTTAAAGGAAGCCCAAGTAAACACTCTACAGATTTCGGCCATAGACTCTCCCCGAACCTCCGTCCAGGAAGCAGCCACTTCCCGGGTAGAACACCCCTGAACACCATTCAGAGGAGGAGCACCAGAAAGGGAATAAGTCAACATAATGACCTGTTTCAGCCAACGACCAATAGAAGACGAAGAAGCCTTCCCCCCATGAGAGGCCACCCCAAAGGAGACAAATAAAGACTCCAACTACCGAAAGTCATACCTATGGCCAAGATAAATCCGTAAAGATCGGCACAGATCTAGCAAATGCCAAGGAAGATCATTATCCAACATGGAAGTGGCGTCCGCAGCAGGCACCACTAACTTCTGGGAACAATGGAATTGAGAAGCAACTTTTGAAGCAAAGACTAAATCCAACCGAAGGACCACTCCATCAACTGAGAAGGACAAAAATGGCTCCAGGGCCAGCAGAGCCTCTAACTCACCAAGGTGTCTATCCGAAGTAATGGCCAACAAAAAAAACAATTTCAAAGCCAGAAACTTGACATCCACCTCCGGAAAAGTCTCAAATGGAGGAACCACCAGAGCCCGCAAAACAAGAGGCAAATCCCACAAAGGAAAAGAAGGCCATATCACGGGACATGTCAACGAGAAACTCCTAAGCAAGCGGGAGACCAGATCATCCACATCTGATAAAATCCTGCAAGGGTATTGAAAAGCTTTAATCTCAGCCCATTGAGCACTTAATGTGGAAACTGCCAACCGCTTTTCAAACCCCTACAAAAGGAACAGAAGTACCTCATGCAGAGAGCACACCAAAGGGGACAACCCCAGCACCTCACACCAACACTGGAAATTCCCCCAATGACGGTCATAATATTTCAAGGTGGAAGGCCTGTGCAACTGCTGCAGAGCCAAGGCTAAATGCTCAGGGAAACCCCTACCCCACCACCCCTGCCTTTCAACTTCCACACCGACAGTCAAAGCTGTGGAAGAGACAACATCGGATCTGACCGCTGAGGGGGTGGAAATCAAGGGAGAAACCACCAACCCTGAACAGCCAACAACCTCGGAGTGGGAAGCCACGACCGGCGGGGCCAGAATGAAACCACCACCACCACACCCCCAGGATTCCTGACAGAGGTGAGCCAAAACTGGGGGATGAGAGCCAGAGGAAGAAACACATACAGGAGGCGAGAAGGCCAAGGAATGGACAGAGCATCCACCCCCAAGCCCCGTCCTGCCGGACTCAAGAGAAAAACTGGGACAGCTAGACATTGTGCAGGTAAGCAAAGCGGTCCAGATAAGGAAGGCCAAACCTCCTGCACACAAGTCAAAAAGACTCCGGAGTCAGAGTTAACTCCTGGGAGGCGGGGAAAAACCAGCTAAGAGCATCTGCAACACTAGTGTCCACCACTGAATGTGAACAGCTGAGAGAGACAGCAGATGCCCCTCCTCCCAACAAAACAATGGAATCACAACTGCATTCAGGGATTTGAACCGGAACCCACTGATGGTTCCGGTATGCCACAGAAACCATGTTGTCTGAATGGACCACTACATTGTGAACTGACAGCAGCACCCGGAAACATATCACCGTTCGGGACACCTCAGTCAATTCCCTCCAGTTCGAGGAACGTCGCCCCTCCTGAATGGACCACTGACCCGGAAGAGACCTAGAATCCAGAGTCGCCCACCTACCTGAAGGCACAGGCATCTGTCGTTAGAACCGCTGTAGGGGAAGACTGCAATGGCAGCCCCCGAGAAAGATGGTCCGAAAAAGTCCACCAGCACAGAGCAGGAATGAGGGAAGGGGCGACTGGAACACGAAGAACCAGATTGCGGGACAACGGGTTCCAATGAGCCAACAGACACAACCACAGAGGCCTAAGATGAAACCGAGTCCAGGCCACTGTGAACACCATTGCTGGTATGAGCCCCAGCAGCCATAACCACAGACGGACTGGAAATGAGCCCTCCTCTAATAACCTCCCAGTAAGTGAACACAATGTCACCGTTCGAGAAACAGGGAGGAGCACCCTGTTGAGGTTGGTGCGAAAGAGCGCCCTGATTAAAATCAAGTCCTGTGAGGGTTCTAACTGACACTTTGGCAAGTTCAGAAGAAACCCATGAGCTTGCAACGCTGAACACACCATCTCCTGATCCACCAGCAACCACTCCCGAGAGGGAGCCTGAATCAACCAATCATCCAGATAAGGGTACAGGAGGACCCCCTGAAGATGAAGATCCAAAAAATTGCTGAGAGCCTTCAAATCGAGGACCAGAGAGAACGCCCTCCCGGCACCTGGACAACCAAAAAAATCATAGAGTAAACCCCCTCCCCACCTGCAGAGGAGGAACCTCCTCATTAGCCCCCTTTAGGAAGAGAGACTCAACCCCCAGAGACAACTCCGACCTCTTGACTGGACAGGATGGCTAAAGAGTCGGTTGAACCCCCAACTCCGGAGGAGTCTCCGCAAAGACAATTTCGTATCCCTGATAAACAAAGTCCAGAACCCACACGTCAGAAAGATGATTGCAGCCATGCTGGAAGAAAGAACTGCAGCAGTCCGCCTACCAACAATTTTGGAGTTCCAGCCATATAGTCAGGAGTAAGGCTTAGGGGTGGGGATTTAGCTTTTCTATCCCGACCCCTCCCAGAAGACAACCTCCAATGACCTCTAGAAAAAATCCTCCGAGATGGAGGTTGAAAGAAAGACTCTGGGCCTGATTCACAAAAATAATCTGAGACCAAATCCTAATTTTACGACTTTCGGTATTCACAAAAGGCATTTAGGAGCAGTGAAGTTAGGATTCCTAACTTTACTACTCCTAAACAGAGACAAAATCCTAACTTTGCTACTCCTAAATGCCTTTTGTGAATACCAAAAGTCATAAAGTTAGGATTTTGTCTAAGATTACTTTTGTGAATCGGGCCCTTAGATTTGGAGGAAGAGGCGCAGCGGAGGGCTGCTTGAAGGAAGAATAGTGTTTTTCTCCTTAAATAGTTTATGCAACTTGCCTTCCAATTCCTCCCCAAACATCATAGTCCCCTGTAATGGCAGACGTAAGGCACAAGCCTTTTGAGCTGAATCTGTCTTCCAGTCCTTCAAAACTAGGTTGCAACAAGCAGCCACAGCTGCCCCACCAGAAAGGACAGAAGCCTGCACCACATAAAAGGAATTATCCGACAGGAACTCGACCTGCCGCTTGTTGTGCTCCCACAACCCGGAGCAGTCAGAAGAGTAATCCATGGACTGATACAATGCCTTTATATCATAGATCAAGGACTGAGAGATGTAAGTCCCATAAATACAAGCCCTCAAGGACAGATGGGATCCAGAGTACACCTTCCGCAGGTAGGCATCCACCTTTTTATCCACCGGATCTTTAATCACCGCATCCTCAGGGAAGGAGGTCTGACCCACCAGGCTCGCAACAAATGAATCAATCCGGATAGAATCCGGCAATTCCTTGGACATGTCCTGAAGAGGATAAAGTTTTGCCATGAATCCAGGCAGTAAAATACGATCTGGATCCTTCCACTCCCTATTAAGAACCTCACGAATTAAAGGGTGGACCCGGACATCAACTGCCGCAGAGCACTGAAACTGCCTCATCAAAGAATCCCTCAAGGCGCTGGGTGTCTCATCATCTGGAAATCCTACGTTGGATTTAACATAACGAAGTAAGTCAGCAACATGTCCTTGTCCACATACTTGCCTTTGCGTTCCGCACCCCAACCAGTCCTCTTCTGAATCTGATGACTGAGGAGGATGGGTACCCTTTGGACGAGGTCCTCCCCCCATTTCTTGCAGGGTCTCCTTAATTAGTCTCTTTAATCGCTCATCCTCACCCTCCCTGTGGCGCTTAGATTGAGCTGGAAAAGGAGAGGAAGAAGAGCTGGAAGAAGGGGAGGAGGAGCGCTCCACATGCCTGTGCTTCCTCGAGTGCTTCCCCATCTCCACGAGATCCAGTCACGCAGGCACAAGAGCCATGTCCTTGTAACCACCAGCAGTTCAGGGATTGAAAGGGATGTACAAACTCCCACGAGGACTGAGCCGCAATCAAGATGCAGCCTCAGGTTAAAAAAAATATGTGAAATTCAGGACACAGCAAACAGTTTCAACATAGCCTAAACACTGCTACGCGGTACTCACTCAAATGCACCCAAGATTGACGACTCACCACCGACCAGCACATCCATGCCTGACGTCCGGGACCTTCCCTCAACCGGAATTCAGGCAATGAAGCCCCAGAAGCTGTTACGGCTGAAGACCATAACTCCCCACCTCCCAGCGATGCAGGCAGACCGGGAGGTGCAGAAAAGAATTCCCCTGCAACACACTCTTCATTCCCAGTGGAGGGATTGCACCGACATCCCCTAAGCCCAGCAGGGAGGAAGACGGGACCCCAAGCAACACTCCACTGCCTGGCAGCGGAGCAGGTAAGCCAACAGGAGCTCCCCAGCTCCTGCATCCTCATTCCATTCTGATGCAGACAGAAAAAAAGAATAGGAGGAATGCTGGGAATGGTACTCCTTTGTACTCCCAGAGGGAGGGGATGGGTTGGGCAAGGATTCCTTCATTTTTTTTTCTGTCGTGAGATAGTAATATCTCACTTTTTTCTGAATGGGACGGACTGGAGGGACCTGGGAGGTAATGTGCTCTTTGCACTGCATGCATATCTTCTCCTGCACCCCACCATTATTTGGTTAACCATATAATCCCCGGCAAATGCCACCAATGTCCAAGGCAAAGGCATTGCTGGGTGTTGGTTATATTAAAGTCTGTGCAGAGGTGTGACCTCTGTCCAGGTCTAAATGAGAGCCCAAGCAACTCATTTAAGGATTAATGGAGAAGTAGAGCCTCAGCAAATAGCTGGGGCTCCAGCCCCAAAATAAACAAGAGCACAGCGTATAACATGATTATTTAATTACCTATGTGGATGGCACATAAGCAGGGGGTGGAGCCCCACCGCCCAAAGTAAGCAGCTGCCCCTGATTGTTATAATATTATTGTGGGAATCACCTATAAATAAACAAGATTTGAAAGGTAAATTATTTAAGACTGAGAATGTGTTTTAAGTGTCGTTTAGGCTTACCACCTTATATTTTTAGTTGAATTAATGACAAATACAATTCTAACTGCTCTACTATACGTTTAAGCATGATAAACAATCTTTAACTAATAAGTCCAGCTAAAGGGCTCTGGGGAAGGGATACGAATTTCATTGAGTGGTTGATGTTTGGCAAAGTTATAAGCACCAAAAAACTGGAATTAACTTTGAAATGATTTATTAACCTGAACTCTGTAGTTGCTATGTAGTTACTAAATAAAATATTCCAAGTTAAAGCAGCATACCTTCATTTTGCCTGCTCGCACATTTTTGCATCACATTTATTATTGAGACGTAGAAAATTACAGTGAAAATGCGAAGGGAGAGATGACAGCAGTTTGAACAAATAATCTCTGTGTGATTTCTTTCACAGCAAAATTACAGTGGGTGCAAACACTTTTCTTATAATGTTAGCTTTATGAATATGAGTGCAATCGAAATAAGGGTGGTAGTTAAATGCACCAGTATTGGCGGATGTCTTCCCTTTTCGTTTCTCAAAAGCTGACCTTACATGACCTACATGGTAAATGTAATAATCAAGGACTGTATGTAGAAGCACACCCCAACATACACATACGAAAATGTGCCCTTTTCAGACAGCCAGTAGTATATGTTTTATAAAATTGAAAAAGATGATGCAGAGCCACTGATTCTCCATATCAATCAATCAATCAATCAATCAATCAATCAATCAGGATTTGTAGTACTCTGCTGCATCACACAGTAGGGTCTCGAGGCGCTGGGAGAGCATGCTGCCTGTTCTCCTATTGGTTGAACACCCAGGTCATGAGGTCCTTCCTGAATTGCTGGAGCGATGGTGAGGCTCTGAGGTGCAGGCGGAGGTTATTTCAAGTCTTAGCTGCCAGGTGGGGGCAGTAGCAGACTCCCCAGTTCATCTGGTGAATGTGTCAGGTGGCTGCTAGGGAAAGGGATTCAGAGCGAAGTTTCCTGGTAGGTTGGCAGAAGTTCATTAGATTGTTGAGGCATGCCAGTCCTTTGTTGTACAGCACTCTGTAAGCAAGGGTGAGCAGCTTGAATTTGCATCTCTCCACCACTGGTTGCCAGTATAGTTTTCTGAGTTGTGGGGTGATGTGGGTCTGTCTGAGGAGTTACAAAAACAATAAAGGAGTATCCACTCAAAAACAGAGAGAACGTGAAAATGCGTTCCTCTGGGTAAGGGCTCAGGTGCTCAATTCAGCACCATGTGCCTCAGCCTGTTCTCGGATAATGCATATCCTTATAGAAGACCCCTCACTCACCAACCTAGTTGGTGACATGCTTCATCATCGGGGTCCCACCCCATAGGCCGAATGCCTATAGGGTGTGCTGCGACACCTGATTACAGTGGAGCTGGTTCGTTTTTTCTTTTATATATACAGGGCGATCAAACAGGTGATTTAAAAAGGGCCAACACTACTCACTGCAAGTAATTTATTCTTGAGTGCTTGAACCCTTAATTAAAAACGTGTTGCACCTATGCCTAATTAGGTAGGCTTCGGTGGTATAATTAGTGTTTGATAAAAATAGCTAAGTGTGCTATGTGAGGTGTGATAAATGCTATAAGTTTAAAAGGGTCTACATGTTTCAACCATCATATTATTCATTGGTTTTTGTCAGGACCATGTGACTGAACTGGGTGGTCCACACACGCTAAGGTGCGTCCTGCCCTAGTCCAGATTAGAGTACACAAATTGTGGACTCGTGTAAAATAAGTGCTTATTCTTTTGTTCAAAGAAAAAACCTGTAAAAACAGGGAAACAAAAAACAAACAGGACGGGGTCACATACAGGGGTAGACAATACATATATGTCACATTTAACATACACAGCCATACCAAGTCAATAGTTGATGATAATCCTGAGTTTGGAACAGAGGGATTCATCTATTTTAGTTACATTGCTACAGTGCTATAACAGGACTGTGGCCGGTCGCTACTCGAATAATGCCAAAGAAGTGGTGTCGACCTAGTTCTGGCATTTAGTGAATAGCTAGTGAATAATAATCGGCGTGCTATGAGTGAGTGATCTCTACTTGTGATCACGAAGTGAACGGCTGCTGGAATATGTGGGCAGTCGTGACGTCGCTTTTGGTGAATTGCGACTAGTATTGTATTTTGCTTACGCTTCTTTGCGGTATTGCCGCTTCATGGGCACCTGCACTTCCAAGACGGCAAGAGTCCGTCTCCTTAAAATCGTTATGTAGAAAAGAGAGGAAAAGAAAAAGTTTGCCCGGTTTTAGTTTTTCTGACCAATTGAACATGTGGCCTTGCCCGCGGGCTTTCCATTTCAGAAATACGAGGAACCTCTTGTTCCTTCATTAAAACGGTTGCGCATCACTTACTTGCTGCTTCTGTTCATCAGGCGGTAAACCTACTTGGTTCCGGCTGGTGGTGCCCCGAGGAGTAACCGGTGCTCTCTGTGGCTGCCGGTAAAGTACCGTTTGGAGCGCTTCCTGGTTAGGCGTGGCCGTATCACGTGGGGTAGTCACGTGACTTTGCCATTGGCCAATCAGGTAGCTCCAAGGGCGGCGCTTTCGGTTGATGTCATCGGTATCTAGCAGACGCAGTCAGAGAGAGTCTCTTGTTTACGTTGCCATGGAGACCAATCGTATTTCATATGGAATCGTTTTTTATCATTTTTCGAAGGGCATTTCTTCATTACTAGGGCAAAGTAGGGGTAACTTATAACGGATCAGCGGACAGAGTCAGAAGTCGACTTTATTAAATGTATAATTTTGAAGTCTACATTTTGCTCGGTGTTTTGAGCAAATTTCGATACATCATGATATTGTTTGTGGGTAGTGATTCATGTCAATACACTGTTCCACGGGATATTATCATTCAAGCCAGACTTGTGGGTAGACAACCTGTATACCCATCTTTGCTCCTTTTCGAAAAGTCGTTTAGTCAGATTCGTTCCTGGCTTGACTTGCTCAATGAACACAAAAACGCTGCAATTGGAACCAAATAAAACCTGGACTATCAGGAGTCATACAAATTGCAACAGTGAGAATGTTGTCTATATGCTGACATGCCCGTGTGACCTAAGATACGTGGGTATGACGAGCCGGAAAATAAAACTCCGGATAGGTGAACATAGAAGCACTATCAGGTGCCAAAAGACTAACACAAGACTCACTGAACATTTTCTTGCAAAAGGCCATACACCAGATGACTTGGAATGGACCATCATTGAGCAAGTCAAGCCAGGAACGAATCTGACTAAACGACTTTTCGAAAAGGAGCAAAGATGGGTATACAGGTTGTCTACCCACAAGTCTGGCTTGAATGATAATATCCCGTGGAACAGTGTATTGACATGAATCACTACCCACAAACAATATCATGATGTATCGAAATTTGCTCAAAACACCGAGCAAAATGTAGACTTCAAAATTATACATTTAATAAAGTCGACTTCTGACTCTGTCCGCTGATCCGTTATAAGTTACCCCTACTTTGCCCTAGTAATGAAGAAATGCCCTTCGAAAAACGATAAAAAACGATTCCATATGAAATACGATTGGTCTCCATGGCAACGTAAACAAGAGACTCTCTCTGACTGCGTCTGCTAGATACCGATGACATCAACCGAAAGCGCCGCCCTCGGAGCTACCTGATTGGCCAATGGCAAAGTCACGTGACTACCCCACGTGATACGGCCACGCCTAACCAGGAAGCGCTCCAAACGGTACTTTACCGGCAGCCACAGAGAGCACCGGTTACTCCTCGGGGCACCACCAGCCGGAACCAAGTAGGTTTACCGCCTGATGAACAGAAGCAGCAAGTAAGTGATGCGCAACCGTTTTAATGAAGGAACAAGAGGTTCCTCGTATTTCTGAAATGGAAAGCCCGCGGGCAAGGCCACATGTTCAATTGGTCAGAAAAACTAAAACCGGGCAAACTTTTTCTTTTCCTCTCTTTTCTACATAACGATTTTAAGGAGACGGACTCTTGCCGTCTTGGAAGTGCAGGTGCCCATGAAGCGGCAATACCGCAAAGAAGCGTAAGCAAAATACAATACTAGTCGCAATTCACCAAAAGCGACGTCACGACTGCCCACATATTCCAGCAGCCGTTCACTTCGTGATCACAAGTAGAGATCACTCACTCATAGCACGCCGATTATTATTCACTAGCTATTCACTAAATGCCAGAACTAGGTCGACACCACTTCTTTGGCATTATTCGAGTAGCGACCAGCCACAGTCCTGTTATAGCACTGTAGCAATGTAACTAAAATAGATGAATCCCTCTGTTCCAAACTCAGGATTATCATCAACTATTGACTTGGTATGGCTGTGTATGTTAAATGTGACATATATGTATTGTCTACCCCTGTATGTGACCCCGTCCTGTTTGTTTTTTGTTTCCCTGTTTTTATAGGTTTTTTCTTTGAACAAAAGAATAAGCACTTATTTTACACGAGTCCACAATTTGTGTACTCTAATCTGGACTAGGGCAGGACGCACCTTAGCGTGTGTGGACCACCCAGTTCAGTCACATGGTCCTGACGAAAACCAATGAATAATATGATGGTTGAAACATGTAGACCCTTTTAAACTTATAGCATTTATCACACCTCACATAGCACACTTAGCTATTTTTATCAAACACTAATTATACCACCGAAGCCTACCTAATTAGGCATAGGTGCAACACGTTTTTAATTAAGGGTTCAAGCACTCAAGAATAAATTACTTGCAGTGAGTAGTGTTGGCCCTTTTTAAATCACCTGTTTGATCGCCCTGTATATATAAAAGAAAAAACGAACCAGCTCCACTGTAATCAGGTGTCGCAGCACACCCTATAGGCATTCGGCCTATGGGGTGGGACCCCGATGATGAAGCATGTCACCAACTAGGTTGGTGAGTGAGGGGTCTTCTATAAGGATATGCATTATCCGAGAACAGGCTGAGGCACATGGTGCTGAATTGAGCACCTGAGCCCTTATCCAGAGGAACGCATTTTCACGTTCTCTCTGTTTTTGAGTGGATACTCCTTTATTGTTTTTGTAAGTAATTCTGGGGACCAGGAGTTCTCAACTCACATTGATAAAGTGTAAAATCCCTTACTCTCTCGCTTTGTTATTTAAAAGTCTGTCTGAGGAGTTCCAGGATGAGCCTTTCAGCTGTATTCTGTATAGTCTGGAGTCTCGATATGAGTTGGGCTCTTATTTCTATGTAGAGGGAGTTGCCGTAGTCTAGTCTGCTGGTGAGGAGAGCTTGCTTGACATACGATCATGAAAGATATGCTTAAAAGCCCCCCTGACCTGATGGTTTGTGGGGCCCTTAAAGTGTTAGGTCCCCCCTGTACTGCAGAGGGCCTAGGTACCCCAATATAGGCTCAGGTAGCAGCTTAACCTTTCAACTATATTCTACCCTACCCTTACACTACATTACGGTTCTTGTGACTGACCTTTTGCCTAGTTACCGTACTGCAAACAGGACGTGGGGTTTTCCCTGGAAACTAGCCTCCTCCATTATGCGTGAGAATTCTTGGAAACTCAGCAGTACTAACATCTCCTGCATAATAACTATGTACCAGGGTCATTCCTTACGTCATCCTAAGACCGACATGACACAGCAAGGTAGAACCCCTGAGGGTACAACTTTGGGTATATAAACACCATCTCTTACTGAGGTAGTCAGAGGAGAAAAGGACTTCCATGCCGACACACTGACATGAGATGCTGAGGTTCCTGCACTCAGACACTCCAGCTCGCAGTGGTCTGACATCCCTTGCAGTGTGTCCATCTCAAGTCCAAGAATGGGTCCCACAATCTCTCACTTCTGGTAATGGGGTTGACTTTATCCTAGTCGGATTCTTGGCCTTTACACCTATATACATGCTAGGTACACTTAGGTACATCTAGTTACAGTCGCATCGTAGGGGTACGCATTCTACTGTCATGTATTTTATATACTTGCCTGTATTCATTGTTTTAGCACAATGGTAGAAATCTTACATCCTTTTACTGTGTTAGTGCTTATAATCATTTATATCTGTTACTGTCTGGTGGTTGTTTCAGCACACCTATTTTACAGTAGAATGAAGCGGGATCAAGTGATGCTTCTTGAAATACGTCCCCACCGTTTATTCTATGTATCTCTCTGAGACAAAATGAGCACGAGTGACTGAGTGGAAAGTATCTCTGTGTTCCACGATCCTGAGGGATCAGGGCTGTCATGTTCAATAGTTGCCAAGAACTATTCTCTCCTTGGTAAGAGGGGTTTCTAGTGGCACTGTGAGCTGGCTGGAACACAGGTTAACACACCCGGTGGGGGTGTCTAGAATCAGTCCGGACACCAGTCCTACAGTGTATGTTGTCTAAACAAGCAGGTCCTATATAGGTTTCTAGGATCTACACAACAACACTACCAAATGTTAAAAATTACAGTTTGTTCAGTTTAAATTAGTTTTTATTAAATATTAATTTGTTTTTCACAGCATGTAGACATGGAAAGCTGTCAATATATTGTGTTCAATGCATATTGCCCCCGGGAAAAAGCAGAGTAGGTACACAGGAAGAGGGTGCGTTTTGACTAAAGTATGACAACAGACCACCCTTAACCCAGAGGGATCATAGTATAAAATGTGAACGTCATAGATAGAAACAGTAGAAGGACACCAAATAGGTGGTAATATAATTTATGTTCTGCACATTGCATGGTATGCTAATAGCGTGTTTCTAAGAAGAAATTTATAGGAGTGGTACCAAAGGACCTAGTTTCCTATGGTTCTAAAGAAGAGCCAATATGGACATGGCTTGAAACATGTTGAACTTTAAAAATGTAGGTTCATTATAGCCTAGCTTTTTCAAAACCAACCCCGAAGTTTTTAATCATACCCACTAGAGGCAGGAATAAAGTAGATCGACCTACTAGTCAGGTATTATCATCTCAGTGTAGCTTTATCCTCCACTCCCCTGTTTTGTAAAATCACCATTATCATTGTAAAATACACTAAAAAGTGCACATAGCTGTAGGTCGCAGCAAGCCCGATCCGTAGCAGACCGGGATGGACCCGATGATTAAGCATGCCACCAGCTGACAACCCTTGTGAGTGAGTTTTTTTTAGAAAAACAAAGATTGTCTTCCCTTTGGAGGGTTGTGAGAAAATCCCCAACTGGGTTCCCTTTTTTTTGCATTTAACTTTATTGAGGGCTCACCGCTCCATCTCGTACATTGAAAGCTTTGGGTTTCCTCTTTCTCTGGATTCTGTTGCTATGTCTTCAACTTTATTAAAGAAACAATCACAGTCAGAAAGAGGTATGGATAAGAGGGAAAGTTTGTGTTTTAAATTAAGGCTAATATAATATTTTGTAATAATGTAATTTTAAGAATATCTTAAGGGACAACTGTTTTAACCACAATGATAATCTTATTTCATATGAATCGTACTATTTGTGATACTAATGTCTGTTTACTTGTTTTATAATGTCTGTTATGCATTTATGATTCATATATGAAATCGAATAAAGCTTATTAGACATGACTTAAGTCCATAAACTATAGCAGAAAGCTAAAGGTGTCTGTTGGACTTGGCCATTTTTGGATAAAGTTACCTAAACCTTTTGCTTCCCCCTAGACCTTATTTCTGACATGGTGTTGCCACTTAGATGCTTTGGGCACATTGCCACTGCTGATCAGTGTCAAATTGCAAGTGCTCCCTGCATAAAGTATAATGGTAATTGGTTGTCCATGATTGGTATGTTTGCCTTACTAGTAAAGTCCCTAGCAAAGTGCACTATGTGTGCCAGGGCTGCAACTGCAAATACTACTAGCGGGCCTGCAGCACTAATTGTGCCACCCACACAAGTAGCCTTAAAAGAAAGAACTCTGGCCTGCCACTGCAGGGCCTTCACGCAGTTTGTTAAACTGCCATGTTGTTCTGACAAGTGCACCCACTTGCCCAACTTTACCCTTCCCTCTCTATGCACATCAGGCACCCCTATGGAAGGTCCAGGGTACCCCCTGGTCAGGGTGCAGTGCATGCGAAAGTTAGGACATGTGTAAGGTGTGTACCATGTCCTGACAGTTAAATAATCTCCATTTCGTTTTTCGCTGTTGAAAGACCATCTCGCCCATAGGATAGAATGGGGAAGCTGTGTAATATGTTTTCCAGCCTATTTTCCCAAAGGATTAAGAGGGAGAAGTTAAGTTTAGTGTGCCTGAACTCACAATGTAATAACACATCTTTTTACGAAGGTGGTTTTTGCATTGTGTGTTTAGAAGCCACTCTTTTAGAAGTGGCTGGGTTTTTGTGCTCTAACATTTCTGTGTATCTCTGCCTGGTTGTGGATTGACTGTTGGATTTGAATGTGATAGGAGCTGGGGAATGTCTTGTCCCAGGGGAGGAGGTTGAGACAGCAACTGGCTGATCTGCATCTGGAGTGTAGAAGGAGGAGTAGCCCCTAGAGGTGAAGAGCCCTGGGTTGCTGCCATAAAACAATTGTCCCATCTCCTGCTGAGTGATTGAGAATCCAGACCCCCACTAATCAAAGGAAGAAGGTGTCACTGGCAGGGAGGCACCCAGAACTGGTTTGGGTCAGTTTCCCCCTGAACACAAAGACTTCAAAGACATTTAGGGGTATAATTATGAGAGCTAAAGCCCCTGAACTTTGGAGAAATGGTTTGATCAAGATTGAACAAGACTTTGTGGTCAAGAGGAACCTTTGCAAAGGAAAAAACAACTGAAGAGACTGTAATAAAGGACGAACCCTTGCTGTGTGTTCTGGGGCTGGCCTGCACTGTGATGTTTTAACCAAGGAGATTATAAAGGTACCTTACTGTGTGCTGTGTCCCCCTTCTTGAAAGGAATTTGCTGTGCTGTGTCCTGAAGTAACTTATCCCCAAGGGCCGAGGTGAGCTGGCTCCCCGTTGCGGAAACTCAGGAACACAAAAGTTTCCAGGAGAGTCTCAGTGACACTGTGTGCATGTGCTTTTTGCAGCCTGAGACCCTCATAGGGTGTGCCCTGTGACCTTGGGCACCTGGAGTCCAACTGAGTTTCAGCAATGCTGTGTATGTGTGCTTTTTGCAGCCTGAGCTATTCATGAGAATTGTCCTGTGATGGTGTGCACCTGAGTCTAGGTGAGTCTCAGTGATGCTATTTGTGTGTGTGCTTTGTGCAGCCTGAGACCTTCGTGAGAATTGCCTTGTTATCATGCACCCAGAGCCGAGGTGAGTCTCAGCAATGCTGTGTGCGTGTGCTTTGTGCAACCTGGGACCTTCATGAGGATTGCCTTGTTATCGTGCACCCGGAGTTCAAGTGAGTCTCATCAACGTTGTGTGCGTGTGCTTCTTGCAGCCTGAGACCCTTGTGAGTAGTGCCCTGTGATGGTGCACCCGAAGCTCAAGTGAATCTTAGAGACGCAGTGTGCGTGTGCCCTGTGGCAGCCTGAGATCTTCGTAGCAGTAGCGGCCTGAACCGGCAGCCCCAGAGGAGCTGAGCCGCCAGCCCAGGCCCCCGTGTCGGGATCTCGAGCCAACCTCGTCGAGGGAGGGCACGAGTCTCACTGCCCAGAATTCACAAAGATTGCATCGGAGACCCAAGTTGCTGGAAGAGGAGAGGAGAGTGAGGTCGCACCCCCCAGGTAACATAGGTAGATGCCTGTTGCGAGGTGCGGGCTCGGAGGGAGATGCTCTCGGCCTCTCTCATTCTGGCAGCGCAAGCCTCTGCTTCGGCTCGTATCGTGGCCCTTACTTGCCAAGGGAGTGGCATTACCGGGGCCGGAGTGCAGAGATACACTTTTTGTTTCACCATACCCGTGTTGGGGGCAACTGTTGACAGAGGCTGACTGCGGGTCAGCAGGAGTAGGGGAGAGACCGCCTAAGGCACCGTGATTGGTGCTGGAGTGTATTACGCATTGCAATATTTCTGCATAACGAAGTACTTGATTGTCATATTACAAATTGCATCATTTCTGCATAATGAAGTACCTGATTAGTGTATTATACATTGCATTTTTCCTACATACCAAACTACATGATTAGTGTATTACACATGGCATAATTTCTGCATAACAAAGTACCTGATTGTCGTATGACGCATTGCATTGTTTCTGCATAACAAACTACCTGATTCGCGAATTACGCATTGCATTATTCCTGCATAACAAGGGACCTAATTAGTGTATTATACATTGCATTATGTCTGCATAACTGAGTACCTGTTTGTTGCATTACGCATTGCATTATTCTTACATTGCAAAGTGCCTGATTGTTGCGTTACGGATTGCATTATTTTTACATTGCAAAGTGCCTGATTCTAGCATTACAAACTGCATAACATTGTATTAGGACTACAGTGGAACGTTTAGAAGTGCTCATTAATATCACCAGATCTTACAAGGGCTGGCTGGCCTAACAGCCGTCCAGGATGAATATTACAAATATGCATATGTTGGATTTATATTGTGTGGTCTTATCATATATCTTATTATATAAATGTACACTTTTTTGTATGAAACTCGTGTGGAGTCCATTTGTGGTGTCATCATTGGGTTGCTGTGAGCATGGTTGCAAATACTTTACACATTTGCCTTGAAGATAAGCCTGACTGCTCATGCCAAGCTACCAAGGGGGTGAGCGGGGGCTATCTGAGGAGGTGTCCTTCCTTTCCCTGACATGAAAATGAGGGTCCCTCTATGGCCTAAGGTACCTACCTCAGCCAACCAGGGATCCCGGGTCTAACAGTGTATGTGGCAAGAATAAAATGGTATGTAATCTTCACCTTACAGCAACAGATCAAATGAGAAGGAATTAGTGTCATACTCAGCACTGAATTTCAAAGATAACCTTCCACCCATTTAGAGGAACACCAAAGAGAACAGAAACAGTAAATACAATAGCAAAACAATACCTAAAACCATAGAGTTATAAGAAAACACATTTTATAAAATAAAGTTTACTACAGATTACAACAAAACAACAAAAAAGAATTACAAAGTGGGGTCAGTGGCATCTGTCGAACAAGTGGAGGAAGAGAGTAGAAGGAAGTAATATTCAGTAGTTGGTGTACAAGTGAATATTGATTACATCCCACCCATGTATACCAACAGACTCTCATGCTTGCCAGCCAACCCACACATCACTCCCATGCATGCATGAAAAAAACACAAGCCATCGGATGCTCTCTTATACATAATTGAACACCCTCACACATGATTGATCTGTATTGGTATTTATGACCACTCTTCATCACATGTGATTAAACACCCTCAAATATCAGATATTGGTACACATATCATGCAACGATAGGTAACCATTTATGTAATTTGACACATAAGTTGAAAAAACTCACACACCTTCAGACATTTACAAATGTAAATGAACCCTTGCAGGACACAACAGGCACCCAGTTAGTCAATCAGTCGAGATCTTTCACCCAACAAACACACCATAACTGAACATATAAACACTGTTAAAATCTAAAAATTTTAAAACAATCCTGCAAAACGTATAAGACACTTTGATATAATAAAATCCGTCCATATCATTTCATCATTGCAGGAAGCATAAACAATGACAACATATTAAACAATCCACTAAAACAATATATCTGCATAGTTAATTGAAGTACTTTCATGAGCCATATAATTTCCTAACGTTAAGCCCACTCTAATAGCATTTAAAACCAAAAAAACATACTTTGGGGGTTGTTGGTTGGTTGAAAAAAGAAAGGACAGGGTAGTAATGTGTACTCTTAGCAGCACGTAGAGCAGGATCTAAAAAAAAAGCACTTGCGAGGATATGTGTAAAGGAAACAGAAAAGTATAAAGTGATTCGTGTTTTGGTACAGCACCTGGCCACAGAGACAAATAGGAATATGGTCAAACGAGGTGCCTTGAAAAAAGAAACATAGCAAAAAATGAAGCGTATTTTCTTTAAGATGGGTTAGAAAAACTTTGAGCTGTGTACGAGTGACTAAAGCAAAAGGAACAAACGATGGACAGAAAGCTGAACAATGCAAGCATTCAACCCCAGGCACAAAGATCTGGCTTTACTCCATCACTCTTTTGCTCACCACGCCACTCCAGTTTGGACCCAGCCATGTGCCAGTCTTGACCCTGCTCATCATGGGAACATTCCAGCCTGAATGGCCAAGGCAGGTCTTTCCTGGACCGGGACAAGCATCCTGGGACTGGTTTCGGGGCATCACCACTCATCAGCCAGGCTAGATTGAACGCAGTGGTGCAGTGAGCACGGGGCCCACATCTGGGCATACCCTACCCACTTAGGGCAACAAAAGAAAAAGGAGCAAATGATGGACGGAATGCTGAACAATGCAAACATTCACCCCTAAACACAAAGATCGTGGTTTAATCCATAATTTTTTTGCTTGCCATGCCACCCCAGTCAGAACTCAGCCATATGCAAATCAGTCTTGACCCTGCTCCTCATGGGTACAGTCCAGCCTGAACTGCCAAACCATGTCTTCCCTGGATCGGAAACAAGCATCCTGGATCCGGTTTTGGGACATCCCCCTGACACAGTGCAGCTCCCAAACAACCCTCAAACTCATCCCACTTAACCCAGGAGCAACTTAATTTACTCATCTGTGGGGCCCATAGCACCGCAAGTCACACATTCACACACCACACTGCCCTAGAATTAGTGAAAAAGAAGACGAGCTGCTGGATAGCAGGGTACCTCAGTTAGCCTAATTTCTATATTTTATATATTATATACATATAAACATCTCAGTTTTTATTCAGCCGACCTAAGGAAAAAAACATCAAGGTACTCCGCTATTTTGGTCGATGGACCAAACTAGTAGAAGTCAGTTGATGGCGATTAAGACCAGCTCAATAACAATTTTCCCATAACCTTTTAGCATTTAAATTGTCATGACTTTTAATGTAATAAAACAAACACTTGAGTTTATATTTCGGACATTTTATATAGAATTATTTAGGAAAGAAATTAGCATATTCTTTAGACAAGCAAAATTTAAGCATTTATTTAGTACATTTAAGAAATGAAAAATTAGAAAACATATCACCAATCTGCCGTAGGAAGATGGCAAAACTGCATAGATCAGGTTCCCAAGCTGACTGTCTTTCTAACCTCCTCGATGTCTCCCTCCCGACATAGAATCTCCGCAATCGATTTCTTTTCTTTGCCCCATCAAAAGTTTAAAGTCCAAAATATTTCAAAGTCTTTTGTACTATAAATATTGCTCAAACCAACAGCATGTTGTGGTGTGAAAAATTCCTCGGAACCAATCCTTTTTACCCGCCTTCGCACACCTTCTTTTATACCCTTTTCACTAACTAAAAAATAAAATTGAAACTTTTAGGTTCCACACTCATTTCTCATTGGTCCATTAGATGGTGGTGATGATCACCTCATGTCCTCTTTGTCCAAAGCAGTTCTCAATTTTGCCCTGTCATTCCCAATGCTTTCTCATAACTCAATGTCCACTTTTGCAATTGTCGTTCAGTCCGTGTATCTTTTATTCATAATAAGGTTACAGCGTCTGTCTTTCCCAGGCTTTTAAATGCAGGCATCCTTTGGCACATCTCCTGGTCATAGGCCAAGCTGACCTTGACATCTCTTGCTCCGGGCATAGGCTGCTCACTCATTTCTCATGTGCTCCGCGTATGTGTGGGGGTCATCTTTTCGGAGTCAACTTTAATGTTTCGTTTAAACAGCCATTTTCAGACTAGGCCAAGCAGGCCTCAATGAGAACTAATATGAAAACAAACACAACAGAAATTAGATATAGAATTTTAGCCCTTCTGTTTACCTCCCACCATTCTAGTTTTCCCTATTAGTTGTTACCTAGCAAAAGCACACACATAAGCGTCATTTACTCACCATCTGCATTCTCTTTTTGTCACAAAAAACTTCTAATATAAGCATGAATACACACATTTATTCAGTTAAGTCTACAATACAACAGCTCTATATTAGTATGACTCATTGTTTTTATTAGCAAGCTATTTTAGCATATCAACAATTTGTTTTCCAGCGTGTTGTATCAAAATCTATGTGGACTTTGTTGACTAGTTTCCATGCTTCACACAATTAGCATTATTATAGTTATGAGAGAATTACTTTACAAGGGGTACACAAACATTTGTGTCTCTCCCCTGCTCCATCATCTCCCCCCTTTGGTGATTTTATCACCACAAATCACCCCAACTAAATTTCTAAAAACATGTTTCATGTTCTTTTCTTTTTTGTTATAGCTCAAACTTTAGTGTCTTTCATAACATTGGCGCCCGTACATTAGGAACAAAATTCAGCCCTACAAACCCCTCAGAACGCTGCGATCCTCCTCCCAGCAGCTGACAATTGTGCCTACGTTTTACCATTCTTAAAAAGGTGGCTGCTCCTTTCAAGTAGTAGCGGCGAAATTATGGAATGGTCTCCCTTTTTCCCTTAGACAGGAAGGAGATCTCCTCAGCTTTAGGCGAACCTTAATGACCTTGCTTTTTCAACTGTAGTTGCAGTCCAGTTAGTTACCGCTGTCTGTTTCCTCACTTACTCTGTTCTGGGGTTAAGACAGCGCCGGGACACTCCTCGAAGTAGCTGTGTGCTTAACAAATATCCCTATAACATAACATAACATACCTTGTCTTTTTGAATTGTTATACATCTTCTCTTTATATTCCTCCAACTCTATTCTCCCATTTCACTTTCTTTTTGCGTATTTTTCTCAACTTTTTCTATTATCTGTTTTCCAATTTTTATTTTTCTAACACATTTGCACACTAACCTTAATACTAATGCTATTAATATTACTTTTATCACTGGGGTTAGTACTTGTCCTACCATTGAAATACCTATTTCTACAAACCATTTCTTTACAGCAGAAAAACTCTTACCAAGTTTCTCTAGAACACCATCAACCTCCAGTGGAGTAATTTCTTTATGTAATTCAGTAATATGTTTAATATATATTTGAATGTTTTGACTTTTGTCAGGAATGTAAGTACAGCAATGTTGTACTTTCAGTACTCCACAAACTCATCCTTCTTTTGCTAATAAAATATCAAAAGCAAGTCGATTTTGCATCCCCATAGCTCTCATAGCAACCATTTCGGTATTGACCATTACAAATCCACTGGCAGTATTTGTTGATAAATGATCTACTATCGTTGATAATTTCCAAAGTTTATTTGCATTAAATGATATTCTCACTACTGGTATCAATGCTCCAACAATGTCACCTATTATTTTAAAAAAAAAAGTCTCCCTTCTCCTACGTGTTAATGGTTTACCTATCTCACGAATTCCTTTAGTTCCTCTATTTACATGGAATATTTTGGGAAAGACCAGACCTACATAACATGTACCATACCAATGATCTGGTAACCTATAATAAGCTTTGACATAGCAGTCTCTAATATCCATGGTTTCAACATATTCATACAATAATATAGTAAAAACATTCTTTGAAAAATCATTAATCGATCTATCATTATGCAACTCAGTATTATCTACAAATTTCACATCACTCTTTAAATCATGGATCTTTTCACCTTTGCTGTTAATTTGTTCTTCATATAAAGGTTCAGAACTCGGTCTAAAGGGAATATTTATTGCTAAAATGAGCCATATAAGCATTAATAAACCTGTACAAAACAACCACATTTTACACCATTTACGAAAAATAGCACATTTAGATCTTCTAATTTCATTTTCAGACATTTTTTTAACAAGTCTTTTTCACACTAAAATAAGTGTCCTTCAGATCCTTCTATTTTGTAATGTCTCTTTCACTTTCTCCACATGAAAAATATGTGTCCTTTAAAATCCCTATTTTGATAACGTCACTTTTCTTTCTAATGTGTCAATTTTCTTTGATTTGTCATCCTTTGGTTTTCAATTCAAAGACAGCTTGTTTCTAGTCTCCTTTTTACTCACCAAATTTATCGAGGTTCTCTTGACTCTTGACTGCTTTCAACTTCCTCTATATCAGGCAATGCAATGTATGTCCATTCAGGAGATTTACAGGTTTGGTCTCCTTACTCTTTTTGACCTTTGCAAAGTTTCTGTATTTCTTTTTATATCATTCTCTAGACTTGTTATTTCATGCACTTGTTCTTCCTTGTTCTTCCTGATTTTTATTAACCCTGGGCAGTGAACTACGCTTCACTTGCGGAGTTTGCCAAGTTTAGGTAACTTTGCGGTTCGCGTAGAGTGCAAAGTTGCTGAATACTACGCAATCTACAGTGTAGCATAGTAGTTTTTCTTCCTCGCGCGCTCAATATGCGTTCTTGCGGGCGCGTTAATGACTTACTGTGATTGTGCATTCGTGGACTTGATTTTCTATCCATTTGCGCGCGCCACGAGGTTTGGAATCCGGGCGCATGATCCCACGAGACTGTGCGAACATGAACACATCATTCGGACGCCCTATCTTCCTTCTGGTGGCAGTGTTGGTAAGATTGCGTTCCCGAACACGCAGAAACTACATTCTGGCAAAGAATATCTATCGAGCATGATAAAACCTTCTCGAAAATTATCATTTTGCTCAGAAAAACTCCCCAGATTGTGATTTGGCTGTAGTCTTTTGTGCAAGGAGTCCTTTTTTTAAAACTTTTTTTTTCAAGAGGAAGGAAGGGCCCCTGAGTCTCCAGCTTCCTGTTCCTGTCCAGCAGGCTCCTCCTAGTGCTTTGTCCCTGTTCTGTTCACTTTCATATGGATTTGGAGCTGGAAAGATCACTTTTTGCTACATCATATCATTGGATTGGATTTATTGAGGACTTTTGGATTATTTTACAAGTAAGTTGGATAATTAGTGTACATGTTTGTTTGATTAGGGCTTTTCTTTCCTACAGTTTTCTACAGTTTTCTGGTCTTTTCATAGTTTTTAAAAATTATTGTTGTGGGTGGTCTGCACTTTTAGTAGGGGCCTAGTTGTATTTCTTTAAATTTTCAGTCAGTAGGCCCGGAGGTACCCATGGGTCCAACCATGTTTCTGTGGTGTCTGTTGTATTTCAAGTTTAACATCATGGATGGCATTCGATTGAATTGCAAAATGGGTTTTTTGGAGTGGAATTTCAGTTTTTGGGTGTGTGTTAATTAAATAAGGGCTTTTCAGCCAGTAGTTCATATCATGATATAGGCCTGCTTGAGTTCATTGTATGTACTTTCTTGTTATTTGTGGGTGGGCTGACCATGTGGTGGCGGTCATTTTGTGGGACCAGCCACCGTGCTTTTGTCATAGGCCTCCAAGCTTGTGGCCTACTCTGCCAGTAGGCCCAGAGGTACTACTCATCAACAGTCATCATGGGTGCATGAAAGTTAACGCCTTAACAGCAGCGGTTTTTCTGCCGCGATGCGGGCGTTCTGAAGAGTGGGTGAGGCTGCGTCGGCCGATGGCAGCACTAAGGAGTTAGTGCTGCCATCAGCCAACGGCCGACGGCAGCACGCAAGGGGTTAAACAACTGTTTTTGTGTTGTCTGTTTAATTTTAACAACATATATGGCATGGATGGCTTTAGATTGAATTGCAAAATGTGTTTTTTGGGATGGAATTTCAGTTTTTGGATGTCTGTTAAATAAATAGGGCTTTTCAGCCAGTAGGGAACACTAGGAGTTCAGCTCGCGTAGTTTTGGCAACTCTGCAAACAGCGACAACGCGTACTTACAGTTTTTGTCTTCTTCGCGCGCTCAATCTGCAGGTTCGCGCACGCGATATTGACTTTTTGTATAGTTTGCGATGCCGAATATGCCAAATTTGCAATCTGGCGAACAATATCTCTCGAGCTGCATAAAACCTTTAAAAAAATTATGATTTTGTTCATTTTGCTGAAAAACCTCCTCAGGTTGTCATTTGGTTGTAGTTTTTGGAGCATTGAGTCATTTTTCTTTTTAAAAATTTGTTTTTAAAAGAGGAAGTTTCCCAGAGACTCCAACTTCCTGTTCCTGTCCTTAGTATGTACTTTCTTGTTATTGTGGGTGGGCTGACCATGTGGGTGGTGGCCATTTTATGAAGCCAAGCATTGTGCTTTTGCCATAGGCCTGCATTGTCTGTCTTCTCTTTCTTTTCAGGTTTTTGTGGGGCCATCCACTGTGTTTTTGCCATGGACCTCTAAACTTGTGGTCTAGTCTGCCAGTAGGCCCAGACTCCCAGACGTACTCATCAGGGGTGCTTGAAGCAATTGTTTATATGTTGTCTGTTGAATTTAAACATCAATTAGGGCATGGATGGCATTGGATTGAATTCCAAAATGTGGTTTTTGGGGTGTAGTTAACTTTTTGGGTGTGTGTTAAATAAATGCCTTTGCTGCATGTGTATGTGTTGTTGTGTAACTTTCCGACCTTTTTAGCCATGCAGATTTTTCTTTTTTGTATTAAAGCTGTGTTGTGTAACAGGCATCCTTTGTCTGGCCATATAGTGATATAGGCCTGCTTGAGTTCATTGTTTTCCGGGCCTTGCCCTTGTGCCTGTGATGAGTGACCATGTGGCTGGGGGGCATTTTGTGGTGGTAGTAGTAGTGTGCAATTTTTGCCACGTAGGCCTGTGTGTCTTTCCATTTTTCCTCTTGACTTACTGCTTCCATCCCCATTGCCAGCTGCAGGTCCCTGATGCTGCATCCATCCCACATGATGGACAAATTAAGGCCAAACAGGTTCCACTACATTTGTATTTCTGTTCTTTGCTATTCTTACTCTTCCTGAGTGTACACAGTACATTAGTAGTAATTAAAATTAAAGCACAACAAATTCCACATTTGACTGATGTTCTTCTGGCTTTTTTGCTTTTAGGCGCACAAAAGACTGAGGAGTAGGTGTCTATCATCATCGCCTGTTGTACTGCCATACAGATGTCCTGCTGTTGTACGCGACGTGACGTGTGGTGTGACCTGACCAGACATCTCTGCAACTTGTGCAACTGAGTGCTGCTGACCTCTGAAGAAGATGGGCCCAAAGAAAGCAGGTACCAGGTCCTCCAAGACCAAGAAAGTTGCTGAGAAGAAGGAACAGAAGAAGGAAGTGACACTTAAGTCTGGTGTTTCCCCAATACCTTTTTTGGGAAACCAAAAATGACGCCTGCAGCAGCAGTATCCGGGGGGCAAGCTGGGGGCAGCACCTCCGCATCAGTGAGCCCAACCCACCAACCCAGGTCCAAGCAGATGAGCGGGGAAGAGGTAGCCAGTCTAATGGTGGAAAGTAGTGATACTGAGCCTGACCTATCTCAAAGTAGTACACAATCAACACAGGAGGGAACATAGCAGATAAATGGTGAACAACAACGGCCGCAACCACCGCCCACAATAGTAGTTGTTGTTCCTCCTGAAGTAGGGGCAGTTCAGAAAATTGAGCCTCATGCAGAGGAAGAAGAAGAGGAAGCCACTCATTCAGGAGATCCATTGTCTTCCAAATCCCCAGCAAGGAAAAGGAGAGTTACTCCATCGAGTTCTTCGCCAAGCAACCCTTCTGATGATCTAGATCTCACTTGGGAGCCACAACAATCTGAGCATAAGAGGGAGACACATCCCAAGCCCAGGCTAGGGAAAAGGAAGGTTCCAGAAAGCCTTAGACTTATGGAGGTCGATGTAGAACAGCAGGATAATGATGATGAGCCAGTCATCACGAACATCACTCCCGGCCCGAGGACATGGAGACCAACATTATTACCCTATCCAGAATGGCAGCAACTAGTAGGGATGTAGCACGCATACCTCCAACACAGGTAACACCAACACGACCTCAAGCTTCCATATTTACATTAGCAAATGGCTGGCAGCATCCTACATCCTGTACAAGCATCACCTCAGCAGACGTAGGTAGTGGTACTTCACAGCCACAGAGTCAAATTCAACACACACCCTCCAGTTCATCCGGCATTGGAAGTGGAACCCCCAGCAGGAGACAAAAGTTAAGCTCCCCAGTGTGGGACTTCTTTACGGTTAGCTAAAAGGAGGAGAACATTGCTATATGCTCCATTTGTCATACCTCTGTTAATCATGGTAAGCTTGGTACAAACTATGGCACCGGAGGCCAAATGACCCATCTGAAAAAACACCACGCAATCAACTGGGAGGACCACCTTTGTCACATAAAAACTGGAACCATTGCTGTTGGTGGGGATAAACGAGTAGAAGGTCTGCTCACAGTGGAACAGGAAGAAGAAGAAGAGGGAGACATTCTCTCTGGTAGTGGTACACAAAGTATCCCTGTCCCAGCACTGCAGTGGTATCACTCACATCCTCAGCAATATCTCAGTGGCACAAGAGTAAGAGTCAGCCTGAGACATCAAGGAGTTCTGCAATGAAAAAAGTGAGGTGTTGAGCCTAACTGAAAGGAATACCACACAGCCTTCCATTCTTTGCATGTTTACTAGGCCGGAGGGGCAGTACGAACAGTGCCACCCAATAGCACGTTTGTACAATGCGAAGTTGTCTAAAATGTTAGCACTGGACCTTCTCCCTTTTTCTTTTGTTGAAGGGGTGGGTTTTCTGGAATTTGTGACAACCATCTGCCCAAAATGGAAGGTTCCCAGACGCTACTATTTCGCCAGAGTTGCTGTTCCAGCACTACATCACGACGTGCTGGAATTGCTTGGAAAAGCCTTAAAACAGAGTACTTTTCCAAGTATCCACCTGCCAACAGACATATGGACCAGTTGCCAAGCCACTGATTACATGTGCATCACTGCACGCTGGATCTCTTTTTCGGGTGTTAGAGAAAAGATATTTGCAGCTGTTGACACTGTTGAGATTTTTAATGACACTCGCAAACATGCTACTGTAGCCATGTTTGCTATGGAGAAATCTCATACTACTGCAAACATTTTGGATGAGTTTAACATCAAGGTCTTTGAGTGGCTGCGACCAAGAGGGCTTAACATTGGTTTTGTTGCCACGGACAATGGCAGTAATGTATTTAAGGCCATCAAAGATGGTAGCTATTTCAGGGTCCCGTTTTTGGCACACTGCATTAATATTGTTGTTCAAGACTTCCTGAAAAATGAAAGCCAAGTCAGCAAGTTACTGACCACCGGCAGAAGAATATGCACACATTTCAACTATTTTTTTAAAGCCCGGAAGCAGATGAGGGTCATTCAATGTGAGCATAAAATGCCAGTCAGAGCACCCATCCAGGAGGTGCCAACACGTTGGAACTCAACCTATTACATGCTTGATCGTCTGCTTGAGCAGTACATACCACTTAATGCTTATGTCATGAAAAGAAGATTAGGGGATCCTACTGTGAAATCCATGACCATTGAGATGGCCCAATGGGACCTTGTTTAATGCCTGACAGAGATGCTACCTCATTTTGAGGTCTTCACACGTGAAGTCAGCAGGGAGGACTGTACTATGGGCCAAGTTATACATTGTTGTACATGCTAGAGCAACGGCTGAAGGAGGTGTCTGAAACTAACAAAGGTGTGGATGACAAAGTAGACCCATATCATTTGGCGGACGCCTTAGCCGTTCGCTTATCTGAAAATACAAGGATTCAAAATAACATTGTGTCACATCAACATTACATTACTGCCACAATTTTGGATCCAGGATACAAATTATTTCTGAACAGTAATTCCTTTTTCAGAAGTGGATGTTGCCAAGTACTACAGGGCATCCAGCGTTAAGTTCTACTTCAGAGCCTGAGAGCAGTGTGTTTGCCTCTCAGCAGTCACCAACACTACCAACATCAAAAACAGCACCAACAGGATCATCAGCCGCATAAAAAAAATGGTAACTGATTGGTTTCTAAGGAAAGGGTTTGGTAAGTCCATTGCTGATGCAAAGTCAAAAGAGGTCAAGCAAATCGGAGCATCCATGAACATTGAGCAGATGGTCCAGGCCTATCTGGATGACACAATAGAGGTCTTCATGGAGCAAAGCCCATTTGTGTATTGGTATGGAAAAAGAAGTCAATGGCCAGTGCTCAGCAGGCTGGCGATAAAGTATCTGGCTTGCCCTGTCGCAAGTGTCTCTACTGAGCATGTTTTCAGTGCTGCTGGTGCCATTGTGTGAAAAGGACCAGTCTCTCGCCCAAAAGCGTGGAGAGGTCAACCATGAGCAAAATGATCATACCACCGGAGTACAAAATACGTGAATCACAGCAGGAAGAGGAGAGCAACTTTGAAGACATAAGTAGTGGGTTACATGACCTACTTCTGTCTGAACAACCAGAGTTTGAGGACGAGCTCCTCTACCCTGACAACTAGGCTTTCAAATTGTTACTTTCTTCCTTCCTTTATTTGTGTGTGTATATGTCTTTCTGGTTCAAATCAAATCACAACAAATCCATCACCACGGTCTCCTATTTTTATTTCCCTATTGGAGTTGCATGTCTGTGCATTTCCTCCACTCCTCAGAGTCCTGCTCCATCTTCCTGACTAGCCCTAAATACATTTCCATCAAGCCAGACATTGGATGGAGATGGAGAATAGTACAATAAATTTTGCCTCTAACAGTCCCTCCACAAGAAGTGAAACATACGTGACTACAGCTATCTTCTGTTTTGTTTCCGAGCCGAAACTCATCACTGTCCTAAGGCTACCGCTGCCTCTGTCTGCAGGCATTCAAAACTCTTCACTGTCAGAACTTGAGCCGGCATCCAAAAGTAAACTCATCACTGTCAGAAGGCTAGCATCTGATCTGACAGCCAAAGAGAAGATCAAGACTGGTAATGATTAATGAATGATGCCATGCATTGCATTGGATGCTTGCTGACTCTGAGCGAATGTGCATGAAGTCGAACTATGCTAGTTAATCTATAAAGTAAAAAGTGACTCAAGTGACAGTCAATGTTTACTTGTTGTTTAATAATAACCACATTGTACTCCTACTACTGCAGGTGCAGGCCAATATCCGTTGAAATTTTTTAATATGGAATATGGATGGACTTAAACGGAGTCATTAACTACAGATTGAGTTGGTGTTGGACAACACGTACATGTAACACTCCATGATGATGAGTTGACCATATTATCTTTCAATGCAGTCAGTCAGTTGGATTGGAGATAATTGATAGAATAACTCGGTTTCATGAACTTGCATGAAAGATAAACACAACCATTCAACAAGAACCACAGCAGACCTAGGCTACATGTCTGTGTAGTGGTGGAGTTGAGTGTAGTGGTATGACTGACCGTGGCGCATTGATTCAGTCACTTGATTTGGAAAATGCTAGGTTGCTGTATATGCCTTTTGTCTGGTTCTGTCAAAATGTCAGGTAAATGGAGGTTGGGTCACTCACGGCCCGGTGCCGTGGGCCTGTTCTGTGCTGGCTTCTGTCCTGTTGTTGTTGTAGCTTAATGCTGTCTAAATAGAGTAGGCATGATGTATCCAAGCCGCCTTAGTCAGAAAGTGTTCTCGCTCAAGATTCTTGTCATCTTGCACTCCCCCCTAATTGATGCTTTTTTTAAATTCATTTATTTTTCAATACCCCTTTTGATTTTCCATCTACACTTACAGGCCTGCCTTACCCAGTGCTATCAGACTGGGAACAACAACTCACATTTATCTAACTAATCCGCTACAGGCAGGCAGTGGCACCCAAGAATGATGTGCAGAGTGTCCATGGAAGGGAGGACCAAGATGAATGACGAGATGCAACTCCACAATTGGACCTAGACAATACTGTAACTTTAGTATCATTCATCATTCGTCTTTTAAATAATTTGATTCCTTCTTTCTCTTCAATCATTACTACTGTGTGTTGTTGTTTGTTTGCTAATTGATCCCTACAGCTATTGTTTAATTTTCTTCGGTAGCTTTAGAAGTAAGCCCGGTACAGCATGTAATTTGGGTCTCTCTGAGAGCAGACAGGCAAGGCAAATTTTATATAATATTGCTGCCCTGTACTGTCTAATTGTGAAGTAGTAGTTAGTAAGCACTACTCATTAACCATTAAGTTATCTTCATCATGCATGCATTTCCTTTTTCTCTCTTTATAGATTTATTGGATATTGGATCATGGTCGTCTCCCAAGAATGTGTTTTACTTTTTGTTGTGTCCATGTGTACTGTTTTTCTTTGTCAAACCTTTCCCCAAACCCCCTTCCCATCCATTCATCAAACCCTAACCCTCTTCCCCCGGGCTGTGTGATTTATATTGAGGTGTGATGTGACTATATTAAATGTACACCAACAATTGATCACACGCTTGCAGGGGCAGATGTGGTGAAAGCAACACTAATTCAATTTCAAGGCAGGGCATGGATCTTCTTTGGCTTGCCCACCCATGCTCAGTCTATGTAGAAGCCAATTTTTTTTCCAAAGGGACCCACCTAATACATCATCCTAATAAATTGCAGGCATTGATTGGATTAATCATCAGATTCAACATCCTACCACACAGCAGTAAAGTTTACAAATTATGATTGTGTTAAGTCAATCACTCAACACAACTACAGTTTATTACAACTTTTTAACTTCTTGTATTAGGCTGTCCCGCCACTATTATGTTTTAATTTACTTTAGCAGTTGCAATATTGTTTGTTTGGCAGTCTTCTTCTGTACAGTACTTTACTTCATTATACTACTCCTCCCGCAGTCTCTCTCAGGCAAGTGACTATCTCTTTTCTTTGTTTTCAAATGCTAGTGCCAGTGTCTACTACTAACACCACAACCATGGCATCTTCTCCATTCTCTTGGGAAACCACGCAGCCATTGCTGTGCTGAACTTAATCATCATCGATCACAGGTAAGATAAGTTTGGTGGGAGGTATAATGGACTAGGAGGAGAGACTGACAGTACTAGTAGGACAAATATACCTCATTGAGGGGTACTGCATCTATCTGTTCGTGTGTTACAAAATTGGCCGAATATTTAAATCCAACACTGGCTGCTTCCCTGCAGCAGCAAGGAAACCATGTGATGTAAATAAATTTGTAAAACAGTAACCCCCACAAAACATTAACATCATATGAGATAAGTATAAATAAATATAATGTATTACCCTAACAAAAATAAACTATCCCACACCTGACCCACCCATCTCCCTAACCCCAACCAATGTCCAAAACAAAACTAAACTACGCCCAGGGTTAATTTGTATTCACATTTATCAATTTGTACTTCAGTCCTTTGATTTCTTTAGGCCAATTGTCTCCTTTTCTTGGCCTTTTGATTTCAGGCTCCGTTATCCCACATTCAACTTTCCAAGTTCTTTTCCTGGGACTCTTTCTTTGAGCCGTCTCTCCTTCACTTTTGTCAGACTCTGTTTCAGACCTTACTTCATTCCCTCTTATTTTGAACTTTATGATTTCAGGTTCAACAACTGAATCTTGTTTTTCCTTTGATAATTCAGTTCTTTTACAAGGAACTTTTCCATGACTGGTATTTGGAATCTCATCCTTATCGTGAGTTATTTCCTTTTTACCAGTTTCAAGATTAACGTTCCTATTCCCAGATTTCTCTGTTTAATTTGCAGAGTTTTCGTTTTCATCAGTTTTACCCTGTTCTTTTTCAGTGTCCAAACTGGTATTTGATACTTCCAGATGTCGACTTACAGGGGGATCTTCAAGATCTGGCATTTCAACAGTCTCAGTCTCTGTTTCTGATGCTGAACTTGTATCTGATATCTTCAGATGTCGCCACACAGGTCGAGCTTCCAGATCTGGAGTTCTGTCTGAATCACCTTCTGTGTCAGAGTCTGAACTAGTATTTGCCCCTTCCAGATGTCGACTCACATGTCGATCTTCAGGTTCTGGAACTCGGATTGTATGGCTGGCATGCACCCACCTTTTCACACCTGTGCACTTCACTGCTGTGGTGCTGACCAGTATCACTTGGCGAGGTTTTTCCCAGCGTGGAACTAGGCAATTTCTCCTTCTGTGCACCTTTATTCTAACCCAATCTCCAGGCTTTAGATCATGTGCTGGATGTTTTTCTTGAATATTCTCATCATTTCCAACCTGATTTAACACAGAAGTCACTACATCAGACAGTCCCTTGCAATAATCCAGTATGATATCACCATTTATAGTCAGCAGTTTGTCAACAAATGCTTGTCTCATCACTCATTCCATCAGTATTTCACGAGGACTCAAACCTGTTTTTCTGTCTAGTATGCTTCCTATGGTCAATAGAACAAGTGGCAAAGCATCAGGCCATTTTAGTCCTGTGGTCAAACACATTTTTCCCAATCTGTTTTTAATTGTTCCATTTACTTGTTTGACTACCCCAGAAGCCTCTGGTCTGTAAGCACAATTCAATTTCTGTCGAATGTCCAGTGTCTCATATATCAACTGGATGATCTCATTTTGGAAATTACATCCTCTGTCTGTTTCAATTGTCACTGGAAAACCATACCTGGGGATGCTTTGCTACAGTAACTCCATCATTCCATCTGGTTGGGTATGCTTCCACCGATCGTGAAAACAAGCAAATAATCACAAGTATATAACATTGCCGATTACATGGTGGCATCTCAATAAAATCTAATTGCAGTCTGGTAAAAGGACCTCCCTCCCATCCTACGGTTCCCAGACTTACACCAGTTTTTCTTCCTGGATTCAATAGTTGAGATGTTAAACATCTTTGACACAAGCTCTCAGCTATCATTCAGCAATTGGGATTACACCAAGTCTGTCTGAAAAGTCTAACAATTGCATCTCTACCAATGTGTGCTTGACCATGGTACATTCAGTCCATGTTAGAGATCATGCTATCAGGCATAACTGGTCTTTCATCTCTGTATACCCAAATTTCATCTTCCTGTCTTTGTCTGCAACCAGCTTTTATCCAATTATCTTTTTCTTGATCACTTGCCTCTTCCTGCAATTGTCTCACTTCCTGCCAAGTATCAACTATGTTAGTAAGCATTAAAGGACTTAAACGATGTTCTTTTTCTCGGCCCCGATTTATAGATGATGATTTCTTTGCAGAATATTGTGCTATAGCATCGGCAAACCTATTTCCCTCAGTAACATAATCATCTCCATTTTTGTGAGCAGCACACTTCACAACTGCAATTCTTTTAGGCAGCTGTGTCACCTCAAGCAACATTCTCACAAATACACCATTTCTTATGGGAGATCCCACAGAAGTCATATATCCTCTTTGCGTCCACAGTTGTCCATAATCATGGACTGTCAGTCACTACGGTGATTCAGACATCTTTTCCCAAATTGCATGATCAAATCAAAGCAATCAGCTCAGCCACTTGGGCCGAATACATTCCTTTCAAACAAGATGCTTCAATGACATCGGCCACAGTGCATACAGCATATGCAGCACTCAAAACTCCTTCATCTGTATTCAAGCATGAACCATCCACAAACAACACATAATCTGATTCTTCCAAAGGTTCATCCTTAATGTCAGGTCTTGGTTTTATACAATACTCAAGCACATCCAAACATTTATGATCAATGTCATTTTTGACTTCCACATCCAATGTATCAGGTAGCAAAGTGGAAGGATTCACTTTTACACATCTTGCAACCGTCACATTGTCTGCACCCAGAATCACTTTCTCATATCTGGTCAAACAACTGTTTGTTATGTACTGTGTCTTAGTCCTAGTGAGTAGTATTTCCACTGGATGAGGCACATAGACCTTTACTGGGTACCCTAATTACAATACCTTCTCTCTGCTCCAAACTCACACTGGGCAGCTACAGCTTTCAGACATACAGGTAATGCTCTTGCTACCGGATCCAAAACAGCTGAGAAATATGCAGTTGGTCTTCTCATTCTTCCATGTCTTTGAATCAGATCTGATAATGCACACCCATCTCTTTCACTGCAAGACAATTCAAACTCTAATGCTGGTGCTTCACACAAGCTAGTTTTCAAGTGCTCAAATGCTCCCATTTCTTTCTCATTCAGCACTATAGGATATTTTACATCTCCTTCAGTTAATCGCTGTAAAGGTTTTGTAATCAATGAAAATCCATTTATCCACTGTGACAATATCCAACCATTCCCAGAAACATTCTCACTTGTTTCTGTGTCTTTGGGGGACTCATTCCTCTGATAATCTGGATTCTTTCTGAGGTCACTTTTCTTATCCCTATTCCAATCTTATGACTTAGATACTGAACTTCTTGTTGACAAAACTGTAATTTTGATGGAGACACTTTATGTCCTCCCTCAGCCAGATGGTTCAGCAATGCAATAGTATCAGAAATGCAAGCTTCTTTGGTCTTTGATGCCAAATAGGTCATCAATATATTGATCCAAAACAGATTTTACAGGCATATTCAGACTTTCTAATGATTTCTTCAATATCTGATTAAAAATGGAAGGACTTTCAGTTTACCTTTGAGTAATTCGGCACCGAGTCAAAATACGATCGCCAAACCTGAACTAAAAAATTAGCTGGCTTTCAGGATGTAATGGAACTGTAAAGAATGCATTACACAAATCAATGACTGTATACCATTCGGCATCATGTGGAATTTGATATAATTGGACAATACGGAACAACAATTTTATTTACCTTTCGTAAATTTTGCACTATCCTAAAAGTTCCATTTGGCTTTTTCAGTCCCATTATTGGGGAATTACATGGACTGCTCATTATTTCTTTCAGGATCCCTTGCTCAATAATTTTGTCAATTACTCCTTCAATTATTTCTGGTGTCAATTTATTTTGTGGGGTATTTGGGTAAACCACATCTTCTTTTACAGTAATTCTACAGGACTCACTCCTTTCATTGGACCTATCTCTTCTCCTGTATTATTGACATTGTCATTTTATACAAAATATCATCATCTGCTGTCTGAAAAGCAATGCCATCTGGTTAACCGTAAATGGCACATTTCATTTTAGAAAGTATGTCGCGTCCAAGTAAGTTTACAGGACTGCTGTCACATACTACAAATCGATTGATTTCATTAAAAGAGCCAATTTCCACCTCCACGGGTTGTGTGAGTGGGGTTTTAATCTGCCTGTTCATTACACCTACAACTTGGATGTGTTCACCTGAGAGAGGAAGATTCCGAATTTCTACTGATCTAACTGTAGAACGGGTAGCACCTGTGTCCACTAGGAAAATAACATTTACACCATTCACTTTTCCATTCAGAAAAGGACCAGACTGATCTACCTCCAGAGTTTAGCCAAGTACGCACTCCACTTATTCTGCACCTGTGGATTCAATGATTTACTTTCAGGTTTCAATTTTGGGGGTAACTTACACTCGTTCCTCCAATGCCCTGTCTCTCCGCAATTATGACTTGCCATTTCTTTTTAGCCTTAGCTATATTCATTTGCCCTTTTCCTTTATTCATATTACCTTTAATTTTTGTCTGACCCACTTCATTAGCTTTATTAGTCAAATGTGCTTCTTGTTGCTCTGCAACTTTTGCTTGCGCCCACATTGCTTTTTCTTTAAGCTTACGCTGTCTTGCTTCTATATCATCACTACAATATTTTGCATACCGTAGGATTTCATCTACCAAACTGGATTGCCAACACATCATGTGCTGTTTTATCATGTCCCCTATTTCAGTTCTCAAACCAAACACAAACCTATATGCAAAATAACTCATATCTTTCTCACTTAAATTTTCATATCCACTATATTGTTTAAAAACTAAATGTAATCTTTCATAATAAGCATGTACAAATTCTTTAGGCTCTTGAGTAGTTCTATCAATTTTTACCCAATCCGTTTCTTTTGGAGGAATTTTATTTTTCAAAAATGTTTTGACTTGTTCATATTTCCTCATTACCTTCGGACCTGGAGCACCTGTTTTTGCATCTCTTGGATATTCCTCTTTTGGCCAATAAATTGTAATTTTACATTCTGTCCACAAATCTGCAGGTACAACTATGTCAAACAATCCATCTAAGTCTTCCCACAACACCTTCGAAACTTTCACAAACCTGTCTACTTGCCTATACCATTATACAGGTTTCTCCCGTAATCTTGGAAAATCATTTGTAAATGATATTATATACTGTCTAGTCCATGGGACATGTACATAACCTCCTCCTGGTATTTCTCTCATAGGATATTCTGTTACCACTGGTTATTTTTCTTTAACAGGGAAAGCTAAAGAAGTTTTATCATTGGCCTCTTCCTTTTTCTTAATCCACCTGCTTCTCCATCGGTCTACATCTCTCCATTTTCTCAATAATACAATTAATTCTTTTATTTGGGTCAATCTTCCTGCTGTATTCAAATTATCTATATCTTTTTCAGTGAAATCCACCCGATAAGGTTTCTGTAATAATTTTATATTAGCAAATTCTATTCCTAATTCATTTGCTGTCTCTAATTTGTCATTTAGATTCTTAGCTCTGCATGTTATACTTTTACACATGAACATCAGTTTGTTATCCTGATATGTTTTTAGCCTCTATGTCCCAAGGGTTCCAATAATCAGTTCTTCAATATCTATTTTTATTCTAACCACATCTAAAAGTTTAGGTTCGGAGTCTTTCCTTTGTAATGTTTTAACCCAATCATTTAGTTCTTCTGCTGTTGGTCCTACCGGAGTTTTAGTCAAATCTATTTTATCTACACTTCTCTCTGGAGTCTTAGTTTCCGATTCTGCTCCCATAGGTATTCTATATATTGGACTTTGATTCATAGTTAAATCAGGTGGTGTTGTTCTACTTATACTCTTTGTTTCATTCAAATCAGGACAACATTTTTCTCAAACTTTTTGCATACTGGAATTTAAAGGAATTGTTAACGAATGCTCATCTATTTTCTGATTTTCAAAAACTGGTATTACACAACCTATAGTTACTGGTACAGTTACAGCTTCAAAGTTTTTCGTCAATTCTTTCATTTTCTCAGCTAATTCTTTTGTTGATCTCTCTAATTCAGAAGTACTAGGTTTTTCAATTTATATTATCTCTTGCTTTTCAGGGGTACTTTTTAATTCAGAACATTGTTTTGGGGTTTCCGTTAATCCAATCTCCATTGGCGGTGCATTTGGTGTCACCACTGCAGAAGTTGGTTGATATGGAGGGGGGGTCTTCTACTTAGAATATCCTCCAGCACCTCATCTTCCATGTCACTAACTCCACAATTACCCTTTCCTGATATTTGATGTTTTCTTTTCTAAGTACATTTTCTCCCTACCGTCTCATCAACTGATCGCATTGGATACATTCCATCCCACATATCAACACATCTCCAGTTTTTCATCCTACTCTCAAGTGTAGTTCCCCATAGTCCTCTTGGAATACATTGATTTTTTTGTTTTTCTGAATCTCTCACTTGCTCATTCACTCATTTCATCTTCCCATTCTATCAAAGCTTCAAATTGTGTCGGTCTAGGTCTCGGTTCAAGTTTCATCATCTTTTTTCTCAAATTTCGCAATACCGCTGTGCTAAACAGACCTATTTCTGGAAATGCTAACGCTCCGTCTCCTTTAGTGTATTTCATCCAATTCTCTAACCATATGCAAGTATGATAGCCATATTTTGTCATCATGTACGATGCTGGCGTTTTCGGCAGAGGAAGCTACTTTTCCCAGAGGAAGCTACTTTTCCCTCTCTGGTAACTATTTCCTTGTCTTTCCTAAATAGATTCTTAATTTTCTTGAACCATGAATGCTTCTCCCTGTCTTGCTCATAATAATTATCAATTTTCACAGATTTTCTCCGCGAAATGATCGTATGCTCCTTTTTCAGTCTGTACCGATATTCTGACCTATCCCAGCGCGACTCACACTAAGGCACCAATCCGAACTATACACGTCACAATTTTACAGACCTATTCCAGTGCAGTTCTATTACAAACGTCACAGTCACGTGTACCTATCCCAGCGCGACTCTTGTTGATGCCAGCTCTACTCCTGCTTCTGCTGACCCCTCCTTTACAAAATGTATCAGCACTTTATTTATGTACTTTATAAAACTAAAATCAGTTAGTTACAAAACAAAACACATTTCCATTGTCTACTCCACTAGAACCAAAGTGATGGTTTGTCCAAGCATACAAGTTTTCTGTATTTCCAATAGGCAGCCCTTACCTCTTCCCTACCACAGAATTGCGTTTTGCCGATAAATAGCACTTCCCTCTACCTTACCCTTCTATCAAGCAGAAGGCAAACATGTTTATCTGGGGATTGGACACATGTAGAGACTACAGTTCCTGAGAATTAAGGCCAGAGTTTCACAAGAATACCTAATGCTATTCATTCAACGTGACTCACACAAGAATTCCCTAACATAACACCTTCCTGTGTTATCAACTTTGAAACTAGACAATGCGCTGTGCGACTTCACTTGCCACACGTTTCCCCCTGCCTGCGTACAGGGCAACCAACTTCCTACTTCCGGGAAGTCTTTAAAACAATTGACAACATAAAACGTAACACAAACTCAACATAGAGTGTTAGACATAAACCTTTGAATAAAGGGGTTTTATATACACTAAGCTAGTCAAATCACCAAACTGACCTATAGTAACCAAACCTCTGCTACCAAGTATTCTGATGCACCGGGGCTCCCAAACAACCCTCAAACTCATCCCACTTAACCCAGGAGCAGCTTAATTTACTCATCGGGGGGGCCCATAGCACCTCGAGTCACACATTCACACACCACACTGCCCCTGAATCAGTGAAAAAGAAGGCAAGCTGCTGGATAGCAGGGTACCTCACTTAGCCTAATTTCTATATTTTATACATTACATACATATACACATCTCAGTTTTTACTCAACCGACCTAAGGAAATAAACATCAAGGTACTCCGCTATTTTGGTTGATGTAATCCACGGAACCAATCTTTTTTACCCTCCTTCCCACACTCTCTTTTATACCATTTTCAGTAACTTTCTAACACAAAATTGAAACTTTTAGGGTCCACACTCATTTGTCATTGGTCCATTAGAAGGGTGGTGATGATCACCTCATGTCCTCCTTGTCCAAACCAGTTCTCAATTTTACCCTGTCATCCCCAATGCTTTCTCATGACTCAATGCCCACTTTTGCAATTGTTGTTCAGTCCTTGTATCTTTTATTCATAATAAGGTTACAGCGTCTTTCTTTCCCAGGCTTTTAAATGCAGGCATCCTATAGCCATTTCCCGGTCATAGGCCAAGCCGACCTTGACATCTCTCACTCTGGGCATAGGCAGTTCACTAATTTCTCATGTACTTCACGCATGCGTGGGTGCCATCTTTTCAGAGTCAACTTCAATGTTTTGTTTAAACAGCCATTTGTAGACTAGGCCACACAGGCCTCAATGGGAACTAATAAGAAAACAAACACAACAGAATGAGATATAGCCCTTCTGTTTACCTCCCACCATTCTAATTTTCCCTATTAGTTGTTTCCTAGCAAAAGCATACAAATAAGCATCATTTACTCACCATCTGCATTCTCTTTTTGCCACAAAAAACGTCTAATATAAGCACGAATACACACATTTATTCAGTTATGTCTACAATATGACAGCTCTATATTAGTATGACTTATTGTTTTTATTAACAAATTATTTTAGCATATCAGTAATTTGTTTTCTCTCGTGTTGTGTCGAAATCTATGTGCACTTTGTTGATTAGTTTCCATGCTTCACACAATTAGCATTATTATAGTTATGAGAGAATGGCTTTACAAGGGGCACCCAAAAATGTTTGTCTCTCCCCTGCTCCATCACCCCTTCATCAGCCAGGCTAGCTTGAATCCAGTGGTGCAGTGAGCACAAGACCCATGTCTGGGCATACCCTTCCACTTAGGGCGACAAAAGCAAAAGGAACATATGATGGACAGAATGATGAACAATGCAAACATTCACCCCAGTCACAAAGATCTGGGTGTAATACATCATTTTTTGCTCACTAAGCCTCCCTAGTTTGGACCCACCCATATGCAAATCAGTCTTGAGCCTGCTCCTCATGGGAACACTCAGCCCAAACTGCCAACCCCTATCTTCCCTGGACCAGAAACGAGCATCCTGGGACCGGCTTTGGGGAATTGCCCCCCATCAGCCAGGCTAGCTTGAATCTAGTGGTGCAGTAAGCACAGGAACAACGTCTGGGCATCCCCTTCCCACTTACGGCGACAAATGCAAAAGCAACAAATGATGGACTGAATGCTGAACAATGCAAACATTCACCCCCAGTCATAAAGATCTGGGTTTAATCCATTGTTCTTTTGCTCACCACACCATCCCAGTTTGGACCCAGACATATGCAAATCAGTCCTGACTCTGCTTCTCATGGGAACAGTACAGCCCAAACTGCCAAGCATGTATGAATGACAAGCATAAATTGAAGTGCAATTGAGGTACAATGCTGTTAAAAATATAGAGGGCAGACAGAATAGGACTTAACATTTGGGATAGATTACACCATCTAGATCCATCAATCATTTCTCTAACGAAAATAAAGTTTCTTCAAAGTTTCTTCCGATACCGCCTCCAGCAATACAGAGGAATTATAAGTCTGTGATGCCCAGTTCTGTAAAAGTATGCTCCAGATGCACAAACCATTGGATTTTAGCCACATGAACAAGTATTAATACATCAGTAATCAATAATCATGAAAATTGGGCAAAGCCAGATTTTGTGTCACAAATGCAACAGTACAAAACCAACTAAGTGTTCAAGATACTTCAGGCTAATGTCATTATGACAAATAATGTTCACATTACTGTTAGGTACAGCCAAGTGGCTGGCTAAAAAACCCATCAACCTTCCAAACACTGACCTCAGCTCTATATAAGGTAATCAATAGACATTAGGCTATATATATTAAAAAAAACAAAAGCAAAAAAAGAACGATCCAAAACAATGAGAATAGAAACAGCAGATGTGGATGCACAATCACAAGACGACTTAGCAATAAATCTATTATCCAGAAAATTAAACATTTGAAACTATTGATCAAAAGACTAACATGGTGCCCCTCATATGGCATGGATCTTGCCGATCTCAAGAGTGGATCTGTATAAATTCTGCCGGAAGTTAAAATTGAAGAAATGTTTTTCTAATGTCCCACCGAGACTTATGGAACAGAGAAATCTAAACACATTATCTGTATTAACTATAAATGATATTCCACCACTAAGATCATTACATAGCCTGGAAACTGAGAATAATAAAAATGCATTAACAACTACTACAGATGCCATGACAAACATACAATTAAGTGAAGAAACGGTGATTGAAACCAACATGTCCATCAGTAGCAACTGAAAAACACCATCAAGATTCTGCCCACAATTACCAGCAGGAAATAGGGTAAATATATTTCAAGAACTGATGACAGAGGAACTTCAAACAATATACATTAAGGAGAGAAAAATGAAACAATAAAGTTCCAAATAACATGATTTGAGATGACAATTGGGCATTAAAAGATCTATGGATGGATGACAATATTGTCATAACCCCCTCAGATAAGGGTGATAACATTGTTGTGATGGATTCCCAAAAATATTACCTTGAAATCAAAAGACAACTAAACGATGTGAACAGCTATGAAAAACTCAAAAAAGATCCTATCATCTCAGTTATGACTAGATTATTTCATAGCATGCTATGAAGCTGCCACATGAATAGTTTGTTAGATGACAAGGAAATTGAATATCTCTTAATAAATGTACCTATCACTCCAACCATCTATGTTTTACCAAACGTTCACAAGAATTTGGAAAATCCCCCTGGATGCCCAATTGTAAGCTCGTGTAGATCACTCTTGTAAAACACCTCTAGATTGCTACACATTTTTCTTTTTCCCTATGTACAAAATCTACCCTTATATATCCTTGATTCAATGGATTTCCTAAACCAGATTGGAGGGATTCCCTGGAGAGAGAACTACACAATGGGGACCATTGATGTGGTCTCACTGTATACATCGATCATACATGATGACAGCATAAAGCCTGTGAATTTTACTTGAGATCACGATCATTGAGTGTATTTGGCCAGACCCACATGATTCTGGACATGATGCGTTTCTGCCTCACACATAATGTATTTGTCTTTGACAAGAAATTTTATAGACAAAGTAAAGGGAAATCTTCGTGCCCACTTATGCTAATCTAACAAAGGGCCTATGGGAAGCAGAACACATTTGGTCTGAAACGAACAAAAAACTGATGGACAATGTGATATTCTGGGTGCGATAAATGGATGATTTGTTTTTAATCTGGGAAGTCACCACAGAAGAACTGAATCCTTTCTTAAATCTCTCTATATAAATAAAAATGTAAATGTTTGTTTGTTCAAAATTTGCAAATCTCCGAAAGTTCTTCACCGATTGCTTTGAAATTTTGACACAACGTTGGATTCGAATACACGTGTATTTTTATACACACAAGATTGGATTCCAATACGCGTGTGTCGAATACGCGCGTGTTTTTAATCAAAAGCCCGAACAGACACATACAAATTTCAATGTTCGTTTGTTCAAAATCTTAGATTTCCGAAAGTTCTTCACCGATTGCTTTGAAACTTTGACACAACGTTAAATTCGATTCAGCGCGTGTTTATATATACACAATGTTGGATTCAAATACGCATGTGTCCAAAACGCGTTTGCTTTTAATAGAAAGGACCCTATCGATTTAGTTGCTGCGCAACAACTACAAGGGAAGCATAGAGACAATAGCCTACATATATTAGGATGGAAAGTTGGTGTCAGGATGGCAGACCGGGTAGTGGGTGGAGGGAGGGGGGAGGAGTTGGGACACTTTGCAACATTAACAAAGGCTGCATGGAGACAATAGTCTACATATATTAGGATGGGCAGTTGGTGTCAGGATGGCAGACTGGGATGGCAGACCGGGAGGTGGGTGGAGGGAGGGGGGAGGAGTTGGTTCACTTTGCAACATTAGCGAGTTTTTATATATACCAACGTTGGATTCAAATACGCGCGTGTACAATACACACGTGTTTTTAAAAGAAAGGTCGAGCAGACCCTATCGATTTGCTTGCTGCACAACATCTACAAGAGACACATAGAGGCAATGGTCTACCTATATTAGGATGGACAGTTGGTGTCAGGATGGCAGACCGGGAAGTGGGTGGAGGGAGGGGGGAGGAGTTGCGTCACTTTACAACATTAAGAAAGGACTCATAGAGACAATACTCTACATATATTAGGATGGACAGGTGGTGTCAGGATGGCAGACCGGGATGGCAGACCGGGAAGTGGGTGGAGGGTGGTGGGAGGAGTTGGTTCACTTTGCAACATTAGCGCTTGTTTATATATACACAACTTCGGATTCAAATATGCGGGTGTACAATACGCACATGTTTTAAATGAAAGGCTGAACAGACCCTATCAATGTGCTTGCTGCGCAACAACTACAAGGGACACATAGAGGCAATAGTCACAAAAACATTTTGCATACCCATAAGCATTGTGAAATTAAACATATTAGAAACATGCACTTACACTTTTTTTTTCTTCCATTTACCCAAACCGAGCCACAGCAACGCGTGGCCAGGTACAGCTAGTCTCTTAATAAGAATGCATTCCAGCTTAAATTCACCTACAGTGTCAGCCATCATGAGATAGATTACTTGGACATACATATTTATATTAAAGATCAAAAAATATATACGACTCTCTTTCATAAACCTACAGCCTACAATAGTATTCTCTCAGCCAACAGTGCCCACCCAAAATATCTCAAATGGAGTGTCCCCTATGGGGAGTTTCTATGAGCACGTAGAATTTGCTCAGAAGATAAAGAGTTTCACATACAGATTGATGAAATGTATAGGAGATTCCTGAGAAGAGGATATCCAACTGTGGTCTTGGACAATGCGAAAACAAGGGCCTTGAAAAAGAAGAGAGTCTCTATTATATCCAAAAAGTATTATGGAGAAGCAAAAGGCATATCCTAAGGAAGACAACATAAGATTTATCACATTTAGTTCCGTGAGTAATGCGATGAGGGACACACTACAAATCCATTGGAAATTACTGATTAAGGATGAAGACTAAGAAGGGTATGCTTCAGACCACCTGAGCATCTTCCATGGGGGACTTGCTAACACATAGCTATTTCCAGAGATCAGACAAAAGTGGAAGCAAAATCCAGTGGTTAAGAGCAAAGGTCTTCTTCAAATGCCCAAACTGCAGGAGCATGCAAATATGGTCAAAATCAGCAAGAAGTTATCAGCTTGATAGGAGAAAAATGTAAATCAAGGAATGAATCACATGTGAGTCCACACTTGTAGTGTATGCTCTGAGATGTCACTGTGGAAAACAATATTTTGGAAGCACAGTGAATAAACTTAAGCTACGAATTCTTCAGCACCTCAGTGCGATTAAAAACAAAGACTTCGCCTATGCCATAACAAAGCATATATGGAAAGATCATGAGGGCAACTGTGAGAATCTATCTTTTTATGGCATTGAACACTTCCCTCTGAACTTGAGAGGTATAGACTGTAAGCTCAAATTACAAAAAGCAGAGTCCAAATGGATAATCATGATGGGAGCAGAGATCCCATGGGGACTTAATACTGATGCAACACTGATGCAGAGCTGTACACCTTTTTATAAACTAGCAGCCTGATCATCCCAAATAAGAAAACTATTCATTTGGGATATGCTGCTTAATATACATGATGCTTTTTAATGTGGATGTCCAGAAGTTACATTTGGCACTTGCCCTTTAAGTATAGGAGAACGGATTTTTAATTATTGGCTGGCATGAATTATATAGAATCTTAGGTATAGGTAGGAATAATATGTGCATAATCACATGATCAGATGGGTACTCTACCATAATCCTATGTGCACATATATAAAAAAATCTATTTATTTTTGGACATTTAACTTTTCATGAAATGTGAATTTTATAATGATCAAATGGTATAAATGCACATTAGTAAGTGGAGGGAAGTGCTTCACCTCAGACTATAAGTTTTGTCTCTTACTCTGTTAGATAGTTCTTATATTTACGGCATGGGTCCTTTATCTAAATTATAAATAGTAAGACTATGTGGATCTAAAGAACAGAATAATTGTGCACTTTAAACAGTTTATGGATACAGACACGCCTTTTTAATCTCTCATATTATCTTATTCATTGCATTTGCACTTTAACTTCTATGATAAATAGATGAACACAAGAAATTTAAAGAGTCAAGTTATCTGCATCTTGTAAACACTTTGTGGAACATCAACAAAATTGTGAAATTTTTGCGAGAATAAATAAGCTTATTTTGTATATACAATGTGATTTAAGCACATATGTAATTAACTAATATGAGTTCACAATGGGTACATCACCTTTTATAGAACTGATAAGTCAGCACTATGTATTTCCTAAGGGGGGGTCATTTTTCCCCGCCTTCTCTCCTCTTACCTTCCTCTTAACATTGGGGATCTCGCCTATAATATCTGAATTGCCTTGTGCATAAAACTGGCATGAGAAAATATGTAATGTTCCTTTAACAATCAACCAATTTTTTTTCTATGGTAGAAGGAGGGGCTAACCTACCTCTTTAAAATCACTTTGCACTTTATACAGTTTGACCCGGACGAAGGGCTCTGGTGGAAAAGCATAGATTGTTTTTTCTCCTAATGCACTGACTGCACTTTGCACTTTATATGTAAGAAAACAATGCAAAAAATAAGAAAATAAAAAAAGACCGACTAATAAGCTACAACCTGGTGTGACCTCGATGTGTGGAGGGCTGTCTTTCTGTGTCCTTTGGCAAATGGCGATGGAACAAACGTGAAGGATCAGTGATGTAATTTGAGATGTCATCAGGGATGTCACTGACCATGTCATGAATGATGTAATATGTGACATCATCATCAGCAGATTGCGGGCGCGCTAGTTATACTTAGTACAACTATCTATAACGGAGGAATTTCAATGGTTTTGTATGAGTGAAATGTCCAGCTAACTATAACACCCCTGAAACCTATGTTTTTTTCAGTGAATTTCTAAGGTTTGTTAAATGATAATTCCTAACTGTAACTTGCCTTACACCTATGTTTTCTTTCAGTGAATATATATATATATATATATATATATATATATATATATATATATATATATATATCTGCGCTCCACAGCACCTTTAACCATGTGGTGCACTCCCAGGCAGGTGTGAGTTCATGCGGGGGTGCTCCTGCATCATAATATGAAGCTCCACTCTCTCTCCACCACGGCTTCCGCCAGGAAGGACACGCACTCGCGGGGGCTTGTCACCGTTAATTTATTGCAGCAACTGAGCACAAACTAAACAGACGCGTTTCGGTGTAAATCTTTCTCTATGTTTACCGAAGCGCCGTACATTCAAGATATTTACACAATTTCACCCCTGCATGAACATAAACAGAGGGCTATTGCACATCGGGATAGTACCTCTGTTTATGTTCAACAGGTCAACAGGATACCAAGAGGCCTCAGGATTTATACTATACCAGCATACGAGTCCCTAGATCCCCTGTTACTAGATAAATGGCCGGAGCACACGGCGGAATCCTGTAAGGGAATGCTTCGAATTTTGGTTAAATTCACGTGGAGTGACCGGGACAAAGCACACCATGACATAGAAGAATTGGAAGAGTTACTAAAGAAAGAGGAGGATCAATCAAAAATTATTGAGTTCAAGGATCAAATTAAAAAGCGCCTTAAAGCATACGAAGAAAAAATCAAAATGCGCAAACAAAGCAAGTTCGACCGTGATGAGTATGATTATGCCCAAGGGAGGGTATTGACATTCTCGAAGAAGTATGATAATCCAAGAAAAGAACTTCTCAGCGGAAAAACATCTGTACAACCTTCTTTGGGAACGCCAATCACCCCGGAGTCTGAGGTTACTGGAAATGAATCCTCTGAAGATGATGCCAGAAGTGCTTTAAGATCAGGCCTGATTCGCACTCCTTTTTGCGAGGAGTTCAAACTCATGAGGCAATCGTATCAGAGGGGGAAAAGATGCAAACCCCCAGAGCAGGAGGGAACAGGAAGACAAGGAGGGGTCAGGGGGGCCGCAAGAGACGACTTCTCACCCCAGCAACCCGGTGCAAGAAGGTATACAACAAGAAGCGGCAATGACAACGGATAATCTTACAATCATCAATTTGACCAATAAAAAACTAACAGAGACTGAGGAGTCAATACTCAAGTTGGGACTCACGTTCTACCCACAGAGGGGCATGGAGTTCACACAGACTCGGATTGTTGTTTTTAAATTCACACGGAAGTTGAAACTCCATAAATACTTCTAAACCAAACCTAAAACTATCAAAGCAACTAAGAGAGGGGGTCCGAATTTGGTAACGGATACCTTGATTGGAGGGGATCTCCATGCGATTATGGTCCTGGAAGAACTTAGAACGGAGGCCCCGGAGGATGCCTTATTATCGATCAGTAAATCCCAACAACTGGCCATAACAGGCATTGAACATAGTGGTGGCCTAACTCCCTTTAAGCCTGCTTCTCAATTTCTTCCTCAAATGACATTTGATGCCATTGATATTTTTGCGGAATCAGTCATCAAAGACCTAGAAAAACAACGACGCAAACAGAAATTTGTGAATGGCCGCAAGAGTAATGGAAATAATTTCTCTTTGAAACAACAAATGGCTCTCAAAAACTTGAGCATGGATGAAGGGTTAGTGTACAAGCCTTCAGATAAAGGGGGGAACATTGTTCTCCAAACTAAAGTGAACTATGATGGAGAGGCCCTACGTCAATTAAACAACAAAGAGATATAGACCCCCATCAAGGCTGATGAATATCAGAAAAGTATTGAAAATTACCATTGTTTAATATCTAAATGGCATACGAAAGGACTACTTGAAATGGACAAATTTCTATTTTTGAGACGTTTAAACCCTATGATCCCTGCTTTTTACCATCTGCCAAAAGTGCATAAGAGTATACAGGCACTGCCAGGAAGACCTATTGTGGCATCGCAGGGAAGTCTCACTGAACATATGTCGATTTTTATTGATTTTTTCCTTTTGCCCCATGTAAAGGTTTTACAATCATATATCAGGGATACGAAAGATCAGTGAACTTCTTAGATCTCTACATTTATGTTGAAGAGGGCCATTTGAAGACCAGGCTTTATCTCAAGGCCACTGCGGGAAATTCTATCCTGCAAGCATCTAGTAGTCATCCCACTAATCTGGTGAGGAGTATCCCCTATGGGGAATTCTTCAGAATCAAAAGGAACTGTTCAGATGACATTGAGTTCATTAGAGCTGCCAAAGAGAGCATAAAACGCTTTGAAGTACGGGGATATAGCCAGCAAACCCTGAATGAAGTCTATGGGAGAGTAAATGCTACTGTGAGAAAAGATTTACTGAAGGAGAAGCACGTACAAAATAGTGATTCAAGTGCTGGTGAAGGAAAATTTTGTCTCATCACCACTTTCTCTAGTGATGCGAGAAGTTTAAAAAGGATAATGAAAAGGAGTTGGCACATACTCCAGACAGATGAGGTGATAGGAGAGGATCTTCCACCTAATCCCCTCATTACATTCAGAAAGGCGAGATCACTGAAGAATCAGTTAGTACGTAGTCACCTGATGGATAATTCACCGTCAGGGTTTGGGTCCATGCAAGGCTTCTTCCCATGTGGGAAGTGTAAAGCCTGTAAGGCAAGAAAGAGAATTTTGTCTTATGACATCCCAGGTGCAGGTATACGAAGGCACATAAGTACGTTCTTGATGTGTGGGACCCCCTATGTAGTTTATTGCCTCGTGTGTCCGTGCGGCCTATGGTATGTGGGCAGCACTATTCATCCTTCAAAATCAGAATTCTTGAAGACATGAGGACGATTGCTAAAGGTGACGAGACGTACCCTGTTGCTCGACATTTTGATAAAGAACACCAGCGCAACAAGGACGTGCTTACTTATTTCTGTTTAGATCTAGTTCCCAATAATCCTAGGGGTGGCGACAGGATTTTGAGGTTAAGGAGGCTTGAGTCGCGGTATATAATCGATCTGCAAACCAACACTCCACATGGTCTTAACAGCAGTGAAGAACTCTCCATACATCTGGGTGAATAGTATGCGTATGAGGTTACTGTATATATGATCTTTAATGTTCATGTTTTAAAATTTCTGAAATAGGGTCTCCCATACTCTACTTGTTAACTAGTCTCTGTCTGTGGCTGATACTGTAGAGATTCTCACTAAATGAGAATCTCTAATTTCTGTGACAGTTCCTTCTTCGTACATTTCCTTCTAGATGAACTCCATTTATTTATTCATTCAGACCTGACTCCTCTGTGAATTTTCTTTAATTTAACTTTCTTTAGCTTTCTTTGGTTTTCTTTCTTTTCTTTCATTTCTTTCCCTCTCTTTGACCCCTTTTTGTCTTCTATTTCTATTTTTGTTTTAAACGTAGGGATTTGTCCCTTTTGAAGAACATGTGTTGATGCAAACTACACTATTAATTGTTGGGAAGCTCGACTCAGTCAAGATGAATGAATGCATATAATTAACTCCTGAAGCTCATACAGGGCCATTCAGGGCTTTATTAGTCTAAACAAATTTAGATGTGATAGCCCATCATGGGCGCAATTGGTTCTGTAATTCTTACTTCCTAATGAATTTTCTAGTTGGGAGTTTATCAGTGACCCATTTCAAGATGGCGCTGATGCAGAGGTACTATTGCGATGTGTGATAGTCCTCTGTTTATGTTCATGCAGGGGTGAAATTGTTTAAATATCTTGAATGTACGGCGCTTCGGTAAACATAGAGAAAGGTTTACACCGAAAAGCGTCTGTTTAGTTTGTGCTCAGATGCTGCAATAAATTAACGATGACAAGCCCCCGTGAGTGCGTGTCTTTCCTGGCGGAAGCCGTGGTGGAGAGAGAGTGGAGCTTTACATATATATATATATTCACTGAAAAAACCATAGGTTTCACACCAGTTATAGTTAGGAATTAGCATTAAACAAAACTATTAAATTCACTGAAAAAACCATAGGTTTTACACCAGTTATAGTTAGCTGGAAGTTTTACTCGCATAAAACCATTGAAATTCCCACGTTATAGTTAGTTGGATTCACTATAACTTGCGCGTGCAATGCACTGCTGATGACGTCACATATTACATCACTCATGACATGGTCAGTGACATCACTCATGACATCTCTGATGACACCATCCAGTGAATGTGTCTATTTTAAAAAAAATAATTATGTATTATATATGTATATGTAAAAGTTGATGGAAGAATAAATGTTTAAATAAGTGTTTACATGGATGTTTTTTTAAAATACATATATTAGAGAGTAATGTTTAAATATTTAAATATATGTATTAGTGTTTCACTTTGTGTATAAGTGGCTGCATGGGTTGCTGAGTAGCTACATGTGTATGTATATGGGTTATTAGATGTTTTTCTTAGTATCAGTATGAGTGTTTGTATGGTTTGGTGGGGGTATTACTTAGCACATAGATGCATGAATTACTGACTCTCTCTTTGTATGTGTTTTGAAGACAGCATATGTCCAGGACTGTATGGGTGGATGAGTGTGTATATGTGTGTGTTAGTGAGTGAATGACTGTCTCACTAGTGTCTTTATCAGTAACTACATATGTTTTAATCTAGTATATGTGAATATTGATGTATATAAGTGAGTATATGTGAGAGTGAGGGATTGTAAGAGTTCCTGTTCAAATTAGTATGTGTTTCTATAAGTGATTGTTTAAGAGAGTAAGTATGTGTACGTTTCCTTAGAAGTAAAGTGGTAGTGTGTGTATAGCTGTATATGCAAATAAATGGATGTTCAATAGTTTATTTGCATGTGTGAGTATGTGTGTGAGTAACTTTTGGATGCCTGTCGTTGTGTAACAGGATGTATAGGTGTATCACTACATATGATGAGTGAGTATATGTATGAGTGACTATATAGAACTGTTGGTGAATGAGTGGATGTGTATATAGATGGTGGAATTATTGAATTGGTTGTTGTAAGTGGTATGGGTATCTCCATTTTTTTGAAAATTTTAGTTTCTATTTTTGAATATGTGTTTCAAGGGTTACATTACAGTGAAAGGAGGTCTCTCACTCTGTCACAAGGATGGTGTCATCAGTGACGTCATGAGTGATGTCACTGACCGTGTCATGAGTGATGTAATATGTGACGTCATCAGCAGTGCATTGCACGCGCAAGTTATAGTGAGTCCAACTAACTATAACGTGAGAATTTCAATGGTTTTATGCGAGTAAAACTTCCAGCTAACTATAACTGGTGTAAAACCTATGGTTTTTTCAGTGAATTTAATAGTTTTTTTTAATGCTAATTCCTAACTATAACTGGTGTGAAACCTATGGTTTTTTCAGTGAATTTCAATGGTTTTTTAATAGCAAATCTTTATAGGTATAAAAAATAATACATTTTAAAACAAATTTTATATTGTATAATTATGTCAATTTTTTAATTTTTTTTATTTTTAACCCTGGGGCGCTCCCGGTGCGCGTACCGGTGAACGCACGGGTAAGCGCAATGTTACGGCGCGCCCCGGGGCGCGTACCGGGGAGCGTCCCGTTAGCGCTATTCTCGCGAACGAAAACAAAATCGTGACATTTCGCGTAACCGCGTGATGCGTCATATGACACACTGCGTAAGCGCACCCGGAAGCACGCGAGCGCATACGATCGCGCAAAGTCCTGACGCGCTTATGCCGCGTGCCCAGGGGCGCGCCCCGGGGCGCGTAGCGTAAGCGCGTCAGGTCATGTGACCTGAAAATAACACTTTTCATTGGTTGCTAACATTTTTTTTATAAAGAATGAAATCCCCACCCATTTCCTTCACTTCTTCTTTCACTTTTGTGACTGAAAGACCAGCCTGTTTTGCTGTCGGTTCTTTGTTGGATATCTTGGATTATCATGGCTGCCAGACCATCCAGCAGTGAAGATGACTCCAATGAATTCATCGATGAAGAGCCTCCTCAGCCAAAATACAAAGAACATTTCATCTGGAATTTTTTTTCCATACCTGATCACCAGAAGAATGTAAATGCTCCAAAAGTGGAGTGCAGGATCTGTCACACAGTCCTGTCACGGGGTAACCCCAATAAAAAATATTCTTTTGGGAACTCCACAATGATTCGCCATGTGGAGAGAAGGCACCCCCAGAATTTTGCCCGGGAAAGTGTCAGGGTTCTGGCACAAAAGGTTCCCAGTGATGGGGCCTCTACATCAACCGAAGGACGAACACCATCGGTGAGGGGGAGATCACAAGAGCAGGTTCCGAACATTCAGCCTGCATTTAACAAAGGCGCCCTTAAATGCAGATACTGTGATCAGCTACTTTCCTGTGGGGAGCAAAGTGTTCTGCTCATGGTTCGAGCATTGGAGAACCATCACTGCCGTTACCAGCCCTAATTTTTTATTTTTTTTTGCTCCTGTTGAGCAGTTTCCATTCCCTGTTTTTGTTGTAGTTCTAAAAAAAAGAAAAAAGAAGAAAAAAAAAGTTCTTTTCAGAACTACCTCCAATTCTCATCAAAGAGCTATATTCTTAAAAAAATGAAAAAGAGTAAGTGGAGTGCATTGATAAATGAAAGGAAAATGAGTAAGAAAGAACAGAAAAGTATGAGAGGAGAAAGGAAGTGAAGTAGGGGAACTGAACGAAGGTGAGTGTTGGGAACGAAAGTAAGGAGAAGGACAGTGAACATGGGGAATGTGGTTATTCAAACAAAATGTAGAAAAGGAACGAGGGTGTGGAAGGGTAAGAAAAGATGCATTGCTGGAGTTGCATCATTTTTGTGACACTCTCCAGCAATGCATCACTTTTGCGCTTACAGATACGTCTGAAATACTGACGTATCTAAAAGTACTTGCGACATAATACGTCATATATTTAATATGACGCATGAGTAGAAGACTGAAGGCCTCATTTATGAGGCCATGCGTCACTTTTACGCCACCGGTGCGTCACTTTTTGTGACGCACCAGTGCTGTTAAAAATGCACCTTATTCAGTCATATTTACAAAGTGACGCATCTAGGTAGATGCATCACTTTGTAAACCCCTGCGCCACATTATACCTACGTCAGGTGTAATGTATGCAAAAGGGACGTATTGACGCAAGAAAGGGTCGTAGAGGTGACGCAGTAAAATCTATGAGATATCACTACGTCACTTTTATGACGCTGTTGCGTCCAAATCTTGCGCCTGTTTCACAGCAGGCGTAAGACTGGTGCAGGCCCTTTCACATGGGGCCTGATCCCCATGTGAAAGATGCATTGCTGGAGTTGCATCATTTTTGTGACACACTCCAGCAATGCATCACTTTTGCGCTTACAGATACGTCTGAAATACTGACGTATCTAAAAGTACTTGCGACATAATACGTCATATATTTAATATGACGCATGAGTAGAAGACTGAAGGCCTCATTTATGAGGCCATGCGTCACTTTTACGCCACCGGTGCGTCACTTTTTGTGACGCACCAGTGCTGTTAAAAATGCACCTTATTCAGTCATATTTACAAAGTGACGCATCTAGGTAGATGCATCACTTTGTAAACCCCTGCGCCACATTCTACCTACGTCAGGTGTAATGAATGCAAAAGGGACATATTGATGCAAGAAAGGGTCGTAGAGGTGACGCAGTAAAATCTATGAGATATCACTACGTCACTTTTATGACGCTGTTGCGTCCAAATCTTGCGCCTGTTTCACAGCAGGCGTAAGACTGATGCAGGCCCTTTCACATGGGACCTGGCCCCATGTGAAAGGATGCATTCCTGGAGTTGCATCATTTTTGTGACAGACTCCAGCAATGCATCACTTTTGCGCTTACAGATACGTCTGAAATACTGACGTATCTAAAAGTACTTGCGACATAATACGTCATATATTTAATATGACACATGAGTAGAAGACTGAAGGATTCATTTATGAGGCCATGCGTCACTTTTACGCCACCGGTGCTTCACTTTTTGTGACGCACCAGTGCTGTTAAAAATGTACCTTATTGAGTCATATTTACAAAGTGACGCATCTAGGTAGATGCGTCACTTTGTAAACCCCTGCGCCACATTATACCTACGTCAGGTGTAATGTATGCAAAATGGGTATATTGACGCAAGAAAGGGTCGTAGAGGTGATGCAGTGAATGAACGGGGTTTTCCCCATGCTACGGTCCCCGATACGCTCCCCGGTGCACGTTCCGGGCTCTCCCCCCTCTGAAGATCGAAAAAAAAATAAAAACATTTTTTTGCCCCGCGGAGCCTTTTATGGCCCCCACATCAAACCTAGGAGGTCAGGGGGGGTCTACCCTGCCCCCTTTTGGTCATTTCCCCCTTTGTTTTTTGCCACCTCTTGTGTCTCGATCGTACCGAGACACAAGATGGCGGCCGCTCCGGACTGTTTGGAATGTTTACAGACACCCGAGAGCCAATCAGCTTTCCGTGCTCAAGTCGCGTAGCACGCCCGGAGCGCTCCCCGGTGTGCGTACCGGGGCACGGCTATAGATATATAAATTTTTTTTAACCTAAATTACTCAAAATCCTCTGGATCACATATCTTGAGACATAGCAAAGGCACATCGGGCTACCAGTCCCTACAATTTTGCCAGGTTTGGTGAAAATCCATTCAGCCGTTCGAGCTAAAAGTGAGACCGACCGCCCTATGGAAATTAACATGGGGAAAACACGTTTTGGGAACCCCCTTTTATCTCGACCCCCGCTTGACGAATCCCCCCCAAACTTTCAAGGAAGGAGCGGAGAGCCGCGCGGCAAAGTTGAGGAAAAATTCAGGCAGATTCCGCAACCAAAGCCAAAGTTATTCCCAATAGAATGTTGCGATTTCCCTATGGAAATCAATCCTAACTATAACTACCTACTGGCGACCGCCAGTAGGTAAAATATATATATATATATATATATATATATATATATATATATATATATATATATATATATATATATATATTCACTGAAAAAACCATAGGTTATAGACCATATATAGTTAGGAACTAGCATTTACAAAACCTTGAAAATTCACTGAAAAAACCATAGGTTTAGACCATATATAGTTAGGAATTAGCATTTACAAAACCTTATTTTACTCACACAAAACCATTGAAATTCGCATATATAGTTAGTTGTACTAACTATATATCGCGCACCCGCAATCCACTGCTGATCATGTCACATATTACATCATTCATGACATGGTCGATGACATCACTGATGACATCTCAAATGACATCACTGATGACATCACTGATGACATCTCAAATGACATCACTGATGACATCACTGATAACATTACTGAGCACATCACTGATGACATTATTCATGTGATAATACGATGAACCTCTTCAGACTCTAATATAGCCTTAGATACACTCAGTGTAAACAGACACTCACAGACTGTCACTCATCCATGGAGTTACTCACACACCTACTCAGTCATGCAAAGAATCAATCACACCTCCATTTTCTCAACTATACAGTTATACACACCTTACGTATTCAAACAGATACTAACACATATTTACTCTCTTATACAATCCCTCATACAATTTCAGAATGATCCATACAGCCACTCACACATTCACTGGTTCTTATGCACATTTATTTATATATGTCAACTCTCACATGTACTGTGTTTTACATATGTACTTACTTTGACATGTAGCACTGAGATATCCATTCACTCACCAATACATTCATGCACACAGTCAACCGCCCATACAGCTGTTTCCACATGCACTTTTGAACCCATACATCTAGTGAATCAACTGCTCACACATCTATGCACAGAGTCATACACCTCCCAGCCACCCACACACACACTCAGTCTCCCATACAAATACTTGGGCAACCAATCAATAACCCATATAGTTACTCATATAGCTACTGATCAACACATGCAGCAGTTTACAGAACAACAGACATAATGATGCACAAATTAAGACAGTTTAGTCACTAACCCATGCACTCAGTGAGACACATTTAATCACTCACTCATACAGTCAGTCATGCACCTACTAAATCCTTCATCCAGACACTTATACATCCACTCATTCTTCAATATGTAAGACATATTTTAACTTTACAGAAACATACAGTCACTGGATGTTGTCATCAGTGATGTCATCAGTGATGTCATCAGTGATGTCACTGACCATGTCATGAATGATGTAATATGTGACATGATCAGCAGTGGATTGCGGGTGCACAATATATAGTTAGTACAACTAACTATATATGCGAATTTCAATGGTTTTGTGTGAGTAAAATAAGGTTTTGTAAATGCTAATTCCTAACTATATATGGTCTATAACCAATGGTTTTTTCAGTGAATTTTCAAGGTTTTGTAAATGCTAATTCCTAACTATATATGGTCTATAACCTATGGTTTTTTCAGTGAATTTCAATGGTTTTTAATAGCAAATATCAAAAGCTTTAAAATGTATTCTTCTTTAAATCGAAAAATATATTTTATATGTTTTTAATATAATTTTTTTATGTATATCTATTTTTTTTGTTTCGCTACCGGTCCGCGCACCGGGTAGCTTCCCGTTAGCTTAATTTGGTGCCGCGACCCGGTCCGCGAACCGGTAAACGTTCCGTTTGCGCAACTGCCGCGTTAGAAAACAACATCGTGACGCGTCGCGTTGGCGCGATGTATCGCGTTGCCGCGTAATGAGTCTTATGACGCGCCGCGTTAGCGCACCCGGAAGTGCTCCGGAGCGCGAACCGAGGCGCGAAGCGCAGCTCCCCGGAAGCGATCCGGGGCGTGGCGCGGAGCGCGTAACGTAAGCGTAACAGGTCATGTGACTTGTTAATAAAACTTTCTATTGGTTCATTTCACTTTTGGTTTCCTAATGATGTAAGGCTAGGTCATATGACCTAAAAATAACAGTTTTCATTGGTTTAGAACATTTTTTCCCAAATGATGAAAGCCCCCCCATTCTTTCCTCACTCTGACTTTCATCTTTGTGAGAGGAAGACCTGTTTTTGCTTATTAAAATAATGGCATCTGTAGTAGCTGCAGCTGGTGGACCCCCACCACCACCACAACCACCTAGGAAGGAAGGACCACCTCCACAGTTCCTTCCCAACCCAGAGGAGGAAGAGGAAGAAGAAGAGGAAGAGGAAGTAGAGAGGAGGCAGTTCTTACGTGAAGAGCCCCGGAAATCCCACCACAAAGACAGTTTTATTTGGCAGTTTTATTCTTTTCCTCGAGGCCAAAAAAAAGTGAATGCCCGACATGTGACATGCCTCATTTGTAAAGATGTTTTATCTAAAGGTACAGACAAAAAGTATAGTTATGGTAACTATACTATGCACCGTCATATGCAGAGGTGGCATCCACTGAATTACAGCGTTGCAGAGATGCGTCACCTCCAAGACAACCCACCAATTCCTGTGGCCAGTACATCGGCACAGGTAACTCTGTCGGGACCAGAGGCGAGGGAAACGGTCCCAAACATCCAACAGAATTTTGTGCACATGAAGATAGTGTGCCTTTATTGTGGTGACCTACTCTCATGTGCAAATATGAGTATCAATTTAATAAACAGAGCATTTGAAAACCACAAGTGCTCAAAACGCCCCCCAAAAAAAAAATGTTTTGCTCCTGTTGAGCCCTTTCTAATGCCTGTTTTTTGTTGTTCCCCCTAAAAAAAAAACCAAAATCTTTTTAAATCGTTCATAAAATACAAAAAAAGTAAAAAAATGTTCAGAAAAATAATAAAAAAATATAAAACAACAAAAATAATTTAAAAAAAGTTATTTTCAGAACTACCTCCCCTTTATAAAAAATTGCTAGAATGTTTAGCACTCTGGCAACCTCTATTTCTTTTGATTCGCTTCCCGGTTCGCGCGCCGGTACGCGAACCGGAAGCGAACCAGAAAAAAAAAGAAGAGTAAGTATAAGGGAAGGAAACAGAGAGTAATGTTAAAAGATAGACAGCTAGAGGGAGTAACACAGAGATACTGTTTAATAGATCTATTTACCGAAGAAAAGATGGAAGAGGGTATAATTGTGAAAAACAAAATAGATAAGGAAGTGAATGAAAAAAAGAAAGTAGAAGAATAATAAACAAGAGTTTCTTAGAAAATGTGAGTGAATGTTCAAAATGAGAAGAAAAATAGTAAAGGATGTGGAATAAGAGGTAGGGATAGAACCGGACTAAAAGAACAATCCTGAGGGAAAGTGTTAAGAAAACAGTGAGCAAAAGAAATAGGAATAAAACAAGATGTATGATAGTGACTAAGGTTAAAACATGTGGAATAACAGAGAGAAAAAACAGAAAGCAGAAAAGAAGAAGTGACAGAAAAGGAATGATTGAAACAGCAAAGAAATGTAAATAACATAGGGGCATATTATCAACACAGGCGATAAAATTATCGCTGCTTTTATCGGCAGAAAACTGCCGCTAAAGCCGCTTTTGCGGCAGAAAACTGCCGGTAAAGCCGCTTTTGCGGCAGTTTTCTGCCGATAAAAGCAGCGATAATTTTATCCCCTGTGTTGGTAATATGCCCCTTAGTGTGCTTGAACTACAGGGAGAAAGCATAATGAACAAGTAGTGAAAGAGTGATCAGTCAGAGACAGTGAGAGTAATAGAGACGGAGTGAGTGAACAGGAGTGAGGAACTATGAGAACAGAGGGACTGAGAAAAGGAGTGGAAGGAGTAGAGTAAGTAAGTAATAGAGAAAGGAATGAGGGAAGTAGCAAAGGCAGGAAAATGAGGGTTAAAGAAATGAAGCAGTGGAACTAATAGAAGTTAAATGTGATAGAAATGTAACGAAAAGAGTACAAAACATTTACCTTATAATTGTCGTTAACTTAGTCACTTGTTATTTTTATACTTTCAATCTGTGAAAAAAAGAACAAAAATTTGAAAAATATTAAACCATGTATTTAAAAATTAGAAAAGACAAGGGAAAAGATTGACAATCCAATTTTACAAAGAAATAAAGTTAGAGATAAACATGCAGAAAAAAAAGAGAAAGAAACGGTGATAGACAGTCAGAGACAAAAAGAAATTGAAATAGGATGAATTACTAAGAGAAAAAAAAGAAGATACTTTCAGTGACAGAAAAGAAGGATAGAAGAGAAAACTAAATTGAAGTTGTGTAAGCTACTAAAAGAAAGTGAGTAAGGTAAACGATATAAGGAAAGGGTGAATAAGGAAAAGAGAGTGAGGGAGAGAGGAGACAGAGGAAGTGAAGGAAAGAGTGTCAGATACAAACTGAGTGAGGCATCTACACAATGTGATTCATAATGTTAGGAAACACAGGTAATGTAATTGAAAAACGTTCATTTTTTTTTGCTCATTCCACAATCACATCACCTGTGTTTCCTTTGCCTAGCTATCTCATTGTGCAGATGTAGTCTAGCATATGAAAGACTACGCAGAAGGTGAGCACTGTATGCAACAACTTTGACACTTACCCCCTACATAGTCCTAAATATATATATTTTAAACTGATGGTATCTTGTTGCAGATGAAGTGAGGCCTATCTTGCAACATGGTGCATCTTTTGCACTGCTGCTGTGTCACAAAAGTGACGCAACGGCGGTGCAAAAGAGGCGCACGGCCATCATAAAACTGCCCCTAACATTTTAAATGATTGTTTCAGGATGCCGATAGGTGTGGCCTATCCAGAGATTTGTTTGAGGTGAGGCCTACTCAGAGTTACAGATTAAATTTAGGCTTGTTGAAGAGTACAGAGGAGATAATACATGTGCAGGCCTACCAACGAAGTGAGTCATGTCCACTGCACTCTTGAACAAAGGCCAGACCTCCTCTGTCTCCCTGGAGAGGCCTAAACCTCATCTGCACAATGTGATTCGTAATGTTAGGAAACACAGGTGATATAATTGAAAAACGTGCAAATATTTTTGCTCATTTAACAATCACATCACCTGTATTTCCTCAGCTTAGGTATCTCATTGTACAGATGTAGTCTAGCATATCCAAGTGTACGCAGAAGGTGAGGACTGTATGCAACAGAGCAATGTACATTACTCACCTCCCTTGACACTTACAGAAGCCTCAGTTTCTCCATGCCTCCTACACAGTTCTAAATGTATATCATAAATACAAAAAGTACAGAATTAATTATACATGTTAAATGGTTTATTTTTGCTGTTCTCAGAATATATCAAATTTCACTAAAAACAGTGACTTGAAGGTATTCATCATATAACAGCGGGGAAAAAAAACACAATCAAAATGATTGTGTTTAAAAAACCCATACAACATAACCAATCAGAAATCAGAACTCCTCAAAAGTAACTTACTTTCCATGACGTCGAAGGATGTCCTATGAACAGCTTATACTCTGTTGTGCTGTTATTATTTTCAGCCCGCCACTTTCTGAAAGAAAAACTCCATCGTTTTGACAAATATGTTACATACAATAAATGACTTCTCGCTCTCTACCGCACTTCTCCTCAAGGCCAAATCGTGTAAGAGCCATTTATAACTCTTGGAATTCTTCTAAGCAAATCCCGTCATTTTCTTTTTCCGCAACTTTCAGAAAGAAAACGTTCAAGATCACTTTCACAATCCTGTACTAGTAATATCTCACCCTTCTTGCTCACTCATGTTCCACATTTCCTATGACACTGATACTGCTTACTATGAAGCAGACTTACACTACCTCTATGACTACTACAATTATTTAATTCTCTACATCACTTTTAATCACAAAGCAATTTAAAACAGTACATAAAATTATATCAACTCCTAGAATCATTATAGGCCAGTTACCTACCCTAAATTCTTTCTTCTGAAAACAGAAAGTAAGAATATTTTTAAGTCAAAAGGCAACATTGTTTCATAGACAGATGTGAATCATTTCCGAAACATCAGCTTTTTTTACATTTTCAATAAGCTGTGTAATAAGCAGATGTTGTCAAAGGACCATCATGTCATATAATAGCTGCAGTCAGAAATGTTCTTCCTAAAATCAACAACTGTGTAGCCACAACATTTGTAATTAAAGTTGAAAACTTATTTTCATCAGGTTTATATAGTTGGAATTTTAAAATGACATTATAACCAAAAGTTTGTTCAAAAAATGTGTACACCATTGCAGACTTACATTACCTCTACTCCATGTTTTGATTGGCTGCTTGAATTAGCTTATTAAAAGAAACAGTTTTTCTGAACTCATTCAAAGTGCAGTTATTTTTCCATGACGTCAAGTGTTATGGTAAGAACACCGTTTGCTTTGGGGAATACTCTGTTGTCCTTTAACTAATCCGTGCCCACCACTTTCTGTAAGAAAACCTTCTTTTTTTCAGGAACTACTTTAAACTCAAAAATAACTTTTTACTCTGTACTACACTTATCCTCAAGGCCAAATAGTGTAGGAGCCATTAGAACCTCTTTAAATTCCTCAGAGCAAATCCCGAGATTCTTTCCCTAAAATTTTGGTTGTAAAAACACCAGGTAAGAATTTTTAAGGTCAAAAGGCAATTTTTTTTTTAAAGTTAAAACAGAATCATTGCAGAATGACCAGCCGTTTCTAGACTTCAAATAAGCTGTGTAATGTCATGATGTTGTTGAAGGACCGTCATGATATATAATTGCTGCAGTTACAAAAGTCCTTCCTGATATTGACAACTGCGAAGCCACAACATTTTTAATCAAAGTTGTCAATTTTGTTCCATCAGGCCTACATCGTTGGAACATTAAAATGACATACTGGCCATATGTTCGTATAAATAATGTTGACAACATTGCAGACTTACATTGGCTACACTCCATGTTGTGATCAGCTGCTTTTACTAGCTTATTAAAGGACACTGATTTACTGTCTGGCAAAGTTAAATATATAAATCTTTCTGAGTCTACACTAGTAGTACTTGATAACCTACAGTTCTCGCAGTCATGCTGCCATTGATAAGAAAGGCCAAACAGATGATCTACATCTACACCTTCATCTTGCAATACATCAAGCATATACATTAAAAACTCCTGACAATCTTGCTGAATATTTTGAGAGAATTGCGTTTGACCTGAACATTTGTCTAACAGATTTCGAATTTCAGACACACTTTCTATTTTTATTCTATCAGTGCTACATTTCTCTAACACAGAATTCAACAAACTACAAAATCTTTGATCCGAATTGACCACAATCTCTTCTTTTAAAGTTTCTAGAGAAAAGACAACATTAACCACTACATTAGCATAGCAGTTGACAACAGAACTATTTTCAAATTGAAAACCAACAACATCTTCAACAGAATCCATTTTTTTTCTGCTTATAATTTTGGGTTCAACGACTTTTCGTCTTTTTGCTACAACCTCCCTACTATTGGTCACATTTCTTCGTTTCCGGCCTACCACACGTTTCTCAAACAAAGGATATTGAGGCAAATGTGGCGCATACTCTCTTCTTAACCTATTGTGTTCCTTAATACAATCTAGATCCGCACAAATGTTTGTGACATCACACTCAATCAAGTACAATCCCGATAAAGTTCTGACTCGTGACAATGCCACATATGCCATACCTTCCTTGAACACAGAACTGCCAATATTCACCAATGCACTGTCTACACTTAAACCTTGCGATTTATGGATTGTCACCGCATATGCTAAGCAAACAGGAAACTGCTTACGGCTAACATATAAGTCTTTTACAAGCAAAAACCTAGCAGAGCAACGACCAATTAGCTGTACTTCCTCAATGCCATCAAATTTAATTTTTAAAAATTCAATTCCATCTCTATTTCTGTATTTCTCAAAATCAACAACATTACCCGATGATCCATTTACCAGACCTCTTTCAACATGTAAATTCCTTCTTAAAATTATACGTCAGTTTAAGCACACATTCAGAGTCTTTTCAAAACCAGCAGTTTTAGATATAGTCTTCTCTAATGAATCCAATTTTGATTTCAAATTCTCAGACAAAATAATTGTTGCTCCCATATGCTCTATTCTGTCAATAGCTTCCAGTTTCACAATCTCTTGGTTTTCTAAATTCAACATTTTATTGTTGAAGATGGCACATTCTGCAAGAGTTGGCATCAAACATATTCCAGATTTCTTCTCAGTAATTTTCCGAAAAATATTCTCAGGCACAACGTCTTCTTCTGGATACAACTTTGACAGTAATCGTGCATGTAAAGCTTCTTTCCCATGCTCGGTCACTTTTCTGATTCTAACATCTTGTAGAATATTCTTATAATCTTCATCCTTCGCTTGACGCATATTTTCACGCAGTTCAGCATAATTGAAGTTTAACCATATATTGACGTTGCCAATGCTCCCTAGGTACTTCCTGGTATCTTCATGCGTGAGCATTTTGAACACAGGTTGTCCTTTCACTGGTGTCAGCTGCAGAAGATCACCGAAAACAATGATCTGTTTGCCACCAAATAACACGTCATACTCTGTTTTGAGAACTTCTTGCAATCTCAAATGCACAAAGGCAAGCATGACATTGGAAACCATGCTTACTTCGTCAATGATAAGAAGTTTCATTTTCCTCAAGACTCTTGAAACTTCACAACAAGCATCTCCAGATAACTTGTGGTATTGTAATTTGTTATCATGCTCCACTGGCAGCATCAGTAGACGATGCAAAGTAATACCTTTAATGTTATGTGCTGCCAGTCCAGTTGGAGCGGTGACAACACAAGACAGCGATGACTCAGTCCTTTTCTGCAAATAATATGAAATTGCTTTAATGAGGAAACTTTTTCCAGTTCCCGCTTCTCCACTCACGTACAGTCGGACAGGCTTCAACAACGTACATGAGCACTCTTTCTTCTCATGACTTAATCCATGATCAATTTGGTGTGTAACTTCGTCATATATTTTCCTCTGCTCAACGTTGAGTTGTCTTTCCAAGTCTTCTAAGTTAACCGCATCCTCTTGAGCATGTGCCATGGCTCTTTCCACTTAAATCATGGCAGTGGCAGCTTCATTTTCGATAACTGGTCCTCCTAGTGGATCCTGACTCAATGAAAGAGAACTCTGACTGTCCTGAGAACTGTCTCTAGCAATCTCGGCTGCAATCGTTGCTTCCTGCTCGATTTCCGCATTCAACATTTCTAGATATTTGGGATAAACAGGACATTCTATGGTCTCCTTGGCGGCATTGAAAGAGTCTTTGTAACAAAGGAAATCTCCAAGCAGTTCCTCTTCTGCACGCCAAGGCTTGAAAAGTTGCAAAAGTGCTAAATAGAAAAACTCTTTTCTTTCAGGAGATTCGCCACTCAATTTTCGATGGTTTACCAAGTGGCATTTTCTTTGCTTGACCAGACATCCCTCACTTCCAATTACAGCATACACTCCTTTATCAATATCTTCTTTGATGTTCCTCTTGAATATGTAATTTTGTAGAACCTCATACAGACAAACATTCTCGAGGTGACTGCTTCTATTTGGATAATATGTATCCAACATGTTGGTCTTCAAAATATCTGTACTGTTTGGCTCCTTTTCCGCCAAATACTCAATTTCCCGTACAGATTTCAGAACTCGATTACGTGTTGCAGCAAGACCAAGACTCGCCCAAATGATACTCCTAGATTTGGCATAGAGACTTGCTGAAGACAACCGGTCAGAACATTCGTAAGCTCCGATTTCTCGATGCGACAACATCTTCAGACTGAAACTGTACAACTTCTTACTGAGGCTCTTTTCATGAGAAATGTCCTCCCACATATCCTTCAATTCTGTCTTTTCTTTTTTGGTGATGTAAGATGTCACATACCGAGCCACAGCCATACAGTTATCAGCCACAAACTGTATATCCATGTTAGCATTCCACATGGACAAAATCACTGGGTTGTAGTCGTTGATGTACTTGGACTCTTCGTTCCTTTTCAAATTGTATGTATTTTTGGGTGATTAACTCGTCACATTATGTCGCAGCGAAGACATCAAACTGTTCACTCTTCCTTTACAAATCACCGGTCGTGGAAAGGCGAAACGACATTTTGTGTAGAACTTGTCCTTGTTTCTGAATTTACGATGACAGTACTTTCCACATCGATAGCTTTGGAAGCGTAAAACTTGTTCTCTTAGGCTTTTGTCTTCCTTTGTGTTTGGAACAGCACATGTAGAATACTGTTCTATGAAACTCATCACTAAGTCATCCGGATCTGTTCCAAATTTGGGTGCATCTTTGATCCATAGCAGCATATGTATATGAGGAGCACCTCTTGCTTGGTACTCCTTTCTCCAGAAGAAATCTAACACCTCTCCAAGAGGTGGATTCTTCTTGTTCATGATGAAAGACATCATAGCTTCAAATCTATGATTGAAGTATCTGCATACATTCACTGGATCCAAAGAGCACAGTTCTCCAGGTGTCTTGAATTCGATATTTTCAATGTTTCCATTTGCCTCTCGTAGAAATTCAAGTAAGTCTTCCCAGCCATACTCAGCACAGCTGAGAGTGAGGAACCATGTGGGAGTTCCTAAGTTCCTCAGCATACATTTTAAATCACCATGACGACGGTACCAGTACCACGCTGACACGCCATGAGATTAATCAGTTGAGAATCCAAAATACTGTCTTGCACATCGACTTTATCCATAAAGTCCCTTGCCGAGATATTTTGCATCTGTACACCACTTTTCAAAATGTGGTTCACTGCATATGACAGTCCAGACAGATCACTTTCAAACAGTAGATGAAACAAATAGGGAATGCATTGACGAAACCTAGGATCTTCTGCATACAATCGTAAAGTCCGGTATTCAGAAGCAGGAATTTGATGAGGTCGCTCATCATATCTTCCTCCTTGACCTGTTGGAAATAGCTGTGGGAAACACCGAGCTTCCAAACTTTCCTCCCAAACACTAATGGGACTTCCTTTGGCTTGTTTCATTTGAAACAACTCAATAGCATTCCCCATGACTTCCTTGGAATGCAAAGTATGAACACTATAATGTTCATATATTTCTTCATTTTTAGAGGCTTCTACTTTCTCAATTTGTCCAGCACACAAATCACTGTCCTCTTCTTCACTTATTTCCTCTTCTGCAACACATACATTCTTGTAGTACTCATTGTTTTTCTTCAAATACAATGTTGCCTTTTTGACTTTTCTAACATCCACTAAATCTTGCCAGATTTTCTTACTCTTTGTCGGAACCCCATTAACTAGGATAACCAGAGGTTCCTCTTCCACTTTCTCTACTCCAATTGTATTAATGTTTTTCTTGAAATCTAGAGGCAAATAAACAACTCTTCCCTTTAATCCTCTCTGTAAATCTGATGGAGGCAATTTCCCTGTCTTTGGCTCCATTCGTACAATAGCCTGAAAGGGATGGACACTTTGAATCAAAATAGATTCATAAGTATTTAAATCCTTCAATTAAGAAGGAATCTCAACCAATTCCAGATTATTATGAACCGCTCTAGCAGGCATCTAGTTTTGATTTAATTTGTTACAACAATAAGTATACACACGTTGATCCGATCCCAAATCAAAACAATTTTCTACCATCAAGTATTTTGCGAAATCCTTCCATTCACTATTATTTTCCCTTTCACTTTTTGCATATAAATCCACTAACTTAGTCTGATTCTTATAATAAGTGCGTCGACAACACACACAAGTGAAATTAGGCCTCTCACTTGATTTCACCTGAAACGTGGCAATTTCCTTCTGAAAATTATCTTTACTGGAAACCTGTACACTCTCTTCCACATTACCTTCTACTTTTGGGTCAATTTCAACATTCTTCTCTTTACTTGCAAAGTAACAAAACTCAATTTCTTCACAAATATTCTTCACATCTACTTCAGAACCATGCAAAAGAGCAGTGCATGATTGTTTAAGCATAATTGCTGGATTCTTAGCATAATACAACATTCTAACTAATTTCCTCACTTTATTATGATGCACTGCTAGCATCCTGAAATGATGAAAAACCCTCTGGCATACTCTCCTGGAAAGACAAGCCAGTGAATGACCATGCAAACCTGTCACTTCTCTCACTCTGCAAGGATCTAATTCTTGCAACAACTTCATTTTCTGTTTTAAAGTTTTCTTATTAAATGTCCATACAAAATCACAAAGCAAATTGATGGAATCCTGTCGCACACTGCAAATACTACTACACTTCCAGGTGTACACTGGTCCCTTAGGACGTCTTCCTAAAACCTCATTACCTAACACCTCTTCTGCCTCTGTTGACACAAGTTTTTTCTTTTTCAACCGGACAACCATCTTTCACTTCATATGCTCGACCACTGGTGTCAACTGCATGCACCAAATCATTATCCTGGAAATAACTCTCCTCATTAAAAAATGCCTCACAACTTGAACTATGCATCCATTCTCCTGAAAAAAACTTCACAAAAATTACTACGATTAACTGTTCTCTTCCATCTACTATTTGTTTTGAAATCATAAATTACCTTGTTTAGTTTCCTAATTCTATTGATTATCAAAATAAATAACTTTCGCTTAATTTCGAATGCCTGATCAATAATTTTCTCAATGTTTCTCTTTCTCTTATAAAAAGCCACTTTCTGTTGACGTTTCTTAAAATTTTTTAACAAATTGCCAATTATCCTGTTGCGAAACATTCGTCTACGAATGTCCCTAAACTGATTTTTCCTTCTACTACCATGCACAGAGTTATCTCCTGCTCTAGCAGTAACATTTTTGATTGGCCTTTCCTTTCCGTTTAAATTGGCTCTCTTTTTCTGGACTAAAACATGTTCTGTACTGATATTTTTTTTCCTGCAAATGTTTCTTATGAATGATTTCGTTGTCTTACCCGGAGGTTTCTTGGTGACTTGACGACTTTTTATTGTAGAGGACTGCTGCAAGCATTTAGTAAGCTGCTGTCTTTGACGTTTTGTAGCCTTTCGGCTTCTTTGCTTCGATGGCATACTGTAGTTTTGAAATGATCTGCAGTTGAATCTGTGGTAAAATATAATAAAAAATGTTATTAACCACTATTACCAAACAGTAAATCAATAACAGTCGTCAAAAAATTAACACACTACTTGTCAATTCTACATACAATAATTTTTAGTGCATTGGCAAATTTAGTACTCACAAATAGTAGCAAAGAAATATAATGCTTCTACATTTGACCTTTGCTCTTTTATATGTGAATCTGAACTAATTTTATCAGCATATTTCACTATTTTATTAAAGACACTTCACACAAGCTGTTTTTGAAGTTGTGTTTAATTTTAAATGAAACGGTTAACATGGTTACTTTTCATTTCCAGTAACTTTTAAAAATAAATGTTTATAGTTCCATAGGCTCGAGCAGGTCAGCTTCCCACCCTATGTCATACAATTCTGACAAATCGGCATCCTCATCATGTTCTTCATCATCCTCAGGATTTAAATCATCCAAGGGATCTACTTCCACTGATGTTTCAATGACAATTTCAATGATAATATCGAGATCAACAGTTTGCTCATTATCACTCATGCTTGATGTTGTCGTTATCTTTAAAAAAAGAGAACAACAATGAGATGTTGCAGAGTAAGAGACAAATCTCAGAGACTATAATATTAAAATTGTTTAACAAGAGTAACATTTTGCAGATATTATTTAACCATGTCCAGTGATGCTGAGGAGGTGAGGCCTATGTCCAAGTTTTCAGTGAACAGGACTCATCTCTTCTTAACCTTGGATAAGCCTCAACAAATCTGTGTCCCCTGCTCATACTTAAATGTAAAGGGGCAGATTTATGTTAACTGGCACATCCCCAGGGATGCAACAGTTAACGTGCGCCGCTGCTCTGCCACCCATGATGTGCCGCATTTACAATGCGGTGCACCATTGAGCAAAAACAGCACAGATGCGTCACGCATCTGTGCCAAAAAAGCGGCGCATTGCAGGAATCACGTCATAAGCGCGACATGTCTACTGCAATGCACAAGGGCAAGCCACACATTGCATGGTGCGTCACTTCTTATGCCTGTTTCAAACAGGTGTAAGGATTTGATTCAGCAATGCCATAAAGCTGACTCAGTGAAATCTTGTAAATTTCACTGTGTTAGTTTTACAGGGCTTTCATGCAAGTGAATGCCCACCCTGCTACAAAACACCCACATGAAACCTGACGCAGGTTTTATGTGGCACAGGACTTTACAGCGTGACACATCTGCCTAGATGCATCAAGTTGTAAATATGTCACAACATAGCGCATCTTTTGCGCCGCTGTGCGTCACAAAAGTGACGCACAGCGGCGCAAAAGAGGCGCACGGCCATCATAAATCTGCCCCTAACATTTTAAATGATTGATTCAGGATGCCGATAAGGTGTGGCCTATCCAGAGGTTTGTTTGAGGTGAGGCCTACTCAGGGTTACAGATGAAATTTAGGCTTGTTGAAGAGTACAGAGGAGATAGTACATGTGCAGGCCTACCAATTAAGTGAGTCATGTCCACTGCACTCTTGAACAAAGGCCAGACCTCCTCTGTGTCCCTGGACAGGCCTAAACCTCATCTGCACAATGTGATTCGTAATGTTAGGAAACACAGGTGATGTAATTGAAAAACGTGCAAATATTTACGCTCAATTCACAATCACATCACCTGTGTTTCCTCAGCTTAGGTATCTCATTGAGCAGATGTAGTCTAGCATATCCAAGAGTATGCAGAAGATGAGGACTGTATGCAACAGAGCAATGTACATTACTCACAATAAAGCATTTCTTTTTTTTAAAAAACGATTTTCTGGTCATAATTTGAAAACACAACACAGCTCCTATGTAGAAGCACACCCTGTCAGTACTTAAATTTGCCAAGCACACATGGCGGCGTATTTACAAAGACTTTACAGCACGGGGAAATGTCTTAAATTAAAATGGGGAATATAACATCAAAGTGACTCAAAGGCCTTGTAAATATGCCTCAAGCAGCCTATGAAACTCTAGCAGTACATATCAAGAAACCTAATTGATTTCAAAAAACGTTTTTAAACACTTCAAGTAAATCACTTATTTACCCACATTCATGGGGAATTGACTTAAAATGCCCTAACACACATGAAAGCGTATTTTTAAGGCCCTTGCACCATTTTTGCGTCAGTTTTAACATGGCCATGTAACTCAAAGAAACAAAGTCTAAATTTGCCAAGCACACATGGGGGCACATTTACAAGGACTTTGCACCACGGGGGAAATGTCTTAAATTAAAATGTGGAAAATAACATCAAAGTGACTCAAAGGCCTTGTAAATATGTGTCAAGCAGCCTATGAAACTCTAGCAGTACATATCAAGAAACCTAATTGATTTCAAAAAACGTTTTTTAAACACATCAAAAAAACAAATTATTTTCCCACATTCATGAGGAAGTGACTTAAAATGCCCTAACACACATGAAAGCGTATTTTTAAGGCCCTTCCACCACTTTTGCGTCACTTTTAACATGGCTATGTAACTCAAAGAAACAAAGTCTAAATTTGCCAAGCACACATGGCGGCGTATTTACAAAGACTTTGCAGCACGGGGAAATGTCTTAAATTAAAATGGGGAAAATAACATCAAAGTGACTCAAAGGCCTTGTAAATATGCCTCAAGCAGCCTATGAAACTCTAGCCGTACATATCAAGAAACCTAATTGATTTCAAAAAACGTTTTTAAACACTTCAAGTAAATCACTTATTTACCCACATTCATGGGGAAGTGACTTAAAATGCCCTAACACACATGAAAGCGTATTTTTAAGGCCCTTGCACCATTTTTGCGTCAGTTTTAACATGGCTATGTAACTCCAAGAAACTAAATCTATTTGTAAAACACTTGACACAAAGTAACATTTTAAATACACAACTTTCTTCATAAATGTATCCCTAATGCATAATATTCTCTATCTAAATTAAATGAATCTTTTCTCACCTTAGCAAATACTTTTCGAGTTTCAAAACAGTCTCAGACACACACCAATTTTTCTTTAGCAGAGCAAAGGGTATGCACTCCAGAGGCTGCAACCATCAATGGCACAGAAATGCTGTAATTCATAACACATATCTCTCATGTCACCCAATCAAAACTCTTCCCTCACTTTTTTCAAATCAACACCCTTCCCCCCTCTGCCCTTTCTGCCTTTTTTCCATAGCAACCACCTCCTGAAAGACCTGTCATGTTTACAAGTTCACACAACAATGTTTCAATTGAACTCTGAACTCTCAGTACACCTGCGTATCCAGTGCAATCTTTCATAAAATGATTTTTTCTTGACCATTCAAATTACATCTTTCAAAGAACTCATCCATGCACCCTAACTTTCTGTTTTCATCAATCAAAATCCACCAATCACTGCTACTGAATCATTAGCACAGAAACTCCACACTTTTTTTCATTACATACTCCTACTATTTCAACTGCCATTTCATTCCCACACTTCATCTGACTGCAGCAGAACCTCCTCTCACCATGTTTTCTGTCTGGATTGTTGGACATAGTTACATCCACTGGGCTCAAAGGTATGCTGATAACAGAAATTTACACACCCTCAATTTACAAAATGTGGAAATCAAATGGATTGGTCACAGAGGATTAAGATGTCACCAATTGATACCATTGGTGAAAACCTTTTTGCATTTTCCAAACCCTGACCTGTTAATTGTGCACTGTGGAGGAAATGACTTGGGTACTTTGACTGGGGTAGGTCTGGAAATGCTTTTAAAGGACACCTTTGAGCAATTGATGGCACTTTTTCCTCAAACTGCCTTGGTATATTCAAATATATGCCAAAGACAGAAATGGAAGTGGTCCAAACAATTTTGTCCACAAATTGAGAAATCGAGGAAGCATGTAAATAAGTCTGTTTCAGCTTACATGAGAGACCATGGAATGGGCTCCATCTACAACAATAACTTGCGTTACTACATGCAAGATATCTACAGAGGAGATGGAGTTCACTTCTCAGATGAGGGGAACAGAGTTTTCATCCTGAATTTAAGACTATGTATTGGTACCTACTTATAAGTACCTAAATCTACCACATACCCAAAAGCTCTTCTCAGAGCTACCCTAACTATGATCACTCTAAACAAATTTTAAATGTAACTTTTTTTTTACTAATTTTCACGATTTACGCTTTCCGGAGCGCTACCCGGTACGCGCACCGGACGCGAACTGCGCAAAAATTTGAAAAAAATGTTTTTTTTCACACATATGGGCCCCCTCAGCCACCCTCAGAAAACCTAGGGGGTCAGGACACGTCTACCGTGCCCCCTTCTACCCATTCTGAACATTATTTGCCCTCCATCTTGTATATCAATTCTACCGAAACACAAAATGGAGGACTCCCGTAACGCTGCCGGTTCGCGTACCGGGGCGCGCACTGAGAAGCGCTCCCTTAAAAAAGGTGAGAAAGTAATTCACAGAAAAAACACTGGAGACACTTTCACCAAATATAGATTAGCTCATACTACATACCAATCCCTACCATTTTCACAAATTTGATTGGAATTCCATTTAGCCATTTAGCCTGTAGACCTCTCTAAATACCCAGAGGTAAATTACTTCACAAAACACATCTGAAGTGTTGGAATTGACAACCAATTAAAATGTTACTTTCATTTTCTACTTTTTTTACCTGACATTTGATTGGTTATGTACCTGAATATATATAAAGAAAGAGAGAGAAACACCGCCATTTTGACTACTACTTCCTGAAGTACATTGCAAGAGCATTTTCACTGACAACTTAAACTTGTTTTTAAAAGGTAAGATGTTATTTTGAAAACTGAAGTATATTGTGCACTTTAAGTTAATATGGAAAACTTTTTCTGATAGTTATATACTATCCCTCTGTAATAGTTATAGATTTAGATAGACTTCTCTGTTATAGTTATGGATGGATTTAGGCTTGTCTTGTATAATTATGAATTTACTAAGGTTTCATCACATACACATTTTTATATTTCTACTACCAGTCTGATACCATACACTGCCCAAAGATAAATTCACTGTTAAATTTATCCCAACAGTGCCCTATCTCTACTGATATATATATTTTTTTATGCAAATTTCAGGCAAAATGGAAGGAGAACAAAAAGTGTCATTTGAAATTGTCCTTGAAGAGACCAATCAAGAAAACATTGAACCAAATGACATTGAATTCATGGATGAATCACAGGACCATGAACTACTACAATGTGTACAATCTGTAGATTTCCTCCTTCAAAATGAGGACATTTCAGACACTCAAATGTTGCAAGTTATGTTCACTGAAAATGACGACATTTCGGACAGTCAAATGTTAGAGGTTCTATTAAATTTTGAAAAACAATCACAAAAATAAAAAAAAACAAAAAAAAACAACAAAACGTACAATCAATAAACATACAATATTTGAAAAGTCTATCATTCTTTTTTCCTCATAGTACGCTCCCCGGACCGCTTCCGGGTGCGCGTACCGGGCGCGCCCCACGCAAAAAAAAAACGACTTTTTTTTTTTTTTTTTGCCCCGCGGGGCCTTTTTAAAGCCTCCACATCAAACCTAGGGGGTCAGGGAGGATCTACTATGCCCCCTTATGGTCATTTCCCCCTTTGTTTTGGCATCCTCTTGTCTCTCGATCCTACCGAGAGACAAGATGGCGGCCGCTCAGGACTGTTTAGAATGTTGACAGACACCGGAGAGCCAATCAGCTTCGCTTCGCGAAGTTCCGTTACGCGTCAGGTACGCGGACCGGGGCGCTAACCGGGGCGCGCTTACAGATATATATATTTTTTTGAACGTTAATTTCTCAAAATCCACTAGAGCACATATATTGAGACCTAGCAAAGGCACATCGGGCAAACCATATCTACAATTTTGCCAAGTTTCGTGGAAATCCATTCAGCCGTTCGAGCTAAAAGTGAGTCCAACCGCCCTATGGAAAAATGAATGGGAAAAACGCGTTTTGGGACCCCCCTTTTTTCTCGGCCCCCCTTGACGAAACCCCCCAAATTTTCAGGGGCTGCTCAGAAACAGAATGTGCCATTTTCCTGAAAATTTCAGCCAATTCCGTCTCCAAACGCCAAAGTTATTCGACATAGAATTTTCAAAAATCCCATAGAGAAAAAATCCTAACTATATACACCTACTGGCGACCGCCAGTAGGTAATATATATATATATATATATATATATATATATATATTACCTACTGGCGGTCGCCAGTAGGTATATATAGTTAGGATTTTTTCCCTATGGGATTTTTGAAAATTCTATGTCTAATAACTTTGGCGTTTGTGGACGGAATTGGCTGAAATTTTCAGGAAAATGGAACATTTTGTTTCTGAGCAGCCCCTGAAAATTGGGGGGGGGGTTCGTCAAGGGGGGGCCGAGAAAAAAGGGGGGTCCCAAAACGTGTTTTTCCAATGTTAATTTCCATAGGGCGGTTGGCCTCACTTTTAGCCCGAACGGCTGAATGGATTTGCACGAAACTTGGCAAAATTGTAGGGACTGTTAGCCCGATGTGCCTTTGCTAGGTCTCAATATATGTGCTCCAGTGGATTTTGAGAAATTAACGTTCAAAAAAAGATATATATCTGTAAGCGCGCTCTGGGCAGCGCTCCGGTTCGCGTACTTGACGCGTAACGGAACTTCGCGAAGCGAAGCTGATTGGCTCTCCGGTGTCTGTCAACATTCTAAACAGTCCGGAGCAGCCGCCATCTTGTCTCTCGGTAGGATCGAGAGACAAGAGGAGGCCAAAACAAAGGGGGACACCCCCGCGCCGCACGGCCACCAGCTGCTGCGTGTGCCACCCCCGCCTGTCTGCCTCGCTGCCCGGTTGCCGCCGCGGACCACGCCCCCTGCCTGTGAGCAGCGTGGTCCGTGCTCGCCTGTCCTGCAGGCTCCTGGGCGCCGCTTCTTGCCCTGTGCCCCTGGCTTGTGCATTGTAGTATTTGTTTTATTAGGTTGTACATCTGTGTCTGTTTCCCTGTTTTCCTGACTGTAATCCCCTTCGTCTCTCCCTCCCCGCTTCCCGCCACCACCGCTTACCCCGCCCCCTTTTTCCTTCTGTACCCTCCCCGCTCCCGCCTCCCAGCTGCTCCGCCCCCCCTCGCACTTGGCCACATATGGCGACCGTGCGACGCAGGTGAGTGTGTCCTAGTCTAGGACACCCCCGCGCCGCACGGCCACCAGCTGCTGCGTGTGCCACCCCCACCTGTCTGCCTCGCTGCCCGGTTGCCGCCGCGGACCACGCCCCCTGCCTGTGAGCAGCGTGGTCCGTGATCGCCTGTCCTGCAGGCTCCTGGGCGCCGCTTCTTGCCCTGTGCCCCCGGCTTGTGCATTGTAGTATTTGTTTTACTAGGTTTGTACATCTGTGTCTGTTTCCCTGTTTTCCTGACTGTAATCCCCTTCGTCTCTCCCTCCCCGCTTCCCGCCACCACCGCTTACCCCGCCCCCTTTTTCCTTCTGTACCCTCCCCGCTCCCGCCTCCCAGCTGCTCCGCCCCCCCTCGCACTTCGCCATATATGGCGACCGCGCGAACGCGCAGCGGTCATGCGCAGCAGTCACGCGCAGCGGGCGCGCCGATTGTGCGCCGAAGGCGCGCCAAAGGTAAGCCCGTCTGCGCCCGTCCGCGCCTGGACCGCGCCCAGCGCCAGGACCCCTGGCCTCCACTGACGGAAGACGACCCGACGATCCTACAACGCCGCCAAACTCATCGCACTCAACACCGGCGGCACCCCGGGATGCCACCGAGCCACCCCGATGCACACCCACGGACCTTTCAGCTGCCACGCCTGCAAGTTCACCTGCATCTGGACCTACCCTGCACCAGCACCCGCCAAGCCGAACACCAGCAGCAACCACCTCAAGTGCATCCTGCTCAACACCCGCTCCGTCCACAGACACGCCGTCGAACTCTGGAACCTCCTCGACACAACTTCACCAGACGTCGCCTTCCTCACGGAAACCTGCATGAACGCCTCCTCAGCGCCCGACATCGCCATCGCCGTCCCAGAGGGCTACAAGATCACTCGGAGAGACCGCCCCGCCAACCAGATGGGAGGAGGCATCGCCATCATCCACAGGGACACCATCCACATCACGACCAACACCGACGACACCCTAACCACCGCCGAACACCTGCACTTCCAGATCCACACCAACCCGAAGACCACCCTCAGAGGCACCCTGATTTACCGACCCCCGGGACCACGCACACGATTCAGCGAGGACATCGCCGACTTCATCAGCCCGCATGCCCTCCCCTCCGCCGACTACATCCTCCTGGGGGACCTCAACTTCCACCTGGAGAACAACAACGACCGGAACACCATCACCCTGCTCGACAACCTCGCCAACCTCGGACTCAAGCAGCTGGTGTCCACCCCCACCCACCTCGCCGGACACACACTCGACGCCGTCTTCTCATCCAGCAAAGACATCGCCTTCAGCCACGCAACAGGACTCCACTGGACGGACCACAGCTGCGTCCACTTCACCTTCAAGAGAACGACGATCCACCACCACCAGCAACAGGTTGCCCAGAAGAAGCTGCAACAAGATCAAAGCTGACCAGCTCACCGCCTCCCTGAGCCAGCACCCTCCGGCCGGCTCAGCGAACCCCAGCCAGGCCGCCGACAACCTCACGAAGTGGATTAGCAACTGCGCGGACGAACTCGCCCCTCTGAGGACCCCGCCCAGCAGACCCGGCAGCAGAAAAGCCCCATGGTTCACCGACGAACTAAAGAGCTCCAAGAAGAACTGCCGAGCCCTCGAGAAAGTATGGAGAAGGGAACCAACAATGGACAACATGACCACCCTCAAGCTCGCCACCCGGAAACACCACCAACTGATCCGCGCCACCAAGAAAAATGCATACAAGGACCGGCTGGAAAACAACGCACACAACTGCAAGGAACTCTTCAACATCGTGAAAGAGCTCTCCAACCCCAACGCCGGAAACAACGATATCACCCCATCGCAAGACCTCTGCAACTCCCTCGCCTCCTACTTCCACAACAAGATCGCGGACATACACAACAGCTTCAGCTTCCAACCGACGCACGCCACAACCGCAACAACGCCACCCACCACCACCCTCCGTGCCTGGACTCCGATCAGCACCGAAGACACCGTCCGCACAATGAACTCCGTCCACTCCGGATCTCCGACCGACCCCTGCCCTCACCACGTCTTCAACAAGGCCGACGTTGTCATCGCACCCCACCTGCGGGACATCATCAACACCTCCTTCAACACCGCCACCTTCCCTGAGAGCTGGAAGCACGCAGAACTCAGCGCTCTACTCAAGAAACCTACAGCGGACCCCACGAACTCAAGAATTACCGTCCCATCTCGCTCCTCCCGTTCCCGGCCAAAGTCATCGAAAAGACCGTCAACAAACAGCTGGCCGCCTTCCTCGAGACGAATGGATCCCTCGACCCCTCACAGTCTGGCTTCTGAGCCAACCACAGCACCGAGACCGCCCTCATCGCTGCCACCGATGACATCCGAACCCTGATGGACAACGGAGAAACTGCGGCCCTCATCCTCCTGGACCTCTCCGCGGCATTCGACACTGTCTGCCACCGCACCCTAGTGCAGCGCCTCGGCAACATCGGAATCCAGGAGAAGGCACTGGAATGGATCACCTCCTTCCTCGACGGAAGAACACAGAGAGTCCGCCTACCACCGTACAAGTCAGAGGCCACCGAAGTCATCTGCGGCGTCCCTCAAGGATCCTCGCTGAGCCCCACCCTCTTCAACGTCTACATGAGCCCCCTCGCGGCCATCGCACGCCAACACAACCTCAACATAATCTCCTACGCCGACGACACCCAGCTGATCCTCTCCCTGACCAACGACCCCGCCGCCGCCAGAGCCAACCTGCACGAAGGAATGAGAGATGTAGCCGAGTGGATGATGACCAGCCGCCTGAAACTGAACTCAGACAAGACGGAGGTCCTCATCCTGGGCTCCTCGCCCTCCGCCTGGGACGACTCCTGGTGGCCCCCCGCCCTGGGCACCGCACCCAAACCGACGGACCACGCACGCAACCTGGGCTTCATCCTGGACTCCTCCCGCTCCATGACCAGACAAGTCAACGCCGTCTCCTCGTAATGCTTCAACATCCTGCGCATGCTACGGAAGATCTTCTGGTGGATCCCCACCGAGACCAGGAAGACTGTCACCCAGGCCCTCGTCACCAGCCGACTGGACTACGGCAACGCCCTCTACGCCGGAACAACCGCCAAGCTCCAGAAGAGACTCCAGCGGATCCAGAACGCCTCAGCCAGACTCATCCTCGACATCCCACGAAACAGCCACATCTCCGGACATCTGAGAGACCTGCACTGGCTCCCCGTCAACAAAAGGATCACCTTCCGTCTCCTCACCCACGCACACAAAGCCCTACACGACCAAGGCCCGAGCTACCTCAACAACCGAATCAACTTCTACGCTCCCAAGCGCCACCTCAGATCAACCAACCACGCCCTCGCCGCCGTCCCGCGCATCCGAAGAGCGACAACAGGAGGAAGGTCCTTCTCCTACTTGGCCGCCAAGACCTGGAACTCCCTCCCGACCGACCTGCGCATGACCCAAGACCACCTCTCCTTCAGGAAGAAGCTCAAGACCTGGCTGTTCGAGCAGTAACGGCACCCCCCCCTCCTAGCGCCTTGAGACCCTACGGGTGAGTAGTGCGCTATATAAATGTCTTGATTGATTGATTGATTGAATGACCATAAGGGGGCATAGTAGATCCTCCCTGACCCCCTAGGTTTGATGTGGAGGCTTTAAAAGGGCCCCGCAGGGCAAAAAAAAATTTATTTTTTTTTGCGTGGGGAGCGCCCGGTTCACGAACCGGGAAGCGTTCTGGGGAGCATACTATAAGGAAAAAAGAATGATAGACTTTTCAAATACTGTATGTTAATTGATTGTTGGTTTTGTTGATTATTTTTTATTTTCTTTATTTTTTAAGCAATTATTTATTATTGTGATTGTGTTTCAAAATTTAATAAACTTTGTAACATTTCACTGTCTGAAATGTCATTATTTTCATTGAACATAGTTTGTAATCTCTGAGGGTGTAAAATGTCCTCATTTTGAAGGAGGTCATCTACTGCTTGCACACATTGCAGTAGTTCTTGGTCCCAAGTTTCATCCATAAATTCTATATAATTTGGATCAATTATTTCTTGGCTGCTCTCTTGCAGGACAATTTGAAATGAAACTTTGTGTTCGCCTTCCATTTTGCCTGAAATTTGGATAAAAAAAATATATATTAGTAGAGATAGGGCACTGTTGGGATTAATTTTAGATAGGCAGTTTTTATCAGTGAATTTATCTTTGGGCAGTGTATAGTATCAGAGTGGAAGTAGGAATATAAAAAAGTGTATGTGATTTAACGTAAGTAATTTCATAATTATACAAGAGAAACCTAACTCCATCCATAACTATAACAGAGAAGTCTATCTAAATCTATAACTACTACAGAGGGATAGTATATAACTATCAGAAAAAGTTTACCATATTAACTTATAGTGCACAATATACTTCAGTTTTAAAAATAACAACTTACCTTTACAAAGAAGTTGAAGTGATTAGTGAAAATCCAATTGAAATGTACAACAAGAAGTAGTAGTCAAAATGGCTGTGTTTCCTTCTCTTCCTTTATATATATTCAGGTATATAACGAATCAAATGTCAGGTAATAAAAGTAGAAAATGAAAGTAACATTTTCATTGGTTGTCAATTCCAACACTTCAGATGTGTTTTGAGAAGTAATTTACCTCACGGTATTTAGAGAGGTCTACAGGCTAAATGGCTAAATGGAATTTCAATCAAATTTGTGAGAATGATAGGGATTGGTATGTAGTATGAGCTAATCTATATTTGGTGAGAGTGTCTCCAGTCGTTTTTCTGTAAATTACTTTCCCACCTTTTTTGATGGTGCGCTTCCCAGAGAGCGACCCGGTACGCGAACTGGCGAGCGCCCCGGTACGCGAACCTGAAGCGTTACGGGAGTCCACCATTTTGTGTTTCGGTCGACTTAAGATACAAGATGGAGGGCAAATAATGTTCAGAATGGGTAGAAGGGGGCATGGTAGACTTATCTTGACCCCCTAGGTTTTCTGAGGGTGGCTGAGGAGGCTTATATGTGCGAAAAAAAACATTTTTTTTTTTAAATTTCGCGAGGTTAGCTTCCGGTTCGCGTACCGGGTAGCGCCCCGGGGAGCGTACTTTGTTGAAAATTAGTGAAAAAAGTTAGAGAAAAATAATAATTGTGAGTGATCAGATGTAGGGTAGCTCTGAGAAGAGCTTTTGGGTTTATGGTACATTTAGGTACTTATAAGTAGGTACCAATGCACAGTCTTAAATTCAGAATGAAAATTCTGTTGCCCTCATCTGAGAAGTGAACTCCATCTCCTCTGTAGATATCTTGCATGTAGTAACGCAAGTTATTGTTGTACATGGAGCCCATTCCATGGTCTCTCATGTAAGCTGAAACAGATTTGTTTACATGCTTCCTCGACTTCTCAATTTGTGGACAAAATTGGTTTGACCACCTCCATTTATGTCTTTGGCATATATTTGAATATACCAAGGCAGTTTGAGGAAAAAGTGCCATCAATTGCTCAAATGTGTCCTTTAAAAGCATTTCCAGACCTACCCCAGTCAAAGTGCCCAAATCATTACCTCCACAGTGCACAATTAACAGGTCAGGTTTTGGCAAATGCATAAAGGTTTTCACCAATGGTATCAATTGGTGACATTTTAATCCTCTGTGGCCAAACCACTTAATTTCCACATCTTGTAAATTGAGGTTAGGTAAATTTCTGTTCTCAGCATACCTCTGAGCCCAATAGATGTAACTATGTCCAACAATCCAGACAGAAAACATGGTGAGAGAAGGTTCTGCTGCAGTCAGATGAAGTGTGGCAATGAAATGGCAGTTGAAAAAATAATTGTTTAAAATGAAAAAAACTGTGGAGTTTCTGTGTTAATGAAGCAGTAACAGTGATTGGTGAATTTTGATTGCTGAAAACAGAAAGTTAGGGTGCATGGATGAGTTCTTTGAAAGATGTATTTTGAGTGGTCAAGAAAAAATCATTAAATGAAAGATTGCACTGGATATGCAGGTGCACTGAGAGTTCAGAGTTCAATTGAAACATTGTTGTGTGAACTTGCAAACACCAGAGGTCTTCCAAGAGGTGGTTGCTATGCAAAAAAGGCAGAGAGGGCAGAGGGGGGAAGGGTTTTGATTTGAAAAAAGTGAGGGAAGAGTTTTGATTGGGTGACATGAGAGATATGTGTGAAGAATTACAGCATTTCTGTGCTTTTGATAGCTGCAGACTCTGGAGTGCATACCTTTTGCTCTGCTGAAGACAAATTGGTGTGTTTCTGAGACTGTTTTGAAACTCATAAAGTATTTGCTAAGGTGAGAAAAGATTTATTTAATTTAGATAGAGAATAGTGTGCTTTAAGGAGAAAATTATGAAGAAAGTTGTGTTTTTCAAATGTTGCTTTGTCTCAAGTGTTTTACAAATAGATTTTGTTTCTTTGAGAAATTGTAATTGGAGAAAATGTGAAGTATTAGTACTGACAGGGTGTTTTTTGCATAGGAGCTGTGGAGTGTTTTCAAATTATGACTTGAAAATCGTTTTTGAGGAAAAGGAATGGTTTTAAAATTTATGACAAGGACATAATGGTGTATGCTTCTTTATAAGGCATTTGAGTGTCGCTGATGTTATTTTTCCCATTTTAATGTAAGACCTTTCCCTGTGGAGCAAATTGCTTGTAAATATGCTCCCACCTGTGCATGGCAAATTTAGATTTTGAATGTTTGCGTTACATAGCCATGTTAAAAGTGACCCAAACATGCTGCAAAGGCAATCAAAAAACGCTTTCATGTGTCTTAAGGACATTTTAAGTCATTTCCCCATGTGCAGTGTTTTCAAATTATGACTTGAAAATCGTTTTTGGGGAAAAGGAATGGTTTTAAAATTTATGACAAGGACATAATGGTGTATGCTTCTTTATAAGGCATTTCAGTGTCTCTGATGTTATTTTTCCCATATTAAATTAAAAGACCTTTCCCCGTGGAGCAAATTCCTTGTAAATATGCTCCCACCTGTGCATGGTAAATTTAGATTTTGATTGTTTGAGTTACATAGCCATGTTAAAAGTGACCCAAAAAAGTTGCAAAGGCTTTAGAAAAACACTTTCATGTGTCTTAAGGACATTTTAAGTCATTTCCCCGTGGGCAGTGTTTTCAAATTATGACTTGAAAATCGTTTTTGAGGTAAAGGAATGTTTTTAAAATTTATGTGCGCCATATGCCCCCAAATTTCTTTTTCAGGGGTGCAGCAGGGTGTTCTTGAGACACCCCTGCACCCTTGGAAAAATTCCTAATTTGCGATGAGCTAATTGCTAATCGCAAATTGCACCTTCATTCCTATGGGCCTCCTGGCCCATGGAAATGAATGGGTAATTTGCAATTAGCAATTTGCTCATCGCAAATTAGGAATGGTAAAGAATCGCTATTTATTCCTTAAAATTCGCTATTTAGGAAATGCAAAATAGTTTGATGATACATATGGCGGTTCATCTCTAACAAGATAAGAAGCTTAGGGATAGATTTATGATGACTGGCGCAATGAGGTGGACATCACTTACTTCATTGGTAGGCCTTTACATGTATTATCTCCTCTGTATTCTTCAACAAGCGTAACTTTGATCTGCAACCCTGAGTAGGCCTCACCTTAAACAAACCTCTGGATAGGCCACACCTTATCGTCATCCTGAATTAATCATTTAAAATGCTAGGGACAGATTTATGATAGGTGTATGCCTCTTTTGCGCCACTGTGCATCACTTTTGTGATGCAGCGGCGGTGCAAAAGATTTGCTATGAGGCGACAAAATTACAAATTGATGCATTTAGGCAGATGTGTCATGCTGTAAAAAAAACGTGCCACATGAAACTGATGCAGCAGTGATGCTAAAGATGCACCATGTTGCAAGACAGGCCTCACTTGGGGCCATATGTATCAAGCTAATTAGCATTCGCAAAGGCCGAAATTCTGCGAATTTCGGCCTTTGCGAATGCTAATTAGACAAATGGTATGTATCAAACAAGTTTGATGCAAAATAAGGAATAGCAAAATTTGCTATTCCTTATTTTGCGATTGCACTTAAGGATTTGCAAATTTTGCGATTCCTTAAATGCAATGTATCAAACAAAAAATATGCAAAAAATGCCATTAAGGATTTGCAAATTACCACCAACTTCTAGTTGGTGGTAATTTGCAAATTCTTTTCAAAAGCTTTTTTTCCAAAAAACAAAAGGTGCCATATGACGCCCATACATGCCCTTAGGGCATGTGTGTGCGCCATATGCCCCCAAATTTCTTTTTCAGGAGTGCAGCAGGGTGTTCTTGAGACACCCCTGCACCCTTGGAAAAATTCCTAATTTGCGATGAGCTAATTGCTAATCGCAAATTGCACCTTCATTCCTATGGGCCTCCTGGCCCATGGAAATGAATGGGTAATTTGCAATTAGCAATTTGCTCATCGCAAACTAGGAATGGTAAAGAATCGCTATTTATTCCTTAAAATTCGCTATTTAGGAAATGCAAAATAGTTTGATGATACATATGGCGGTTCATCTTTAACAAGATAAGAAGCTTAGGGATAGATTTATGATGACTGGCGCAATGAGGTGGACATCACTTACTTCATTGGTAGGCCTTTACATGTATTATCTCCTCTGTATTCTTCAACAAGCGTAACTTTGATCTGCAACCCTGAGTAGGCCTCACCTTAAACAAACCTCTGGATAGGCCACACCTTATCGTCATCCTGAATTAATCATTTAAAATGCTAGGGACTGATTTATGATAGGTGTATGCCTCTTTTGCGCCACTGTGCGTCACTTTTGTGATGCAGCGGCGGTGCAAAAGATTTGCTATGAGGCGACAAAATTACAAATTGATGCATTTAGGCAGATGTGTCATGCTGTAAAAAAACCGTGCCACATGCAACCGATGCAGCAGTGATGCAAAAGATGCACCATGTTGCAAGACAGGCCTCACTTGGGGCCATATGTATCAAGCTAATTAGCATTTAGCAATTTGCTCATCGCAAATTAGGAATGGTAAAGAATCGCTATTTATTCCTTAAAATTCGCTATTTAGGAAATGCAAAATAGTTTGATGATACATATGGCGGTTCATCTCTAACAAGATAAGAAGCTTAGGGATAGATTTATGATGACTGGCGCATCACCAGGGATGTGCCAGTCATCCTGCGCCGCTGTTCCGCCACCCATGGTGTGCTGCATTTACAATGCGGCGCACCATGGGGCAAAAACGGCACAGATGCGTGACGCATCTGTGCCGTAAAGGTGGCGCATTGCTGGAGTTGTATCGCAAGTGCGATGCAGCTCCAGCAAGGCTCAGGGGTGCCCCATCTCCACAATGCTGTGTCAAGACCTATACCTGCTTCAAGCAGGCGCAGGGTTTTGACGCAGCTTTGTCCTATCTGATTGTAAATGCGGCACACCATGGGTGGCAGAGCAGCGGTGCACGTTAACTGGTGCATCCCTGGGGATGTGCCAGTTAACATAAATCTGCCCCTTTACATTTAAGTATGTGCAGGGGACACAGAGTCGGTGAGGCTTATCCAAGGTTAAGAAGAGATGAGTCCTGTTCACTGAAAAATTGGACATAGGCTTCACCTCCTCAGCATCGCTGGACATGGCTAAATAATAGCTGCAAAATGTTACTCTTGTTAAACAATTTTACTATTATAATCTCTGAGATTTGTCTCTTACTCTGCAACATCTCATTGTTGTTATCTTTCTTTAAAGATAAAGACAACATCAACATGAGCGACAATCAGCAATCAGTTGATTTCGACCTCATCATTGAACTCGTAATTGAAACATCAGTGGATGTTGATCCCTTGGATGATTTAAATCCTGAGGATGAAGAAGAACGTGATGAGGATGCAGATTTGTCAGAATTGTATGACATAGGATGGGAAGCTGACGTGCTTGAGCCTATGGAACTATAAACATTTATTTTAAAAATGTATAATAAATGAAAAGTAAAAATGTAAACCGTTTCATTTAAAAATAAAGACACCTTCAAAAACAGGTTATGTGTAGTGGCTTCAATAAAATATTAAAATATGCTCATAAAATTAGATCAGATTCACATATAAAACAGCACAGGTAAAATGAATATAAATTCCATTTCTTTTCTGCTATTTCTGTATTCTAAATTTGCCAAGCACTAAAAAATCTTCTATGTAAAAATGGCAAGTAGTGTGCTAAGTTTTTGATGACTGTTATTGATTTACTGTTGGGTAATAGTGGTTAATAACATTTTTTATTATATTTTACCACAGATTCAACTGCAGATCATTTCAAGATTTCAGCATGCCAACCAAAGAAAGACTGAGAAAGGCTGCAAAACGTCAAAGACAGCAGGTCAATGAAAAAAAGCAGCAGTCCTCTAACAAAAAGATTTGTCAAGTCACCAAGAAAGCACCGGGTAAGAGTACAAAAACATTCATAAGAAATATCTGTAGTAAAAAAAATATTACTACAGAAAATGTTTCAGTCCAGAAAAAGAGAAGCAATTCAAACGGAAAGGAAAGGCCAATGAAAAATGTTACTGCTAGAGCAAGAGATAACTCTGTGCATGATAGTAGAAGGAAACAACAGTTTAGGGACATTCGTAAACGAATGTTCCGCAACAGGATAATTGGCAATTTGTTCAAAAATATTAAGAAAGGTCAACAGAAAGTGGTTTTTTATAAGAGAAAAAAAAATAGTTGAGAAAGTTATTGATCAGGCATTTGAAATTAAACGTAAGTTATTTATTTTGATAATCAATAGAATTAGGAAGCTAAACAAGGCAATTTATGATTTCAAAAGAAATAGTAGATGGAAGAGAATAGTTAATCGTAGTAATTTTTGTGAAGTTTTTTCTGGAGAATGGATGCATAGTTCAAGCTGTGAGGCATTTTTTAATGAGGAGAGTTATTTCCAGGATAATGATTTGGTGCATGCAGTTGACACCAGTGGTCGAGCTTATGAAGTGAAAGATGGTTGTCCAGTTGAAAAAGAAAAACTTGTGACAACAGAGATAGAAGAGGTGTTAGGTAATGAGGTTTTAGGAAGACGTCCTAAGGGTCCTGTGTACACCTGGAAGTGTAGTAGTATTTGCAGTGTGCGACAGGATTCCATCAATTTGCTTTGTGATTTTGTACGGTCATTTAATAAGAAAAGTTTGAAGCAGAAAATGAAGTTGTTGCAAGAATTAGATCCTTGCAGAGTGAGAGAAGTGACAGGTTTGCATGGTCATTCACTGGCTTGTCTTTCCAGGAGAGTATGCCAGAGTGTTTTTCATCATTTCAGGATGCTAGCAGTGCATCATAATAAAGTGAGGAAATTAGTTAGAATGTTGTATTATGCTAAGAGTCCAGCAATTATGCTTAAACAATTATGCACTGCTCTTTTGCATGGTTCTGAAATAGATGTGAAGAATATATGTGAAGAAATTGAGTTTTGTTACTTTGGAAGTAAAGAGGAGAATGTTGAAATTGACCAAGAAGAAGAGGGTAATGTGGAAGATAGTGTACAGGTTTCCAGTACAGATAATTTCCAGAGGGAAATTGCGACGTTTGAGGTGAAATCAAGTGAGAGGCCAAATTTCACTTGTGTGTGTTGTCGACGCACTTATTATAAGAATCAGACTAAGTTAGTGGATTTATATGCAAAAAGTGAAAGGGAAAATAATAGTGAATGGAAGGATTTCACAACATACTTGATGGTAGAAAATTGTTTTGATTTGGGATTGGATCAACGTGTGTGTACTTATTGTTGTAACAAATTAAATCAAAACCAGATGCCTGCTAGAGCAGTTCATAATAATCTGGAATTGGCTGAGATTCCTTCTGAATTGAAGGATTTAAATACTTATGAATCTATTTTGATTCAAAGTATCCATCCCTTTCAGGCTATTGTAAGAATGGAGCCAAAGACAGCAAATTGCCTCCATCAGATTTACAGAGAGGATTAAAGGGAAGACTTGTTTATTTGCCTCTAGATTTGAAGAAAAACATTAACACAATTGGAGTAGAAAAAGTGGAAGAGGATCCTCTGGTTATCTTAGTTAATGGGGTTCCGACAAAGAATAAGAAAATATGGCAAGATTTAGTGGATGTTAGGAAAGTTAAAAAGGCAACATTGTATTTGAAAAAAAAAAATAAATACTATAAGAATGTATATGTTGCAAAAGAGGAAGTAAGTGAGGAAGAGGATAGCGATTTGTGTGCTGGTCAAATTGAGAAAGTAGAACCCTGTACTCGTGAAGAAATATATGAACATTATAGTGTTCATCCTTTGCATTCCAAGGAAGTCATGGGGAATGCTATTGAGTTGTTTCAAATGAAACAAGCCAAAGGGAGTCCCATTAGTGTTTGGAAGGAAAGTTTGGAAGCTCGGTGTTTCCCACCGCTTTTTCCAACAGGTCAGGGAGGAAGATATGATGAGCGACCTCATCAAATTCCTGCTTCTGAATACCGGACTTTGCGATTGTATGCAGGAGATGCTAGGTTTCGACAATGCATTCCCTATTTGTTTCATCTCCTGTTTGAAAGCGATCTGTCTGGACTGTCATATGCAGTGAACCACATCTTGAAAAGTGGTATACACATGCAAAACATCTCGGCAAGTGACTTTATGGATAAAGTCAATGTCCAAGACAGTATTTTGGATTCTCACCTGATTAATCTCATGGCGTGTCAGCGTGGTACTAATGAGTACTGGTACCGTCGTCATGGTGATTTAAAATGTATGCTGAGGAACTTAGGAACTCCCACATGGTTCCTCACTCTGAGCTGTGCCGAGTATGGCTGGGAAGACTTACTTGAATTTCTATGAGAGGCAAATGGAAACATCGAAAACATCGAATTCAAGACACCCGGAGAACTGTGCTCTTTGGATCCAGTCAATGTATGCAGGTACTTCAATCATAGATTTGAAGCTATGATGTCTTTCATCATGAATAAGAAGAATCCACCTCTTGGAGAGGTGTTGGCTTTCTTCTGGAGAAAGGAGTACCAAGCAAGAGGTGCTCCTCATATACATATGCTGCTGTGGATCAAGGATGCACCTAAATTTGGAACGGATCCAGAAGACTCAGTGATGAGTTTCATACAACAGTATTCTACGTGTGCTGTTCCAAACGCAAAGGAGAAGAAAAGCCTAAGAGAAAAAGTTCTACGTTTCCAAAGCCATCGATGTGGAAAGTACTGTCGTCGTAAATTCCGAAACAAGGACAAGTTCTACACCAAATGTCGTTTCGGCTTTCCAAGACCGGTGATTTCTAAAGGAAGAGTAAACAGTTTGATGTCTTCGCTGCGACATAATGTGATGAAGAAATCACCTAAAAACACATACAATTTGAAGAGGAACGAAGAGTCCAAGTACATCAACGACTACAACCCGGTGATTTTGTCCATGTGGAATGCTAACATGGATATACAGTTTGTGGCTGATAACTGTATGGCTGTGGCTCGGTATGTGACATCTTACATCACCAAAAAAGAGAAGACAGAATTGAAGGATATGTGGGAGGACATTTCCCATGAAAAGAGCCTCAGTAAGAAGTTGTACAGTTTCAGTCTGAAGATGTTGTCGCATCGAGAAATCGGAGTTTACGAATGTTCTGACCGGTTGTCTTCAGCAAGTCTCTATGCCAAGTCCAGGAGTATCGTTTGGGCGAGTCTTGGTCTTGCTGCAACGCGTAATCGAGTTCTGAAACCTGTGCGGGAAATTGAATATTTGGCGGAAAAGGAGCCAAACAGTACCGACATTTTGAAGACCAACATGTTGGATACATATTATCCAAATCGAAGCAGTCACCTCGAGAATGTTTGTCTGTATGAGGTTCTTCAAAATTACATATTCAAGAGGAACATCAAAGAAGATACTGAGAAAGGAGTGTATGCTGTAATAGGAAGCAAAGAAAATGCCACTTGGTAAACCATCGAAAATTGAGTGGCGAATCTCCTGAAAAAAAGGAGTTTTTCTATTTAGCACTTTTGCAGCTTTTCAAGCCTTGGCGTGCAGAAGAGGAACTGCTTGGAGATTTCCTCTGTTACGAAGACTCTTTCAATGCTGCCAAGGAGACCATAGAATGTCCTGCTTTTCCCAAATATGTAGAAATGTTGAATGCGGAAATTGAGCAGGAAGCAACGATTGCAGCCGAGATTGCCAGAGACAGTTCTCAGGACAGTCAGAGTTCTGCTTCATTGAGTCAGGATCCACTAGGAGGACCTGTTATCGAAAATGAAGCTGCCACTGCTATGAATGAAGTGGAAAGAGCCATGGCACATGCTCAGGAGGATGCGGTTAACTTAGAAGAGTTGGAAAGACAACTCAACGTTGAGCAGAGGAAAATATATGACGAAGTTACCATGCAAATTGATCATGGATTAAGTCATGAGAAGAAAGAGTGCTCATGTACGTCGTTGAAGCCTGTCCGACTGTACGTGAGTGGAGAAGCGGGAAATGGAAAAAGTTTCCTTATTAAAGCAATTTCATGTTATTTGCAGGAAAGGACTGAATCACCGCTGTCTTGTGTTGTTACCGCTCCAACTGGGCTGGCAGCACATAACATTAAAGGGATTACTTTACATCGTTTACTGATGCTGCCAGTGGAGCATGACAACAAATTACAATATCACAAGCTATCTGGAGATGCTTGTTGTGAAGTTTCAAGAATCTTGAGGAAAATGAAACTTCTTATCATTGACGAAGTAAGCATGGTTTCCAATGTCATGCTTGCCTTCGTGCATTTGAGAATGCAAGAAGTTCTCAAAACAGAGTATGATGTGTTATTTGGTGGCAAACACATCATTGTTTTCGGAGATCTTCTGCAGCTGACACCAGTGAAAGGGCAACCTGTGTTCAAAATGCTCACGCATGAAGATACCAGGAAGTGCCTAGGGAGCATTGGCAACGTCAATATATGGTTAAACTTCAATTATGCTGAACTGCATGAAAATATGCGTCAGGCGAAGGATGAAGTTTACAAGACTATTGTACAAGATGTTAGAATTGGAAAAGTGACCGAGCATGGGAAAGAAGCTTTACATGCACGATTACTGTCAAATTTATATCCAGAACAAGATGTTGTGCCTGAGAATATTTTTCAGAAAATTACTGAGAAGAAATCTGGAATATGTTTGATGCCAACTCTTGCAGAATGTGCCAAATTCAACAACAAAATGTTGCATTTAGAAAAGCAAGAGATTGTGAAACTGGGAGCTATTGACAGAGTAGAGCATATGGGATCAACAATTATTTTGTCTGAGAATTTGAAAACAAAATTGGATTCATTAGAGAAGACTATATCTAAAACTGCAGGTTTTGAAAAGACTCTGAATGTGTGCTTGAACTGCCGTATAATTTTAAGAAGGAATTTACATGTTGAAAGAGGTCTGGTAAATGGATCAATGGGTAATGTTGTTGATTTTGTAAAATACAGAAATAGAGATGGAATTGAATTTTTAAAAATTAAATTTGATGGCATGGAGGAAGTACAGCTAATTGGTCGTTGTTCTGCTAGATTTTTGCTTGTAAAAGACTTATATGTTCGCCGTAAGCAGTTTCCTGTTTGCTTGGCATATGCGGTGACAATCCATAAATCGCAAGGTTTAAGTGTAGACAGTGCATTGGTGAATATTGCCAGTTCTGTGTTCAAGGAGGGTATGGCATATGTGGCATTGTCACGAGTTAGAACTTTATCGGGATTGTACTTGATTGAGTGTGATGTCACAAACATTTGTGCGGATCTAGATTGTGTTAAGGAATACAATAGGTTAAGAAGAGAGTATGCGCCACATTTGCCTCAATATCCTTTGTTTGAGAAACGTGTGGTAGGCCGGAAACGAAGAAATGTGACCAATACTGGGGAGGTTGTAGCAAAAAGACGAAAAGTCGATGAACCTGAAATTATAAGCAGAAACAAAAAGGATTCTGTTGAAGATGTTGTTGGTTTTCAATTTGAAAACAGTTCTGGTGTCAACTGCTATGCTAATGTAGTGGTTAATGTTTTGTTTTCTCTAGAAAATGTAAAAGAAGAGATTGTGGTCAATTCTGATCAAAGATTTTGCAGTTTGTTAAATTCTGTGTTAGAGAAATGTAGCACTGATAGAACAAAAATAGAAAGTGTGTCTGAAATTCGAAATCTGTTAGACAGATGTTCAGGCCAAACACAATTCTCTCAAAATATTCAGCAAGATTGTCAGGAGTTTTTAATGTATATGCTTGATGTATTGCATGCTGAAGGTGTAGATGTAGATCACCTGTTTGGGCTTTCTTATCAATGGCAGCATGACTGTGAGAACTGTAGGGTATCAAGTACTACTAGTGTAGACTCAGAAAGATTTATATATTTAACTTTGCCAGACAGTAAATCAGTCTCTTTTAATAAACTAGTAAAAGCGGCTGATCACAACATGGAGTGTAGCCAATGTAAATCTGAAATGATGTCCACATTATTTATACGAACATAACGCCAGTATGTTATTTTAATGTTCCAACGATGTAGGCCTGATGGAACAAAATTGACAACTTTAATTAAAAATTTTGTGGCTTCACAGTTGTCAATATCAGGAAGGACTTTTGTAACTGCAGCAATTATATATCATGACGGTCCTTCAATAACATCAGGACATTACACAGCTTATTTAAAGTCTAGAAATGGCTGGTCATTCTGCAATGATTCTGTTTTAATTTTCAAAAACAAATTGCCGTATGACCTTAAAAACTCTTACCTGGTGTTTTTAAAACCAAAATTGTAGTACAGAGACATAACTTCTTACCATAACACTGGACGTCATGGAGAAATAACTGCACTTTGAATGAATTCAGAAAAACTGTTTCTTTTTATAAGCAAATTGAAGCAGCCAATCAAAACATGTAGTAGAGGGAATGTAAGTCTGCAATGCTGTCTACTGTTTTATATTGCTTTGTGATTAAAAGTGATGTAGAGAATTAAATAATTGTAGTAGTCATAGAGATAGTGTAAGTCTGCTTCATAGTAAGCAGTATCAGTGTCATAGGAAATGTAGAACATGACTGAGCAAGAAGGGGAAGATCTTACTAGTCCAGGATTGTGAAAATGATCTTCAACATTTTAATTGTGAAATTTGCGGAAATACAACATGACGGGATTGGCTTACAAGAATTCTAAGAGTTATAAATGGCTCTGACATGATTTGGCCTTGTGGAAACATGTGGTAGAGAGCAAGAAGTCATTTATTGTATGTAACATGTTTTTCAAAACGATGGAGGTTTTCTTTCAGAAAGTGGCGGTCTGAAAGTAATAACAGCACAACAGAGTGTGAGCTGTTCATAGGACATCCTTCGACGTCATGGAGAGTAAGTTAACTTTAAGGAGTTCGGAATTCTGATTTGTTATGTTGTATGGGTTTTTTAAACACAATCATTTTGATTGTGGTTTTTTTCCCCCGCTGTTATATGATGAATACCTTCAAGTCACTGTTTTTAGTGAAATTTGATACATTCTGAGAACAGCAAAAATAAACCATTTAACATGTATAATTAATTCTGTACTGTTTGCATTTATGATGTACATTTAGAACTGTGTAGGAGGCATGGAGAAGGAGAGGCTTCTGTAAGTGTCAAAGTTGTTGCATACAGTGCTCATATTCTACGTAGTCTTTCATATGATAGACTACATTTCCACAATGAGATACCTAAGCAAAGGAAACACAGGTGATATGATTGTGGAATGAGCAAAAAAAATTGCACATTTTTCAATTATATTACCTGTGTTTCCTAACATTACACATCACATTGTGTAGATGAGGTTTAGGCCTGTTCCTGGAGACAGAGGAGGTCTGACATTTGTTCAAGAGTGCAGTGGACATGACTCACTTCGTTGGTAGGCCTCCACATGTATTATCTCCTCTGTATTCTTCAACAAACCTAAATTCCATCTGCAACCCTGATTAGGACTTACCTGAAACAAATCTGTGGATAGGTTACACCTTATTGGCATCTTGAAACAATCATTTAAAATGTTAGGGTCAGATTTATGGTGGCCGTGCGCCTCTTTTGCTCCATTGTGGGTCACTTTTGTGTAAAAGATGCACCATGTTGCAAGATAGGTTTCAGTTCATCTCCAGCAAGATACCATCAGTTTAAAATGTATATAATTAGCACTGTGTAGGGGTCATGCAGAAGCTGAAGCTTTTGTAAGTGTCAAAGTTGTTGCATGCAGTGCTGCACTTCTGGGTACTGTTTAATATGCTGCACTACATCTGCACTATGAGATACCTAAGCCTAGGCAACACAGGTGATGTGATTGTGAAATAAGGAAAAGAAACTCCACATTTTTCAATTACATCACCTGTGTTTCCTAAGTTTACGAATGACATTGTGCAGATGAAGTTTAGGTCTGTCCACGGACACAGAAGAGGTCTGGCCTTTGTTCAAGAGTGAAGTGGACATGACTTACTTCATTGGTAGGCCTTCACATGTATTATCTCCTCTGTATTCTTCAACAAGCATAAATTTGATATGCAATCCTGAGTAGGCCTCACCTTAAACAAACCTCTGGAGAGGCCACACCTTATCGTCATCCTGAATCAATCATTTCAAATGTTAGGGACAGATTTATGATAGGTGTATGCCTCTTTTGCGCCACTGTGCGTCACTTTTGTGATGCAGCGGCGGTGCAAAAGATTTGATGCATCTAGGCAGATGTGTCATGCTGTAAAAAACCCGTGCCACATGAAAACGATGCAGCAGTGATGCAAAAGATGCACCATGTTGCAAGACAGGCCTGACTTCATCTCCAACAAGATAAGAAGCTAAGTCTTCTGTAAATGTCAAAATTGTTGTATATACTGCTCAACTTCTATGTACTCTTTGATATGCTAGACTCCATCTGCACTATGAGATACCTAACCAAAGGCAACACAAGTGATGTGATTGTGAAATGAGGAAAAGAAACTCCACATTTTTCAATTACATCACCTGTGTTTCCTAAGTTTACGAATGACATTGTGCAGATGAAGTTTAGGTCTGTCCACGGACACAGAAGAGGTCTGGCCTTTGTTCAAGAGTGAAGTGGACATGACTTACTTCATTGGTAGGCCTTCACATGTATTATGTCCTCTGTTCTCTTCAACAACTCGAAATTTCATTTGGAACCCTGAGTAGGCCTCTCCTCAAACAAACCTCTGGATAGGACACATCTTATTGGCATCCTGAAACAATCATTTAAAATGTTAGTGTCTTGCGACACTTTTGTGAGACAACAGCAGTGCAAAAGATGCACCATGTTTTAAGATAGGCCTCACTTCATCTGCATCAAGATACTGTTAGTTTAAAATGTATATCTTTAGGACTGTGTAGGGGGCCTGGAGAAGCAGAAGCTTCTGTAAGTGTCAAAGTTGTTGAAAAACTGTTTGTCCTTCAATCTTTTCCCTTGTCTTTTCTAATTTTTAAATACATGTTTTAATATTTTTCAAATGTTTGTTCTCTCTTTCACAGATTGAAAGTATAAAAACTAAAAGTGAGTAAGTTAACGACAATTATAAGGTAAATGTTTTGTACTCTTTTCGTTACATTTCTATCACATTCACCTACTAGTAGTTCGACAGCTTCATTTCTTTCACCCTCAGTTTCCTGCCTTTGCTACTTCCCTCATTCCTTTCTCTATTACCTACTTACTCTACTCCTTCCACTCCTTTTCTCAGTCCCTCTCTTTTCATAGTTCCTCATTCTTGTTCACTCACTCCGTCTCTATTACTCTTAGTGTCTTTGACTGATCACTCTTTCACTACTTGTTCATTATGCTTTTTCTGTGTAGTTGAAGCACACTAAGGGGCATATTATGAACACAGCCAATAAAATTATTGCTGTTTTTATTGGCAGAAAACTGTTGCAAAAGTGGTTTTAGCGGCAGTTTTCCGCCGCAAAAGCGGCTTTAGCGACACATTTCTGCCGATAAAAGCTGCAAAACTTTTATTGCCTATGTTGATGATATGGCTCTATGTTATTTACATTTCTTTGCTGTTTCAATTAATCTTTTTCTGTTATTTTTTCTTTTCTGTTTTCTGTTTTTTCTCTCTGTTATTCCACATGTTTTAATCTGATTTTGAACATTCACTCACATTCTCCAAGAAACTCTTCTTTGTTATTGTTCTACTCTCTTTTTTTTACTTTCACTTCCTTATCTATTTTGTTTTTCACAATTATAGCCTCTTCCATCTTTTCTTCGGTAAATAGATCTATTAAACAGTATCTCTGGTTTACTCCCTATAGCTGTCTTTCTTTTAACATTACTCTCTGTTTACTTCCCTTATACTTACTCTTCTTTTTTTAAAAATTTTTTGGGTTCGCTCCCGGTTCGCGAACCGGGAAGCGAACGGGGAAGCGAACTAAAAGAAATAGAGCTTGCCAGAGTGCTAAACATTCTAGCAATTTTTTTTGGAAAGGGGAGGTAGTTCTGAAAAGAACTTTTTTTTAAATGTTTTTGTTGTTTTATATATTTTTTTTTTTTGAACATTTTTTGGTTTTTTTGTATTTTTTGAACAGTTTTATGTTTTTTTTTGTTTTTGAGGGAGGGGAAACAACAAAAAACAGGCATTGAAAAGGGCTCAACAGGAGCAAAAAAAAAAATTACTGTCTGGGGCGGTTAGGGCAATTGTGATTTACATAAGCTAGGTTGATTAACGTAATGCTCATGTTACCACATGACAGCAATGCACCGCAATACAAACAGGTAAATTTGATATGAGAGCAAAGTTCTCCTGAATGTTTGGCACGGTTTCCCGTGCCTCTGCTCCTGTCAACGATATCTGTGATGTTGACCTGGCCACAGGAGTTGTTGTTGGGTTATCCTGCATGTCACGTATCTCTGCCTGGCTGTAGTTCAATGGATGCCACCTGTTCATGTGACGATGCATTGTATAGTTACCGAAGCTATACTTTTTATCAGTGCCTCTAGATAACCGGTCTTTACAAATGAGGCAGGTGACATACCTAGCATTTACTTTCTTCTGCCCTCGAGGGAGTGAAAAAAACTGCCAAATAAAACTGGCTTTCCGATGGGAAACCCGGGGCACCTCTTGTAAGAACTGTGGTCCTTCTGTCTCCTCTTCCTCTAGTTCATCCTCTTCCTCCTCTGTGTTGCTGAGGAACTGGGGAGGTGGTCCTCTCTTCCCATGAGGAGGTGGAGGTGGTGGTGGGGGTGCACCAGCTGAAGCAACTAATGAAGCCATTGCTCAACTCTCAAAAAAGGTCTTCCTCTCACAAAGATGAAAGTCAGAGTGAGGAAAGAAGGAGGGGTTTTCATCATTTGGGAAAAACAATAGTTCTAAACCAATGAAAAGTGTTATTTTTAGGTCACCTGACCTAGCCTTACATCATTATGAAACCAAAAGTGAAATGAACCAATGAAAAGTTTTATTAACAAGTCACATGACCTCTTACGCTTAAGTTACGCGCTGCGGAACGCGCCCCAGATCGCTTCCGGTTCGCTGCGCTTCGCGCCTCGGTTCGCGCTCCGGAGCATTTCCGGGTGCGCTAACGCGGCGCGTCATAAGACGCATTATGCGGCAACGCGATACGTCGCGCTTTCGCGCCGCGCCGCGGATCGCTTCCGGGGAGCTGCGCTTCGCGTCTCAGTTCGCGTACCGGAGCACTTCCGGGTGCGCTAACGCGGCGCGTCATAAGACGCATTACGCGACAACGTTATACGTCGCGCTTCCGCGACGCGTCACGATGTTGATTTCTAACGCGGCAGTTGCGCAAACGGAACGTTTACCGGTTCGCGGACTGGGTCGCGGCATCAAGATGAGCTAACGGGAAGCTTCCCGGTTCGCGAACCGGGAGCGAACAAAAAAAAATATTTAAAAAAAATTATTAATAAACATATAAAATATATTTTTGGATTTAAAGAAGAATACATTTTACAGCTACAGATATTAGCTTTTAAAAAACCAATGAAATTCACTGAAAAAACCATAGGTTATAGACCATATATAGATAGGAATTAGCATTTACAAAACCTTGAAAATTCACTGAAAAAACCATAGGTTATAGACCATATATAGTTAGGAATTAGCATTTAAAAAACCTTATTTTACTCACACAAAACAATTGAAATTCCATATATAGTTAGTTGTACTAACTATATATCGCGCACCCGCAATCCACTGCTGATCATGTCACATATTACATCATTCATGACATGGTCAGTGACATCACTGATGACATCACTGATGACATCTCAAATGACATCACTGATGACATCACTGATGATATCTCAAATGACATCACTGATGACATCACTGATGACTACATCCAGTGACTGTATAGTTCTGTAAAGTTAAAATATGTCTTACATATTGAAGAATGAGTGGATGTATAAGTGTCTTGATGAAGGATTTAGTAGGGGCATGACTGACTGTATGAGTGACTGATTAAATGTGTCTCACTGAGTGCATGGGTTAGTGACTAAACTGTCTTAATTTGTGCATCATTATGTCTGTTGTTCTGTAAACTGCTGCATGTGTTGATCAGTAGCTATATGATTAACTATATGGGTTATTGATTGGTTGCCCAAGCATTTGTATGGGAGACTGAGTGTGTGTGTGGGTGGCTGGGAGGTGTATGACTCTCTGCATAGATGTGTGAGCAGTTGATTGACTAGATGTATGGGTTCAAAAGTGCATGTGGAAACAGCTGTATGGGCGGTTGACTGTGTGCATGAGTGTATTGGTGAGTGAATGGATATCTCAGTGCTACATGTCAAAGTAAGTACATATGTAAAATACAGTACATGTGAGAGTTCACATATATAAATAACTGTGCATAAGAGCCAGTGAATGTGTGAGTGGCTGTATGGATCATTGTGAACTTGTATCCAGGATTGTATACGTGAGTAAATATGTTTTAGTATATGTTTGAATAAGTAAGGTGTGTATAACTGTATAGTTGAGGAAATGGAGGTGTGATTGATTCTTTGCATGACTGACTAAGTGTCTGAGTAACTCCATGGATGAGTGACAGTCTATGAGTGTCTGTTTACACTGAGTGTATCTAAGGTTATATTAGAGTCTGAAGAGGTTCATCGTATTATCACATGAATGATGTCATCAGTGATGTGATAAGTAATGTCAAATGAGATGTCATCAGTGATGTCATCAGTGATGTCATTTGAGATGTCATCAGTGATGTCATTTGAGATGTCATAAGTGATGTCATCAGTGATGTCATTTGAGATGTCATCAGTGATGTCATCAGTGATGTCATTTGAGATGTCATCAGTGATGTCATCAGTGATGTCACTGACCATGTCATGAATGATGTAATATGTGACATGATCAGCAGTGGATTGCGGGTGCGCGATATATAGTTAGTACAACTAACTATATATGGAATTTCAATGGTTTTGTGTGAGTAAAATAAGGTTTTTTAAATGCTAATTCCTAACTATATATGGTCTATAACCTATGGTTTTTTCAGTGAATATATATATATATATATATATATATATATATATATATATATATATATGTACCTGAAAAAATAAAGCGAGCTGTCTTTCCAGAAATCCCCTTTGGCCTCTGAGTTCTTCTTGAGTGGAGGGACTGTTTTCGGGATATTTACTGCGCCTGCCAGGGACGCAGAACAGATGGCCCTGCAACACCAATGGTCCCGGAAAGAAATACTGGCAACGAGCTGGCTTCAGCGGTCTTAGGTCGAGGTATCGACATTTCCGGTGACCGCCAGCAATCACGGAGCAATATGGGGAGACTCGGGTATTTTAACTGCACTGGGCGAAAAGTCCGCAATTGACTGCCCCTGCCTTGTCTGTTGTTCTGCGATGCTGGCCGTTGCGGCACGAGGGGACAAAGGAAGACGGCCGTGGCATTGCCTCCGGACTGAGTGCCTCACAAACCTACCTGCACCAGCACGAACTAATCGTTTTGCTCACTCCTCCACACCACCCTCTCGGACCTGCCGATACAGTGCCTTCTGGGAATTGCAGTTTATCCATGGACACTGAACTGCTATGGGTGTGACGACATCATTAGGGGGAGGAGTACCGAGTGCTGGATAGTATTTCACACAGGTGGGAGTCATAAGGGTGAAGGACATTCTTCAGTGAAGGGCGCGGAAGAAGGCTGTAGTGCCGAAATGCATTCACCGCCACTGTACCTGAGAAAATAAAGCGAGCTGTCTTTCCAGAAATCCCCTTTGGACTCTGAGTTCTTCTTGAGTGGAGGGACTGTTTTCGTGATATGTATATTTATATGCACGTAATTTCTGCCTGGAAAGGAAGAAGCAGTAACGCAGGGGGACGGGTAGAGGAAACTTTAATGAGACAAATTCAGCTCCAGTGGTGGCGAATGCATTTCGGACATTTTCTCCTTCATCAGCGCCCAGCACCAGACTCAAGAATCAATGTGAATGTCCTGCTGCATTTCAAGAATAGTTCCAACGTGTCCGCTCCTCCCCCTTGATGATCGCATTCACCTGTTGCAGTTTTTTCCCATCTTGGAACTGCAACTCCCACAATGCCGTGGGGCAGCAAAGTCGGTTGGCGAGAATAACGGGGATGGAAGGTAAGTTGTTCTGCGCGGTTCCCAATAGCTGGCAGGGACGTTGACACCATCTGCAAAATCCTCCCACTTGAGTCTCCCCTCGAGTCCCCTTTACTGCCACAGCCTCCAGCTTCAAGAGTCAATGGGGCAGGGACTAAGATGCGCAATGTAAATTGCCCAACAGAGGTACAATACCTCAACTGCTTATCACTCCTTCAACCTGGGTGGGTACCAGGAAATTCGTATCTGAACAAACCAAGAAGCCGTGAGGCGTGCCAGTAGAAGCCTGGACCCAAACGCGTGGCAGGGGTATCCTGAACTGCGCTGCTGGCAAACGCAGGAATATGTGCACGTAATTTCTGCCTGGAAAGGAAGAAGCTGGAACCCAGGGGGACGGGTAGAGGAAACTTTAATGAGACAAATTCAGCTCCAGTGGCGGCGAATGCATTTCGGACATTTTCTCCTTCATCAGCGCCCAGCACCGGACTCAAGAATCAACGTGAATGTCCTGCTGCATTTCAACATTAGTTCCAACGGGTCCGCTCCTCCCCCTTGATGAGCGCATTCACCTGTTGCAGTTTTTTCCCATCTTGGAACTGCAACTACCAAAATGCCATGTGGCAGCAAAGTCGGTTGGTGAGAATAACGGGGATGGAAGGTAAGTTGTTCTGCGCGGTTCCCAATAGCTGGCAGGCACGTTAACACCATCTGCAAAATCATCCCACTTGAGTCTCCCCTCGAGTCCCCTTTACTGCCACAGCCTCCAGCTTCAAGAGTCAATGGGGCAGGGACTAAGATGCGCAATGCAAATTGCCCAACAGAGGTACAATACCTCAACTGCTTATTACTCCTTCAACCAGGGCGGGTGCCAGGAAATTCGTATCCGAACAAACCAAGAAGCCGTGAGGCGTGCCAGTAGAAGCCTGGACCCAAACGCATGGCAGGGGTATCCTGAACTGCGCTGCTGGCAAACGCAGGAATATGTGCACGGAATTTCTGCCTGGAAAGGAAGAAGCTGGAACCCAGGGGGACGGGTAGAGGAAACTTTAATGAGACAAATTCAGCTCCAGTGGCGGCGAATGCATTTCGGACATTTTCTCCTTCATCAGCGCCCTGCACCGGACTCAAGAATCAACGTGAATGTCCTGCTGCATTTCAAGAATAGTTCCAACGGGTCCGCTCCTCCCCCTTGATGATCGCATTCACCTGTTGCAGTTTTTTCCCATCTTGGAACTGCAACTCCCACAATGCCGTGTGGCAGCAAAGTCCGTTGGTGAGAATAACGGGGATGGAAGGTAAGTTGTTCTGCGCGGTTCCCAATAGCTGGCAGGCATGTTGACACCATCTGCAAAATCCTCCCACTTGAGTCTCCCCTCGAGTCCCCTTTACTGCCACAGCCTCCAGCTTCAAGAGTCAATGGGGTGGGGACTAAGATGCGCAATGCAAATTGCCCAACAGAGGTACAATACCTCAACTGCTTATCACTCCTTCAACCAGGGCAGGTACCAGGAAATTCGTATCGGAACAAACCAAGAAGCCGTGAGGCGTGCCAGTAGAAGCCTGGACCTAAACGCGTGGCAGGGGTATCCTGAACTGCGCTGCTGGCAAACAAAGGAATATGTGCACGTAATTTCTGCCTGGAAAGGAAGAAGCTGGAACCCAGGGGGACGGGTAGAGGAAACTTTAATGAGACAAATTCAGCTCCAGGGGCGGCGAATGCATTTCGGACATTTTCTCCTTCATCAGTGCCCTGCACCGGACTCAAGAATCAACGTGAATGTCCTGATGCATTTCAAGAATAGTTCCAACGGGTCCGCTCCTCCCCCTTGATGATCGCATTCACCTGTTGCAGTTTTTTCCCATCTTGGAACTGCAACTCCCACAATGCCGTGTGGCAGCAAAGTCGGTTGGTGAGAATAACGGGGATGGAAGGTAAGTTGTTCTGCGCGGTTCCCAATAGCTAGCAGGCACGTTGACACCATCTGCAAAATCCTCCCACTTGAGTCTCCCTTCGAGTCCCCTTTACTGCCACAGACTCTAGCTTCAAGAGGCAATGGGGCAGGGACTAAGATGCGCAATGCAAATTGCCCAACAGAGGTACAATACCTCAACTGCTTATCACTCCTTCAACCAGGGCGGGTACCAGGAAATTCGTATCCGAACAAACAAAGAAGCCGTGAGGCGTGCCAGTAGAAGCTTGGACCCAAACGCGTGGCAGGGGTATCCTGAACTGCGCTGCTGGCAAACGCAGGAATATGTGCACGTAATTTCTGCCTGGAAAGGAAGAAGTAGGAACCCAGGGGGACGGGTAGAGGAAACTTTAATGAGAAAATTCAGCTCCAGTGGCGGCGAATGCATTTCGGACAGTTTCTCCTTCATCAGCGCCCTGCACCGGACTCAAGAATCAACCTGAATGTCCTGCTGCATTTCAAGAATAATTCCAACGGGTTCGCTCCTCCACCTTGATGACCGCATTCACCTGTTGCAGTTTTTTCCCATCTTGGAACTGCAACTCCCACAATGCCGTGTGGCAGAAAAGTCGGTTGGTGAGAATAACGGGGATGGAAGGTAAGTTGTTCTGCGCGGTTCCCAATAGCTGGCAGGGACATTGACACCATCTGCAAAATCCTCCCACTTGAGTCTCCCTTCGAGTCCCCTTTACTGCCACAGCCTCCAGCTTCAAGAGTCAATGGGGCAGGGACTAAGATGCGCAATGCAAATTGCCCAACAGAGGTACAATACCTCAACTGCTTATCACTCCTTCAACCAGTGGGGGGTACCAGGAAATTTGTATCCGAACAAACCAAGAAGCCGTGAGGCGTGCCAGTAGAAGCCTGGACCCAAATGCGTGGCAGGGGTATCCTGAACTGCGCCGCTGGCAAACGCAGGAATATGTGCACGTAATTTCTGCCTGGAAAGGAAGAAGCAGGAACCCAGGGGGACGGGTAGAGGAAACTTTAATGAGACAAATTCAGCTCCAGTGGCGGCGAATGCATTTCGGACATTTTCTCCTTCAGCAGCGCCATGCACCGGACTATATATGTATATATATATATATTACCTACTGGCGGTCGCCAGTAGGTAGTTATAGTTAGGACCTAGTTTCCATAGGAAATCCGTAACATTCTATTGGGAATAAGTTTGGCCCTGGTGGACGAAGGTTTGCGAATTTCTTAAAGAAGATGGCTCGGTCCGCTGCGCTCATTCTGTGAAAGTTTTGGGGGGATTGGTGAAGTGGGGGCTGAGATAAAAGGGGGGTCCCAAAACGTGTTTTTCCCATGTTATTTTCCATATGACGTTTAGACACGGCCACAGCTCGAACGGCTGAATGGATTTATAAGAAATTTGGTAGAAAGGTAGATGTGTGGGTCGCAGATCACGCTTTTGTTTAAATGGTGTAAATCCGTTCAGTAGTTGCAGAGAAAATTAAAGTTGAAATCAGGTATATATCTGTAAGCGCACGGGTGCACGCACCTATGCGGGTGTGCGCGAGCGGCATTGTGATTTGCTGTTTAACGTCTGTCAACATTCGATTCGGAGGAAATCAGGAAGTGTTGTCCGCCATTTTGTTAGTGCGAGTGAATATATATTACAGAACAAAGGGTTAGAACATGGAAAGGGGAGAAGGTAGAGATTGTCTGGCTGGGTAGGTTTTCTAAGGGGGTGCAGTATGGACCCTGAACGCGAAAAGACCATTTTTTTGGGGAGAAAAAAGTTGCGGGGTGCACGCACTCGGTCGCGCACCCCTATTTATGTGATGTATTCCTATAGGTTCTGTATAGATCCCCCTATTCCTGACCCTATTCTGGTTAACAAATTAACTACCAGCCATCCCATGATGCAGAAACCGTTATCTGATTAAGCCAGACCACGGCACAGGAGCGCGTTATCTGATTAGGTCATAACGCTTGCCATCTAATTAGGCAAGCAATATTCCTCCAGCCCCTGATAAGGCATACGGAGTTCTCAAAACAAATCAAACCTATGACAACCTGGGAAAAACCCTGCGGCCATTGTTTTGATTTCTCAAAGAACTTCAGTAAAAGAATGTGCTAACGACCAGCTCGTATGACATCCTTATTGACGTATCTATGTCCATCCTTACGTCAATCTCGGCACCTTACAGGTATGAATATTACCGACATTGCCTTAAGCAAACACACGCGGTGGTGACGAGATCGGAGCAGCGAGACTTGCCGAAGCCCAGCAGAGAGCGAAGCCCACTGGCGCTGCCCCGCCTTCCTGACGCGCTGAGAACGAGACGCTGCCTTTCTCCTGCCGAGAAATCCAGCTCCGGCGCTTCCGAGCAGCCCTTGCAGGCAGCTTGGAATATCGAGACCACAGACGAGAGATACCATCCCTCAACCATCCTAGATCTCAGGTACAGAACTGAATAACCCCTTGCAGAGAATTCTTGAGTCAGTCACTTGGCAAAACAAACTTAACTCAAACTGCTACTTTCTACTCCAGCCCACGTATTAGGCTTAGGTCAGGTACACCGGGGTAGGCGTGGTTAGAAGCACCAGTTGAGTACGATTAGTTAAATGTATATGTGTATGTATATATTCTATCCATTTTAAATAGCATATGGCTTAGAAACCATATCAATGCTTTTACAGTATTATTTCATAATTCTGCTTTTATTGTATGCACTTTACTTAACCATAAGTATTGCAATAATATCGATTCATTTCTCTTGTACGAGAAAAGAGACTGATCAATAAATAACATCTTTTATTGAACACGCCCGTCTCTTCCTTTTCTCTACAATCTGGTGAAACTAAGAATGCACGTACTGACTGAGTAAAATAAGTTGTCTTTTGTTTTCACACGACTCTAGAGATACACTCTTGATTAGGGGAGAGCAAAGTTGTCATGTTCTATGGTTGTCAGAAACTAAATCCCTTCTTGTCTATCCAGGGAGGTTCAACTCCTCCTTGCCTATTCGAGAAAGTTTCTAGTGAACTCTGAGCTAGCTGGCAAACCCAAAACTTTAAGTCTAATATCGACAGTAGAAGACCTAGTTAACGTCTGGTCTAGGTCTATACTATTGGAGGTATTATTCCAATGCGCAGAGCCTATTGGGATAATAGGAACTACACTACATGGCGCCCAACGTTTGGAAAGGCGATAAAACTAACGCAAGACTTTAGAGTAACTCAGTCGTGCTCTTTCACTCAGACCCTTTTTTCCCACAATACTCCAAAGACGTCTGGAGTGGGTGAGAGGTAAAATCCGCCAAACCTCGCAGGAGGGAACTCCTATGTATGGTTCTTGGTTCAATCAACGTTGAAGGATACACTGTTCCAAAATATTGTGCATCTAATCTTTGTTTCCATAAGGAACCTGATCTGCAAACAAACAGAATAACCTTCCTGACAGTAAAATGTCAGAAAGTGATGATGAAAGAGAGAGAGTTAGATTAGCAGCTGAACTAATAGAAGCTGATAATACTATGCAAAAAGCAGACCCGGATATAAAACTCATCCCGGTCAACATAAGAAGATCTATAACGTTAAAACTTATAGACAATGGACTGACACCAAGAGGTGGTACAGTTATATTCATAATTGAGGCACACGAATATCGGCAGATAGAGGTATTCTATTCATGGATAAACTTTCCAGCAGCAAATGCTGTAACAAAGGAGTTCCACTATTATAAAATAGAGGAACCTCCTAATGAGTACACTCCTTTCGAGGAAGTGGAAGTACCACTCAAATTCCAAGAGCACCTGCTCTTGTTTAATGGCGCCCTAAAACATAATAATCACATCACCAGGCTCGGTCCACTAGGTAGACCAGGAGCAACGTGGCCGGTCCTAGCCGGATACACACCACATCCAGACATCGAAAGAATGTCTGCAGCAGATCTTTTAGTACAACTAAAACAATTAATTAAAATATATAGACAATTAGTCCAATATGTAATGCGGACTTCAACTGTCCAACCAGTAATTAAAATTCCACAGCTGACCCCTCATCAGGGGAACACAAATAAAATGACACCACAGAACATACAGTCCTGCCTAGGTAAAGTACCAGCTAAACGGGAACAAATACCATTCTGGTTAGCACAAAAAATCACCCAAATAGAGGCGGTATTTCCAGATACCACCCCGGTAGAAAAACACAGGATTCTGACTATCTGTCTTCCAATGGGAATCGCACCACACGTGGAGGACTGTGACACTTGGGGTACAGTCTTTGCTTCCATTTACACAAAAACACATGGAGTTCCATCCATGTCAGTAATACCAGATGTGCTAAAACAAATTCAAGACGAATACGGTCCAGAACCCGCTTTAACTCTCGGTATGAAATTACTAAAAGACTTCAAGCAGGTCTCGGCAATATTACTAGCCAACATAAAAGGAGAAGCAGCGAATGTGGCGATCCGCCAGAGGTTAAAAGAGACAGATATAGCAGACCAACCAGCTGAAATTGCCAGAATTATAGAAAAATCCTATGAAGAACTAGGTAGAGATAGTTTGGGTGGAATACCAGTGAAGCCCCAACTAATTGAAAGTCCTGAAAAAATATTTATTAAAAATAATCTAAACAGTCAAAAGAAGAACTGGGATGGAAACAAACAATCCAATCCAAAAGAAAAGAGATTCCAGTCCAGAGGAAGGTCTCCTCGGCGGAGAGAAAGATCTCCGGACCAAGGACCCAAGTCTCCCCAAAGGGAGCCCTCTGTGAAAAGATACAACCTTAGAAATAGGGATAACATAAAGAAACCTGATAGATATCAAGATTTTGATACACGTCCCTCTCAATCTTTTCAGACTTCCTCGCAGAAATCGGAAAGAAGAGGACGATCGGAACCCAGGGAAGGGCACGTCAAGTCCAAAGACAAGGAACCTGCTCATCCAAATAAAAAATTACAGTTTCCAAAGAAGAAGGTAGCCAGTATTAAAGTATTCAACAATGCCGAGAATACTGAGGACACAGCTGAAAAACGGAGAGTGGGCTCAGACAATGCTAGACAGCGCAGCAGAAGTGAGCATAGCACGCAAAGACCTTATGAATCATCTGGAGACAGTGGACACGAATGAATACATTCAAGTGGAAACTGCAGACACCAGAGTTAGCAAACCTCACAAAATATATGAAATAACTTTACGTATAGAAGGGGATAAGACTAGAAAAATAAGGGGCCTTTTTTGGGATAATCTCTCCAAGGGCTATGACATCCTTCTAGCTGAAAAAGATTGGCCACCAGAGTTTGTCAGGGAGTGCCCACATGGCGAAGAAATAATTATGCCTGCCTTCTCAAATCATATTCCAATTCATAAAAAATATACACTTGCAAGAAAGTGGGCAGTAGCTCAAGCTCCTGCTTTATATAAAAATCATGTGGGATGGGATGAGGAATCTCCTCCACACAAAATCCAGTTAAAATCACAACCTACTGCACAAAGGCAGTATCCAATCAAGGAAGAATCTAAAAAACAGGTAAAAGAAATTCTAGATCAACTAGAATACCAGGGGGTGATTGAAACTTGCACCTCACAAATGAACAACCCTTTGTTTCCTGTCTCCAAACCAGACAATTCATATCGTCTAGTTTTGGATTACAGACACCTTAACTCATGTTGCAAAACTTTTGCAGTACAAAACTCGCATAGCGCTGCACTAATGAATAACATAGTGCGCAAAAAATATAAAACAACATTAGACATCTCTAATGGATTCTTTTGTCAAAATATAGCACCAGAGAGCAGATACTTGTCAGCGTTCTCAGTAAATGGCGCTCAAAAAGAATTCTGTCGGTTACCCCAGGGGTACAAGAACAGCCCAGGATTATTCTCAGCGAGAGTAACAGAGTTACTACAAACATATGATGACGAAGCATTATCTTATGTCGATGACATATACCTAACAGATGATGACTTGGATACTCACTTGAAGAGAGTGAACACCATAATACTTGGGTTTGCAGCAGAGGGTTACAAATTCAACTTTAAAAAATCTAGAATTGCCCATCTAACAGTCCTGTTCTTAGGATATGAATTATCAAGTGAAGGCAAAAGCCTGGCTGACAATTTCCTAGAGAAATGTGCCGTACTCCAAGCACCTAGAACACTAAAAAACCTACAGTCAATTCTAGGTTTCCTAAATTTCGGAAGAACATAGATTGCAAATTACGCAGAAAGGGTCAAACCCCTTTATGATCTAATAAAACCAGATTTAAAAAAAAACAATTGGACTCAAATACACGCAGAAATTCTGAGATCCTTACAAACAGATATGTTAATTAAAACAAAATTAGAAACACGTGATAACACACGCAACCTTGTGATTCGAGTCATCCCAGGAAGATGCGGATTCACATACCTGACCTCTAACGAGGGAGAAAAGGTACCAATTGCATTCAAATCACACTTGTACACAGAAGCTGAAAAGAAATTCAGCATTAAAGAAAACATTGTTCATGCAGTTCTAACCGCAATGGCTAGAGAAAAAGATAAAGCTGACGGTAGACACATCACAGTCAGAACAGCAGAATCAGCCTTTGAGGCATTAACAACCCCGTGTAATTTACCAACAACAGCATTGAATCCGGAATGGATACAATGGGTGAATTCCATTACAATGGACAAAGTAAAATACTACTTTGATCCAGAACTAAAGGAACTAAAATATCTAGAATATGAAAGAACATTCCCTCTACCAATCGACATTCTGCCATTACGACAGTACGCTTGTGTAATCTATACAGACGGACATGCTCAACCATCCGTTTGGGGAGAACAAGCATACAACCCCACATGTGAGATTACAAAAGAAGTGTGGCGCGGAGGTATACTAAGACCTCTATTAACAAAAACACACTCAGTAGAAACTAATTCAGAACAACAGACTGAAATAATAGCATTGAAAATGGCGCTAGATAATGCAGATCGCGAATTCCCGACACTCATAGTGTCCGATTCATATTACTGTGTCAAATCATATAACAGCGATTTACAGAAATGGATTCAAAATGGTTACAAAGATGACACAGGTGCAACAAAAAAGCAAAAACTGCTTTGGGAACAAATAGTTCTGTTAAAAAAAGAACTACCAAAGACTCACGTGATACACTCACTGAGTCATCAGCGTGATGGCGTTCACGTTGCAGGGAATTCATTGGCTGAGAAAGCCACAGCGGTAGCAACTGAATCGGCTTCCGTAGCTAGAAAAAAGCGTGCAGTAAAATACATTGACGGTGAAACAATGCTGGCGGTGAAAACATCATCAAAAGGCGACTGCTCAGCGTTACCGATCAGTTACCCACTCAAATATACATACATAATCGATGCGAACTCCGTTCCTTTTGCTCGAATCCCTGGAGTGGGGGATAGAGTGATTCCAAACATGGACAGGAGAGGCTTGTTAATAGCAGACGCATATATGGGCGAGGGTCTCAGACACCTCAAACTAAAAGATTCTCCGGAAGAATTACAATCAGTGTACTGGTGGCCAGGCATGGGCCTGCATCATACCATTTTTGTAAAAAACTGCCCAAACTGTAACAGAAATCGCAGTGGTGAAAGAAACGGTATATTACCTTGGAGTTTCACACCAGAAAGGATCAACAATAAAAAATAAATCCCAATATGAAAAATGCGTCGTATTAACATACAGAGACTAGTTTTCACTTATAATGTAGACCCCAACTTTCGGCTGACGCCAGAACTGTTATATCAAGATTTGCAAGTCTATAATGGCATATACGCTAGAAGCATGCTACGTACTGACCAATATCTTTCCATTTGCCTCTCGGGTTTGTGAGGAGTGCTTGGCCAGAATGAGCATTGCATTTGCGGAAATCTTCTCGCTTCCTTCCTGAGGGATACGGGATGGTGTAAAGAAAAAACCAAAGGCAGAGAGCGATCTATAACAGCAAAGGTATTAGGTTCGGGAGCTGGGTGTGTCAAACATCTAATAAGTGTCCAACGTAGTCTAAATAACCTGCCAAGAAATTCTCTGAAGGGATTCAGTCCGTACGAATTATTGTTTGGGACTAGGATGTTAGTCTTAGATCTTGACAGTCAGACTTCAGTGGTGAAAGAAAAAAGCTTTGATATCAAAGATCGTTTGGCTATTTTGCAGGACTTAAACGAAACAAGAAAAGACCTGAGCAACATAAAGTTGAAACAACAGCCAACAACCACTGAAGAAACACCGCCTGTCCCAGCAAGACCTGTCTGGATTCCAAAAATCGGGGATCTAGTCAGAGAAAAGATCGCGGTAAAGAAGGAATTTGGGCCTTCTTACAGAAAAGCAGTTCCTGTCTTGTCCATCAACGGGACAAGATCAGTTGTACTACCGCCGCTTGCTGGTAAAAAGGAGAACCGAGTTGTATCCATCGACCTGGTAAAACCACAATCATGTGGCCGATAACAAACAGTAGGCCAAGTGGACTCCCGATAAGTAGTAGAACACCGAGGTTTGCTACAAGTACAGAGGTGCTAACTAAAAGGCTAATCACATTTGAAACGCCTACAGAACAACAACAAGGACTATGCAACAATGCAATGGAACTCACACCTCTGAAAACCCAAATAAAAACGTTTAGTAGAGATACACCAACCTACAATGAAGTAACAAATGAATATGCAAGAAACAGTAATCCTGAAACAATTGGAACAATTGATAGAACAGCATCCGGCTACTTCATAAACTTCAATGATTCCTCTGAAGACCTCAGTGAATCAAAGACACAGCCATCAACAAAAACCCTTAAAGACAAAGCTAAGGAGCTTTTGAAACAACTGAAAGAAACCTATCTGATTTCTCCATGGATTGAATTTTGGGTGTCCTTTGGAGTATTTATCCTCATACTTTGGCTCATCATGGTACTATGCTTGGGACGCTTCATTAAGGGAAAATATGCAAAAATGGACACAGCAAGCCAGAAAATCAACTTGATCCTCAAGCCACACACGTCTTCACACGTCGAGAAAAGAGAACTTTCTTCAGTCAACTTCACAGCCAATCCTATACCGGGTGGGGTAGCATGGGACAATACTGACTATGAAATTTATGGTCCGGTTGAAATCCTCAAATATCCACACCAAATCAAGATCTCGTTGAGTGACTTTGTAAAACCAAACTCATTTGCTGATGATTGGGACTTTGAAAGTATTAATGACATGATGTCTGACCTAGTGATGTCTGCTAAATTTACCAAACATGATTATTTGCAGGGTTCGTCTAATTATGATAGTATGTACTGCTACAACCACTATGGTAACCATTTTCTACATAAATCTGCACAACCTAGAAATGTTTTAAATTATAATCAATGGGAACATTGTGCAACCCCTCCAAAAGGAAGCTCAAGAACCGTTTATGACAAATATTCTTATTTTTCAGGGTTCAATACAAGTAAAGCTGAAACATTTTATTTTAAATTGTCAAATAAGACAGGAACAAAAACCATGCTTACAAACACAAAATTGATATATTCGGACTCATTTTTTGAACAGATGAATACATTTGGTTTTGATTATTGGGACAAAAATGTGGAAGTTAAAAGTGTTTGGGGTACAAGAGAATGGCAAGTTCAGGGCATAGAATCATTGTTTAGAGCCTGCATGATCCCAGAACAAATTATATTCTTGAATGACACTATTCAACAAACTACCTGTCTTGGATTAGCCAAAATCAAAGACTTAAATAAACCGTCTATTCCAAAACCAACAATGAACAGCAATAACTCTGCAGATGAAGAGATAGACGTAAACTATGTATTAAACCAAAACAGAACAAATCCTGATTGGAAACAATGGTTAATCTGGCCCACAGATACTAATAACTGTCAAGACAGATTCCTGAACAAAACACAGGGGTTCACATTGACCAGGCCAGACCCTAGATATTCCCAAAGACAACACCCAGGGATAATCACCACCTACAGTGTGGGCAAACTCTGCCTTCAATGGCTACAAACTTCCACACTGACAGAAATTAAGCAACACCTAACTTTACTTACTGATGGTGCTGACTTGCGTGATTTCATTAAGGGACCGCGCAAACAGCGTCAAAAACGCTTCATAGCAGCCTCTATATATGCAGTTGACAACGAGGCCTGGAAGATAACTCAAATTGAGACAGCAGAAAGTATAAGGGAAATTGACCGTATTAATTTGGAAAAATCGCTTTCTGTAGTGGACAATGGGTTAATGACTCTGTCCTCCAGAATTTTTTCATTGGACAGTATTGTGTCTTCAGCAATCGACATAATATCGCAAGACTTACTGTTGTTACAACACGGTCAGTCGCAATTGCGTTCTATTATACAGCTTGGATAGACGTTACAAAATCTGCATTCAGGCTATGTGCCTTGGCGTTTAATCAACACAACATCACTATTCCATATCTTTAACCTTACTGATAAACAAATCAGTATGGCACAAAAGGGTGCTGATTATACAATCCTGAGCATTGAGAAACTCGAGAGATTACCATTGACAATGTCAGAACGACCTGTCATTGAATGGATAAGACATGGGATAATTAATATTCCGATATCTACTTTCAGGTTTCAATACTGCCAAAAATATATACAGGCTGGCATGTACGAAAAATTGGGAAAAGGGTACATTAAGTCAACATGGAACTTGCCCTATTCACATGCATGTGTCAGTAATAAAGGCCAGAAAGTGTTCCTTAGTGGCAATAATTGTGCAATGTCACTAAGCGGTACACTTCTGTGTAATGGAATTAGTTTGCATGGAGCCTGTGAAGGGAACTCAAATAACCTTTCATGTCACCAGCTAGGCACACCTGCAACACAGATAGAACCATTCTTTAAAAGACTCTATAATGGGAGTTACATCCTAATTGTGGATCGCAGATGTTGTAGTCTACTGCCCGGGGTTCCTTATCTCATAAGTACGACTGCGAAGGTCATGTGCTGTGGACACTTATTGTTCCCCAGCTCCTTTCCAGACAGGGAGGCAAGGACATGGCCTAACTTGAAAAGTACTTCTATTCGAATTGATACTTTAAGCAGAATGAAAACAGTGCTTCTTCAGACGCCGACCAGGCTCACGTCATCAAAAGAAACGTATGATCTCCTAGTCGCAAGGACGACTGCAGAGATTCACTCATTGTTATCAACTAATTCCCCCATACATTTCGCAGAAATCCTGAATGAAATCTAAAATATTTCTGATACCAGTGGAGTCTCAAATGTATTTAAGACATTGTTTTCAGGAGCATTAACACCATTCAAAGCCATACTGAGTATTTTTCCAGACCTCGTCCATTCGATTTTTGGAGGGGTTCCCCTCATTTTGGGACTAATTGCAGGAATCCTATTCTTCGTCCTTATATTTCGTTATGGCAAACCATGTCACAGACAAAACACCTGCGACAAGGGAAGAAACAATCCGAGCCATTGGATACCGGGACCGGATATCAAAAATCCTGGGACTAACCCGGCTTAGAGACCTGAACATGACTTGGTTTCTTTCATTTCGACCGATATGGCAAAGATGTGTTTTACCTGTATTAAGGTGCATGCTGTGCGGAGAAGAATGCGTGTTGGACACCTGTCTGACGCTACAATCGGATGCGCCAATGGATGCAGAAACATTGTTGGGTCCGGTAACGGCTCATGCATTGTGCTGCCCTCAACGGCTGCCAATCCTGATGACGGTATTCGTGGAAACTTCACCACTACGATTGAGGGGTAGTGAAGATCAAGATGAAAGCAGCATCGATCAGGTACGACCTTCTGTCAGCAATACTACTCAAAACGTCAATGGAGACAATCATGCACATGAATGCATGGTTACATCTTATTCCGAGTTAGTGGAACTCTCACAGGAAGCTGTTGACAGCTTTTTCAGCAGTCTCAATGATATGATGTTCTCACCAGAGCAGAAATAACGACTCTTGAGCAAGCTAGCACACGGCGTTCCCGACACCTTGAATTTGGCCTTCAACTTTAATAATAAAGTAGCAAGAACAATTTTTCCTCCAGTTCACGGACAGCAATTTTTTTAGCAGCCCCAAAATATTTTTATCATTTTTTCGGGACACTTATCTTCTGCTTAAAGTATGAACTATTCTTAAAGAACTGATTTCAGTTTTTCGAAACTTCATAGACATTAGCTGCCCGCTGGTATGTTCATAAATATTTTTGAACTGTGATGAAGTGGTCTCGAACTTTTCTTCTGTATTAAGAGCCATTTCATGTGTAATTCTCATATTCGATTACTAATAATGTATACATATGCGTGATTAATTTAGCATTATTCTACTGATTGAGTGCATATAGTACATGTGACTATTTTTTTCCCGTATATTACATAATTTCGAAATGCATTATGTGTATTTTGGGGTGGTAAGGTATACACGATACTCTACAGTATGTTTTACTATGCCTAGATTCGTAAATATGGCCATAGTTAGCGTGGAGTGGGTGTGATGTATTCCTATAGGTTCTGTATAGATCCCCCTATTCCTGACCCTATTCTGGTTAACAAATTAACTAGCAGCCATCCCATGATGCAGAAACCGTTATCTGATTAAGCCAGACCACGACACAGGAGCGCGTTATCTGATTAGGTCATAACGCTTGCCATCTAATTAGGCAAGCAATATTCCTCCAGCCCCTGATAAGGCATACGGAGTTCTCAAAACAAATCAAACCTATGACAACCTGGGAAAAACCCTGCGGCCATTGTTTTGATTTCTCAAAGAACTTCAGTAAAAGAATGTGCTAACGACCAGCTCGTATGACATCCTTATTGACGTATCTATGTCCATCCTTACGTCAATCTCGGCACCTTACAGGTATAAATATTACCGACATTGCCTTAAGCAAACACACGCGGTGGTGACGAGATCGGAGCAGCGAGACTTGCCGAAGCCCAGCAGAGAGCGAAGCCCACTGGCGCTGCCCCGCCTTCCTGACGCGCTGAGAACGAGACGCTGCCTTTCTCCTGCCGAGAAATCCAGCTCCGGCGCTTCCGAGCAGCCCTTGCAGGCAGCTTGGAATATCGAGACCACAGACGAGAGATACCATCCCTCAACCATCCTAGATCTCAGGTACAGAACTGAATAACCCCTTGCAGAGAATTCTTGAGTCAGTCACTTGGCAAAACAAACTTAACTCAAACTGCTACTTTCTACTCCAGCCCACGTATTAGGCTTAGGTCAGGTACACCGGGGTAGGCGTGGTTAGAAGCACCAGTTGAGTACGATTAGTTAAATGTATATGTGTATGTATATATTCTATCCATTTTAAATAGCATATGGCTTAGAAACCATATCAATGCTTTTACAGTATTATTTCATAATTCTGCTTTTATTGTATGCACTTTACTTAACCATAAGTATTGCAATAATATCGATTCATTTCTCTTGTACGAGAAAAGAGACTGATCAATAAATAACATCTTTTATTGAACACGCCCGTCTCTTCCTTTTCTCTACAATCTGGTGAAACTAAGAATGCACGTACTGACTGAGTAAAATAAGTTGTCTTTTGTTTTCACACGACTCTAGAGATACACTCTTGATTAGGGGAGAGCAAAGTTGTCATGTTCTATGGTTGTCAGAAACTAAATCCCTTCTTGTCTATCCAGGGAGGTTCAACTCCTCCTTGCCTATTCGAGAAAGTTTCTAGTGAACTCTGAGCTAGCTGGCAAACCCAAAACTTTAAGTCTAATATCGACAGTAGAAGACCTAGTTAACGTCTGGTCTAGGTCTATACTATTGGAGGTATTATTCCAATGCGCAGAGCCTATTGGGATAATAGGAACTACACTACATTTACAAGACTGTGAAATACTATAGTGGTGAGAATGGAATGGGAGCAGGGTGGAGAGTGTTTGATTTCATAGGTTTCTTGAGGGGTTTATTAAGGATGACAAAAGTCTAAAAGTAGCTTTTTTTTGCAAATAAGTTACGTGGTGCGCGCACCCGGTCGCGCACGGCGATCAAAAAACATAAAGAAAGATGGAGATAAATTACAAGTTTGAGTGTTTAGATCTAAGGTGGCTCTTAAAAGAGCCCTTGTGTTAATTGAGTTTTTTCTGCACTTATAAGGAAGTTCCGATGCAGAGTCTCATGTTACAGAGGAAAATTCTATTTCCCTCATCCGTGAAATGAACACCATATCTCCGATAGATGCCTTCCATGTTGAAACGCAGGTTGTTGTTGTATATGGAACCCATGTTATATTCTCTGAGGAAAGCAGAAACAGATTTATTTACACGTTTCCTTGCTTTCTCAATTTGTGGACAACGTTGATTGGACCAATTCCATTTTTGTCTTTGGCATATATTTGAAAACACCAAGACAGTTCGAGGAAAAAGTGACATCAATTGACGAAAGGTGTCTTTTAGAAGCATTTCCAGACCTACCCCTGTTAATGTGCCTAGATCATTCCCACCACAGTGCACAATTATCAGGTTAGGTTCAGGGAGATGCATAAAAGTTTTCACCAATGGTATCAATTGGTGACATCTTAATCCTCTTTGGCCAATCCACGTATATTGCACATTTGCTAAGTCAAGGTTAGAAATTTGTCTGTTTGCGGCATATTTTTCACTCCAGTGAATATAACTGTCCTACAAGCCAAACCTTCATTTTCAAGGCAGATGCAGTAGTACTCCGATGGGTTCTGGAAGTGGAATGGCAAGTAGATGGTGAAAGTCACAATAAAAAAGTGTATGAGGTGTCGTGTTGATGAAAAACTGAAAATGATTGGTTGATTGTTATACCTCAAGATTTAAGACTACGTTGTATGTTACTGTTTTTTTAAAACGAAATGTTCTATTGGTTGTGGAAAAAAAGAAATGTAAAAAAACAGTGGATAGGCAGGTGTGTTTGCAGGGAATTGTGCCTTTTTGCTTTGATTTAGAACGTTGAGATATGAACTTTTGACCTGTGCCTTCAGCCAGGTGCAGAATGAGCTGTTACCATGGTAACAGGCAGAAAAGGCAGAGGGTGAAGGGTGACTGTTATGTGACTTTGAAAATATTGAAAGGATAACCAAATGAAATGTTAATTTGATTATGAAATTGTGCGGGAACAAATATGATTGGTTGGAGAGACATATATGAGTGTGTATTGACAGGAAATCTATGCCATTATTCTTTGGTTGCAGTGATAGAAGTATTATTCAATCAATCAATCAATCACAGCATTTATATAGCGCACTACTCACCCAAAGGGTTTCAAGGTGCTAGGGAGGGGGGGTCCGCTACTGCTCGAACAGCCAGGTCTTGAGTTGCTTCCTGAAGGCGAGGTGGTCCTGGGTCAGGCGGAGGTGGGTCGGGAGGGAGTTCCATGTCTTGGCGGCGAGGTAGGAGAAGGACCGTCCTCCTGTGGTGGCTCTTCGGATGCGGGGGACGGCGGCGAGGGCGTGGCCGTTTGATCGAAGCTGGCGTTTGGGAGCGTGGAAGTTGAGGCGGCTGTTGAGGTATCCCGGGCCATGGTTGTGTAGGGCTTTGTGTGCGTGGGTGAGGAGACGGAAGGTGATTCTCTTGTTGACCGGGAGCCAGTGCAAGTCTCTCAGGTGTCCGGAGATGTGGCTGCGACGGGGGATGTCCAGGATGAGACGTGCTGAGGCGTTCTGGATCCGCTGAAGTCTCATCTGGAGCTTTGCGGTGGTTCCGGCGTAGAGGGAGTTGCCGTAGTCCAGACGGCTGGTGACGAGGGCCTGGGTGACCGTCTTCCTGGTCTCGGTGGGGATCCACTGGAAGATCTTGCGTAGCATGCGCAGGATGTTGAAACACGACGAGGAGACGGCGTTGACTTGTCTGGTCATGGAGAGGGATGAGTCCAGGATGAAGCCCAGGTTGCGTGCGTGGTCTGTTGGTTGGGGTGCGCTGCCCAGGGCGGGGGGCCACCAGGAGTCGTCCCAGGCGGAGGGTGAGGACCCCAGGATGAGGACTTCCGTCTTGTCCGAGTTCAATTTCAGGCGGCTGTTCTTCATCCATTCGGCCACCTCTTTCATCCCTTCGTGTAGGTTGTCTCTGGCGGTGGCGGGGTCGTTGGTGAGGGAGAGGATCAGCCGGGTGTCGTCGGCGTAGGAGATGATGTTGAGGTTGTGCTGGCATGCGATGTCTGCGATGGGGCCAATGTAGACGTTGAAGAGGGTTGGACTGAGCGAGGAGCCCTGAGGGACGCCGCAGATGACTTCGGTGGCTTCCGATCTGAACGGAGGGAGGCGGACTCTCTGTGTCCTTCCGGCGAGGAAGGAGGTGATCCACTCCAGTGCCTTCTCCTGGACTCCGACGTTGCTGAGGCGCTGTACTAGGGTACGGTGGCAGACAGTGTCGAAGGCCGCGGAGAGGTCTAGGAGGATGAGGGCCGCTGTTTCTCCGTTGTCGAGCAGGGCACGGATGTCATCGGTGGCTGCGATCAGGGCGGTCTCGGTGCTGTGGTTTGCCCGGAAGCCAGACTGCGAGGGTTCGAGGGATCCGTTCGTCTCGAGGAAGGCGGGCAGCTGCTTGTTGACGGTCTTCTCGATGACTTTAGCCGGAAACGGGAGCAGCGAGATGGGGCGGTAGTTCTTGAGGTCGGTGGGGTCGGCTGATGGCTTCTTGAGTAGGGCGCTGAGTTCGGCGTGCTTCCAGCTCTCCGGGAAGGTAGCGGTGTTGAAGGAGGTGTTGATGATGTCCCGCAGGTGGGGTGCGATGACAGCGTCGGCTTTGTTGAAGACGTGGTGAGGGCAGGGGTCGGTCGGAGATCCGTCAAACGGTTATCGTTTTGCTACTATCATTGTTCTACATCTGATAAAGCATTGGTAAAGGTGAGTGTATAAATGTTTGTTTTATGATGTCCCGTTAAATGTGGTTTGATCACTATATTAGATTATTTGACTTACAGTGTCTAAGCAAACACATTTTTGTGACCATGAGGTTGTACACAGGTTCGTGGAGTATATGCCTTCATAAATTGATGTAGAAGACCAAATATATATAGAGGTTTCTGTGTTCCGCCGTGTGACTGTATTTTCATCTCACTCCTGCTTTCCGTATCAGTTGCTTTGGGTTATCTTAGTGTGTGTATGTGTGTGTGTGTGTGCGTTCAGTCTGGGCTGCAGGGAGACACAGATAGTCGCATCAGAGTACTTGGCAGGTTTCGAAAATACTATTTATATAATTGAGATGGTTTTTGGAAGCGTTAGTCAGTGTATGTCGAGTTTCAGAATTACTGCTCGGTGGGCTCCACAGAGCTGAGGGTTTGTTGTGTTTCTCTTCTTAGTCCGTTTGGTTTCGCACTTTGTTGTCTGATGGCTGGCAAAGAAGTGTTTGTTATAGTGGAGATGAAAGGGTGATAAGAACTGAAATACGAGATAGCGTGTGCTCTGTGGAAGCGGGGGAGCAGTGATTAACAGTCTGAGTGAACCACAACTGCGGCGGTGCTTGGGTACAGTAATAAATTATTTTTTTGCCAGAGGTACGATTGATGCTATGGTTCACAACCCGCAAAGAAAGGCTTGAGTGACCGTCGCAGGCCAGCGGGTTGAACTATAAATAATTCAGGTTGACAAAAGAAAACATGAATTGAGTACAGCTGAGATTACGTCAAACACATGAATACAGTTTTAGTATACATTATTTCAGTTGTGAATATTGGATAAAAGAGGGAACGTATATATTTCAAATTTTTATTCACTGATGCAGTGCTTTGAAGCGAAGTTTTTGATGTAATACAAGTAAACATATTATAAAGAAAGTAGTAGGCATAGTTACTAGTCCATACAACACAAATGATGGAAATGTAGTATGAAGCAAAATGAATAACGTTTAAAAAACATATTGTACAGCCCCGCAATCAAATATATTAAATTATATTGCATGCAAGAAGGTGTCTTTTGATTTTAAGTTCAGTAATCATAAATGAAAATGCTAGTGGTTAAACATCACCTCATTAACAATTTGTTTTCTGCATACGAAGCAGTAACAAGCTTGTTATATGGTATTGTGAAAGGAAATGAAAAACGCGCCAAAAGCGAGAACTTGGCTGGAGGTGCATGTATGTTATCTGCCGGTACGTTTGAAAATTAGTACTCAGAACAACTACTGTATTGAGATAATTTTTTGAAAGGTTTCAGTACTCGATGTAACATACAGGTTGATAAGCATGGGTAACATCAGTGTAATCATATACTTTTCAGTTATGAATCAAAAATCTTTCAATAGGCATAAAACAAAAACAGCACATATGTGTGTAAGGCGAAAATTGGAGTAGAAAGGGAAAATGGTGATAAACGATCTAAAAAGTCATTGTAACTATACACATTTATCAGGGCACATGTAACCATATTTTACGCAGCCTTGCTTCGAGAATATTTCAAATCAGATAGGATAACATAAGGTAGTGATTTGTTGAAATTAGAGCATCATGAAATGTTTTGAAGAAAATCGAGTAGGTGTGGAAAAAAAAATTAACTCCACAAAAAATAAAAAAATATCACCAGCAGGAAATTGCAATGTCCAATGTCAGTAAAGCCAATAGGTCTGTTTATATAAAATATAAAAATAAAAAAATAATAAGAAAAATTAGGAAGGGAAAAAACAGTCAAGATATCAATGGATTGCATAACAGTTATCCTTCCATTGAATAGGCAAAGTAAGTGGCAACCGCTTCTAAAAGAAAGTCATTGTTATCATCCGAAAACAAGTCAGCCATTCAATTGAAAAGAGGAAATGAACATACATGGTCATTAATTACCGGAGCCTCTAGTAGCATCAGAGGAGAACTCGGTGAATTTTCAATGTAGCTGTGTGCCAAGAAATCTTGCGCCGCTGCGAAAATATTCCAATGACCCAGAATTCCATGTATCGCTGCAAAGGCCATAATCCCTCCGTCGGAACAAAGCTGTTCATGATCAAGTAACGGATTCATGAGATGATTGTAATTCACTTCAGGAGGTACGGAGTTGCAGAGACATAAGTCCAGGGCCCACTTGAAATCACAGCTCAGGCAATGAAATACAGGCTGCACACAGGTGAAATAGGAAAATCGAAATGATAATCCATATGATGCACTCAAAGTCGCGAGTGGCAGAATGCCATACTGGTCAAGCATCCTGCGGCGAAATAGTTCTAAGTGTTCCAGCTCGTTTGCGAAGGCAGGACGGACATCCATTTTGTAATAACGAAAATAGGAATACAAAAGTTGCAGCTGCTGGTAGTAGATGAGGAAGTTCAGAAACATAGATCTGAGAGTATGGAGTGAGAGTAGCAGAATGCCTTTAAATGATTTGGTGCAAAAAAATCACCAAACCATTGGTTAGTAGTTGCAAAAAAAATAGTGCAGCTGGGAAGGAAGGTCACTATTTAATAAGGTATGCAGTTTTCTGCGAGTGTTAGCTAAGTGAATGAGATTTGTTTGTGAACAGATGCTTGGGTAGCTTCATTTAGGGACAATAAGGCTGTTGTTCAAGTCTTGGGATGGAACTTTGAGTTCAAGGCCGTATTTTGCGGCCAGATGGAAACATCAAGGTTCCCATGCGTGGGTGGATGAAGTTTATTTTTACAGAGAGGCATATGCAGAGTGACTATTACAGACTAAAGCTTGTCGTTTAAAAAGTCATAGTAATTGACATTGTTTGAAAATAAATATTTACTGCTGGGTGTTAAGGTAAAATTCGGCATTATAGGAGATACCGGTGTACCTTTGAAAACACATGCAACATTACAGCGCTTCCTGTTAATTAAGTTATGCAATTGGTAGTGCCTGGATGTGAACGATTATGTGCAGCATTGATATTTTTGACACTGTGGGGCAGATTTATGAAGGGCCACCTCACATTGGGTGGATGTGTATCCAGATGTCATTGGAATACAACATCTTTGTTAAAATACCCCTCACACACCAAAAGGGCCCTTGGTGTCATGCTTCATCATCGGGGTCTTCCCGTCCCGCTGCGGGCGGGGCAGTGCTGCGACAAGCGGATACGCTGGAGCACCTTTTAGATGGAGGTGCTATGTGTTGGGAGTGAGTGTCAGTGGGGTCAGGTGTGATATCAGGTGTGAGTTAAAAAAAGAATTTTATTAAACACTGGCTGGTATTATTAAAAGGAAAAAGTGAAGCGGAGAGATGGAGCAGGTTAATGGGCTCTCTCTCCTAAGTGGGTCAACATGTTTCGAGGCACGGGGCCTCTTCGTCAGGACCGAGGGGAGATCCCCCTGTCACTCACTAATGTTTTCTCCACATGGGTAGAAAAAAACGTGTATGTACAAAAAAGTGAAAAAAGAACTATGTGAGTAACTACAAATTAATATTTACAGCACATATATGCTACCACACTAATAATGTAGTATGCTTATCAATGGGGGGATCAATGCCTCATGAGCCAGCATAAGACTGAAGGGTATGGTGGGGTATCAGTGTGCCCCTAGCACGATTGTGCTTCCTCCTTCGTCCGCGGCATGTTGACCCACTTAGGAGAGAGAGCCCATTAACCTGCTCCATCTCTCCGCTTCACTTTTTCCTTTTAATAATACCAGCCAGTGTTTAATAAAATTCTTTTTTTCCACTAGGCCAGGTATTTTTTAACTCACACCTGATATCACACCTGACCCCACTGACACTCACTCCCAACACATAGCACCTCCATCTAAAAGGTGCTCCAGCGTATCCGCTTGTCGCAGCAGCGGGACGGGAAGACCCCGATGATGAAGCATGACACCAAGGGCCCTTTTGGTGTGTGAGGGGTATTTTAACAAAGATGTTGTATTCCAATGACATCTGGATACACATCCACCCAATGTGAGGTGGCCCTTTCTGATTAACCTAAAACCCTGACAAGAGGAGGACGTGCCCACCTCGGTGCCCACCGGCATCACCTCTTCACTCCCCCCTTTTTGATTTCCTTAGCAGATTTATGAAGGCCTTGCGCCGCCGGTGCGTCATTTTTAACATGAGAAAAAGTGACGCACCGGCGGCGCAAGGCCTTCATAAATAAGGCCCTGTGTACTTATGAGTAGTGGAGAAGTGACGCAATGAAATGATGTTAGGTGAATGTAGTGTGGTTACGGAACGGAAAACCTTTCAAGAGAGTTACATTTAGTATGGAATACTTTTTATTTTTTAACAAACTTAGGTATGAGAATATTGCTATAGTGTCAGCGGGACTGTAAGTTGAAGTTTGATAAACATTAGTGAGATAAGTAAATTAAGGTTTATTTAACATGTGCAGCTAATAATCTGTGAGAAAAGGCAATAGTCTACAGTCTTGTAAATAGGGGTGCGCGACCCAGTGCGCGCACCCCATAACTTTTTACAGCGAAAAAACATGTTTCTTTCGCGTTCAGGGTCTATACTGGACCCCCTGAGAAAACCTACTCGGTTAGATAATCTGTACCTTCTCTCCTTTCAATGTTCTAACCCTTTGTTCAGTAGAATACATTCACTCGCAGTTACAAAATGGCGGGCAACACTTTCTGATTTCCTCCGATTCTAATGTTGACAGACGTTAAACAGCAAATCAGAATTCTGTAAACTGTATATTTTTGCAATTTTAAACAATAGGCAAAATAACTAAACTTAAAGTTCTGAAACTATCTTCAAGTGTCGTCTGCCTTTGCACCATTAAGTTGTATTTTTAAACCACGTGAATCACAGTCTTGTAAATAGGGATGCGCGACCGAGTGCGCGCATCCCGTAACTTTTTCAGAAAAAAAAATGTTGTTTTCGCGTTCAGGGTCTATACTGCACCCCCTGAGAAAACGTACTCGGTTAAATAATGTGTACCTTTTTCTCTTTCCATGTTCTCACCGTTTGTTCGGTAATCTGAAACTTAGGCTTTACGATATATATTGGATAGAAAATTAGGGAATGTATCTGTTAGGCATGATATTTGGTAGAATGGGTGTATGTTGTCTAATACATATGTCTGTATTATGTTAAGTAAAATTCAGTTGTTTATTTTTTTTAAAGAGTGTTTGGTGCTGAAAAGCAACAACCTGAGGTGAACGTGAGAGTATACAAACAGAAAATCCTTTTTTACAGGTGAGTTGATAATTTTTAAATGATAATTTAATTTTTGAGCAGATTACCATAATATGCATGTTTTTTAAGAAAATTTACACTGCTTCTCTTTTGCAGGAGGATTTTAATTTCTATTATAAACATGTCTGTACATGCTTGTAGTAGATATGTATTTTGAAATACGGTTCCATTGTTTATTGCTACAACCTTTTTATGGGTGGGGTCCATGTGTTATTTTCTATGCAGTTTTGGTTCATCTATTCTTTGACTGTAAGAGTTTGCTGTTTACGTGGATTTATTCTTGCTAAGTCATCATTATGTCTCTAACTTATGCTGTATCATTTGTGTACAGTAATTTTTCTGAAATTATAGAGGTGTATTATGACATGGCTGTTGGCGTGATGGGCATTTCGGATGCATTTTTGTGACTGTACTATCTATTTGCACTCTATTATATGTATTTGCAAAGGTGTATTATGATGAGGTGAGTCGGACGCCATGGAGGGACTTACTTTACGGGAGGGAGGGAGGGAATGAGGGGGAGGTGTAGGGTGGAGAGATCTAAAATGTGGCCTATAGATAAATTCAGGAAAGTATACAATTCAATTAATAGAATACATTTTTTAGTGTACACAGCAACGCATTTTGGAATGCAGTGCACACTGCAAAATTCATTTAAATAATTAAATTATGTACTTACTACAAATTATCTATATCCTGGTTTTTAGGTCCCTCCACCGTAGACCTCCTCCTCCTCGTCTGCCTGCCCCACCATAATTCCTTCCACGAGTTGCGGCTGAATATGGTTTAATATGGTTATGATGAAATGTTTTCCATTAGATGAAATTTACATGTTGAGTATGCTGTTAAAGGTAAACGCAACTGCCTCTGTGGGAAGTAGCAATCTGTTCAGTGAATGTTTAATTGGTATATTGTGAGTCACTTCTTCAGTTTGCATATAGATTGAATCACAGTTTGAAGTGGTGAATTTAGAAAATAGATCTCTACAATTAAATTAGAAAGTGTATACATAGTTCTACAGCACAGAAATGCAGAAAACAAATTTCACTTTGAAATGTGTTTTTACAGCATAATTTCAATTAAAGAAATTAAAAGGGATAGTGTTAGTGTGTAGGATCATAGTATCAGTTTCTTTCTAAAATAAAGAGGTAGGTCCTATATTAATCAATGTAGTTAATGTCTTTAAAAGTATGAAAATGTATGTAGTTCAAAGATTAGTTACGGTAATTTTTGGTTAACTAATCATAAAAAAGATATAATTTAGTCTTTATATTTTTTTAAAAGGACACAGAAGATAGAAAATAAAAAATAAAATGGAAGATTACTCAGAAAATATGAATGTCCATTTTGAAATGTCAACTTAACTGATTGAAGAATTAATAGAAGGAGTATTTGAAGAGGAAAATGCAACAGAAAATGAGGAGTTTTTGGACTGCACTTTTGATAGTGCATATTTAGAAATGGTGGAAGAAGAAGAGAATTTGGAAGAGGAAAACAATAATGAAGTATCTGATGAAATGATGCTACATGTGCTTCTGGAATATGAATTATTAAATCAATAAAATTAATTTTGTTTAAAAAAAAAACCTTCAAGACATTATTGTTGTACTATTAATCGGTATTCTCTTTTTTGAGAATGACAGTAAAAGTTGTGATGAGGTGCATAAAAGATTAAAGTTATAGAAATAAAAAGCATTAGGAACAACTACAATGCTTGAAAGTTAGAATAGTACTTATATGCCTGAAAAATTACATTCATTTAATACATGTGTAATGATAACACAGATATGGAGTGTCATAAATTTAGAAACAATATTCACTATAGGATCTTCTACTATGACCAGAGACTGTTTCTTTGTCTTTATTCAAGTTATAAAATCAAGCAGTGGTTATAATTTGTATGTTATATTGTAGTAGGGGTCTATTATATTTTTTTACTTTTTTCCAAACAGATTGTCATTTATATCACAAACATCAATCACTATGCCAACGAGAAATGATAAAAGAAAGCTGTATAAAAAGACATACCATTTGAAGAGAAAAGAGGCACAAGATTAACCTAATCAACAAAGGACGGAGAAAAACAAGAGTGCTCCTGGTTAGAGCAGCAAGGATTTTTTTTTAAATTGTGTCAAAGGAAAAGTCAATTGGATAATGTTGAAAAGGAAAAACAGTTTTCAGTATCTACAAGGAGAAATGGAAGAAAAAAGAAAACGGTGTCTGAAAACAGTGGTGAGGAAAGTATGTACAGGAAAAGACGTACGAATCAGTTTGCGGAAATAAGGAAACGTATGTTTCATAAGAGAGTTGTTATAAATTTATTACAAAAGGAAAAAGTTTCTAAAAGGAAATCTGCTTTTTATAAGAAAAAGAAATATATAGAGGAAGTTGTGGATGATGCGTTCGAGATAAAAAAAAATTGTTTATTTTAGTGCTTAAAAGAATAAATACACTAAATAAGGCAATCAGAGTTTTAAAAGCTAAGAGTAAATGGAAGAGACACATAAATACAACTAATTTTTGTAATTTTTTCTGGTAAATGGATGCATACTTCAAATTCTGAGCCATTTTTTAATGAAGAGAGTTACTTTCAAAGTAACGATTTGTTGCATGCAGTTGACACCAGTGGTCGAGCGTATGAAGTGAAGGATGGCTGTCCTATTGAGAAAGAGAAAACTGAGGTCAGAAATACAGAAGAGGAAATAGGTGGAGAAGTTTTACAGGGACGTGTTCATGCTCCTGTTTATAGTTGGAATTGTAGCAGTATTTGCAGTGTACGACAGGATTCAATTGATTTCTTTCGCAATTTCTTACGTAAGTACAGTAAGGAAAGTCTAAAAAAAAATTGTAATGTTGCAAGAAGTTGATCGTTACAGAGTGAGAGAAAAAACTGGTTTGCAAGGCCATTCTCTCACTTGTCTGTCAAAAAAAATATGCCAGAGTGTTTTTCATCACTTTAGGATGTTAGCAGTGCATCATACCAAAATGAGAAAATTAGTCAGAAATATGTATTATGCAAAAAGTCCAGCACTTAAACTTAAAGAGTTAAATAGTGCTCTTTTGCATGGATGTGCATTAGATGTGAAGAATATTTGTGCAGAAATTGAGGTAAGTTATTTTGGTCGAAATGAAGAGAATATAGAAACTGATATAGTTATAGAAGGAAATGTGTTAGAAAATGTTGGACATTTTAATACTGAAGAATTTGAACAGGAAATAACAAAATTTAAGGTGATTGCAGGTGAAAAACCAAATTTTACTTGTGTGTGTTGTCGACGCATTCATTACAAAAGTCAAACTAGGTTAGTTGATTTATATTTAAAAAGTGAAGATGAAGATAATACTCAGTGGAGAGAGTTTGCAACTTATTTGCTGGTAGAAAAGTATTTTGATTTGGGTTTTGAGCAACGTATTTGTAAATATTGTTATAATAAATTAAATGAAAATAAAATGCCTGCTAGAGCTGTTCATAATAATCTTGAGTTGATAAATATTCCATCGGAACTGAAGGATTTAAATACTTATGAGACTATTTTGATTCAATGTGTACATCCTTTTCAGGCTATTGTTCGTATGGAGCCTAAGACTGGGAAATTAAATCCTACAGATTTACAAAGAGGATTAAAGGGTAGAGTTGTATATTTGCCACTTGATTTAAAAAAACATATGGAGACAATTGGTATTGAAAATGTAGAAGAGGAACCTCTTGTTATTCTAGTTAATGGTGTACCTACAAAGAGTAAGAAAATCTGGCAAGATTTAGTGGATGTTAGGAAAGTGAAAAAGGCAACGTTGTATTTAGTCAAAAATAATAAATACTATAAAAATGTGTATGTAGAAGAAGAAGATGTAAGTGATGAAGAGGATAATGATTTGTCTATTGGACAAATTGAAAAAGTCGATATGTCCAGAACTGAATAAATTTATGAACATTACAGTGTTCATCCACTGCATTCCAAAGAAGCAATGGGGAATGCTATTGACATATTTCAGATGAAAAAAGCAGAAGGAAGTCCTATTAGTGTGTGGGAAGAAAGTTTGGAAGGTCGTTGTTTCCCACAGTTATTCCCAACAGGTGAAGGTGCGCGATATGATGATCGACCTATGCAGATTCCTGCATCTGAGTACCGGACTACAAGATTATATGCAGAAGATCCCAGATTTCGTCAATGTATTCCATATTTGTTTCATCTTCTGTTTGAGAGTGACTTATCTGGTCTTTCTTATGCAGTAAACCATATCTTAAGAAGTGGAGTGCAACTGCAAAATGTTTCAGCAAAGGATTTTATGGATAAAGTGCAACAGAAAGATAGGCCCACATGCATCAAGCATTTTTGTAGTCGCAAACGGTGCGATTCCTTAAAATCGTCCGTTTGCGAATGCAAAAGTGCTTTTTGGGATGCATGAAGCAATTTTAGAATTCGTAACATTGTTGCGAGTTCTAAAATTGCGGGTGCTTTTAAGAAGTCGCATATGTGCGATTTCTTATAAGCAATGCATCATTACTTTTACAAGTGGAAATTCGCAATTAGGGTGCCAAATTTACCGAGTGGTTGAACCACTCGGTAAATTTGGAAAAAGTGTTTAAAATGGTGAAAATGTTTTTTTTTCAACATTCATGTTTCACACACACATGTCCTTAGGACATGTGTGTGTGAAACATGATGCGAAAAATACATTTCAGGGGTGCATGGGTGGGTCCTTTGGACCCCCCCTGCACCCATGAAATTTTCTAAGTGCCACTCGCAATTTGCTGATGCCTTCCCATTGACTCCTATGGGCCTTTTGGCCCATAGGAATCAATGGGAATTGCGAAAATTTACTTAAGAATTCGGTATTCATTTGGGATTCGGTAAAAATTGCGATTTTTACCGAATCCCAAATGAATACCGAAAATAATGATGCATAGCATTTTGCACTTCTTAATTTGCGATTCCTTATTTTTCGCAAATTAGGAAGTGCAAAATGTTACAATGATGCATGTGGGCCAATGTGTTTTGGATTCTCACCTAATTAATTTAATGGCATGTCAGCGTGGTACTAATGAATATTGGTACCGTCGTCATGGAGATTTAAAATGCATGCTAAGAAACTTGGGAGCACCAACATGGTTTTTAACTCTAAGCTGTGCAGAGTATGCCTGGGAAGATTTACTTGAATATCTGTTAGGGGTGTTACAGGTCGTCTAGCTTAATGAGTTTAAATCTGGTTACATGGTTTAGACTGTGTTTCATTACAACTGAATGAATCTAATATAATGTATAAATTAAACTCTGAATATTAGTTTGAGTGTTTAGACTGTAATAAGATTCTTTGTAAATAGGAGTTGCTTTTAGCAATGCTTGTTGTTTTGTTCCTGTTAGTGAAAGGAGCCTTCATTAATATGCTTAAGAATGTGCGCTCCTTGAGAGTAAGGCGCGCGCTGGTCCTCGTGATTGGAATTCCTGTGGGTGGAGGCTCGTGCAGGCTCTCGTGGCAAGAGCTGAATCTATTTATACTGCTGCCTTTCCAACGGTCGGCGCTTCGTCTCTTGTTGGGTTCGACGAGCGCTTCTGACCGTGTTAGCTGAACTTTGATTCCGTCATCCCTATCCTCTTAAAAACCCATTTCCGAGTCCCCTTCTTTGAAAGCAACAATCTCCCAACTCCTTGTCGGGTTATCTGGGATATCGGCCCTTTTTAGAAAAGGCTTCGCGGAGAGCTTGAATCACCGTGACTTTTCTCAGTCAGGCGGCTGAGATCGCATTTCATTTTCAGCGCGTCTGAAGGCGGATCGAGGCTGCAGTCAGACGGAAGTCTTCAGAGGAGACAGTAGGTCATACATTTTAATTATTAAACGGAGGAGCTTGCGCAGCGTCTGAACAGTCACCATTAATTTAATTCTTTAAGTGAACTCGCTTCAGATCATCTAAAGGCTATTGCTCAGCTAGGATTAAACAACCTTGGCAAAGACAAGATATTCAGTGGTTAAAACTTTTTGAGGTCACTTGAGATCTGCGAGGGATTAGGTTGCATGAGACTACAAACCAACAAACCTTGGTAAAGACAAGATTATTCTGAGTACTCAAAAAGGAGACTAGTCTTGTTAAACAAACAAGCCTTGGCAGAAACAAGTTTTAAATGTTAAATAGGAAAGAACAATATTGTATGTAAATAGGTAACTGTTGAATTCTGAGAAAAAGGGGTCTGATGGTTAATGCACTGCTGCAAATTTCTATAAGACAGTTGTAGTATAGAAGTAGGTTGTTGTATTCTTCTTCTGTCACCCCCTTGCAGAGATTTCCTTGATAGACAAGTTGCTGAAGTTTCCAGGTATGATTCTTGATGATTCTTGCATGTGTTAACCAGTTAAGTTCACTAACCTGATTAACAGCTATTGTTCCTCAAAGAAAAGTCTATTTCTTCCCTGATTAATAATCTTTAATAATTTTCAAGGAATCCTGAGAAAGAGATTTGGCAATTCAGGATCATCAAAGTGTGAACAAAGGCCACTTGACTCAATGGTCAGTAACGAATTGTCTAGTTAATATTCTGGTATATGATATAAGTTAAGAAGAGTAATTCATTGTCAACTTTTCAATTGTTGAATTGTGTAGAACTTGATGCGCAATCAGAAGAAGTCAAAGGCCTGGAACACTACCCAGAGAAACAACTACAGTAGTCAATATTTCTTTATGTGTTGTTAGTTTTCTCTGTCCACTTCCCCTTTCCCTGAGGGAAAAGTTAATTCAGTCAGAGTTACAATCCTGATTGTGTTGATTGATCCTTGGGGGAGTTGGGAGTTTGCAGCTTAAGAGGAAACGTCAGAAGAGTCTCGCAGGACTTCGCAACAGAGAGGCGAATGTAAATATTGAAAATATAAACTACAAGACACCAGGAGAATTGTGTTCGTTGGATCCGGTTAATGTTTGCAGATATTTTAATCATAGATTTGAAGCAATGATGTTGTTTATTACAAACAAGAAGAATCCACCGCTTGGTGAAGTTTTGGATTTCTTCAGGAGAAAAGAGTACCAAGCAAGAGGTGCTCCTCATATTCATATGTTACTATGGATCAAGGATGCTCCCAAACTTGGAAAAGACTCCGATGACACTGTACTGTCTTTTATTGAACAATATGCCACTTGTGACATACCTAACAGTACAACTGATAAAGACTTAAGAGGAAAAGTGTTACGGTTTCAAAGACATCGTTGTGGAAAATATTGTCTGCGAAAATTCAAATCAAAGGATAAGTTCTATACTAAATGTCGTTTTGGATTTGCACGACCGGTGCTTTCAAAAGGAAGAGTCAACAATTTGATGTCATCTTTGCGACATAATATCACAAGAAGATCACCCAAAAATACATACAATTTAAGAAGAGGAGAAGAGTCCAAATATATCAATGACTACAACCCTGTCATTTTGACCATGTGGAATGCTAACATGGATATACAATATGTTGCGGACAACTCTATTGCTGTGGCTCGATATGTAACATCTTACATCACGAAATCTGAAAAGACGGAACTGAAGGAGATGTGGGAAGATATTTCTCATGAAAAGAGCCTAAGCAAGACATTGTATACATACAGTTTGAAGATGTTATCACATCGAGAAATTAGAGCATATGAATGTTGTGATCGATTATCATCAGCAAGTCTTTATGCGAAATCTCGAAGTACCTGTGGGTGAGTTTAGGTCTAGCAGGAACACAAAACCGTGTTTTGAAAACTGTGCAAGAAATTGAATATTTAGCACAGAAAGAACCAGATAGTACAGACATTCTGAAAACAAATATGTTGGATACATACTATCCAAATAGAAGTGCTCTGCTTGAAAATATTCGTCTGTATGAAGTACTTGAAAAATACACTTTTAAAAGGAATATTAGAGTGAATGTTGAAAAAGGTATATACGCTGTAATTGGACAGGAAGGATGTCTGGTGAAACAAACAAAAGGACATTTGATTAATCACCGAAAACTGAGTTGCGAAAATCCAGACAAAAGAGAATTTTACTATTTAGCTCTTTTGCAACTCTTTAAACCATGGCGTACTGAAGAGGAACTACTTGGAGACTTTGTTAGTTATGAAGATTCCTTTAATGCATCTAAAAGTAGTATAGAATGTCCTGTTTTTAGTAATTATCTTAAAATGTTGAACGACGAAATAGAGCAAGAAGCAACAATTGCAGCAGAGATTGCTAGATAAAGTTCACAAGACACTCAAAGTTCAGCATTGTTGAGTCAGGATCCACTGGGAGAACCAATTATCCGAAATGAAGCAGCCACTGCCATGGATGAGGTGGAAAGAGCAATGCAGCAAGCTCAAGAGGATATAATACATTTAGAAGAATTGGAGAAGGAATTTAATCTTGAGCAAAGACAGATATATGACGAAGTGACAGAGCATATTGAGCATGGTTTTCGTCATGACAAAAAAGAATGCGCATGTATGTCATTTGAACCTATTCGACTATATGTAAGTGGAGAAGCTGGAACAGGGAAAAGTTTTCTTATAAAAGGAATTAGTACATATCTACAGCAAAGAACTCAGTCACCATTGTCTTGTGTTGTAACAGCACCAACTGGATTGGCAGCACATAATAATAAAGGTATTACTTTACATCGTTTACTGATGCTGCCAGTTGAACATGAAAATAAATTACAATATCACAAGCTATCTGGAGACGCTTGTTATGAAGTTTCTAGAGTTCTTAAAGAAATGAAACTTCTTATTATTGATGAAGTAAGCATGGTATCCAATTTAATGCTTGCTTTTGTACATTTAAGAATGCAGCAGATACTTAAAACTGACTATGATGTTTTATTTGGAGGGAAACATGTCATAGTTTTTGGAGATCTACTGCAACTAACTCCTGTGAAAGGACAATCTGTATTTGAAACTGTTACACATGAAGACACCAGAAAGTGCCTTGGCAGTATTGGAAATGTTAATATATGGTCACATTTCAAATATACTGAACTGATACAAAATATGCGACAGGCAAAGGATACTAAATATGGAAATATTCTTCAAGATATAAGGATTGGAACGAGTCCCCTTCCTTGAAAGCAACAATCTCCCAACTCCTTGTCGGGTTATCTGGGATATCGGCCCTTTTTAGAAAAGGCTTTGCGGAGAGCTTGAATCACCGTGACTTTTCTCAGTCAGGCGGCTGAGATCGCATTTCATTTTCAGCGCGTCTGAAGGCGGATCGAGGCTGCAGTCAGACGGAAGTCTTCAGAGGAGACAGTAGGTCATAAATTTTAATTATTAAACGGAGGAGCTTGTGCAGCGTCTGAACAGTCACCATTAATTTAATTCTTTAAGTGAACTCGCTTCAGATCATCTAAAGGCTATTGCTCAGCTAGGATTAAACAACCTTGGCAAAGACAAGATATTCAGTGGTTAAAACTTTTTGAGGTCACTTGAGATCTGCGAGGGATTAGGTTGCATGAGACTACAAACCAACAAACCTTGGTAAAGACAAGATTATTCTGAGTACTCAAAAAGGAGACTAGTCTTGTTAAACAAACAAGCCTTGGCAGAAACAAGTTTTAAATGTTAAATAGGAAAGAACAATATTGTATGTAAATAGGTAACTGTTGAATTCTGAGAAAAAGGGGTCTGATGGTTAATGCACTGCTGCAAATTTCTATAAGACAGTTGTAGTATAGAAGTAGGTTGTTGTATTCTTCTTCTGTCACCCCCTTGCAGAGATTTCCTTGATAGACAAGTTGCTGAAGTTTCCAGGTATGATTCTTGATGATTCTTGCATGTGTTAACCAGTTAAATTCACTAACCTGATTAACAGCTATTGTTCCTCAAAGAAAAGTCTATTTCTTCCCTGATTAATAATCTTTAATAATTTTCAAGGAATCCTGAGAAAGAGATTTGGCAATTCAGGATCATCAAAGTGTGAACAAAGGCCACTTGACTCAATGGTCAGTAACGAATTGTCTAGTTAATATTCTGGTATATGATATAAGTTAAGAAGAGTAATTCATTGTCAACTTTTCAATTGTTGAATTGTGTAGAACTTGATGCGCAATCAGAAGAAGTCAAAGGCCTGGAACACTACCCAGAGAAACAACTACAGTAGTCAATATTTCTTTATGTGTTGTTAGTTTTCTCTGTCCACTTCCCCTTTCCCTGAGGGAAAAGTTAATTCAGTCAGAGTTACAATCCTGATTGTGTTGATTGATCCTTGGGGGAGTTGGGAGTTTGCAGCTTAAGAGGAAACGTCAGAAGAGTCTCGCAGGACTTCGCAACAGAGAGGCGAATGTAAATATTGAAAATATAAACTACAAGACACCAGGAGAATTGTGTTCGTTGGATCCGGTTAATGTTTGCAGATATTTTAATCATAGATTTGAAGCAATGATGTCGTTTATTACAAACAAGAAGAATCCACCGCTTGGTGAAGTTTTGGATTTCTTCAGGAGAAAAGAGTACCAAGCAAGAGGCGCTCCTCATATTCATATGTTACTATGGATCAAGGATGCTCCCAAACTTGGAAAAGACTCCGATGACACTGTACTGTCTTTTATTGAACAATATGCCACTTGTGACATACCTAACAGTACAACTGATAAAGACTTAAGAGGAAAAGTGTTACGGTTTCAAAGACATCGTTGTGGAAAATATTGTCTGCGAAAATTCAAATCAAAGGATAAGTTCTATACTAAATGTCGTTTTGGATTTGCACGACCGGTGCTTTCAAAAGGAAGGGTCAACAATTTGATGTCATCTTTGCGACATAATATCACAAGAAGATCACCCAAAAATACATACAATTTAAGAAGAGGAGAAGAGTCCAAATATATCAATGACTACAACCCTGTCATTTTGACCATGTGGAATGCTAACATGGATATACAATATGTTGCGGACAACTCTATTGCTGTGGCTCGATATGTAACATCTTACATCACGAAATCTGAAAAGACGGAACTGAAGGAGATGTGGGAAGATATTTCTCATGAAAAGAGCCTAAGCAAGAAATTGTATACATACAGTTTGAAGATGTTATCACATCGAGAAATTAGAGCATATGAATGTTGTGATCGATTATCATCAGCAAGTCTTTATGCGAAATCTCGAAGTATCCTGTGGGTGAGTTTAGGTCTAGCAGGAACACAAAACCGTGTTTTGAAAACTGTGCAAGAAATTGAATATTTAGCACAGAAAGAACCAGATAGTACAGACATTCTGAAAACAAATATGTTGGATACATACTATCCAAATAGAAGTGCTCTGCTTGAAAATATTTGTCTGTATGAAGTACTTGAAAAATACACTTTTAAAAGGAATATTAGAGAGAATGTTGAAAAAGGTATATACGCTGTAATTGGACAGGAAGGATGTCTGGTGAAACAAACAAAAGGACATTTGATTAATCACCGAAAACTGAGTTGCGAAAATCCAGACAAAAGAGAATTTTACTATTTAGCTCTTTTGCAACTCTTTAAACCATGGCGTACTGCAGAGGAACTACTTGGAGACTTTGTTAGTTATGAAGATTCCTTTAATGCATCTAAAAGTAGTATAGAATGTCCTGTTTTTAGTAATTATCTTAAAATGTTGAACGACAAAATAGAGCAAAAAGCAACAATTGCAGCAGAGATTGCTAGAGAAAGTTCACAAGACACTCAAAGTTCAGCATCGTTGAGTCAGGATCCACTGGGAGAACCAATTATCCGAAATGAAGCAGCCACTGCCATGGATGAGGTGGAAAGAGCAATGCAGCAAGCTCAAGAGGATATAATAAATTTAGAAGAATTGGAGAAGGAATTTAATCTTGAGCAAAGACAGATATATGACGAAGTGACAGAGCATATTGAGCATGGTTTTCGTCATGACAAAAAAGAATGCGCATGTATGTCATTTGAACCTATTCGACTATATGTAAATGGAGAAGCTGGAACAGGGAAAAGTTTTCTTATAAAAGGAATTAGTACATATCTACATTAAAGAACTCAGTCACCATTGTCTTGTGTTGTAACAGCACCAACTGGATTGGCAGCACATAATAATAAAGGTATTACTTTACATCGTTTACTGATGCTGCCAGTTGAACATGAAAATAAATTACAATATCACAAGCTATCTGGAGACGCTTGTTATGAAGTTTCTAGAGTTCTTAAAGAAATGAAACTTCTTATTATTGATGAAGTAAGCATGGTATCCAATTTAATGCTTGCTTTTGTACATTTAAGAATGCAGCAGATACTTAAAACTGACTATGATGTTTTATTTGGAGGGAAACATGTCATAGTTTTTGGAGATCTACTGCAACTAACTCCTGTGAAAGGACAATCTGTATTTGAAACTGTTACACATGAAGACACCAGAAAGTGCCTTGGCAGTATTGGAAATGTTAATATATGGTCACATTTCAAATATACTGAACTGATACAAAATATGCGACAGGCAAAGGATACTAAATATGGAAATATTCTTCAAGATATAAGGATTGGAAGACTAACTGAAGATGCAAAAGAAACTCTACAAACTCGATTACTTTGTAAGTTGTTTCCCAATGAAGATAATGTACCTGAGAAAATATATACTAAAGAGGTAAAAGATAAGTCAGTCATATGCTTGATGCCAACTCTAAAAGAATGCTCAGTTTTCAATGAGAAAATGTTGAAGTTGGAAAATGAAGAAATTAAGAAACTGGAAGCAAAAGATAAAATAGAGTATGAAGGAAGTACTATTGTTTTGTCTGATAAATTAAAGTTAAAATTGGATAGTCTACAGAAATCTATATCTAAAACTGCTGGTTTAGAGAAGAATCTGTATGTATGTTTAAATTGTCGGATTATTTTATGCAGAAATGTACTTGTAGAAAGAGGTCTGGTGAATGGAGCAATGGGTAATGTTGTTGGTTTTGTAAATTACCCAAATAGAGATGAGATTGAATTTTTACGAATAAAATTTGATGGAATTGAGGAAGTTCAACCAATCAGTCGCTGCTCAAGTCGTTTTTTACTTGTGAAAGACTTGTATGTCCGTCGGAAACAATTTCCAATTTGTTTGGCATATGCAGTGACTATTCACAAATCACAAGGTTTAAGTGTAGATTGTGCTTTGGTCAATATTGGAAATAGTGTATTCAAAGAGGGTATGGGATATGTTGCTTTATCACGAGTTAGAACTTTTTCTGGCCTTTATCTAATTGATTTTGATGAGACAAAGATCAGTGCAGATTTAAAATGTGTGAAGGAGTATAATAGGTTAAGAAGAGAATATGCTCCAAGTTTACCTCAATATCCTTTAATTAAAAAGAGTATAGTTGGTCAGAAAAGGAGAAATGAGGAACAATGTACTGAAGTAGTAGAGAAACGAAGAAAAAAAGATGAGACTGTCATTGGTAGGAGTAAGAAAAAGGTTAGTACTACAGAGATTGTTGGATTTAAATTTGAAAATAGGTCTGGTGTCAACTGCTATGCAAATGTAGTGGTTAATGTGTTTTTTTTTTCTAAAAAGTTTACAGCAACAGATTAGAGAAAATCAGGAGCAAACATTTTGTTGTTCTTTAAATTCTGTGTTTGAAAAATGTACCAGTGGTAATAGTGAAGTAGGAAGTGTTTCAGAAGTAAGGAATGTTTTAGACATATGTGCAGGACTAAATCAATTTTCTCAGAATATTCAGCAAGATTGTCAGGAATTTATTATGTATATGCTTACAGTTTTGGAAGAAGAGGGTGTAGGTATTGATAGTCTTTTTGGCCTTTCTTATAAATGGGAACATATTTGCGATAATTGCTCATTTACAAGTAGTACTGACATACACACAGAAAGATTTATATATTTAACATTACCTGATTGTAAAACAGTGTCCTTTAATAAACTAGTTAAAGATGCGTATCAGAACATGGTTTGTTCTCAATGTAATTCAGAAGTGTTATCAACCTTATTTATTCATAGATATGGACAGTATGTAATTTTAATGCTTCAACGATGCAGAGCTGATGGAAGTAAATTGTCAACTTTAATTAAAAACTATGTGGCTTCTCAAATATCTATTTCTAGAAGAACATTTGTAACTGTAGCAATTATTTTTCATGAAGGGCCATCAATATCATCAGGACATTACATAGCTTATTTGAAGTGTCCAACTGGTTGGACGCTCTGCAATGATAGTCAATTAAGTTTTAAGAATCGTTTGCCTTCTGAGTTAAGAAATTCTTATCTGATATTTTTGCAACCAAAATTTCAGTGAAATTACTTGGTCTAGTCAGAGTAATACTGTAAAGATATGAAAATGTGTTGTTTAGAAATATCATGGGTTTAAGGGTGTTCAAATATAGAAATGAAACTTTTATGTGCCAAAGAGATAGCATAAGGTAAGGTTTCCTTAATGTTGATAGTACCGGACATGTTGGAATTAACTTATACTATTTGGCCACGCGGAAAACAATGAGATATGAAAATGTGGACTTAACATAAATGTTTTTAGAGTATACTTACTTGGAAGCTTGTTGAGAGGTACTCAAAAGAAACGAATTAGCTCATACTATTTGGCCATGCGGAAAAGTATGAGATATCTAAATCTGGATTTTAGATAAATGTTTCTAGAACATACTTATTCGCAAGTTTGTTGAGAGGTACTCAAAAAATAACGACTTTACTCATAGTATTTGGCCATGCGGAAAAAAATGAGATATCAAAATGTTGACTTGAGATAAATGTTTTAAGAACATAGTTGCACGGTTATTTGTGGAGACGTATTTAAAAGTAACTGGTATACTTTAATTAGTTTGTAATTGTGGAGTATGTGCTGTGCTTACTCAAGAAATTGCGATTTAGAGAAAAACATTTAAGACATGTTTTTTTCTAGGTATTTATGGTATGTATAGAGATCTTGTACGGGTTTTTTTAAATACAATCATTTTGATTGTGGGTTTTTTTTCCCGCTGTCACATGATGATTACTATTGAAATCACTGTTTATAGTGAAAATCAATTTATCTGAGGACAGCAAAAATAAACCAGTAAATATGTTGTCTAAGTTATTTTGTTACATAGGATTTAGAAATATGTATTATTACAGATTTCTTTATTGTCTTCCACAGATATTACATTTTTAAGGTAAGAACAACTAATCATATCTGAGAGTTTCGTGTACCTCTCTCTTATCCTTATTTTTTTCATCCTCTTCCTTTGTTAGTGGTGTTTACATTTGGTTATTCCCTTTAACTCATGCTTTTTATCTTACATCTTTTCTATTAGTATTCTATTCAGTCTTTCTTACTCTTCAGTTTGTTACTTATATTGCTTTAAAGAGAGTCACCTTTATTGATCCTTTACCACCTTTGTTTCCTGAATCTTAAGTTCTTTGTCTTACTGTACCTTACAATTTGTTCCCTTACTCTGCTTTCTTTAATTATACTCAATTTCCAAGCTAAAATCTATAGTTTAGTTCTCTCACCCTACTTCTTTCCTCTTTATCTGTCTCTCTTACACTCTATGTCTGTTTGTATTCCATTCATCTTCTGTTACTCAACCCTTTTCACTCTTTTTCTGTTAGTGTTGTTTCTTTATTTTATCTATGTCTTTGAGACATTTAGGTACTCTTAGTCTGTGTAGCTCACAGACTGTTTGTTTCGTGTATTATCAGTGATCATACTCTCATTTTGTCTCTCACTTTCCTTTCCTTTAGACAGTCATTCTTTGAGTGCTATTATTTCTTTCAAATTATTCTGTCTCAGTCTTTTTTTGTCCCTCAGTCTTCTTTTCTTTCACTTTCTGTTTCATTCACTTCTACTTTGTTTTGTTTTATAAAATAGCACTATAACCATATTTGTACTTCCTTCCACAGATACCATGTTTTTTAAAGATTTTAATTTTTTCTTTATTACTATTTCTTAGGTAAGTATAAATAATAAAAATACTTTTTCAACACTGTGTCATTTCTTTGAGTATCCTTTGAGTGTTGTGTTTTATGTGAGCACTTCCATGGAGGATTGGCTGCACGGTCACAAGGAGCCTCTTAAAAATTAATTTAAGAAATCAGCAACATTTCAGTGAGTTAGTCCACAAATGCGGATGTGTCAAAACATTACAGGTAAATGATATGTGTTAAAGAACTTTACAGCATATTATCAATGGGGTATTATTCTGCAATTTTGAATTTAAAAGCCAAGAAAGCAGAGATAAAATTATCTCCCTATTACCTAGCTGTCGCTAACACCAGTTAGCGACAGCTAGTAGGAGATAGCGACCATCTTGGGCCCCACTTTGCATGTCAGTGATATTTATCACTAATGAAATGCAAAGTGGGCGTGCCAAGATGTTAGCGACTGGAAACAGTCGCTAACATCACTATCTCCTTTTACCAACTTTTGGAGATATTCGCGCTAAGCGCGAATATCTCCAAAAGCTAACACCTGCCCTGAGCAGTTCTTAGCCATGTTATCCAATGGGAGGTGGATAACATGGCTAAGAGCATTAGCTCGGTAATGCATGAATATCGCTGACTTTCCAGCGATATTCATGCATTGCGGCCGTTTTTTATCGCATTTGCTATAAACCTTGGTAATACCAATGTTTATCTGCGATAAAAATGCCGCAGCTCTGCAGTAAAATTTTGTCTCTAACCACCCAATAGCGATAATTATCGCTTTTGTTTGGTAATATGCCTCAGTGTTTCCTAATATGGCATGCTGGTGGTTTTACTTTTTTTTAATCTAAGGCAATGCCTTCTGTTCGTTGAGGCAGGAAGCTCCTTTGAGAATTCCAATGTGCGGGAAGGGTGCTTCTGGTGCAGTAAAATCCAAGGCCGTTCTAGCATGGGCTGTGAGCCTTATCACAGGGGAGGAGCGCGCAGCTCTCTGAGATGGATACAGTTACACATGAAAGGGTAGTGACGTCTGTGGAATTTACGGACGGTTGGTCACCCTAGTGTGCGCCGTGCCCTTGGCACCTCATTACGGCGGACTGTGGAGCCGCAGTGCACAGTTTGGGAATCAGTAGTTTTAGAAATAAAGTTTGATAATTTTAACACTCCTAAGTGTTAAAAATCGCCGTTGGTTGACGAAAAATTATTGGAAGTAAGCCAACATAGTGATAATTATTGCTAGTTGTTTACGGTAAGTAGATTTCTAAACGCAAAAAACGGGACATTAAATACAAATAGACTATGAGTATGATTTTACTTCTAGTGATGATAGTGCATGTTAACATTACCGCGTGAAAACAAGCGTTGTTTTTATGCACTAATGTGTGCTTTGTGATTAGGAGAGGGGGTTGATTTAGTTTTATTTTCCACACCTCCATGTTAACTCTGCCAAATGCTTTATCAATTAGCAACAGAGAGTTGGCTCTAATCAGTTAGGCTGAGCACCTATATCTAAACAACAAAAGAAAGTGCCTGAACTGATGCAATTAGTAATATATGATTAAACTGAAGGAAGAAATTATATTTCCACCCTAGGTTTTGCTAATTAATAGCTTTTTAATTTTTCATTTTTTAAGACAAAGAAATTTTTGAAAAAGATTAATGCATGTTATATACAATAGGACACTACACCGTTAAACTAAACAATATTACAACATTAAGACTATTCATTCAATCTACTCAGACATGTCACAGTCGTTCAAAATATCATACATTCATTCTTACACAATTTGAAAAAGGAAAGAAAGAGAGAAACAAACAGAAGTTGCTCACTTAATCAAAACAACAGATGTGATACCTTAATGCATATCAACCTGAAAAAAATGGTACACTTGGAGTTCAAATACAATCAATTATACAATGGAAAGGATTTTTATAATGTCAATGTGTACGCAACTATAAGTGCAGTATTTGTCAACACTTAAGTTATTTCAAGAATAAAGCAACGTTCGATACAAGGGCCTACGCATTTCGAATCCCAAATGAATTCAACGGGGGATTCTCCTCAGGGCCAATGGGATATCTAAAAAAAAATGAATAAAACATGAAAAATAGGTTTTTAAGTGAAAAATTCTAAAATACTAAGAGAGTGAACCACCATCAACTCAAACCGCTTACCCTACTGGTCTGCAAGGCGACTTGGAAGGTGGAGTGGAGCAGAGGTATCTGCAGAAGGAAGAGAATATTTGTATGAGGTGGTCGAAATGATCAGGCCAACCTGCATTCATGTACTATAGAAAGAAAGCGCTGTACCTGTCTAAAAACGCTGATGGGCAGTTAATCAGGTTGGCGCAGACGGACGCTCTCACGGGCTAAGTATCCTCGTGGTCCGTGGCGGGTGTGCAATTCGAAAATGGTTGCTGGCACACAAGTATAATGGGTCCTGCAAAACCAAAAACCATACGGGGCATTATTTGCCTGCCTTGTTGGACTAGCGCGGGGGACGCCGAACGGGTCATATTGAGTGCGCCTTGCAATTGCGGGAAGGATTACCTTGATTCAAGCGGGCGTGTTCATGGTGTGGAAGGGCGGTGAAGAGGAGTTAAGATGTTTCTATGATTGGCTGAATGCACGTACGGCAGACATCAAATTCAGCATGGTATTGTCAAAAGAAAAAATATCTTTCTTGGACGTGGAAGTCTTTCCAACTGAGGGCAAACTAGCGACTTCCCTTTTTGTTAAATCAACGGATCGGAATAAAGCCTTGTTATTTTCCAGCAACCATCCCAGGAGTCTGAGAGAGAACCTGCCTTTCGGGGAATTTCTTCGGATTCGAAGAAATTGCACAAATAATGATGACTACAAATTCCATGCTAGTAATTTGATGTCTAAGCTATGCGACCGTGGATACCCAAAAAAACTGGTATCAAGCTGCATGAAAAGGGCACGTTGGACCCCCAGGGAAACGCTCCTGGAACGACGCACTAAACCACAGTTAAAACGCCAGGTGTGCGTCACAACATTTTGCCCAAATGCGAATCAGCTAAAAAAAGTAATCAGTCAAAATTGGCACCTAGTCAAAAATCTAGATGAGGGCCTCAATAAACCACCACTTTTTGCTTTCAAAAAAGAAAAAAGCATAGCAAATTACGTGGTGAGAGCGGCAATGACTAGGGAAGCCCCTCCCTTCATTCGAAAAATGATGGGTTTGAATCCCATCATTGGGCACCATAAGTGTGGCACCTGCCTCTGCTGCGAGACGACCATTGAGGGTTCTCTCTTTCAGCATAAAGGTGTCTCGTGGAAACACGAGACATTTAGCAATTGTAAGACAAGATATGTGGTGTACGGTATTCTTTGCCCTTGCGGTCTGTTGTACATCGGTAAGACAAATCAGGAAGCAAGGCAAAGAATTTCACAGCACAAATCAAGACTTAAAAATCGAGTAGAATCTGCACCCCTGGTCAATCACTGGAATAGATTGAACCATCAAATTAAAGATCTCAAATGGACTATCATCTCCAGGGTGGAGCGTGATCCCCGAGGAGGTGACTGGGACGCCAGACTCTCTAAAAGGGAAGCGCTCCTTATTGTCAAGTTTAATACGGCAGTTATAGGCCCACGAGGATACTTAGCCCGTGAGAGCGTCCGTCTGCGCCAACCTGATTAACTGCCCATCAGCGTTTTTAGACAGGTACAGCGCTTTCTTTCTATAGTACATGAATGCAGGTTGGCCTGATCATTTCGACCACCTCATACAAATATTCTCTTCCTTCTGCAGATACCTCTGCTCCACTCCACCTTCCAAGTCGCCTTGCAGACCAGTAGGGTAAGCGGTTTGAGTTGATGGTGGTTCACTCTCTTAGTATTTTAGAATTTTTCACTTAAAAACCTATTTTTCATGTTTTATTCATTTTTTTTAGATATCCCATTGGCCCTGAGGAGAATCCCCCGTTGAATTCATTTGGGATTCGAAACGCGTAGGCCCTTGTATCGAACGTTGCTCTATTCTTGAAATAACTTAAGTGTTGACAAATACTGCACTTATAGTTGCGTACACATTGACATTATAAAAATCCTTTCCATTGTATAATTGATTGTATTTGAACTCCAAGTGTACCATTTTTTTCAGGTTGATATGCATTAAGGTATCACATCTGTTGTTTTGATTAATTGAGCAACTTCTGTTTGTTTCTCTCTTTCTTTCCTTTTTCAAATTGTGTAAGAATGAATGTATGATATTTTGAACGACTGTGACATGTCTGAGTAGATTGAATGAATAGTCTTAATGTTGTAATATTGTTTAGTTTAACGGTGTAGTGTCCTATTGTACATAACATGCATTTCTTTGTCTTAAAAAATGAAAAATTAAAAAGCTATTAATTAGCAAAACCTAGGGTGGAAATATAATTTCTTCCTTCAGTTTAATCATATATTACTAATTGCATCAGTTCAGGCACTTTCTTTTGTTGTTTAAATGCTTTATCAAAGCAGCCCGTGCAACTCGTACGATAAACAAGTTTATTTAAACTGTTTTCCTAACAATAGCCGTGTACGTGATAGTATTTTCGCCTTCAAAGAGATTTTCCTTGTAGTTTAACATACGCCTACTATGCATGTCATTAACTGTCTGTGCTCTACACATGCAAAGTGATTTTACCGCAGGCGGTGTTATGATGTTCTAACAAAGGTGTTCAGGAACATTTACAAGGATACGGAAGACTTTATCGCTGCTTTGAACGTCAGGAAGTTCCCGATATAGGAGCGAAAACGACGTCAATAATATGCTTTATAAATTGCAGTCGAACGTTATGTTAGATATAAAGGCTTATAACATACGTTTCAATTTGAATTTTTTAGAACATAGGAGCATATTATCAAGGACGGTCGATACATTTTCGCCGATAAAGCGGCGATAATGGGTTTTATAATATGCCGTATGGAAATCTTATCGAAGCTCATGTGAGATGTGAAAACATCTAATATGGGCTTCGATAGGAATTCCATACAGCATATTATCAAGTCCATTATCGCCGTTTTATCGGTAGTTTCCTGCCAATAGAAGCGGAGATATTGTATCGTCCGTCCTTGATAATATGGCTCATATTATGAAGGCGATTATCGCCGCTTTTGTTACTGCGTTCTGCCGATAAACGCAACGATAAATTATCACGTCTTCTTCATAATATGCCCCAAGTATTGCCGCATTCTTTAATTATTGTTCTGAAAATGCGGCGATACTTTAGCTTATGAATAGAGCTCTTTTTGGTATAATGAGGTAGTTCTGAAAAGAACTGGTTTTTTTTGTGGTTTTTTTTCAAAAAGTTTTTCATTCTTTATAATTTGTAAAACTGGAACCACATTTTTGAACTGTAAAACAGGAACATAGGAAGTTGTTGAAAAATTAGCTGCATTCGAATCTTACATGGTCATTATATCTTCTTTCAACAAGAATGAGGCTCTGTTCCCCGTACACAATCAATCCTTTATACTTGTTGCATTTTATATGCACTTTCTTTAAAAATGGTTTCAACTCCATGTCTGCAGTCGATGGAGATATAGGTCGTCTGGTCGATGAAGTACTGGCCTCAGCTGGTGGTAGTTCTGTTGCCAGAGCTCTTGTCGCTGCCTGTGCATATTGCACAGGGTGGACTTGGCTCATATGTCTCTTCATGGTATGAATTGAAAAGGAATATTTTTTGGAAGGATTTCCTCTTGAAAGTACTGAGCTACAAATTGTGCAAGTTACTTTCGGAGCATTTACTTTTTTTTGGTCCGGAGGAAAGGTAAAGAATTGCCAAATGAAAGATTCCTTCTTTTTTTTTTTAAAGGAAGATGAACATTTTCTTCAGATTCCGAAGAAGAATTGCGTGCGGCAGCCATTTTAGCAAAGTCTCAGGAAAGATGATAAAGGTTGTTTCTCTCTTCAGCGCCAAATAGATAGTGAGGGAAGTTGGTGGTTTCTGGAAAATTGCAGAATAGAAACTACTATGAACCAATAGGAAGTGTTCTTTACAAGTCACATGATTTGACATGCGCGTATTAGGACGTATACGCGGTGACGTATTCCGGACACCTACGTCAATTAGAAGTATCGGTCTAATTTAATGAAGTTTTAAAATGTGAAAAGGAGGAAAGGTATACATTCTCAAATGTTAAATACCTTCATATGGGGTCGCAAGAACAATGCCGATAAAGTTTCAAACCTTTTTTATTCTTTCAAAATACCGGGGTGCGCGCACTCGGTCGCGCACCTCAGTACGTTTTTCAACATTTAGTGACAAGTCTGAAAACGGTAAAATGAAGGTAAGGTAAAGATTTTGTAAACCTTTTGAGACTTACAAGGAGTCCCCAAGCAATTCTGGCAGTGAAGAAAAGTTTGTAATACTATGAAAAAATTTCTCAAAAATCGATGATAAAACTATAGAACACATTAAAAAAATAGTTTATATTTCGCAATTAAAAAAACCAATGAAATATAATGAAAAAAATAAGGTATAAACAGCTTATACTTAGGAAGTAGCCTTTAAAAAACCTATGAAATTCACTGAAAAAACCATAGGTTTTACACACGTTATAGTTAGGAAGTAGCAATTAAAAAACCTATGAAATTCACTGAAAAAACCATAGGTTTTACACACGTTATAGTTAGGAAGTAGCATTTAAAAAACCTATGAAATTCACTGAAAAAAACATAGGTTTTACACCAGTTATAGTTAGCTCTAAATTTTAGACGCATAAAACCATTGAAATTCCCACGTTATAGTTAGTTGGACTCACTATAACTTGCACGTGCAATGCACTGCTGATGACATCATATATTACATCACTCATGACATGGTCAGTGACATCACTCATGACATCACTGATGACACCATCCGGTGAATGTGTGTCTTTCTGAAAAATAAATATTAGTGAGTAATGTTTAAATATTTAAATATATGTATTAATGTAACACTTTGTGTATAAGTGGCTGCATGGGTTGGTGTGTAGCTACATGTGTAGGTATATGGGTTATTAAATATTTTTCTTAGTATCAGTATAAGTGTTTGTATGGTTTGGTGGGGGTATTACTTAGCACATAGATGCATAAATGATTGACTTTCTGTTTGTATGTGTTTTGAATACTGCACATGTGCAGGACTGTATGGGTGGATGAGTGTGTATATGTGTGTGTTAGTGAGTGAATGACTGTCTCACTAGTGTCTTTATAAGTAACTACATATGATTTAATCTAGTATATGTGAATATTGATGTATTTAAGTGAGTATATGTGAGAGTGAGGGATTCTAAGAGTTCCTATTTAAATTACTATGTGTTTCTATAGGTGATTGTTTAAGAGAGTAAGTGTGTGTAAGTTTCCTTAGAAATAAAGTGGTAGTTTATTTCTAAGGAAACTTACACACACTTACTCTCTTAAACAATCACTTATAGAAACACATAGTAATTTAAATAGGAACTCTTAGAATCCCTCACTCTCACATATACTCACTTATATACATCAATATTCACATATACTAGATTGCCGTTCTGACTCAAGGACAACTTCTTGCTGGGGAACATGGCGGCGGCAGGCTAACGGCTGCTGTGAGGCTCCGTTCCTAAGCCCTATAGAGCTTTTTCCGGCAGGTCTCGTATCCTGTTTTCTGGACGGCAGAGTGCGGATTTTCCTATGGTGAGATACGGAGTGCGATATGATTAGTGATATATTCCATTATTGTTGAGCTTTCTCTCCTTTTTTTTGTCAGTGGCCGTGGTTTGTAAAAACCACCGAGCAAGGGCTGCGGAGAGAAGCTGTCGGCGCTAGGACCCACTCCATTGGGATGAGAGGGGAGGACCGAGAGCTAGAATCCGTTCGGAGGTACGCGGAGGAGCCTAGAACGGGGCAGCTGCATCGGCTGAAAAGACACGAAGGGAATTGGGAGCTGAGGGAGACAGGACACGGCAAGACACACGACAACAGTCAAACGCAAGTAGAGCAATACACCGGAGTCCGGGTAAGCTGTAACAATGCTTGGCTGCGCTCAAGAGCAGCCTTCTGGTATCGGGCAGCAGTATTTGCACGCCGTGTCCCCTCTGCAGTCTTAGTGTCTTCTGCTTGTGCGGATTTGATTGAATGCATGGAGGCAGATAAAGCTGCGTCTAATCTTCAGTTCCAGCGCGATTTCCCTGATTTACAGGCTGCATCTAGTGGCAAATTGAAAGTTGGCCCTCCTAAACTACCCGAGCTGTCCGAGTTGCCCTCTAAAGAGACTGTTCCGGCCAGCGGTAATAGCGAAAAAAGAAGTGTGGTTAGGAATCGTTACCAGTTGCGCTCAAAGCTTGAACTAAAGAAGAAGGGGGTTTTAAATACAGCTGATTTGTGCGAGGGTGGAAGTAGTGGTCTGGTTCCCATTTCACCCTGTAAGCAAAGTAAGAGAGGAGGGGCACGAAGGGGGAAGACTAAAGGTTTAAAACCGACCCAAACTGCGAAAGGAACTCCTTCACTCAAAAGCTATTTCAAAATTATGGAGCAAGCAGTGTCATCGGGGGCAAACAACATCGAGGCAAATATTGAGACTAATATTACAGAGGAAAGAGAGACAAGTAACCAGCATGGGCTCGCGAAGCCCGTTGGAAATCTCACCGAGAGTATGAACTTGACCACAGCCTCCCCTTCCCCTGTTTTAGCTATTTTTTCTCTGAGTAATAAATACACAACTTTGAATTTAGCTAATTCTACAGAGGTACCGGAGGCAGCTGAAAGAGAGGTTCCAGTACAACCTTCCTCGGAAGATACTGACATACATCAAATGCCTCAGATTACAGCATCCCAATCTTCTCTGGCAGTCCCCCATATAACCCATACATCGGGTCTAGAAAATGATGGTCTCTTCCCACCCTCAAACGAGGAGATGAATGGTCGTGGAGGTAGAGCTGAGACAGAGAAGAGCTTGGGCTTTTTACTTCATTCACTCAGAGGTGATCTGTTGGAAAGATTTGAGATTTCTGAAAAGAATCAGAAAGGACTGCACGATAGATTTGACCTCCTGGAGGCCAAAATTGAGGGTATTAGTGTTAGAACAAGTACTCTAGAGGGGAAAGTATCAGTACTCACAGAATCCTCAAAAAATAACTCTAAAGACATTGCTGCCTTAAAATCTCAGAATCGAATTCTAACAATGGATCTGGAGAGGTTAGAAACTCAACAACGACGTAATAACCTGAGGATCTTAAAAATACCGGAAGGGGCAGAAGTGGAAGATATCAAGGGGTTTGTTTGTAGATTATTGCGGGAAGATATTCTTAAAGACAGACCGGACATCAACCTGGAAGCTGAGATTCAGCGGGTTCATAGAGATCCATTTAAGTTGCATCCAGATCGAAAAGCGCCTAGGAAGATCTTGGTATATTTTCAGACTTACAGCATAAAAGAGTTGATTCTCACTAGGTGTTTATCTCGTACCTCCTTACATTTTCGTGCTAATCCCTACCACATCAGATCGGATATAGGAAGCAAAACTGCTCAAAGACAGTGGGAATTAGGCTCTAGGATGCCAGCCTTACGTTCATATGGTGCACAGGTTCAAATGAAATTCCCAACGCTCCTCAAAATTATGTGGAACAATAAAATGTACACCTGCCATTTTCCTGAGGAAGCTGACGCAGTTTTGACTAAGATGAAAGAATCGGAAGAACAGGAGGAATAGAGTGGAGGAATAGAATGTATCTAGGATGTCCATTGGAGAATCTACTATACCTCCCATTATACCTCCTATTATTAGCCTGATTTCAATTGAGTTTAAAATGGATGAGAGATGAGAGTGAGAGTGAAAAAAAAAAAAAAAAATAAAATAAACATAACAGGTTGAGGAGTGACTGATAAAGTTTTTGAGGGGGAAAAAAAAAAAAAAAAAAAAGTAATAATAATTATGAAAAATAATCAGTGTGGTATGGTGAGGTGTTGTGAGGGTGGTGTGGTGAGGGGAGATTTAGAAAAAGTAGGCGAAAAAAAAAAAAAAAAAAAAAAAAATAATTAAAAAAAAATATATGAGGGGAGAACTTCAGGTCAATAAATAAAAACAGGTACAGATAGGGATAAAGAGACCGATATTTCTTTCTTAATGGGGAGGGCATCAGCGGTTCGGGGCCTCTTAGGGCGTATTTTCGCCAATCAGGAAGGGAGGGTTCCCCGGGGGGTGGGGGGGTAGGTTCACCAGGGTTAGGGGAAAAAAGCAGTTAAAAAAGTCCTCATGTGCCACAAAATATTATTTCTTTTTTTCTTTTAAATTTAAGTGTCAATATATACGCTCGAGACAAGCCACAATTTATAGTTTAAAACTTCGGTATGTCTCAAGTTAGACAAACTAAAATCCTTTCCTGGAATTTGAACGGTTTAGGAAATCGAAAAAAACAATTAAATGTTCTTCATTTTTTGGAGAGTAAAGGGGCCTCCTTGATTTTCCTACAAGAGACCCATTTAGAAGCAGAAGATTGTAGAACAATTTTTAATAAGAGCAAATGGGTTCAAGATGTTTTTTGTTCTAAACAACCAGGTAATACGAGAGGGGTAGCAATAATAATTTGTGCAAATAAAGGAATTGTTATGCATGACTGGGCCACAGATCAAACGGGCAGGTGGTTGGTCGCAGTTGTTTCAATCAGTACAGTTAAGTTTTTATGTGGGGTCTATTATGGCCCAAATGATGATAATCCATGTTTTTTACAGAAACTAGAAAATCATATGCTGCAATATACTATGCCCATTGTATTAGGAGGTGACTTCAATTTACTATTAGATCCCGCAGTAGATCGCACCTCTAAATCTAAATATAAATGCCCCAAGAAATCTATGTTAGCCCTGAAAAATATTATGAAGGAGCATTTGCTATGTGATGTGTGGAGAGTTAAGCATGGCACCCGTAGTGAGTTTTCCTTTTTTAGTAAAAAATACCACCAATTTTCTAGGATAGATTTCTTTCTGGTTAATAGGTCATTGCTTGCAGATATTAAATCCATTTCCTATACTCCAACCGGGCTGTCTGACCACTCAACAGTTGAGTTAAACATTAATTTCCAAAAGAACTCTTCAGAATATAGGTGGACTTTGGATAGGACAATTTTGTTAAAGGAAGAGTATAAGGCAAAAGTTAAGGAGAATATACTAGAGTTCTTTCTGTTTAACCACAATACCGCCCCAGATAATATAATATGGGACGCATTTAAATCTGTATTAAGAGGTATATATGGTTCCCAAATGGCTCTGACTAGAAAGTTAAAAAAAGAAATGGATATCAAGGATCTTAGAGAGATTAAATTAAAAGAACAGCAACTTCTTTCCGCCATCCCTAATGATCAACTTGGCATATCAAGATCGGAAAAAGAACTTTCTGAGTTACAAACAAAGTTCAGGTTAAGAAACGAAAAAATAATTAGAGATAAATGGGAAATAAGCAAACTAAGAAATTTCGAATATGGGGAAAAATGTGGGTCATTGCTAGCTTGGAAAGCCAGGTCGGAGAGGACCAGGAATAACATCAAAACGTTAAAACAAAGAGGAACGGGTCTAGTCTTGTCTGAAGATGGTGAGATCAGGGAGGAAGCTAGATCTTTTTACGAAGAACTTTATTCAGAAAATATTAATAACTCGACGGATGAGTTAGAAAAATTGGCGATTTTGGGACACTTACCACAATTATGCAATGAAGATATAGCCTTTCTGGTAAAGGAAATAACGGAAGGGGAAATTAGATTGCAAGTGAAAAAGATGGCAAGGAACAAAGCAGCAGGCCCAGATGGTCTGCCAATAGAGACATATAAGGACAACATAGATGAAATTTTGGGCCCACTACAGGCACTATTTAACAATATTTTCATCCAGGGAAAACAAATCCCGCCCTCCTGGTCAGATGCTACAATCTCTTTAATTGCAAAACCGAATAAAGACCCGGAAATAATAGGGTCGTACCGACCCATTTCACTTTTGAACTCTGACCTAAAGATTTACTCGGGCATACTAGCAAGCAGGTTGGCTAAGGTTATAAAGACTATTATTCATCCTGATCAGCGAGGATTTATTCCTGGTCGACAATTGAACGAACTTACATTTCAAGTGATTGGCGCAATTGATTATGCAATCCAGAAGGAAAAGCCACTTGCGATTGTGGCAATAGACGCTGCCAAAGCTTTCGACCAAGTGAACTGGCCTTATTTATGGAGAGTGATGAAGAAATTTGGCTTTCCTGAGATTTACATTAAAGGCATCGAAACCTTATATAGGGGCCCTAGAGCTAAGATTTTGGTGAATGGGGGCCTGTCAGAGTGGTTGAATGTCTGCAGAGGGACAAGACAGGGATGTCCCCTGTCTCCATTATTGTTTGACATATATATCGAGCCCTTTGTTTGTGTTTTAAGGCAAGATCCCATAATTTCCTCTTTTAGTATTGGAGAACTATCTATAAGGACTGCACTGTATGCAGATGATCTTCTCCTGTATACTTCCAATCCACTAGTAGCAATCCCAAGATTATTTAGCCTAGCTGAGGACTTTGGTATTGTTTCTGGTTATTCTATCAATCGGGATAAAACTGAGGTCATGTGTTGGAATATCCCAGTTCCTATTCCAGAAGCTAAACCAAAGATGAGATATTTAGGTGTCTACTTAACCCAGAAATTGGAGGAAATTCCTAATACTAGTTGGGAAGAGGTAATAAAAGAGATTAAAAGACTTTTGTCTAGGTGGAATGCACTTCCTTTCAATATTTATGGTAGAGTTAATTTGGTTAAAATGATTATATTACCAAAGGTGACGTTTTTGTTTAATTCTATTCCTTTAATATTTAATAAAAAAGATATTATGAATCTACACAGCAGGATAGGATCTTTTATTTGGGCAACTAAGACTCCAAGGATAGCCTGGAAGAAGTTGAGGAGAGGATTGAAAGTAGGCGGACTATCTCTTCCAGACTTATTATTTTATTGTTACGCCTTTCAACTTAAAAATTTTAGGTTATTAGCCAATAAATTGGACTCAACTTCCAACAGTTTGCTGTTTCGGGCAATGCTGCAAGATCTACCATACGATGCAGATTTTTTTTTGTTTAAATTTGGGGATAAAAAGTTCTTCAAAAAGGTTAGACTAAAGCTTTTGAAAGCCGCTCTATATTATTGGACACAGAGCTGCAAGGTACTCCATATTCCCTACTACCATTCATATGCCCCGATTTGGGATTCCCCCGGCACCCCTGAATGTTTAACTGACCAATTGGCCCTTCCCCTGAGGAGAACTGGTCTTTTCAGATGGGGCGATTTAAGCAGTATATCAAGAGGTTTAAATTGGGACTTTTTGGTAGGCATAACTGGCGGCACTCTTACGAGATTTAAATTTTATCAACTTTCCGCCTGGTGGGGAACCCAATATTGGGGTACTGATGATGAAAATCTGTTTTTGAGATTCATTAGTAACTGTAGTGGTAAGAAGGGAGAGACTGCCAAGTGCTACAAAATTTTATTAGATTATAAAGATAATCTGGAGCTGGAAATTACCAGGCTATGGGATCTTAGTACGGTCTCGATTACTGATAACTCGGAGAATTTGGAGAAGTTGTGGACGGATTCCTTCTTGATATCTCAGAAAGCAATAAAACCGTCCAATTTAAGAAGAAATCACTTATACACAATGTATAGAGTTTATTGGACTCCAGCTAAGCTTTCCAAGTTGTCAGTAACTTCGTATTCTTGCCCCAGATGTAATTCACAGGACGCAAACGATATTCATATGTTTTTAGACTGCCCAAATATAAGTAATTATTGGGGGCAAGTGTGTAAATTTCTGGAGGAGGTATTATCTTTTCCAATTATATGTACCCCCAGATTGGTATTCTTTGGTTTAATTCTGAATTATGCTGCCAATAATCACATATCACAATTTATTTTTTATGTAATAGTGATCGCTAGAAGAGAGATTTGTAAAGCTTGGAAGTCGGCACTCTCTCCGACGTTTGCAGACTGTCTCAAAAACATCATGGGGGTGAGTAAATTAGATACTTTATGCGGCGGTGAAAAATCTGCTAAATTATGGTCGATGCTAAAAACCTGGAGCGAAAAATAATCCCAATAGTCCAATGATTATGCCAGAGGTTCTGTGGTCCTGTCCTTCCTACGCAGCAAGAACCAATACGAGAGGAAGTTGGACGGGTAACAATCCTACCTCTGGGCAATTTTCAAAGGCTATCCATAACCACAAGGGCCGTAACGGAAGGTTGTGTCAGTGGCTTGAAGAGCGCTAAATCAGAGTATCAATTGACTGGTGGCATGTATGAGGACACAAAAATTTTATTTAAAAAAAAAAAAAAGAAATAAAGTGGTAGTGTGTATATAGCTATATATGCAAATGAATAGATGTTCAATAGTTTATTTGCATGTGTGAGTATGTGTGTGAGTAACTTTTGGGTGCCTGTCAGTGTGTAACAGGATGTATAGGTGTATCACTACATATGATGAGTGAGTATATGTATGAGTGACTATATAGAACTGTTGGTGAATGAGTGGATGTATGTATAGATGGTGGAATTATTGAATTGGTTGTTGTAACTGGTATGGGTATCTCCATTTTGTTTGACAATTTTAGTTTCTATTTTTGAATATGTGTTTCAAGGGTTACATTACAGTGAAAGGAGGTCTGTCACTCTGTCACAATGATGGTGTCATCAGTGATGTCATGAGTGATGTCACTGACCATGTCATGAGTGATGTAATATATGACGTCATCAGCAGTGCATTGCACGCGCAAGTTATAGTGAGTCCAACTAACTATAACGTGGGAATTTCAATGGTTTTATGAGTGTAAAATTTAGAGCTAACTATAACTGGTGTAAAACCTATGGTTTTTTCAGTGAATATATATACATATATATATATGTATATATATATATATTACCTACTGGCAGTCGCCAGTAGGTAGTTATAGTTAGGACCTACTTTCCATTGGAAATTCACAACATTCTATTTGGAATAACTTTGGCGCTGGTGGACAAATCTTGGCGAATTTCTCTAAGAAAATGGCCTGCTTGGCTCGCTCCTTCCCTGAAAGTTTGGGGGTGATTCATCAAGTGGGGGGCGAGAAAAAAGGGGGGTCCCAAAACATGTTTTCCCCTTGCTATTTTCTATAGGGACCTTTAGCCAGGGCTACATCCCGAACGGCTGAACGGAATTAAACAAAATTTGTCAGAGAGGTAGAGTTCAGTTCACAGATTGTGCTTTTTGTTAAATGGTGTAAATCCGTTCAGTAGTTCCTGGGAAAATTAAAAGTAAAATCATAGCGATATCTAGAGACGAAGTACCGCACGCGTACGCAAATCCGTACAATTACGAGCACGAGCTGCATGCTGATTGGCTGTCAACTGTCTGTCAACACTCCAAACCAGGAAGTGTTGGCAGCCACCTTGTGCGTCGCTAGAACCGAGTCACAAGAAAACAGTAAAACAAAGTTGAGAAATTAGGAAAGGGGGTAGGGTAGAATCATGTTGACCCTCTAGGCCTGCTTAGAGGGTCCCAGATGGATCTTTTGGCCCCCCAAATATAATTTGTTTAAATCAAAAAACTGCGGCGCACGCGTACGTGGGGGAAAAGGAAAAAAAAAACTTTTCCATAATGGGGGGCTTGTAAGGCACTCCGAGACCCAGGGAAAGGCACCTCCTTGAGTTTTATTTTGAAGTATGGATGCGGGGAGCCGTCTGGGATCATGGGGGCATTGCGGCTAAAAAATAAATAAAAACAGGTTTTTTTGAGAACTAACTTTACTGGTTAAAAAAAGAGCTATATTTCTATGATATTATGCAAAACTTCCGTTTTTTTGTGTACCAGTTCTACTCTCTACGTATGCGCAGTCTCGTTTTCCAAGCCCATGTTTCTTTTTTTTTATCTTCAAGTTCGCCAAGCAAAGCTGTCCTCATTTCAGGTATTAAATTTTCCGCTTTCTTTACCCGGGCCATGTGTGTCATCCACTGCTATACTTTTGTAATATATTAATAATCATATTCGATCTATATTTATTTGAAATGTATTTCTGAGGCAAACGTTGATTACATACTCCGTCCACCACCATTTTAGTAGATTTCTTCCGTTATTTTTATGATACCTGCTACTTTCATTTTACCCTCCGCCTATCTTCTCTGTGATAAATGAGATTTCCTTCCACAGACACCACGGTGTTTGTCCTTGGCCTCCGATGTTATCAGGCTTGGTCACACGCACACCTAAAAACTAATTTGAAGCATGTAAGCCACAGCCATTACAACGCTTGTCCGTCACCACAAAGCCGTTAGGATGTTTATGGCTTTATTATGCGGGGTAAATGTATACTAGTTGTAAAAGTATGCGTGATAAAGCCATATGCGTGCTAATGGCTTCGTGGTGACGATCATGCACGCTTATGACCGCGTTGTAATGGCTGTTTACCCCCAGGACACTGTAGGAAATGGGTCTGGGTGTGACGTAGTCCAGGGCACCAGGCGGTGGGCCACGCAGCCTCCCTCACACTATATTGAAACCTCTGGGCGGTGGTCGTTTTCGTGGTTTTGAGGGGCGTCATTGAGGCCCATATAGTTAATTTTGTAGGGGGGTAGGTTTGGACGTGAAAATGTTGCAAGAGGTTTGTAAATGTGGTACATAGTGTTTTACTTTGATTTCCTTTCAATGTTGTAGTCCATCCAGAGAAAGTATAAGTTATTGTACAGCCATTACTTTTTAACCCTACTGTCAAACACCTTACTATAGTACTTCAAATTTTAAATATTATTTTTGTTGTAGACCATCCCCCTCCCCCAAAAAGACAAGAATATAGTTCTTTTTATTAACTTTTATTAAAATAACAATAACTATAAACGTAACTTAAAGATAATGTAATAAACAACTAGAAAAATAACTTTAATAAAACAGTATTATAAACAAATTGTGATGTGGACTCCAAAAGACGTTGGGTAGGTAATCAGCAAAACAAAAAAGAAAAAAGAGTTTAAGGTTATTTAGATGTGACTAAACAAGTGAAAGTAACAGTACGATTTTACGTATGCTGTGTGCCTAGTACATTTCACTTCTGTTATAGTCCCGCGTTCAAGTGGTGTCTGTATGGAAGTGTCTACTGTGTTACTGACACAAAAGTGGCACAACGGGATTGTAAATACGCCGACTTATTTCTAATGCATTGCAATAGAGGCATTGTATATCTAGGCCGCTTGAAGACACCTTTGCTTCTACATGTGAAAGTAGACAGCAGTGTCTATAACTTTAAAAGAGAAAGAGAAATGATGTCACGGAGAGTGAGAGAGAGAAAGAGAGAGAAAACAACATTAAAACTGTCTCACAGACTCTGGAGTTGAGATTTTTTCTTGAAAAGTCAGACGCAGATTTACAAGCTCCTTGCGGGGGGGCTTAACTTCAAGGAAAAAGAAGAGTGGAGCTGGAGGAGCTGTAAGGGGGGGACATCAAAGCCTCATTAACAAGCAAAATGTCTTTAAAAGACCTGTGAAAGGGGCGTGGCCAAGATGGCGACTTGAACGGACGTCGGACTGCGAGGCTCCCCGGCCCTGAACCTCTCCGAGCCCCTCTTTCTCAGCCTGCATCTCTCTACCGGTCCGGGCAAATTCTGCTGCTGCCCGCCAAACCCGGGTGATTCATTTTCGGCCCGCACCGCTTCACCGGAGCCCGCCGGGGCTGCCGCCCGCCTATACCCCAAGATCAGCCAGAGGGCCGTGGTGTTTTGGTGGCCACATAACGGGAAGGCCAGCGGGGGGGCTGCGGCGGTGGAGCTCCGCTGCAGATCTGCAGCGACTGGTGAGGGGGCCTGAGGTAGCGACCGTGACCCGGTCTGGGTCATTGGATCCCGCCCCCGGCGGCCGCGAACACTTGCGGCAGAGGAGGCACAGACCGGCGGGCGGTCCACAGCAATTGAGGCCCCGGGCCTACACGGAGCGGAGAGCGGGCCCCACAGGTGTCTGAAGGCGACGACGGGCCCTAATCAGGGGGCCCCACACCAAATACCGGACCTCCTGGATCGTTGCTGTGCCCCGCTGCGTGCTGCGCGGCAGGGACGTGCAGAGGTCAGACTGCGGGGTGCAGTAGAGCCGTGAAAATTGAGGCCCAGACTCCGGGGCCTACATCACGAACCAGGCAGCCGGAGCACCGAGGCTGGGGTGGTTACCCTGAGGGCTTTGGGAGCCCGGACCGCGCTACGACCCACATGACCCTGACAGTGCTAAGGTGAGGAGGGGTGCACACAGCCTGGGGGCCCCATGACTGACCACAGCAAGGAAGGCCCACAGTCTGGTTAAGGTAGCCCCCTTACGCCGAGAGCCAGCTGCTACCACGCACCCCCCTGGCCGGTGCCTGATACGCACTCTGTCCCTTCCGGCTGCGAGTAGGGGACATCACTGGTGAGATGCCTAGGATGGGTGCATGCAGCAAGGACGGTCACGAACATTGAGACCCGGGCTTTGGGCCCAGACTGTGCCGCTGAGGTGAAGGCAATGACCCACGTGGGAGCCGAGTGCCTGAGCTGGTAGGAGGAGGTGTTGGAAACCGGATAGACCGACTAGCCCTATAGTGGGGACCACGCTCGACAGGTGAGGAGGGGCACAGAGGGAGTGGAGGTGCCCAACAACAAGCCGCCCGCCATACCGTCCGGAAGTGACCGGAGGAGATCAGAGTGACAACGGGGTGACTGCCACGATGCAACACGTCCCTGGTCTGGGGTGCACACATTGAGAGACTGCTCCGGCCCTGGTAGAGTTACCCCTCGGTCCTGGGGGTACCCACACAACGCACCGCAACAGCTTGCTCACGCTATAGCATCCTGCCCGTCGGCATCGGTTCGCCTGTGGCGGCATGGCCAACACGAGCCGCAGAGGCGGCCGCACTATAACTGACATGCTGGTTAAGAAAACCCCGAAGGGGGAAAAGGCCCAGAACCCCCCCTCGCCAGCGACTGACGCAAATACCCCTGGACGAGATGAAGGGGGGGCCCCATAACAAAAGCCTTCCTTGAATCCCTCTTCAACACGCTGAGGGACGACTTCCAGACTCTGAAACAGGATCTAGCGGGAGAGCAACGTGAAATCCGCCGGGATGTCGATGGCCTGGGAGAACGAGTGGCCTCGATGGAAGAAACGAACCAGGCCCGCAGCGAGGAAATGGAACTACTACAGCAGGAGGTCATCCGCCTCCGGGAGCAGCAGGTGGACCTCCAGGCGCACACAGAGGATCTTGAGAACTGCTCCCGGAGGAATAATATACGGGTCCGGGGTGTGCCATCGAAAGCGGAGGGGAACAGCGTCACTTGTTATCTACAGGAGCTCTTTCGCGAGATTCTTGGTGAGCCCGCTGACTTTGTTATTCGCATTGACCGCTCACACAGGGTTGATTTGGCGCGGCGTGCACCTGCCCCCCGGCCGGACATTCTTGCCTATCTCCCGGACTTCCCCCTGAAAGAGCGGATCCTGCGGGAGTCCCGGCGGAAACAACCTCTCCGCTTCCAGGGTAACCCTGTGGCCCTATTTCAGGACCTTTCGGCCATCACGCTCCAGAAGAGGAAGGCCTTCCGAGTAGCCACTGCATTCTTGCGAGACAACGGAGTATCCTACTCATAGGGTCACCCTTTCCGTTTAATCTTCAAGTGGAAGGGGGAGTTGCATCAGCTCCGCTCACTCCGGGACACATGTGCCCTCCTGGGAATAGACTTACCATAGGACGAGCAACCGGGGGAGGCCTCACCAAGGCAGTCATGGGAGGGACCTACGCGGAGCTCCCCCGGCGAGTGGCAACGAGTAATGAAGCGCCGCACCCCAAATTGGGCCTTAAGCCCGACCTAGCGACCATGGCCCAGGAAGAGGCCGCGGCCATACAGGAGGTGGTCAAAGATACAACGGCACCACCATGAAGCGTTCCAGCTAGGGGATTTGCGTGCATTGCTTTGCATTCCTGGGGGGCCACAGAGGTCGCCACTGCCACACACTCCTCCACGTAAAGAATCTACAGGCCTAAACTGCGTTTTGATTGGCCTGGGACAATAGTTTGTTCTTGGGGGTTCCTAGTTGGGGTTAGGAGGGAGGGGGGAGGGGGGCGGAAGGGAGGTTTGGGATGGTAGGGATGAGGGGTGCGTTGGAAGGGGGGTTGGGTTTTGTTGGGGTGGTTGTTTTGGGGGGAGGGTCTCTCCTTTGTCCACACTCTTTTTTGTCTTTACTTTTGGCACGCTCCTCAGAGGTCCGGAGCTACCATGCCCACCAATGACACATTCCAAACTCAAGGGACTTTCCCTTAATGTACGGGGGCTCAACAACCCTATAAAGCGCCGAGCTTGCCTATCCCTCCTAGAGCACTCTTCAGCCGATATCTGTCTCCTCCAGGAGACCGACCTGCTACCCAAAGACCAACATCGCCTTAAGACACGCGCATTTCCCACGCAGCTTTTCTCCTCTTCCCCCCAGAAAAGGGCAGGAGTAGCAATATTGGTATCCAAATCCTTTCAGGGCAAAGTTCTAAAATGGGAGGCGGAGATAAGAGGGCGACTTTTAGTCTATAGCTTCCTGGTGGCGGGACTCACTGTACTAGTGGGCTCGGTATACGCACCCAACGATGGTCAAGAAACCTTTCTCCAGACAGCGCTGGCAGCAGCCACGGCCAATACGTAACTACATCTAGCGCTGGGGGGCGACCTTAACCTGGTTTTCCACAATGTAGCGGATCGCTCTTGCCAGAGAACTGGTCAGGTGGGGGCTCTCTCCAGGGCGGGAAACATACATCTCCGTGACCTAGGCCTCACTGACCTGTGGAGACAACTCCACCCACGTAGTACAGCTTACACCTACCACTCTGGGGCTCATAAATCCTATGCTAGACTTGACTATTTCCTTTGCACTTCCTCACCGGTACAACGCACACACGAGGTAGAGATTTTGCCAGCCTCACTGTCAGACCACTCACCGGTGGTGGCCGTGTTTCTTTTGCCAGCCACCCCGACTCCACAACAACACTGGCGCCTTAGGGACGCCCTTCTCCACACCCCTTCGACGGTAGAACGGATCAAAGCCACCATTACACAATTCTTGACCCACAACAACAACACCGACACCACACGGGCCACCCATTTGGCTGCCCTTAAGGCTGTCCTGCGAGGGGAATTCATATCGATCGCCATAGCCAATAATAGGGAGCGGGCACAGAAGAGAGCCGAAATAGCGCAACGCGTAGCAGAACTAGAACAAATGGACCAACGGACGGGAGCGGCTCGGGCATGGCGTAAACTCTGCACCGAGAGAAAGATGTTAGCCGCCTTAGATCAAGACACTGCAGAATATGCAGCACTTCGCCTCAAAGGGCCTACTATGCAGGAGGGGACCGGTGCGGACGGCTACTAGCGACCAAATTGCGGGAACAGCGACAGCGACAGGGTGTACAGGCCATAAGAACAGACGGAGGCGATCTAGTCTCGGACGATGCTGCTATAACAGAAACCTTTGGGGTATTTTATCGGTCGCTCTACACAGGCGACACTCTGGACCTACAGGCGGCCCAGACTTAACTACAAGGTGCATGTCTTCCATCTCTAACCCCGTCCCAGGCAGACTTTCTGGACAGACCTATAGGTCTGGAGGAGGTAGTGTCTGCGATCTCGCGCCTAAAACTCGGGAAAAGCCTGGCCCTTACGGGTACGCCGCAATCTTTTACAAAACATTCTGTCATCAAGTGGCCCCTATCCTCCGGGACCTTTTTAACTCCTTTGCCGAGCCCGGCGCGATCCCTGCAGAACTCCTGGAAGCCGCAATTTTGGTCATACCGAAACCTGGCAGAGACGCGACCCGCTGTGGTTCGTATCGGCCGATTTTACTTCTGAACATCGACTTCAAATTATATTCGGGAATCATAGCGAGTCACTTGGCGCCTTACATGCAACAGCTA